>NW_028156709.1:0-688341 GCF_964263955.1 Coregonus lavaretus
GGGTGGCAATGGGTGGAGCACACTTTAGCTAAACCGCAGAGGTCTCCCAAGACCCCCGGGTGCCCGGCGGGTGCAGGGTTCAATTTGTGGGTTATCGCTTCTCGGCCTTTTGGCTAAGATCAAGTGTAGTTGGCATTCACCAGGATAGTGTCTGTCTGTCTGTCTGTCTGTCTGTCTGTCTGTTTTTCACCAAAAAAAGAACAAATACTTCACCAGGATAGTGGGTCTGTGTCTGTCTGTGTGTTTGTCTGTGACTTTTTCCCCACAGCCCCCGAAAACTTGGCGAGTGGGTTCGGGGACAACCCGCGAGAACCCGGCCTTGAGTAAACAGAGTGCGTCTCGGGCCCCGACCTCTGACTTCCATACGACTCTGGTTTCTCTTCATTACGCACAAGCCTTTCGCCTTTTACTAAAGACTTCCGTGGAGAGGAACACTTACGAGTTCAACGTATTTTTGGAGGGGCTTTGCTTCTGGCAGAGCCCGATATCTTGTTTCAAGAGAAATCAACAGAGACGGCGTCTGCCTGGCTGCCTGGCTGCCTGCCTGCCTGCCTGCCTGCCTGCCTGCCTGCCTGCCTGCCTGCCTGCCTGACGCGCAGGTCTCGGCCTTTGAACAAATAATAGCACTGGACGCATTAGCGACTTTTCCTTGACGCATTAGCGACTTTTTGGAGAAAAAAAACACTTGCCTGTCGCCATGGAAACATGGAGGGGTGGCAATGGGTGGAGCACACTTTAGCTAAACCGCTGAGGTCTCCCGAGACCCCCGGGTGCCCGGCGGGTGCAGGGTTCAATTTGTGGGTTATCGCTTCTCGGCCTTTTGGCTAAGATCAAGTGTAGTTGGCATTCACCAGGATAGTGTCTGTCTGTCTGTCTGTCTGTCTGTCTGTCTGTTTTTCACCAAAAAAAGAACAAATACTTCACCAGGATAGTGGGTCTGTGTCTGTCTGTGTGTTTGTCTGTGACTTTTTCCCCACAGCCCCCGAAAACTTGGCGAGTGGGTTCGGGGACAACCCGCGAGAACCCGGCCTTGAGTAAACAGAGTGCGTCTCGGGCCCCGACCTCTGACTTCCATACGACTCTGGTTCTATATCGTGGAGCTCCGCCCCATAGGGGAGCTATGCTCCTAGTGGTTTACCCTCTGCCCTAGGGCAGAACAGCCTGAAGCAAATTTATGCACACACCTACAGCCAATAGGAGTACAGGTGTCCCTATATAAGGAACCCCGTTCCCTCAATCTGCCTCCCATTATCTTCAGCGACTGGACGAGTGAAGAAGCCTAAGAAGACTCAGGAAGATTTTCGTCGTTGATATCCAGCCATCAACGTCTTCCTAAAATGAGCACACCATCATATCCACCCCCAAAGGCCCTTTTCAGGGCCCTTTGTCGATGTACTACCATGGCCGTTACGGACCCCCACGACCTATGTTTCGTGTGCTTGGGACCGCAACACGCCAAGGAAGGTCTCGACATCCCTCCTAATTGCGCCTCCTGCGCCCTCCTTCCTGTGAAGGAGAGGAAGCAGCGCTGGGCGTTTTTTAGAGAGGACGTCCCTCTGGATGATGCCCTGTCCACACTCGCCTCCGCTTCGGAGATATCTGAGGACAGTGCAGAATCGGAGGATGACAAGGAGGTCGCCGAGAGGGATGTTCCAGTGGGACAATCTCTTACTCCGGCACCTGCCTTCAAGACCCCCTCTCTAGCAGAGAGCGTGAGGTCTGAGGGATCCTTGTGCGATGACGACATGGGCTCTGTTAGGTCAGAAGCCCTGTCCTTCGCAGCAGCCTCTCTGCGTTCCGACTTTCCGGAACTCATTGAGAAGGCGACCAAACGACTGGAGATTGCGCTGCCCCCAGCTCCCCTCCCTATGGAGGTGGATCTGATGGAGGGCGGCCCTTACTCGAAACCAAGGAGAGCAGCGGAGCCAATGGCTCCAGCATTGCCCTCCCTTGGTAAATATGTCGAGGGCTCGTGGGGGACACCCCTGGCGGCGCGTTCGCCGGCCAGGGCGTACACCCCATTCACCAGAGTGAACGGATACGAGTGGGCAGCTAGGGGAATCCCCAGGCTCGAAGGCGCCATGACGGCGTTCTTAGTGCCGGGTTCGAGTCCCTGGGCCGCCTCCAAGAAGGCCACTCTGCCAGCGCAGAAGGACAGGTTCACAGCCACTTTGGCTGAGAAATCCTTCACGCTGGGAGCTCAGAGCGTAGCGGCGGCAAACAACATCGCCATCCTCGCAGCCTCCCTATCCCGTCTTACGACAGGAAGGTCTGAGTTGACTAGCGAGGAGGTGGAGGAGGCCTCCAGGATTTCTGGAGCCATTCTCCACCTGACACAGGCGGTAGCCATCTGTGCGGGCAGGACCATGGCCACTTCGGTGGTCATGGAAAGACACCTCTGGCTGTCCATGACAGCTATGAAGGAGACTGACAGAGCTTCATTGCTCAACGCCCCCGTCTCCAGCGAAGGGCTATTTGGCCTCGCTGTGAAGGACGCCACGGAAAGGATTGCCAAGCTGGACGAGGAGAGGAGGCATCTGGCTAGACATCTGCCACTGGCGATGAAAGCCAGCAGAGCCCCGACAGCTCCGTCCACCTCGAACGCCCCCAGCAGAGCAGGGAGGCGACGGGCCAGGCGGCAGGCGCCCACCGAAGGCGGCAAGAGAGCGGGCTCGGCCCCTCCGGCAGCGAAGGTGGCAGCAGCGGTCCCGCCGACCAGAGAGGTTGTCAAGAAGCCGGACTGGCAGCACCGAAAGGCCTCCCAGAAGAGACGGCACTTGTGACGAGGCGAGGGGGCGAGAACGGGAGATGGCCCGGCGTACGACGCTCAAGAGCCTACTGTTCCCCCCCACCCCACTGTTCAGGGCGTGGAGGGCGTTTTATTTTATGTGAATAAAGAGCGGAGTCTCACTGACATTGTCAATGAAAGACGTTTATTCCATAAGGTACAGAACACTTCACGTTCTATGGTATCCCCCCACCATCCTGAGTGTAGCTCAACCCACCTAGAGTGCGTTGCTGAGCGCGCTCAGGAGAGGAAAAGGGAAGAGGTAGCAGGGCGCAGCCTTAGCTTACCTAATAAAGATCACTTACTACAGACTCCTAGGAGCTCTGTAGTAAAGGTCTCACATAGCAGGCAGCCGCCTATGTCCCAATGTGACATGAAGGCGCAGCCGCTAGCCGGGAAGAACGCCTTGCTGCAGGCTAATGCCTCAGCCGGCGCAGTTCAGACCCGTGCGACGTTCACGGAGAGCGGGATTACCAGAGTTACAGGTGTAACCAAGGTATGGACGCCTCCGGTCTATCACGAACGTATCAATACCCATGGCTCTGAGCGCAGCCCACCACTCACTGAGTGTGTTGTAGAGCAGACGCATGAGACCAGTAAGGAGGTATTATGGCACCACCGTGTGGTACCAGCCAGAGATCACACCTTTCAGACTCAGATGAGTGCTGTAATGGATGGGTCTCAAGGCAAGCGACAGCCTCAGTCAGACAATGACTTGATGATGCAATCGCTATTCGGGGAGAGCGCGCCGTCTCAGGTTAATGCCTCAGACAGCGCAGTTCAGAACCGTGCTGCGTTCACGGAGGGCCGGATTACTGGAGTTACAGGCGTAACTATCGTATCAAGGCCTCCGACTCACACAGAACCAGCTGATGTTTCCTCTCCCTTTCGAGGGGGGCCCACCCTGGGCTATTCCACCAACTCAGTGCTGGGGAATAGCGGCGGCGAGGGCCATAGAGGAATACAGGTCCTTCCTACTGAATGTACCACAGCTTCGTGCACGCCCGCTCTCTCTGCATTGTTGGCAGTGGCGACAAAGCTGTACCCTCTCACGCTGGCTAGAACAGACGTTAGAGAAGGGTTATGCCCTCCAATTCCGCCGAACCCCACCCCCGTTTCGGGGAGTAGTGGAAACGGTGATGAAAACGCCGGACAAAGTAGCCGCTCTGATGTCAGAGATCACGGAACTTTTGGCGAAGGAGGCGGTCACAGTAGTTCCCCGAGAGCAGAGGAACAAAGGGCTCTATTCGCCTTATTTCCTAGTGCCCAAAAAGACGGGGGGAGTGAGGCCGATTTTGGATTTACGCATTCTAAACGAAAGCATAACCAAACGGCCCTTCCGAATGCTGACGACAAAACGTCTACTGGAATGTGTCCAGAAGGGAGACTTTTGTACAAGCATAGACCTAAAGGACGCGTACTTTCATGTGCCGATTCAATCTCGCCACAGAAAGTTTCTGCGGTTCGCCTTTCAAGGGGTAGCGTACGAGTTCACGAGGATGCCGTTTGGGTACGCCCTGGCACCTCGAACTTTTTCCAAATGTGTGGAGGCGGCATTGGAACCGCTGCGTCGTCAAGGGATAAGGATATTAGCCTACCTAGACGACCTGCTAGTTCTCGCCCCGTCAGCAGAGCTGGCGTTCATGCACACGACACAGACAGTGATTCATCTCACGCGTCTGGGGTTCGCTGTGAATTGGAAAAAGAGCGCACCCTGGCCCAGTCATCAGATTGTCTACCTGGGACTACAGCTAGACACTGTAAGGATGAGGGCGCGAATTTCGGACCCTCGAAGGGCAGCATTGGTACTAGCCCTGAGGAAGTGTCGTCCGAATCACACAGTAACGGCGCTATCGATCATGTCACTTTTAGGTCTCATGTCGGCAGCCCACTCTGTGGTACCGCTGGGGCTTCTGCACATGCGCAGAACACAGCGGTGGTTCGCCCAACTAAGACTAGACCCAGTGCGTCAACGTCATCGGTTGGTGGTGGTTCCTCTCTCGCTAAGAGCAGACCTGGACTATTGGAGGAACCCGTGCGTTCTCACGCACGGAGTCCCGATGGGCAGGGTGTCATCCTACATTCCAGTGTATACAGATGCCTGTCTGACTGGATGGGGAGGGACATGTCAGTCTCAAGCGATAGGTGGTGCATGGCCTCAATCAGGTCGGCACATAAACCTCTTGGAGTTGGAAACGGTTCGACTGGTTCTGAACCACTTCGCGTCTACCCTTCGGGGTCGCGATGTGTTGGTTTGGTCAGACAACCGGACCACAGTAGCTCACATAAATCGCCAGGGAGGGGTCAGGTCTCCTGCCCTCCACAGGGCGGCAGAGGAATTGTGGCTGTGGGCTCACAAGCACCTTCGCTCGTTGAGAGCAGCGCACATTCCGGGCTACTTGAACGTAGGGGCAGATCTCATGTCAAGAGGGGGTCCTCGAGACGACGAGTGGTGTCTGCACCCAGACATTGTTCTCCAAATTTGGGAACAATTCGGGAGAGCCGAGGTGGATCTGTTCGCGTCACGTGTGAACGCACAGTGTCCCCTATGGTTCTCCCTGAGACAACAGGACGAGCCGCCATTGGGAAGAGACGCATTCGCGCACTGCCCGTGGCCGAAAGTTCTCCTGTATGCATTCCCTCCGCTGTCTTGCATTCTCCCACTGCTAGCCAGGGTGAGATCAGAGGAGCTAACAGTGATACTGATAGCGCCCGATCGCCCGGGGGCTCCGTGGTTTGCAGAGATGAGTCAGATGTTGATTGTGCCACCTTGGACAATTCCACATCGACGAGACGCGTTGAGCCAGGCGGGAGGCTCGATAGGGCAGTGGCCCATAATCGGCCAACCACTGAGGGCTTGGTTCCTGAACGGGACAGGTTAAAGCGCCGTGGGTTATCTGATGCAGTGATCAGAACCATACAGAGCGCTAGGGCCAGTTCCACTTCCAGGATGTACACGAGCAGATGGAATGTTTTCTCACAGTGGTGTAACACACAGGACGTAGACCCCATGAGCTGTCAGGTAGAGAGTGTGCTCTCATTCCTGCAGTTTATGTTTGATAAGCAGAAATCGCCCTCCACCATTCGAGTGTTTGCAGCGGCAATTTCAGCTGGTCATGAAGGGTTTAACGGGAAGAACCTGTTTAGTCATCCATTAGTGAAACGTTTTTTATTGGGAACGCGACGGCTTAGGCCAATGCCTAGAGCTACGCTGCCCCGATGGGATTTGGCTTTGGTTCTCGAAGCGCTATGTAAGTCGCCGTTCGAGCCATTGAATCAAATACCCCTCAAAATGCTGTCTATCAAGACGGCGCTGTTGCTCGCCTTGACTACCGCTAAGCGGGTCAGTGATTTGAGTGCACTGTCGACGAGACCCGACTGCCTTGCCATTAATGGCGATTTGAGCAGAGCGGTGTTACGTCCCAACCCGGCATTTGTGCCGAAGGTTATTAACAGTGCATATAGATCACAGACCGTGGAACTGTGGGCTTTTTATCCCCCTCCCCATGGGGAGAGGAGTGAGGAAAAGCTTCATTGTCTGTGCCCAGTACGCGCTTTGGCGTGTTACGTTGAGCGCACAGCAGCGATTAGGTCATCGCCTCAGCTGTTTGTGTGTCACGGTGCGGCTGCATTGGGTAGACCACTTTCAAAACAGCGATTGTCTCATTGGCTTTGTGAAGGCATTGAGACGGCGTACGAGGCGGCCGGGCAACAACCGCCTCAGGGTATTAAAGCGCATTCCACTCGTGGAGTAGCAGCTTCTACTGCCCTCTTCAGAGGTACAGAGGTAGTGGATATTTGTAGAGCGGCGTCTTGGTCGACACCGTCTCCTTTTATTCGTTTCTATCTGTTGGATATGTCTTCTAACTCTTTGGCTCGATCTGTACTCAGCGTGGCTGAAGGGAGATCTTGAGAAAGAAACAGAGAAAGAAAGCAGGATTGTGACCATGTTCATAAATCCGCTTTTATTAGAAGGAACATATTATGGCACGTTTTCCAACTCTTTAGCTCGGTCGGCATTCAGCAGAGCTGAAAGGCGATTTTGAGCTAAAAAGGAGAGGACAGAGCAGGACCTTGGACAGGTTCCAATCAGGTCCGCCTTGGTTAGTTAAACGTGTTATGTCAAGAATAGGCTTTTCAACTTTCAAGCTCGATTGCACTCAGCATAGCTGAAAGAGAATCTTGAGCTAGAGGAAAGAGAAGCAGGACGATAGACAGGTCTCTATCAGGTCCGCTTCGGATGAAAGGCTATCTGTGGCATGTCTCTTGACTCAGGGTCAGTACATAGAGACATGTATTGAACTGACAGAATGTGAGGTCATCTATCTGATTCAGATAGTATGACTTTTATATGTTGTTCCTGCCTACTAATCTATGGGTTCCATAGAGTGAGTAAGGTGGTCTGTTGGACACTTAATGTAGAGTGACTGATGTCATTACATTAGTGGACGATAGTGTTGTCACAGAATATTGAGGCACGGCTAGCTGCTGGTACAGATTAGCACGGCGTCTATTCTGATGATCTGCCCACTAGCCATTGGCATTGCCATTGAGCTAGATGGGGCGGGTCTATAACCGATGACGCGGTATATTGTGACGCCCTAATGGGTTTCTTAGTCGCAGTACTGCGGGAATCGGTTGCAGCCATTGCTGGGCTTGACCTTTTTTCATTTTTTAATGGAAACTGTTAGGCTCGGCAGGGAGTACATTTTGGAGCGTTTCGCTCCGCCTTAAACCACTAGGAGCATAGCTCCCCTATGGGGCGGAGCTCCACGATATAGAACGATTAGTTACCGGAGTGTAACTCCAGTTCTATGAGTGGAGCGGAGCCCCATAGGACTTAAGGCCCTACCGACCCTCTCTAGTCTCGCTGAAGATAATATCTCGGGAGGCAGATTGAGGGAACGGGGTTCCTTATATAGGGACACCTGTACTCCTATTGGCTGTAGGTGTGTGCATAAATTTGCTTCAGGCTGTTCTGCCCTAGGGCAGAGGGTAAACCACTAGGAGCATAGCTCCCCTATGGGGCTCCGCTCCACTCATAGAACTGGAGTTACACTCCGGTAACTAATCGTTTCTCTTCATTACGCACAAGCCTTTCGCCTTTTACTAAAGACTTCCGTGGAGAGGAACACTTACGAGTTCAACGTATTTTTGGAGGGGCTTTGCTTCTGGCAGAGCCCGATATCTTGTTTCAAGAGAAATCAACAGAGACGGCGTCTGCCTGGCTGCCTGCCTGCCTGCCTGCCTGCCTGCCTGCCTGCCTGCCTGCCTGCCTGACGCGCAGGTCTCGGCCTTTGAACAAATAATAGCACTGGACGCATTAGCGACTTTTCCTTGACGCATTAGCGACTTTTTGGAGAAAAAAAACACTTGCCTGTCGCCATGGAAACATGGAGGGGTGGCAATGGGTGGAGCACACTTTAGCTAAACCGCTGAGGTCTCCCGAGACCCCCGGGTGCCCGGCGGGTGCAGGGTTCAATTTGTGGGTTATCGCTTCTCGGCCTTTTGGCTAAGATCAAGTGTAGTTGGCATTCACCAGGATAGTGTCTGTCTGTCTGTCTGTCTGTCTGTCTGTCTGTTTTTCACCAAAAAAAGAACAAATACTTCACCAGGATAGTGGGTCTGTGTCTGTCTGTGTGTTTGTCTGTGACTTTTTCCCCACAGCCCCCGAAAACTTGGCGAGTGGGTTCGGGGACAACCCACGAGAACCTGCCTTGAGTAAACAGAGTGCGTCTCGGGCCCCGACCTCTGACTTCCATACGACTCTGGTTTCTCTTCATTACGCACAAGCCTTTCGCCTTTTACTAAAGACTTCCGTGGAGAGGAACACTTACGAGTTCAACGTATTTTTGGAGGGGCTTTGCTTCTGGCAGAGCCCGATATCTTGTTTCAAGAGAAATCAACAGAGACGGCGTCTGCCTGGCTGCCTGCCTGCCTGCCTGCCTGCCTGCCTGCCTGCCTGCCTGCCTGCCTGCCTGACGCGCAGGTCTCGGCCTTTGAACAAATAATACCACTGGACGCATTAGCGACTTTTCCTTGACGCATTAGCGACTTTTTGGAGAAAAAAAACACTTGCCTGTCGCCATGGAAACATGGAGGGGTGGCAATGGGTGGAGCACACTTTAGCTAAACCGCAGAGGTCTCCCAAGACCCCCGGGTGCCCGGCGGGTGCAGGGTTCAATTTGTGGGTTATCGCTTCTCGGCCTTTTGGCTAAGATCAAGTGTAGTTGGCATTCACCAGGATAGTGTCTGTCTGTCTGTCTGTCTGTCTGTCTGTCTGTCTGTCTGTTTTTCACCAAAAAAAGAACAAATACTTCACCAGGATAGTGGGTCTGTGTCTGTCTGTGTGTTTGTCTGTGACTTTTTCCCCACAGCCCCCGAAAACTTGGCGAGTGGGTTCGGGGACAACCCGCGAGAACCCGGCCTTGAGTAAACAGAGTGCGTCTCGGGCCCCGACCTCTGACTTCCATACGACTCTGGTTTCTCTTCATTACGCACAAGCCTTTCGCCTTTTACTAAAGACTTCCGTGGAGAGGAACACTTACGAGTTCAACGTATTTTTGGAGGGGCTTTGCTTCTGGCAGAGCCCGATATCTTGTTTCAAGAGAAATCAACAGAGACGGCGTCTGCCTGGCTGCCTGCCTGCCTGCCTGCCTGCCTGCCTGCCTGCCTGCCTGCCTGCCTGCCTGCCTGCCTGCCTGCCTGACGCGCAGGTCTCGGCCTTTGAACAAATAATAGCACTGGACGCATTAGCGACTTTTCCTTGACGCATTAGCGACTTTTTGGAGAAAAAAAACACTTGCCTGTCGCCATGGAAACATGGAGGGGTGGCAATGGGTGGAGCACACTTTAGCTAAACCGCTGAGGTCTCCCGAGACCCCCGGGTGCCCGGCGGGTGCAGGGTTCAATTTGTGGGTTATCGCTTCTCGGCCTTTTGGCTAAGATCAAGTGTAGTTGGCATTCACCAGGATAGTGTCTGTCTGTCTGTCTGTCTGTCTGTCTGTCTGTCTGTTTTTCACCAAAAAAAGAACAAATACTTCACCAGGATAGTGGGTCTGTGTCTGTCTGTGTGTTTGTCTGTGACTTTTTCCCCACAGCCCCCGAAAACTTGGCGAGTGGGTTCGGGGACAACCCGCGAGAACCCGGCCTTGAGTAAACAGAGTGCGTCTCGGGCCCCGACCTCTGACTTCCATACGACTCTGGTTTCTCTTCATTACGCACAAGCCTTTCGCCTTTTACTAAAGACTTCCGTGGAGAGGAACACTTACGAGTTCAACGTATTTTTGGAGGGGCTTTGCTTCTGGCAGAGCCCGATATCTTGTTTCAAGAGAAATCAACAGAGACGGCGTCTGCCTGGCTGCCTGCCTGCCTGCCTGCCTGCCTGCCTGCCTGCCTGCCTGACGCGCAGGTCTCGGCCTTTGAACAAATAATAGCACTGGACGCATTAGCAACTTTTCCTTGACGCATTAGCGACTTTTTGGAGAAAAAAAACACTTGCCTGTCGCCATGGAAACATGGAGGGGTGGCAATGGGTGGGCACACTTTAGCTAAACCGCTGAGGTCTCCCGAGACCCCCGGGTGCCCGGCGGGTGCAGGGTTCAATTTGTGGGTTATCGCTTCTCGGCCTTTTGGCTAAGATCAAGTGTAGTTGGCATTCACCAGGATAGTGTCTGTCTGTCTGTCTGTCTGTCTGTCTGTCTGTCTGTCTGTCTGTTTTTCACCAAAAAAAGAACAAATACTTCACCAGGATAGTGGGTCTGTGTCTGTCTGTGTGTTTGTCTGTGACTTTTTCCCCACAGCCCCCGAAAACTTGGCGAGTGGGTTCGGGGACAACCCGCGAGAACCCGGCCTTGAGTAAACAGAGTGCGTCTCGGGCCCCGACCTCTGACTTCCATACGACTCTGGTTTCTCTTCATTACGCACAAGCCTTTCGCCTTTTACTAAAGACTTCCGTGGAGAGGAACACTTACGAGTTCAACGTATTTTTGGAGGGGCTTTGCTTCTGGCAGAGCCCGATATCTTGTTTCAAGAGAAATCAACAGAGACGGCGTCTGCCTGGCTGCCTGCCTGCCTGCCTGCCTGCCTGCCTGCCTGCCTGCCTGCCTGCCTGCCTGACGCGCAGGTCTCGGCCTTTGAACAAATAATAGCACTGGACGCATTAGCGACTTTTCCTTGACGCATTAGCGACTTTTTGGAGAAAAAAAACACTTGCCTGTCGCCATGGAAACATGGAGGGGTGGCAATGGGTGGAGCACACTTTAGCTAAACCGCTGAGGTCTCCCGAGACCCCCGGGTGCCCGGCGGGTGCAGGGTTCAATTTGTGGGTTATCGCTTCTCGGCCTTTTGGCTAAGATCAAGTGTAGTTGGCATTCACCAGGATAGTGTCTGTCTGTCTGTCTGTCTGTCTGTCTGTCTGTCTGTCTGTCTGTCTGTCTGTCTGTCTGTTTTTCGCCAAAAAAAGAACAAATACTTCACCAGGATAGTGGGTCTGTGTCTGTCTGTGTGTTTGTCTGTGACTTTTTCCCCACAGCCCCCGAAAACTTGGCGAGTGGGTTCGGGGACAACCCGCGAGAACCCGGCCTTGAGTAAACAGAGTGCGTCTCGGGCCCCGACCTCTGACTTCCATACGACTCTGGTTTCTCTTCATTACGCACAAGCCTTTCGCCTTTTACTAAAGACTTCCGTGGAGAGGAACACTTACGAGTTCAACGTATTTTTGGAGGGGCTTTGCTTCTGGCAGAGCCCGATATCTTGTTTCAAGAGAAATCAACAGAGACGGCGTCTGCCTGGCTGCCTGCCTGCCTGCCTGCCTGCCTGCCTGCCTGCCTGCCTGCCTGCCTGCCTGCCTGACGCGCAGGTCTCGGCCTTTGAACAAATAATAGCACTGGACGCATTAGCGACTTTTCCTTGACGCATTAGCGACTTTTTGGAGAAAAAAAACACTTGCCTGTCGCCATGGAAACATGGAGGGGTGGCAATGGGTGGAGCACACTTTAGCTAAACCGCTGAGGTCTCCCGAGACCCCCGGGTGCCCGGCGGGTGCAGGGTTCAATTTGTGGGTTATCGCTTCTCGGCCTTTTGGCTAAGATCAAGTGTAGTTGGCATTCACCAGGATAGTGTCTGTCTGTCTGTCTGTCTGTCTGTCTGTCTGTTTTTCACCAAAAAAAGAACAAATACTTCACCAGGATAGTGGGTCTGTGTCTGTCTGTGTGTTTGTCTGTGACTTTTTCCCCACAGCCCCCGAAAACTTGGCGAGTGGGTTCGGGGACAACCCGCGAGAACCCGGCCTTGAGTAAACAGAGTGCGTCTCGGGCCCCGACCTCTGACTTCCATACGACTCTGGTTTCTCTTCATTACGCACAAGCCTTTCGCCTTTTACTAAAGACTTCCGTGGAGAGGAACACTTACGAGTTCAACGTATTTTTGGAGGGGCTTTGCTTCTGGCAGAGCCCGATATCTTGTTTCAAGAGAAATCAACAGAGACGGCGTCTGCCTGGCTGCCTGCCTGCCTGCCTGCCTGCCTGCCTGCCTGACGCGCAGGTCTCGGCCTTTGAACAAATAATACCACTGGACGCATTAGCGACTTTTCCTTGACGCATTAGCGACTTTTTGGAGAAAAAAAACACTTGCCTGTCGCCATGGAAACATGGAGGGGTGGCAATGGGTGGAGCACACTTTAGCTAAACCGCAGAGGTCTCCCAAGACCCCCGGGTGCCCGGCGGGTGCAGGGTTCAATTTGTGGGTTATCGCTTCTCGGCCTTTTGGCTAAGATCAAGTGTAGTTGGCATTCACCAGGATAGTGTCTGTCTGTCTGTCTGTCTGTCTGTCTGTCTGTTTTTCACCAAAAAAAGAACAAATACTTCACCAGGATAGTGGGTCTGTGTCTGTCTGTGTGTTTGTCTGTGACTTTTTCCCCACAGCCCCCGAAAACTTGGCGAGTGGGTTCGGGGACAACCCGCGAGAACCCGGCCTTGAGTAAACAGAGTGCGTCTCGGGCCCCGACCTCTGACTTCCATACGACTCTGGTTTCTCTTCATTACGCACAAGCCTTTCGCCTTTTACTAAAGACTTCCGTGGAGAGGAACACTTACGAGTTCAACGTATTTTTGGAGGGGCTTTGCTTCTGGCAGAGCCCGATATCTTGTTTCAAGAGAAATCAACAGAGACGGCGTCTGCCTGGCTGCCTGCCTGCCTGCCTGCCTGCCTGCCTGCCTGCCTGCCTGCCTGCCTGCCTGCCTGCCTGCCTGCCTGCCTGACGCGCAGGTCTCGGCCTTTGAACAAATAATAGCACTGGACGCATTAGCGACTTTTCCTTGACGCATTAGCGACTTTTTGGAGAAAAAAAACACTTGCCTGTCGCCATGGAAACATGGAGGGGTGGCAATGGGTGGAGCACACTTTAGCTAAACCGCTGAGGTCTCCCGAGACCCCCGGGTGCCCGGCGGGTGCAGGGTTCAATTTGTGGGTTATCGCTTCTCGGCCTTTTGGCTAAGATCAAGTGTAGTTGGCATTCACCAGGATAGTGTCTGTCTGTCTGTCTGTCTGTCTGTCTGTCTGTCTGTCTGTTTTTCACCAAAAAAAGAACAAATACTTCACCAGGATAGTGGGTCTGTGTGTTTGTCTGTGACTTTTTCCCCACAGCCCCCGAAAACTTGGCGAGTGGGTTCGGGGACAACCCGCGAGAACCCGGCCTTGAGTAAACAGAGTGCGTCTCGGGCCCCGACCTCTGACTTCCATACGACTCTGGTTTCTCTTCATTACGCACAAGCCTTTCGCCTTTTACTAAAGACTTCCGTGGAGAGGAACACTTACGAGTTCAACGTATTTTTGGAGGGGCTTTGCTTCTGGCAGAGCCCGATATCTTGTTTCAAGAGAAATCAACAGAGACGGCGTCTGCCTGGCTGCCTGCCTGCCTGCCTGCCTGCCTGCCTGACGCGCAGGTCTCGGCCTTTGAACAAATAATAGCACTGGACGCATTAGCGACTTTTCCTTGACGCATTAGCGACTTTTTGGAGAAAAAAAACACTTGCCTGTCGCCATGGAAACATGGAGGGGTGGCAATGGGTGGAGCACACTTTAGCTAAACCGCTGAGGTCTCCCGAGACCCCCGGGTGCCCGGCGGGTGCAGGGTTCAATTTGTGGGTTATCGCTTCTCGGCCTTTTGGCTAAGATCAAGTGTAGTTGGCATTCACCAGGATAGTGTCTGTCTGTCTGTCTGTCTGTCTGTCTGTCTGTCTGTTTTTCACCAAAAAAAGAACAAATACTTCACCAGGATAGTGGGTCTGTGTCTGTCTGTGTGTTTGTCTGTGACTTTTTCCCCACAGCCCCCGAAAACTTGGCGAGTGGGTTCGGGGACAACCCGCGAGAACCCGGCCTTGAGTAAACAGAGTGCGTCTCGGGCCCCGACCTCTGACTTCCATACGACTCTGGTTTCTCTTCATTACGCACAAGCCTTTCGCCTTTTACTAAAGACTTCCGTGGAGAGGAACACTTACGAGTTCAACGTATTTTTGGAGGGGCTTTGCTTCTGGCAGAGCCCGATATCTTGTTTCAAGAGAAATCAACAGAGACGGCGTCTGCCTGGCTGCCTGCCTGCCTGCCTGCCTGCCTGCCTGCCTGCCTGCCTGCCTGCCTGCCTGCCTGCCTGACGCGCAGGTCTCGGCCTTTGAACAAATAATAGCACTGGACGCATTAGCGACTTTTCCTTGACGCATTAGCGACTTTTTGGAGAAAAAAAACACTTGCCTGTCGCCATGGAAACATGGAGGGGTGGCAATGGGTGGAGCACACTTTAGCTAAACCGCTGAGGTCTCCCGAGACCCCCGGGTGCCCGGCGGGTGCAGGGTTCAATTTGTGGGTTATCGCTTCTCGGCCTTTTGGCTAAGATCAAGTGTAGTTGGCATTCACCAGGATAGTGTCTGTCTGTCTGTCTGTCTGTCTGTCTGTCTGTCTGTTTTTCACCAAAAAAAGAACAAATACTTCACCAGGATAGTGGGTCTGTGTCTGTCTGTGTGTTTGTCTGTGACTTTTTCCCCACAGCCCCCGAAAACTTGGCGAGTGGGTTCGGGGACAACCCGCGAGAACCCGGCCTTGAGTAAACAGAGTGCGTCTTGGGCCCCGACCTCTGACTTCCATACGACTCTGGTTTCTCTTCATTACGCACAAGCCTTTCGCCTTTTACTAAAGACTTCCGTGGAGAGGAACACTTACGAGTTCAACGTATTTTTGGAGGGGCTTTGCTTCTGGCAGAGCCCGATATCTTGTTTCAAGAGAAATCAACAGAGACGGCGTCTGCCTGGCTGCCTGCCTGCCTGCCTGCCTGCCTGCCTGCCTGCCTGCCTGCCTGCCTGACGCGCAGGTCTCGGCCTTTGAACAAATAATAGCACTGGACGCATTAGCGACTTTTCCTTGACGCATTAGCGACTTTTTGGAGAAAAAAAACACTTGCCTGTCGCCATGGAAACATGGAGGGGTGGCAATGGGTGGAGCACACTTTAGCTAAACCGCTGAGGTCTCCCGAGACCCCCGGGTGCCCGGCGGGTGCAGGGTTCAATTTGTGGGTTATCGCTTCTCGGCCTTTTGGCTAAGATCAAGTGTAGTTGGCATTCACCAGGATAGTGTCTGTCTGTCTGTCTGTCTGTTTTTCACCAAAAAAAGAACAAATACTTCACCAGGATAGTGGGTCTGTGTCTGTCTGTGTGTTTGTCTGTGACTTTTTCCCCACAGCCCCCGAAAACTTGGCGAGTGGGTTCGGGGACAACCCGCGAGAACCCGGCCTTGAGTAAACAGAGTGCGTCTCGGGCCCCGACCTCTGACTTCCATACGACTCTGGTTTCTCTTCATTACGCACAAGCCTTTCGCCTTTTACTAAAGACTTCCGTGGAGAGGAACACTTACGAGTTCAACGTATTTTTGGAGGGGCTTTGCTTCTGGCAGAGCCCGATATCTTGTTTCAAGAGAAATCAACAGAGACGGCGTCTGCCTGGCTGCCTGCCTGCCTGCCTGCCTGCCTGCCTGCCTGCCTGCCTGCCTGCCTGCCTGCCTGCCTGACGCGCAGGTCTCGGCCTTTGAACAAATAATAGCACTGGACGCATTAGCGACTTTTCCTTGACGCATTAGCGACTTTTTGGAGAAAAAAAACACTTGCCTGTCGCCATGGAAACATGGAGGGGTGGCAATGGGTGGAGCACACTTTAGCTAAACCGCTGAGGTCTCCCGAGACCCCCGGGTGCCCGGCGGGTGCAGGGTTCAATTTGTGGGTTATCGCTTCTCGGCCTTTTGGCTAAGATCAAGTGTAGTTGGCATTCACCAGGATAGTGTCTGTCTGTCTGTCTGTCTGTCTGTCTGTCTGTCTGTCTGTTTTTCACCAAATAAAGAACAAATACTTCACCAGGATAGTGGGTCTGTGTCTGTCTGTGTGTTTGTCTGTGACTTTTTCCCCACAGCCCCCGAAAACTTGGCGAGTGGGTTCGGGGACAACCCGCGAGAACCCGGCCTTGAGTAAACAGAGTGCGTCTCGGGCCCCGACCTCTGACTTCCATACGACTCTGGTTTCTCTTCATTACGCACAAGCCTTTCGCCTTTTACTAAAGACTTCCGTGGAGAGGAACACTTACGAGTTCAACGTATTTTTGGAGGGGCTTTGCTTCTGGCAGAGCCCGATATCTTGTTTCAAGAGAAATCAACAGAGACGGCGTCTGCCTGGCTGCCTGGCTGCCTGCCTGCCTGCCTGCCTGCCTGACGCGCAGGTCTCGGCCTTTGAACAAATAATAGCACTGGACGCATTAGCGACTTTTCCTTGACGCATTAGCGACTTTTTGGAGAAAAAAAACACTTGCCTGTCGCCATGGAAACATGGAGGGGTGGCAATGGGTGGAGCACACTTTAGCTAAACCGCTGAGGTCTCCCGAGACCCCCGGGTGCCCGGCGGGTGCAGGGTTCAATTTGTGGGTTATCGCTTCTCGGCCTTTTGGCTAAGATCAAGTGTAGTTGGCATTCACCAGGATAGTGTCTGTCTGTCTGTCTGTCTGTCTGTCTGTCTGTCTGTTTTTCACCAAAAAAAGAACAAATACTTCACCAGGATAGTGGGTCTGTGTCTGTCTGTGTGTTTGTCTGTGACTTTTTCCCCACAGCCCCCGAAAACTTGGCGAGTGGGTTCGGGGACAACCCGCGAGAACCCGGCCTTGAGTAAACAGAGTGCGTCTCGGGCCCCGACCTCTGACTTCCATACGACTCTGGTTTCTCTTCATTACGCACAAGCCTTTCGCCTTTTACTAAAGACTTCCGTGGAGAGGAACACTTACGAGTTCAACGTATTTTTGGAGGGGCTTTGCTTCTGGCAGAGCCCGATATCTTGTTTCAAGAGAAATCAACAGAGACGGCGTCTGCCTGGCTGCCTGCCTGCCTGCCTGCCTGCCTGCCTGCCTGCCTGCCTGCCTGCCTGACGCGCAGGTCTCGGCCTTTGAACAAATAATAGCACTGGACGCATTAGCGACTTTTCCTTGACACATTAGCGACTTTTTGGAGAAAAAAAACACTTGCCTGTCGCCATGGAAACATGGAGGGGTGGCAATGGGTGGAGCACACTTTAGCTAAACCGCTGAGGTCTCCCGAGACCCCCGGGTGCCCGGCGGGTGCAGGGTTCAATTTGTGGGTTATCGCTTCTCGGCCTTTTGGCTAAGATCAAGTGTAGTTGGCATTCACCAGGATAGTGTCTGTCTGTCTGTCTGTCTGTCTGTCTGTCTGTCTGTTTTTCACCAAAAAAAGAACAAATACTTCACCAGGATAGTGGGTCTGTGTCTGTCTGTGTGTTTGTCTGTGACTTTTTCCCCACAGCCCCCGAAAACTTGGCGAGTGGGTTCGGGGACAACCCGCGAGAACCCGGCCTTGAGTAAACAGAGTGCGTCTCGGGCCCCGACCTCTGACTTCCATACGACTCTGGTTTCTCTTCATTACGCACAAGCCTTTCGCCTTTTACTAAAGACTTCCGTGGAGAGGAACACTTACGAGTTCAACGTATTTTTGGAGGGGCTTTGCTTCTGGCAGAGCCCGATATCTTGTTTCAAGAGAAATCAACAGAGACGGCGTCTGCCTGGCTGCCTGCCTGCCTGCCTGCCTGCCTGACGCGCAGGTCTCGGCCTTTGAACAAATAATAGCACTGGACGCATTAGCGACTTTTCCTTGACGCATTAGCGACTTTTTGGAGAAAAAAAACACTTGCCTGTCGCCATGGAAACATGGAGGGGTGGCAATGGGTGGAGCACACTTTAGCTAAACCGCTGAGGTCTCCCGAGACCCCCGGGTGCCCGGCGGGTGCAGGGTTCAATTTGTGGGTTATCGCTTCTCGGCCTTTTGGCTAAGATCAAGTGTAGTTGGCATTCACCAGGATAGTGTCTGTCTGTCTGTCTGTCTGTCTGTCTGTCTGTCTGTCTGTCTGTCTGTCTGTCTGTTTTTCACCAAAAAAAGAACAAATACTTCACCAGGATAGTGGGTCTGTGTCTGTCTGTGTGTTTGTCTGTGACTTTTTCCCCACAGCCCCCGAAAACTTGGCGAGTGGGTTCGGGGACAACCCGCGAGAACCCGGCCTTGAGTAAACAGAGTGCGTCTCGGGCCCCGACCTCTGACTTCCATACGACTCTGGTTTCTCTTCATTACGCACAAGCCTTTCGCCTTTTACTAAAGACTTCCGTGGAGAGGAACACTTACGAGTTCAACGTATTTTTGGAGGGGCTTTGCTTCTGGCAGAGCCCGATATCTTGTTTCAAGAGAAATCAACAGAGACGGCGTCTGCCTGGCTGCCTGCCTGCCTGCCTGCCTGCCTGCCTGACGCGCAGGTCTCGGCCTTTGAACAAATAATAGCACTGGACGCATTAGCGACTTTTCCTTGACGCATTAGCGACTTTTTGGAGAAAAAAAACACTTGCCTGTCGCCATGGAAACATGGAGGGGTGGCAATGGGTGGAGCACACTTTAGCTAAACCGCTGAGGTCTCCCGAGACCCCCGGGTGCCCGGCGGGTGCAGGGTTCAATTTGTGGGTTATCGCTTCTCGGCCTTTTGGCTAAGATCAAGTGTAGTTGGCATTCACCAGGATAGTGTCTGTCTGTCTGTCTGTCTGTCTGTCTGTCTGTCTGTCTGTCTGTCTGTCTGTCTGTCTGTTTTTCACCAAAAAAAGAACAAATACTTCACCAGGATAGTGGGTCTGTGTCTGTCTGTGTGTTTGTCTGTGACTTTTTCCCCACAGCCCCCGAAAACTTGGCGAGTGGGTTCGGGGACAACCCGCGAGAACCCGGCCTTGAGTAAACAGAGTGCGTCTCGGGCCCCGACCTCTGACTTCCATACGACTCTGGTTTCTCTTCATTACGCACAAGCCTTTCGCCTTTTACTAAAGACTTCCGTGGAGAGGAACACTTACGAGTTCAACGTATTTTTGGAGGGGCTTTGCTTCTGGCAGAGCCCGATATCTTGTTTCAAGAGAAATCAACAGAGACGGCGTCTGCCTGGCTGCCTGCCTGCCTGCCTGCCTGCCTGCCTGCCTGCCTGCCTGCCTGCCTGCCTGACGCGCAGGTCTCGGCCTTTGAACAAATAATAGCACTGGACGCATTAGCGACTTTTCCTTGACGCATTAGCGACTTTTTGGAGAAAAAAAACACTTGCCTGTCGCCATGGAAACATGGAGGGGTGGCAATGGGTGGAGCACACTTTAGCTAAACCGCTGAGGTCTCCCGAGACCCCCGGGTGCCCGGCGGGTGCAGGGTTCAATTTGTGGGTTATCGCTTCTCGGCCTTTTGGCTAAGATCAAGTGTAGTTGGCATTCACCAGGATAGTGTCTGTCTGTCTGTCTGTCTGTCTGTCTGTCTGTCTGTTTTTCACCAAAAAAAGAACAAATACTTCACCAGGATAGTGGGTCTGTGTCTGTCTGTGTGTTTGTCTGTGACTTTTTCCCCACAGCCCCCGAAAACTTGGCGAGTGGGTTCGGGGACAACCCGCGAGAACCCGGCCTTGAGTAAACAGAGTGCGTCTCGGGCCCCGACCTCTGACTTCCATACGACTCTGGTTTCTCTTCATTACGCACAAGCCTTTCGCCTTTTACTAAAGACTTCCGTGGAGAGGAACACTTACGAGTTCAACGTATTTTTGGAGGGGCTTTGCTTCTGGCAGAGCCCGATATCTTGTTTCAAGAGAAATCAACAGAGACGGCGTCTGCCTGGCTGCCTGCCTGCCTGCCTGCCTGCCTGCCTGCCTGCCTGCCTGCCTGCCTGCCTGACGCGCAGGTCTCGGCCTTTGAACAAATAATAGCACTGGACGCATTAGCGACTTTTCCTTGACGCATTAGCGACTTTTTGGAGAAAAAAAACACTTGCCTGTCGCCATGGAAACATGGAGGGGTGGCAATGGGTGGAGCACACTTTAGCTAAACCGCTGAGGTCTCCCGAGACCCCCGGGTGCCCGGCGGGTGCAGGGTTCAATTTGTGGGTTATCGCTTCTCGGCCTTTTGGCTAAGATCAAGTGTAGTTGGCATTCACCAGGATAGTGTCTGTCTGTCTGTCTGTCTGTCTGTCTGTCTGTCTGTCTGTTTTTCACCAAAAAAAGAACAAATACTTCACCAGGATAGTGGGTCTGTGTCTGTCTGTGTGTTTGTCTGTGACTTTTTCCCCACAGCCCCCGAAAACTTGGCGAGTGGGTTCGGGGACAACCCGCGAGAACCCGGCCTTGAGTAAACAGAGTGCGTCTCGGGCCCCGACCTCTGACTTCCATACGACTCTGGTTTCTCTTCATTACGCACAAGCCTTTCGCCTTTTACTAAAGACTTCCGTGGAGAGGAACACTTACGAGTTCAACGTATTTTTGGAGGGGCTTTGCTTCTGGCAGAGCCCGATATCTTGTTTCAAGAGTGCGACCCTGCCTTACACAGGAAGCGGCGCAGGTCCTGGTCCAGGCACTTGTCATCTCCCGTCTGGACTACTGCAACTCGCTGTTGGCTGGGCTCCCTGCCTGTGCCATTAAACCCCTACAACTCATCCAGAATGCCGCAGCCCGTCTGGTGTTCAACCTTCCCAAGTTCTCTCACGTCACCCCCCTTCTCCGCACACTCCACTGGCTTCCAATTGAAGCTCGCATCCGCTACAAGACCATGGTGCTTGCCTATGGAGCAGTGAGGGGAACGGCACCTCTGTACCTTCAGGCTCTGATCAGTCCCTACACCCAAACGAGGACATTGCGTTCATCCACCTCTGGCCTGCTGGCTCCCCTTCCTCTGCGGAAGCACAGCTCCCGCTCAGCCCAGTCAAAACTGTTCGCTGCTCTGGCACCCCAATGGTGGAACAAGCTCCCTCACGACGCCAGGACAGCGGAGTCACTCACCACCTTCCGGAGACATTTGAAACCACACCTCTTTAAGGAATACCTGGGATAGGCTAAAGTATTCCTTCTAACAGGACAGCGGAGTCACTCACCACCTTCCGGAGACATTTGAAACCCCACCTCTTTAAGGAATACCTGGGATAGGCTAAAGTATTCCTTCTAACCCCCCCCCCCCCCCCCAAAATTGTAAAGTGGTTATCCCACTGGCTATAGGGTGAACGCACCAATTTGTGAGTCGCTCTGGCTAAGAGCGTCTGCTAAATGACGTTAATGTGCCCTTGAGCAAGGCACTTAACCCTAATTGCTCCTGTAAGTCGCTCTGGTTAAGAGCGTCTGCTAAATGACTAAAATGTAAATGTAAATGTAAGAGAAATCAACAGAGACGGCGTCTGCCTGCCTGCCTGCCTGCCTGCCTGCCTGCCTGCCTGCCTGCCTGCCTGCCTGCCTGCCTGACGCGCAGGTCTCGGCCTTTGAACAAATAATAGCACTGGACGCATTAGCGACTTTTCCTTGACGCATTAGCGACTTTTTGGAGAAAAAAAACACTTGCCTGTCGCCATGGAAACATGGAGGGGTGGCAATGGGTGGAGCACACTTTAGCTAAACCGCTGAGGTCTCCCGAGACCCCCGGGTGCCCGGCGGGTGCAGGGTTCAATTTGTGGGTTATCGCTTCTCGGCCTTTTGGCTAAGATCAAGTGTAGTTGGCATTCACCAGGATAGTGTCTGTCTGTCTGTCTGTCTGTCTGTCTGTCTGTCTGTTTTTCACCAAAAAAAGAACAAATACTTCACCAGGATAGTGGGTCTGTGTCTGTCTGTGTGTTTGTCTGTGACTTTTTCCCCACAGCCCCCGAAAACTTGGCGAGTGGGTTCGGGGACAACCCGCGAGAACCCGGCCTTGAGTAAACAGAGTGCGTCTCGGGCCCCGACCTCTGACTTCCATACGACTCTGGTTTCTCTTCATTACGCACAAGCCTTTCGCCTTTTACTAAAGACTTCCGTGGAGAGGAACACTTACGAGTTCAACGTATTTTTGGAGGGGCTTTGCTTCTGGCAGAGGCCGATATCTTGTTTCAAGAGAAATCAACAGAGACGGCGTCTGCCTGGCTGCCTGCCTGCCTGCCTGCCTGCCTGCCTGCCTGCCTGCCTGCCTGCCTGCCTGCCTGACGCGCAGGTCTCGGCCTTTGAACAAATAATAGCACTGGACGCATTAGCGACTTTTCCTTGACGCATTAGCGACTTTTTGGAGAAAAAAAACACTTGCCTGTCGCCATGGAAACATGGAGGGGTGGCAATGGGTGGAGCACACTTTAGCTAAACCGCGGAGGTCTCCCGAGACCCCCGGGTGCCCGGCGGGTGCAGGGTTCAATTTGTGGGTTATCGCTTCTCGGCCTTTTGGCTAAGATCAAGTGTAGTTGGCATTCACCAGGATAGTGTCTGTCTGTCTGTCTGTCTGTCTGTCTGTCTGTCTGTTTTTCACCAAAAAAAGAACAAATACTTCACCAGGATAGTGGGTCTGTGTCTGTCTGTGTGTTTGTCTGTGACTTTTTCCCCACAGCCCCCGAAAACTTGGCGAGTGGGTTCGGGGACAACCCGCGAGAACCCGGCCTTGAGTAAACAGAGTGCGTCTCGGGCCCCGACCTCTGACTTCCATACGACTCTGGTTTCTCTTCATTACGCACAAGCCTTTCGCCTTTTACTAAAGACTTCCGTGGAGAGGAACACTTACGAGTTCAACTTATTTTTGGAGGGGCTTTGCTTCTGGCAGAGCCCGATATCTTGTTTCAAGAGAAATCAACAGAGACGGCGTCTGCCTGCCTGCCTGCCTGCCTGCCTGCCTGCCTGCCTGCCTGCCTGCCTGCCTGACGCGCAGGTCTCGGCCTTTGAACAAATAATAGCACTGGACGCATTAGCGACTTTTCCTTGACGCATTAGCGACTTTTTGGAGAAAAAAAACACTTGCCTGTCGCCATGGAAACATGGAGGGGTGGCAATGGGTGGAGCACACTTTAGCTAAACCGCTGAGGTCTCCCGAGACCCCCGGGTGCCCGGCGGGTGCAGGGTTCAATTTGTGGGTTATCGCTTCTCGGCCTTTTGGCTAAGATCAAGTGTAGTTGGCATTCACCAGGATAGTGTCTGTCTGTCTGTCTGTCTGTCTGTCTGTCTGTCTGTCTGTTTTTCACCAAAAAAAGAACAAATACTTCACCAGGATAGTGGGTCTGTGTCTGTCTGTGTGTTTGTCTGTGACTTTTTCCCCACAGCCCCCGAAAACTTGGCGAGTGGGTTCGGGGACAACCCGCGAGAACCCGGCCTTGAGTAAACAGAGTGCGTCTCGGGCCCCGACCTCTGACTTCCATACGACTCTGGTTTCTCTTCATTACGCACAAGCCTTTCGCCTTTTACTAAAGACTTCCGTGGAGAGGAACACTTACGAGTTCAACATATTTTTGGAGGGGCTTTGCTTCTGGCAGAGCCCGATATCTTGTTTCAAGAGAAATCAACAGAGACGGCGTCTGCCTGGCTGCCTGCCTGCCTGCCTGCCTGCCTGCCTGCCTGCCTGCCTGCCTGCCTGCCTGCCTGCCTGCCTGCCTGCCTGCCTGCCTGCCTGCCTGCCTGACGCGCAGGTCTCGGCCTTTGAACAAATAATAGCACTGGACGCATTAGCAACTTTTCCTTGACGCATTAGCGACTTTTTGGAGAAAAAAAACACTTGCCTGTCGCCATGGAAACATGGAGGGGTGGCAATGGGTGGAGCACACTTTAGCTAAACCGCTGAGGTCTCCCGAGACCCCCGGGTGCCCGGCGGGTGCAGGGTTCAATTTGTGGGTTATCGCTTCTCGGCCTTTTGGCTAAGATCAAGTGTAGTTGGCATTCACCAGGATAGTGTCTGTCTGTCTGTCTGTCTGTCTGTCTGTCTGTTTTTCACCAAAAAAAGAACAAATACTTCACCAGGATAGTGGGTCTGTGTCTGTCTGTGTGTTTGTCTGTGACTTTTTCCCCACAGCCCCCGAAAACTTGGCGAGTGGGTTCGGGGACAACCCGCGAGAACCCGGCCTTGAGTAAACAGAGTGCGTCTCGGGCCCCGACCTCTGACTTCCATACGACTCTGGTTTCTCTTCATTACGCACAAGCCTTTCGCCTTTTACTAAAGACTTCCGTGGAGAGGAACACTTACGAGTTCAACGTATTTTTGGAGGGGCTTTGCTTCTGGCAGAGCCCGATATCTTGTTTCAAGAGAAATCAACAGAGACGGCGTCTGCCTGGCTGCCTGCCTGCCTGCCTGCCTGCCTGCCTGCCTGCCTGACGCGCAGGTCTCGGCCTTTGAACAAATAATAGCACTGGACGCATTAGCGACTTTTCCTTGACGCATTAGCGACTTTTTGGAGAAAAAAAACACTTGCCTGTCGCCATGGAAACATGGAGGGGTGGCAATGGGTGGAGCACACTTTAGCTAAACCGCTGAGGTCTCCCGAGACCCCCGGGTGCCCGGCGGGTGCAGGGTTCAATTTGTGGGTTATCGCTTCTCGGCCTTTTGGCTAAGATCAAGTGTAGTTGGCATTCACCAGGATAGTGTCTGTCTGTCTGTCTGTCTGTCTGTCTGTCTGTCTGTCTGTCTGTCTGTCTGTTTTTCACCAAAAAAAGAACAAATACTTCACCAGGATAGTGGGTCTGTGTCTGTCTGTGTGTTTGTCTGTGACTTTTTCCCCACAGCCCCCGAAAACTTGGCGAGTGGGTTCGGGGACAACCCGCGAGAACCCGGCCTTGAGTAAACAGAGTGCGTCTCGGGCCCCGACCTCTGACTTCCATACGACTCTGGTTTCTCTTCATTACGCACAAGCCTTTCGCCTTTTACTAAAGACTTCCGTGGAGAGGAACACTTACGAGTTCAACGTATTTTTGGAGGGGCTTTGCTTCTGGCAGAGCCCGATATCTTGTTTCAAGAGAAATCAACAGAGACGGCGTCTGCCTGGCTGCCTGCCTGCCTGCCTGCCTGCCTGCCTGCCTGACGCGCAGGTCTCGGCCTTTGAACAAATAATAGCACTGGACGCATTAGCGACTTTTCCTTGACGCATTAGCGACTTTTTGGAGAAAAAAAACACTTGCCTGTCGCCATGGAAACATGGAGGGGTGGCAATGGGTGGAGCACACTTTAGCTAAACCGCTGAGGTCTCCCGAGACCCCCGGGTGCCCGGCGGGTGCAGGGTTCAATTTGTGGGTTATCGCTTCTCGGCCTTTTGGCTAAGATCAAGTGTAGTTGGCATTCACCAGGATAGTGTCTGTCTGTCTGTCTGTCTGTCTGTCTGTCTGTCTGTCTGTCTGTCTGTTTTTCACCAAAAAAAGAACAAATACTTCACCAGGATAGTGGGTCTGTGTCTGTCTGTGTGTTTGTCTGTGACTTTTTCCCCACAGCCCCCGAAAACTTGGCGAGTGGGTTCGGGGACAACCCGCGAGAACCCGGCCTTGAGTAAACAGAGTGCGTCTCGGGCCCCGACCTCTGACTTCCATACGACTCTGGTTTCTCTTCATTACACACAAGCCTTTCGCCTTTTACTAAAGACTTCCGTGGAGAGGAACACTTACGAGTTCAACGTATTTTTGGAGGGGCTTTGCTTCTGGCAGAGCCCGATATCTTGTTTCAAGAGAAATCAACAGAGACGGCGTCTGCCTGGCTGCCTGCCTGCCTGCCTGCCTGCCTGCCTGCCTGCCTGCCTGCCTGCCTGCCTGCCTGCCTGCCTGACGCGCAGGTCTCGGCCTTTGAACAAATAATAGCACTGGACGCATTAGCGACTTTTCCTTGACGCATTAGCGACTTTTTGGAGAAAAAAAACACTTGCCTGTCGCCATGGAAACATGGAGGGGTGGCAATGGGTGGAGCACACTTTAGCTAAACCGCTGAGGTCTCCCGAGACCCCCGGGTGCCCGGCGGGTGCAGGGTTCAATTTGTGGGTTATCGCTTCTCGGCCTTTTGGCTAAGATCAAGTGTAGTTGGCATTCACCAGGATAGTGTCTGTCTGTCTGTCTGTCTGTCTGTCTGTCTGTTTTTCACCAAAAAAAGAACAAATACTTCACCAGGATAGTGGGTCTGTGTCTGTCTGTGTGTTTGTCTGTGACTTTTTCCCCACAGCCCCCGAAAACTTGGCGAGTGGGTTCGGGGACAACCCGCGAGAACCCGGCCTTGAGTAAACAGAGTGCGTCTCGGGCCCCGACCTCTGACTTCCATACGACTCTGGTTTCTCTTCATTACGCACAAGCCTTTCGCCTTTTACTAAAGACTTCCGTGGAGAGGAACACTTACGAGTTCAACGTATTTTTGGAGGGGCTTTGCTTCTGGCAGAGCCCGATATCTTGTTTCAAGAGAAATCAACAGAGACGGCGTCTGCCTGGCTGCCTGCCTGCCTGCCTGCCTGGCTGCCTGCCTGCCTGCCTGCCTGCCTGCCTGACGCGCAGGTCTCGGCCTTTGAACAAATAATAGCACTGGACGCATTAGCGACTTTTCCTTGACGCATTAGCGACTTTTTGGAGAAAAAAAACACTTGCCTGTCGCCATGGAAACATGGAGGGGTGGCAATGGGTGGAGCACACTTTAGCTAAACCGCTGAGGTCTCCCGAGACCCCCGGGTTCCCGGCGGGTGCAGGGTTCAATTTGTGGGTTATCGCTTCTCGGCCTTTTGGCTAAGATCAAGTGTAGTTGGCATTCACCAGGATAGTGTCTGTCTGTCTGTCTGTCTGTCTGTCTGTCTGTCTGTCTGTCTGTCTGTCTGTCTGTCTGTCTGTTTTTCACCAAAAAAAGAACAAATACTTCACCAGGATAGTGGGTCTGTGTCTGTCTGTGTGTTTGTCTGTGACTTTTTCCCCACAGCCCCCGAAAACTTGGCGAGTGGGTTCGGGGACAACCCGCGAGAACCCGGCCTTGAGTAAACAGAGTGCGTCTCGGGCCCCGACCTCTGACTTCCATACGACTGTGGTTTCTCTTCATTACGCACAAGCCTTTCGCCTTTTACTAAAGACTTCCGTGGAGAGGAACACTTACGAGTTCAACGTATTTTTGGAGGGGCTTTGCTTCTGGCAGAGCCCGATATCTTGTTTCAAGAGAAATCAACAGAGACGGCGTCTGCCTGGCTGCCTGCCTGCCTGCCTGCCTGCCTGCCTGACGCGCAGGTCTCGGCCTTTGAACAAATAATAGCACTGGACGCATTAGCGACTTTTCCTTGACGCATTAGCGACTTTTTGGAGAAAAAAAACACTTGCCTGTCGCCATGGAAACATGGAGGGGTGGCAATGGGTGGAGCACACTTTAGCTAAACCGCTGAGGTCTCCCGAGACCCCCGGGTGCCCGGCGGGTGCAGGGTTCAATTTGTGGGTTATCGCTTCTCGGCCTTTTGGCTAAGATCAAGTGTAGTTGGCATTCACCAGGATAGTGTCTGTCTGTCTGTCTGTCTGTCTGTCTGTTTTTCACCAAAAAAAGAACAAATACTTCACCAGGATAGTGGGTCTGTGTCTGTCTGTGTGTTTGTCTGTGACTTTTTCCCCACAGCCCCCGAAAACTTGGCGAGTGGGTTCGGGGACAACCCGCGAGAACCCGGCCTTGAGTAAACAGAGTGCGTCTCGGGCCCCGACCTCTGACTTCCATACGACTCTGGTTTCTCTTCATTACGCACAAGCCTTTCGCCTTTTACTAAAGACTTCCGTGGAGAGGAACACTTACGAGTTCAACGTATTTTTGGAGGGGCTTTGCTTCTGGCAGAGCCCGATATCTTGTTTCAAGAGAAATCAACAGAGACGGCGTCTGCCTGGCTGCCTGCCTGCCTGCCTGCCTGCCTGCCTGCCTGCCTGCCTGACGCGCAGGTCTCGGCCTTTGAACAAATAATAGCACTGGACGCATTAGCGACTTTTCCTTGACGCATTAGCGACTTTTTGGAGAAAAAAAACACTTGCCTGTCGCCATGGAAACATGGAGGGGTGGCAATGGGTGGAGCACACTTTAGCTAAACCGCTGAGGTCTCCCGAGACCCCCGGGTGCCCGGCGGGTGCAGGGTTCAATTTGTGGGTTATCGCTTCTCGGCCTTTTGGCTAAGATCAAGTGTAGTTGGCATTCACCAGGATAGTGTCTGTCTGTCTGTCTGTCTGTCTGTCTGTTTTTCACCAAAAAAAGAACAAATACTTCACCAGGATAGTGGGTCTGTGTCTGTCTGTGTGTTTGTCTGTGACTTTTTCCCCACAGCCCCCGAAAACTTGGCGAGTGGGTTCGGGGACAACCCGCGAGAACCCGGCCTTGAGTAAACAGAGTGCGTCTCGGGCCCCGACCTCTGACTTCCATACGACTCTGGTTTCTCTTCATTACGCACAAGCCTTTCGCCTTTTACTAAAGACTTCCGTGGAGAGGAACACTTACGAGTTCAACGTATTTTTGGAGGGGCTTTGCTTCTGGCAGAGCCCGATATCTTGTTTCAAGAGAAATCAACAGAGACGGCGTCTGCCTGCCTGCCTGCCTGCCTGCCTGCCTGCCTGCCTGACGCGCAGGTCTCGGCCTTTGAACAAATAATAGCACTGGACGCATTAGCGACTTTTCCTTGACGCATTAGCGACTTTTTGGAGAAAAAAAACACTTGCCTGTCGCCATGGAAACATGGAGGGGTGGCAATGGGTGGAGCACACTTTAGCTAAACCGCTGAGGTCTCCCGAGACCCCCGGGTGCCCGGCGGGTGCAGGGTTCAATTTGTGGGTTATCGCTTCTCGGCCTTTTGGCTAAGATCAAGTGTAGTTGGCATTCACCAGGATAGTGTCTGTCTGTCTGTCTGTCTGTCTGTCTGTCTGTTTTTCACCAAAAAAAGAACAAATACTTCACCAGGATAGTGGGTCTGTGTCTGTCTGTGTGTTTGTCTGTGACTTTTTCCCCACAGCCCCCGAAAACTTGGCGAGTGGGTTCGGGGACAACCCGCGAGAACCCGGCCTTGAGTAAACAGAGTGCGTCTCGGGCCCCGACCTCTGACTTCCATACGACTCTGGTTTCTCTTCATTACGCACAAGCCTTTCGCCTTTTACTAAAGACTTCCGTGGAGAGGAACACTTACGAGTTCAACGTATTTTTGGAGGGGCTTTGCTTCTGGCAGAGCCCGATATCTTGTTTCAAGAGAAATCAACAGAGACGGCGTCTGCCTGGCTGCCTGCCTGCCTGCCTGCCTGCCTGCCTGCCTGCCTGCCTGCCTGCCTGCCTGCCTGCCTGACGCGCAGGTCTCGGCCTTTGAACAAATAATAGCACTGGACGCATTAGCGACTTTTCCTTGACGCATTAGCGACTTTTTGGAGAAAAAAAACACTTGCCTGTCGCCATGGAAACATGGAGGGGTGGCAATGGGTGGAGCACACTTTAGCTAAACCGCTGAGGTCTCCCGAGACCCCCGGGTGCCCGGCGGGTGCAGGGTTCAATTTGTGGGTTATCGCTTCTCGGCCTTTTGGCTAAGATCAAGTGTAGTTGGCATTCACCAGGATAGTGTCTGTCTGTCTGTCTGTCTGTCTGTCTGTCTGTCTGTTTTTCACCAAAAAAAGAACAAATACTTCACCAGGATAGTGGGTCTGTGTCTGTCTGTGTGTTTGTCTGTGACTTTTTCCCCACAGCCCCCGAAAACTTGGCGAGTGGGTTCGGGGACAACCCGCGAGAACCCGGCCTTGAGTAAACAGAGTGCGTCTCGGGCCCCGACCTCTGACTTCCATACGACTCTGGTTTCTCTTCATTACGCACAAGCCTTTCGCCTTTTACTAAAGACTTCCGTGGAGAGGAACACTTACGAGTTCAACGTATTTTTGGAGGGGCTTTGCTTCTGGCAGAGCCCGATATCTTGTTTCAAGAGAAATCAACAGAGACGGCGTCTGCCTGGCTGCCTGCCTGCCTGCCTGCCTGCCTGCCTGCCTGCCTGCCTGACGCGCAGGTCTCGGCCTTTGAACAAATAATAGCACTGGACGCATTAGCGACTTTTCCTTGACGCATTAGCGACTTTTTGGAGAAAAAAAACACTTGCCTGTCGCCATGGAAACATGGAGGGGTGGCAATGGGTGGAGCACACTTTAGCTAAACCGCTGAGGTCTCCCGAGACCCCCGGGTGCCCGGCGGGTGCAGGGTTCAATTTGTGGGTTATCGCTTCTCGGCCTTTTGGCTAAGATCAAGTGTAGTTGGCATTCACCAGGATAGTGTCTGTCTGTCTGTCTGTCTGTCTGTCTGTCTGTCTGTCTGTTTTTCACCAAAAAAAGAACAAATACTTCACCAGGATAGTGGGTCTGTGTCTGTCTGTGTGTTTGTCTGTGACTTTTTCCCCACAGCCCCCGAAAACTTGGCGAGTGGGTTCGGGGACAACCCGCGAGAACCCGGCCTTGAGTAAACAGAGTGCGTCTCGGGCCCCGACCTCTGACTTCCATACGACTGTGGTTTCTCTTCATTACGCACAAGCCTTTCGCCTTTTACTAAAGACTTCCGTGGAGAGGAACACTTACGAGTTCAACGTATTTTTGGAGGGGCTTTGCTTCTGGCAGAGCCCGATATCTTGTTTCAAGAGAAATCAACAGAGACGGCGTCTGCCTGCCTGCCTGCCTGCCTGCCTGCCTGCCTGCCTGCCTGCCTGCCTGCCTGCCTGCCTGACGCGCAGGTCTCGGCCTTTGAACAAATAATAGCACTGGACGCATTAGCGACTTTTCCTTGACGCATTAGCGACTTTTTGGAGAAAAAAAACACTTGCCTGTCGCCATGGAAACATGGAGGGGTGGCAATGGGTGGAGCACACTTTAGCTAAACCGCTGAGGTCTCCCGAGACCCCCGGGTGCCCGGCGGGTGCAGGGTTCAATTTGTGGGTTATCGCTTCTCGGCCTTTTGGCTAAGATCAAGTGTAGTTGGCATTCACCAGGATAGTGTCTGTCTGTCTGTCTGTCTGTCTGTCTGTTTTTCACCAAAAAAAGAACAAATACTTCACCAGGATAGTGGGTCTGTGTCTGTCTGTGTGTTTGTCTGTGACTTTTTCCCCACAGCCCCCGAAAACTTGGCGAGTGGGTTCGGGGACAACCCGCGAGAACCCGGCCTTGAGTAAACAGAGTGCGTCTCGGGCCCCGACCTCTGACTTCCATACGACTCTGGTTTCTCTTCATTACGCACAAGCCTTTCGCCTTTTACTAAAGACTTCCGTGGAGAGGAACACTTACGAGTTCAACGTATTTTTGGAGGGGCTTTGCTTCTGGCAGAGCCCGATATCTTGTTTCAAGAGAAATCAACAGAGACGGCGTCTGCCTGGCTGCCTGCCTGCCTGCCTGCCTGCCTGCCTGCCTGCCTGACGCGCAGGTCTCGGCCTTTGAACAAATAATAGCACTGGACGCATTAGCGACTTTTCCTTGACGCATTAGCGACTTTTTGGAGAAAAAAAACACTTGCCTGTCGCCATGGAAACATGGAGGGGTGGCAATGGGTGGAGCACACTTTAGCTAAACCGCTGAGGTCTCCCGAGACCCCCGGGTGCCCGGCGGGTGCAGGGTTCAATTTGTGGGTTATCGCTTCTCGGCCTTTTGGCTAAGATCAAGTGTAGTTGGCATTCACCAGGATAGTGTCTGTCTGTCTGTCTGTCTGTCTGTCTGTTTTTCACCAAAAAAAGAACAAATACTTCACCAGGATAGTGGGTCTGTGTCTGTCTGTGTGTTTGTCTGTGACTTTTTCCCCACAGCCCCCGAAAACTTGGCGAGTGGGTTCGGGGACAACCCGCGAGAACCCGGCCTTGAGTAAACAGAGTGCGTCTCGGGCCCCGACCTCTGACTTCCATACGACTCTGGTTTCTCTTCATTACGCACAAGCCTTTCGCCTTTTACTAAAGACTTCCGTGGAGAGGAACACTTACGAGTTCAACGTATTTTTGGAGGGGCTTTGCTTCTGGCAGAGCCCGATATCTTGTTTCAAGAGAAATCAACAGAGACGGCGTCTGCCTGGCTGCCTGCCTGCCTGCCTGCCTGCCTGCCTGCCTGCCTGACGCGCAGGTCTCGGCCTTTGAACAAATAATAGCACTGGACGCATTAGCGACTTTTCCTTGACGCATTAGCGACTTTTTGGAGAAAAAAAACACTTGCCTGTCGCCATGGAAACATGGAGGGGTGGCAATGGGTGGAGCACACTTTAGCTAAACCGCTGAGGTCTCCCGAGACCCCCGGGTGCCCGGCGGGTGCAGGGTTCAATTTGTGGGTTATCGCTTCTCGGCCTTTTGGCTAAGATCAAGTGTAGTTGGCATTCACCAGGATAGTGTCTGTCTGTCTGTCTGTCTGTCTGTCTGTCTGTCTGTTTTTCACCAAAAAAAGAACAAATACTTCACCAGGATAGTGGGTCTGTGTCTGTCTGTGTGTTTGTCTGTGACTTTTTCCCCACAGCCCCCGAAAACTTGGCGAGTGGGTTCGGGGACAACCCGCGAGAACCCGGCCTTGAGTAAACAGAGTGCGTCTCGGGCCCCGACCTCTGACTTCCATACGACTGTGGTTTCTCTTCATTACGCACAAGCCTTTCGCCTTTTACTAAAGACTTCCGTGGAGAGGAACACTTACGAGTTCAACGTATTTTTGGAGGGGCTTTGCTTCTGGCAGAGCCCGATATCTTGTTTCAAGAGAAATCAACAGAGACGGCGTCTGCCTGGCTGCCTGCCTGCCTGCCTGCCTGCCTGACGCGCAGGTCTCGGCCTTTGAACAAATAATAGCACTGGACGCATTAGCGACTTTTCCTTGACGCATTAGCGACTTTTTGGAGAAAAAAAACACTTGCCTGTCGCCATGGAAACATGGAGGGGTGGCAATGGGTGGAGCACACTTTAGCTAAACCGCTGAGGTCTCCCGAGACCCCCGGGTGTCCGGCGGGTGCAGGGTTCAATTTGTGGGTTATCGCTTCTCGGCCTTTTGGCTAAGATCAAGTGTAGTTGGCATTCACCAGGATAGTGTCTGTCTGTCTGTCTGTCTGTCTGTCTGTCTGTCTGTCTGTCTGTTTTTCACCAAAAAAAGAACAAATACTTCACCAGGATAGTGGGTCTGTGTCTGTCTGTGTGTTTGTCTGTGACTTTTTCCCCACAGCCCCCGAAAACTTGGCGAGTGGGTTCGGGGACAACCCGCGAGAACCCGGCCTTGAGTAAACAGAGTGCGTCTCGGGCCCCGACCTCTGACTTCCATACGACTCTGGTTTCTCTTCATTACGCACAAGCCTTTCGCCTTTTACTAAAGACTTCCGTGGAGAGGAACACTTACGAGTTCAACGTATTTTTGGAGGGGCTTTGCTTCTGGCAGAGCCCGATATCTTGTTTCAAGAGAAATCAACAGAGACGGCGTCTGCCTGGCTGCCTGCCTGCCTGCCTGCCTGCCTGCCTGCCTGCCTGCCTGCCTGCCTGCCTGCCTGCCTGCCTGACGCGCAGGTCTCGGCCTTTGAACAAATAATAGCACTGGACGCATTAGCGACTTTTCCTTGACGCATTAGCGACTTTTTGGAGAGAAAAAACACTTGCCTGTCGCCATGGAAACATGGAGGGGTGGCAATGGGTGGAGCACACTTTAGCTAAACCGCTGAGGTCTCCCGAGACCCCCGGGTGCCCGGCGGGTGCAGGGTTCAATTTGTGGGTTATCGCTTCTCGGCCTTTTGGCTAAGATCAAGTGTAGTTGGCATTCACCAGGATAGTGTCTGTCTGTCTGTCTGTCTGTCTGTCTGTCTGTCTGTCTGTTTTTCACCAAAAAAAGAACAAATACTTCACCAGGATAGTGGGTCTGTGTCTGTCTGTGTGTTTGTCTGTGACTTTTTCCCCACAGCCCCCGAAAACTTGGCGAGTGGGTTCGGGGACAACCCGCGAGAACCCGGCCTTGAGTAAACAGAGTGCGTCTCGGGCCCCGACCTCTGACTTCCATACGACTCTGGTTTCTCTTCATTACGCACAAGCCTTTCGCCTTTTACTAAAGACTTCCGTGGAGAGGAACACTTACGAGTTCAACGTATTTTTGGAGGGGCTTTGCTTCTGGCAGAGCCCGATATCTTGTTTCAAGAGAAATCAACAGAGACGGCGTCTGCCTGGCTGCCTGCCTGCCTGCCTGCCTGCCTGCCTGCCTGCCTGCCTGCCTGACGCGCAGGTCTCGGCCTTTGAACAAATAATAGCACTGGACGCATTAGCGACTTTTCCTTGACGCATTAGCGACTTTTTGGAGAAAAAAAACACTTGCCTGTCGCCATGGAAACATGGAGGGGTGGCAATGGGTGGAGCACACTTTAGCTAAACCGCTGAGGTCTCCCGAGACCCCCGGGTGCCCGGCGGGTGCAGGGTTCAATTTGTGGGTTATCGCTTCTCGGCCTTTTGGCTAAGATCAAGTGTAGTTGGCATTCACCAGGATAGTGTCTGTCTGTCTGTCTGTCTGTCTGTCTGTCTGTTTTTCACCAAAAAAAGAACAAATACTTCACCAGGATAGTGGGTCTGTGTCTGTCTGTGTGTTTGTCTGTGACTTTTTCCCCACAGCCCCCGAAAACTTGGCGAGTGGGTTCGGGGACAACCCGCGAGAACCCGGCCTTGAGTAAACAGAGTGCGTCTCGGGCCCCGACCTCTGACTTCCATACGACTCTGGTTTCTCTTCATTACGCACAAGCCTTTCGCCTTTTACTAAAGACTTCCGTGGAGAGGAACACTTACGAGTTCAACGTATTTTCGAGGGGCTTTGCTTCTGGCAGAGCCCGATATCTTGTTTCAAGAGAAATCAACAGAGACGGCGTCTGCCTGGCTGCCTGCCTGCCTGCCTGCCTGCCTGCCTGCCTGACGCGCAGGTCTCGGCCTTTGAACAAATAATAGCACTGGACGCATTAGCGACTTTTCCTTGACGCATTAGCGACTTTTTGGAGAAAAAAAACACTTGCCTGTCGCCATGGAAACATGGAGGGGTGGCAATGGGTGGAGCACACTTTAGCTAAACCGCTGAGGTCTCCCGAGACCCCCGGGTGCCCGGCGGGTGCAGGGTTCAATTTGTGGGTTATCGCTTCTCGGCCTTTTGGCTAAGATCAAGTGTAGTTGGCATTCACCAGGATAGTGTCTGTCTGTCTGTCTGTCTGTCTGTCTGTCTGTCTGTCTGTCTGTCTGTTTTTCACCAAAAAAAGAACAAATACTTCACCAGGATAGTGGGTCTGTGTCTGTCTGTGTGTTTGTCTGTGACTTTTTCCCCACAGCCCCCGAAAACTTGGCGAGTGGGTTCGGGGACAACCCGCGAGAACCCGGCCTTGAGTAAACAGAGTGCGTCTCGGGCCCCGACCTCTGACTTCCATACGACTCTGGTTTCTCTTCATTACGCACAAGCCTTTCGCCTTTTACTAAAGACTTCCGTGGAGAGGAACACTTACGAGTTCAACGTATTTTTGGAGGGGCTTTGCTTCTGGCAGAGCCCGATATCTTGTTTCAAGAGAAATCAACAGAGACGGCGTCTGCCTGGCTGCCTGCCTGCCTGCCTGCCTGCCTGCCTGCCTGACGCGCAGGTCTCGGCCTTTGAACAAATAATAGCACTGGACGCATTAGCGACTTTTCCTTGACGCATTAGCGACTTTTTGGAGAAAAAAAACACTTGCCTGTCGCCATGGAAACATGGAGGGGTGGCAATGGGTGGAGCACACTTTAGCTAAACCGCTGAGGTCTCCCGAGACCCCCGGGTGCCCGGCGGGTGCAGGGTTCAATTTGTGGGTTATCGCTTCTCGGCCTTTTGGCTAAGATCAAGTGTAGTTGGCATTCACCAGGATAGTGTCTGTCTGTTTTTCACCAAAAAAAGAACAAATACTTCACCAGGATAGTGGGTCTGTGTCTGTCTGTGTGTTTGTCTGTGACTTTTTCCCCACAGCCCCCGAAAACTTGGCGAGTGGGTTCGGGGACAACCCGCGAGAACCCGGCCTTGAGTAAACAGAGTGCGTCTCGGGCCCCGACCTCTGACTTCCATACGACTCTGGTTTCTCTTCATTACGCACAAGCCTTTCGCCTTTTACTAAAGACTTCCGTGGAGAGGAACACTTACGAGTTCAACGTATTTTTGGAGGGGCTTTGCTTCTGGCAGAGCCCGATATCTTGTTTCAAGAGAAATCAACAGAGACGGCGTCTGCCTGGCTGCCTGCCTGCCTGCCTGCCTGCCTGCCTGCCTGCCTGCCTGCCTGCCTGCCTGCCTGCCTGCCTGCCTGCCTGCCTGCCTGCCTGCCTGCCTGCCTGCCTGCCTGCCTGCCTGCCTGCCTGCCTGCCTGCCTGCCTGCCTGCCTGCCTGCCTGACGCGCAGGTCTCGGCCTTTGAACAAATAATAGCACTGGACGCATTAGCGACTTTTCCTTGACGCATTAGCGACTTTTTGGAGAAAAAAAACACTTGCCTGTCGCCATGGAAACATGGAGGGGTGGCAATGGGTGGAGCACACTTTAGCTAAACCGCTGAGGTCTCCCGAGACCCCCGGGTGCCCGGCGGGTGCAGGGTTCAATTTGTGGGTTATCGCTTCTCGGCCTTTTGGCTAAGATCAAGTGTAGTTGGCATTCACCAGGATAGTGTCTGTCTGTCTGTCTGTCTGTCTGTCTGTCTGTCTGTCTGTCTGTCTGTCTGTTTTTCACCAAAAAAAGAACAAATACTTCACCAGGATAGTGGGTCTGTGTCTGTCTGTGTGTTTGTCTGTGACTTTTTCCCCACAGCCCCCGAAAACTTGGCGAGTGGGTTCGGGGACAACCCGCGAGAACCCGGCCTTGAGTAAACAGAGTGCGTCTCGGGCCCCGACCTCTGACTTCCATACGACTCTGGTTTCTCTTCATTACGCACAAGCCTTTCGCCTTTTACTAAAGACTTCCGTGGAGAGGAACACTTACGAGTTCAACGTATTTTTGGAGGGGCTTTGCTTCTGGCAGAGCCCGATATCTTGTTTCAAGAGAAATCAACAGAGACGGCGTCTGCCTGGCTGCCTGCCTGCCTGCCTGCCTGCCTGCCTGCCTGCCTGCCTGCCTGACGCGCAGGTCTCGGCCTTTGAACAAATAATAGCACTGGACGCATTAGCGACTTTTCCTTGACGCATTAGCGACTTTTTGGAGAAAAAAAACACTTGCCTGTCGCCATGGAAACATGGAGGGGTGGCAATGGGTGGAGCACACTTTAGCTAAACCGCTGAGGTCTCCCGAGACCCCCGGGTGCCCGGCGGGTGCAGGGTTCAATTTGTGGGTTATCGCTTCTCGGCCTTTTGGCTAAGATCAAGTGTAGTTGGCATTCACCAGGATAGTGTCTGTCTATCTGTCTGTCTGTCTGTCTGTCTGTCTGTCTGTCTGTTTTTCACCAAAAAAAGAACAAATACTTCACCAGGATAGTGGGTCTGTGTCTGTCTGTGTGTTTGTCTGTGACTTTTTCCCCACAGCCCCCGAAAACTTGGCGAGTGGGTTCGGGGACAACCCGCGAGAACCCGGCCTTGAGTAAACAGAGTGCGTCTCGGGCCCCGACCTCTGACTTCCATACGACTCTGGTTTCTCTTCATTACGCACAAGCCTTTCGCCTTTTACTAAAGACTTCCGTGGAGAGGAACACTTACGAGTTCAACGTATTTTTGGAGGGGCTTTGCTTCTGGCAGAGCCCGATATCTTGTTTCAAGAGAAATCAACAGAGACGGCGTCTACCTGGCTGCCTGCCTGCCTGCCTGCCTGCCTGCCTGACGCGCAGGTCTCGGCCTTTGAACAAATAATAGCACTGGACGCATTAGCGACTTTTCCTTGACGCATTAGCGACTTTTTGGAGAAAAAAAACACTTGCCTGTCGCCATGGAAACATGGAGGGGTGGCAATGGGTGGAGCACACTTTAGCTAAACCGCTGAGGTCTCCCGAGACCCCCGGGTGCCCGGCGGGTGCAGGGTTCAATTTGTGGGTTATCGCTTCTCGGCCTTTTGGCTAAGATCAAGTGTAGTTGGCATTCACCAGGATAGTGTCTGTCTGTCTGTCTGTCTGTCTGTCTGTCTGTCTGTCTGTTTTTCACCAAAAAAAGAACAAATACTTCACCAGGATAGTGGGTCTGTGTCTGTCTGTGTGTTTGTCTGTGACTTTTTCCCCACAGCCCCCGAAAACTTGGCGAGTGGGTTCGGGGACAACCCGCGAGAACCCGGCCTTGAGTAAACAGAGTGCGTCTCGGGCCCCGACCTCTGACTTCCATACGACTCTGGTTTCTCTTCATTACGCACAAGCCTTTCGCCTTTTACTAAAGACTTCCGTGGAGAGGAACACTTACGAGTTCAACGTATTTTTGGAGGGGCTTTGCTTCTGGCAGAGCCCGATATCTTGTTTCAAGAGAAATCAACAGAGACGGCGTCTGCCTGGCTGCCTGCCTGCCTGCCTGCCTGCCTGCCTGCCTGCCTGCCTGCCTGCCTGACGCGCAGGTCTCGGCCTTTGAACAAATAATAGCACTGGACGCATTAGCGACTTTTCCTTGACGCATTAGCGACTTTTTGGAGAAAAAAAACACTTGCCTGTCGCCATGGAAACATGGAGGGGTGGCAATGGGTGGAGCACACTTTAGCTAAACCGCTGAGGTCTCCCGAGACCCCCGGGTGCCCGGCGGGTGCAGGGTGCAATTTGTGGGTTATCGCTTCTCGGCCTTTTGGCTAAGATCAAGTGTAGTTGGCATTCACCAGGATAGTGTCTGTCTGTCTGTCTGTCTGTCTGTCTGTCTGTTTTTCACCAAAAAAAGAACAAATACTTCACCAGGATAGTGGGTCTGTGTCTGTCTGTGTGTTTGTCTGTGACTTTTTCCCCACAGCCCCCGAAAACTTGGCGAGTGGGTTCGGGGACAACCCGCGAGAACCCGGCCTTGAGTAAACAGAGTGCGTCTCGGGCCCCGACCTCTGACTTCCATACGACTCTGGTTTCTCTTCATTACGCACAAGCCTTTCGCCTTTTACTAAAGACTTCCGTGGAGAGGAACACTTACGAGTTCAACGTATTTTTGGAGGGGCTTTGCTTCTGGCAGAGCCCGATATCTTGTTTGAAGAGAAATCAACAGAGACGGCGTCTGCCTGCCTGCCTGCCTGCCTGCCTGCCTGCCTGCCTGCCTGACGCGCAGGTCTCGGCCTTTGAACAAATAATAGCACTGGACGCATTAGCGACTTTACCTTGACGCATTAGCGACTTTTTGGAGAAAAAAAACACTTGCCTGTCGCCATGGAAACATGGAGGGGTGGCAATGGGTGGAGCACACTTTAGCTAAACCGCTGAGGTCTCCCGAGACCCCCGGGTGCCCGGCGGGTGCAGGGTTCAATTTGTGGGTTATCGCTTCTCGGCCTTTTGGCTAAGATCAAGTGTAGTTGGCATTCACCAGGATAGTGTCTGTCTGTCTGTCTGTCTGTCTGTCTGTCTGTCTGTTTTTCACCAAAAAAAGAACAAATACTTCACCAGGATAGTGGGTCTGTGTCTGTCTGTGTGTTTGTCTGTGACTTTTTCCCCACAGCCCCCGAAAACTTGGCGAGTGGGTTCGGGGACAACCCGCGAGAACCCGGCCTTGAGTAAACAGAGTGCGTCTCGGGCCCCGACCTCTGACTTCCATACGACTCTGGTTTCTCTTCATTACGCACAAGCCTTTCGCCTTTTACTAAAGACTTCCGTGGAGAGGAACACTTACGAGTTCAACGTATTTTTGGAGGGGCTTTGCTTCTGGCAGAGCCCGATATCTTGTTTGAAGAGAAATCAACAGAGACGGCGTCTGCCTGGCTGCCTGCCTGCCTGCCTGCCTGCCTGCCTGCCTGCCTGACGCGCAGGTCTCGGCCTTTGAACAAATAATAGCACTGGACGCATTAGCGACTTTTCCTTGACGCATTAGCGACTTTTTGGAGAAAAAAAACACTTGCCTGTCGCCATGGAAACATGGAGGGGTGGCAATGGGTGGAGCACACTTTAGCTAAACCGCTGAGGTCTCCCGAGACCCCCGGGTGCCCGGCGGGTGCAGGGTTCAATTTGTGGGTTATCGCTTCTCGGCCTTTTGGCTAAGATCAAGTGTAGTTGGCATTCACCAGGATAGTGTCTGTCTGTCTGTCTGTCTGTCTGTCTGTCACCAAAAAAAGAACAAATACTTCACCAGGATAGTGGGTCTGTGTCTGTCTGTGTGTTTGTCTGTGACTTTTTCCCCACAGCCCCCGAAAACTTGGCGAGTGGGTTCGGGGACAACCCGCGAGAACCCGGCCTTGAGTAAACAGAGTGCGTCTCGGGCCCCGACCTCTGACTTCCATACGACTCTGGTTTCTCTTCATTACGCACAAGCCTTTCGCCTTTTACTAAAGACTTCCGTGGAGAGGAACACTTACGAGTTCAACGTATTTTTGGAGGGGCTTTGCTTCTGGCAGAGCCCGATATCTTGTTTGAAGAGAAATCAACAGAGACGGCGTCTGCCTGCCTGCCTGCCTGCCTGCCTGCCTGCCTGCCTGCCTGACGCGCAGGTCTCGGCCTTTGAACAAATAATAGCACTGGACGCATTAGCGACTTTACCTTGACGCATTAGCGACTTTTTGGAGAAAAAAAACACTTGCCTGTCGCCATGGAAACATGGAGGGGTGGCAATGGGTGGAGCACACTTTAGCTAAACCGCTGAGGTCTCCCGAGACCCCCGGGTGCCCGGCGGGTGCAGGGTTCAATTTGTGGGTTATCGCTTCTCGGCCTTTTGGCTAAGATCAAGTGTAGTTGGCATTCACCAGGATAGTGTCTGTCTGTCTGTCTGTCTGTCTGTCTGTCTGTCTGTTTTTCACCAAAAAAAGAACAAATACTTCACCAGGATAGTGGGTCTGTGTCTGTCTGTGTGTTTGTCTGTGACTTTTTCCCCACAGCCCCCGAAAACTTGGCGAGTGGGTTCGGGGACAACCCGCGAGAACCCGGCCTTGAGTAAACAGAGTGCGTCTCGGGCCCCGACCTCTGACTTCCATACGACTCTGGTTTCTCTTCATTACGCACAAGCCTTTCGCCTTTTACTAAAGACTTCCGTGGAGAGGAACACTTACGAGTTCAACGTATTTTTGGAGGGGCTTTGCTTCTGGCAGAGCCCGATATCTTGTTTGAAGAGAAATCAACAGAGACGGCGTCTGCCTGGCTGCCTGCCTGCCTGCCTGCCTGCCTGCCTGCCTGCCTGACGCGCAGGTCTCGGCCTTTGAACAAATAATAGCACTGGACGCATTAGCGACTTTTCCTTGACGCATTAGCGACTTTTTGGAGAAAAAAAACACTTGCCTGTCGCCATGGAAACATGGAGGGGTGGCAATGGGTGGAGCACACTTTAGCTAAACCGCTGAGGTCTCCCGAGACCCCCGGGTGCCCGGCGGGTGCAGGGTTCAATTTGTGGGTTATCGCTTCTCGGCCTTTTGGCTAAGATCAAGTGTAGTTGGCATTCACCAGGATAGTGTCTGTCTGTCTGTCTGTCTGTCTGTCTGTCACCAAAAAAAGAACAAATACTTCACCAGGATAGTGGGTCTGTGTCTGTCTGTGTGTTTGTCTGTGACTTTTTCCCCACAGCCCCCGAAAACTTGGCGAGTGGGTTCGGGGACAACCCGCGAGAACCCGGCCTTGAGTAAACAGAGTGCGTCTCGGGCCCCGACCTCTGACTTCCATACGACTCTGGTTTCTCTTCATTACGCACAAGCCTTTCGCCTTTTACTAAAGACTTCCGTGGAGAGGAACACTTACGAGTTCAACGTATTTTTGGAGGGGCTTTGCTTCTGGCAGAGCCCGATATCTTGTTTCAAGAGAAATCAACAGAGACGGCGTCTGCCTGGCTGCCTGGCTGCCTGCCTGCCTGCCTGCCTGCCTGCCTGCCTGCCTGCCTGCCTGCCTGCCTGACGCGCAGGTCTCGGCCTTTGAACAAATAATAGCACTGGACGCATTAGCGACTTTTCCTTGACGCATTAGCGACTTTTTGGAGAAAAAAAACACTTGCCTGTCGCCATGGAAACATGGAGGGGTGGCAATGGGTGGAGCACACTTTAGCTAAACCGCTGAGGTCTCCCGAGACCCCCGGGTGCCCGGCGGGTGGAGGGTTCAATTTGTGGGTTATCGCTTCTCGGCCTTTTGGCTAAGATCAAGTGTAGTTGGCATTCACCAGGATAGTGTCTGTCTGTCTGTCTGTCTGTCTGTTTTTCACCAAAAAAAGAACAAATACTTCACCAGGATAGTGGGTCTGTGTCTGTCTGTGTGTTTGTCTGTGACTTTTTCCCCACAGCCCCCGAAAACTTGGCGAGTGGGTTCGGGGACAACCCGCGAGAACCCGGCCTTGAGTAAACAGAGTGCGTCTCGGGCCCCGACCTCTGACTTCCATACGACTCTGGTTTCTCTTCATTACGCACAAGCCTTTCGCCTTTTACTAAAGACTTCCGTGGAGAGGAACACTTACGAGTTCAACGTATTTTTGGAGGGGCTTTGCTTCTGGCAGAGCCCGATATCTTGTTTCAAGAGAAATCAACAGAGACGGCGTCTGCCTGGCTGCCTGCCTGCCTGCCTGCCTGCCTGCCTGCCTGCCTGCCTGCCTGCCTGCCTGACGCGCAGGTCTCGGCCTTTGAACAAATAATAGCACTGGACGCATTAGCGACTTTTCCTTGACGCATTAGCGACTTTTTGGAGAAAAAAAACACTTGCCTGTCGCCATGGAAACATGGAGGGGTGGCAATGGGTGGAGCACACTTTAGCTAAACCGCTGAGGTCTCCCGAGACCCCCGGGTGCCCGGCGGGTGCAGGGTTCAATTTGTGGGTTATCGCTTCTCGGCCTTTTGGCTAAGATCAAGTGTAGTTGGCATTCACCAGGATAGTGTCTGTCTGTCTGTCTGTCTGTCTGTCTGTCTGTCTGTCTGTCTGTTTTTCACCAAAAAAAGAACAAATACTTCACCAGGATAGTGGGTCTGTGTCTGTCTGTGTGTTTGTCTGTGACTTTTTCCCCACAGCCCCCGAAAACTTGGCGAGTGGGTTCGGGGACAACCCGCGAGAACCCGGCCTTGAGTAAACAGAGTGCGTCTCGGGCCCCGACCTCTGACTTCCATACGACTCTGGTTTCTCTTCATTACGCACAAGCCTTTCGCCTTTTACTAAAGACTTCCGTGGAGAGGAACACTTACGAGTTCAACGTATTTTTGGAGAGGCTTTGCTTCTGGCAGAGCCCGATATCTTGTTTCAAGAGAAATCAACAGAGACGGCGTCTGCCTGCCTGCCTGCCTGCCTGCCTGCCTGCCTGCCTGCCACGCAGACTTTTTGCTCAGGCATTTGAGTTCGTGCTGGCTGACCGGCGTATTTTTCCAGTCAAAGTAGTCACTCGGCCAATTGAATTCAAGCCCGACAATGACGACTGGCGTATTTTCCGGCCTTTGAACAAATAATAGCACTGGACGCATTAGCGACTTTTCCTTGACGCATTAGCGACTTTTTTGAGAAAAAAAACACTTGCCTGTCGCCATGGAAACGTGGAGGGGTGGCAATGGGTGGAGCACACTTTAGCCAAACCGCTGAGGTCTCCCGAGACCCCCGGGTGCCCGGCGGGTGCAGGGTTCAATTTGTGGGTTATCGCTTCTTGGCCTTTTGGCTCAGATCAAGCTCGGTACTGAGGTGCCTCAAAGCTCGCTGAGTCGAAGGTCATGGCCGGAGGGCAGGATCATCAGTCAGCCAGAGGGGCTGGACTGCGCAATACTTTGCAGTTCGTATGGAAGAACAAGGGCAAGCAGATTGGGAATCGAGAATGGTTCATCAGGACGGTGATCATTGAAGGTTTAAGGGTGGACCCAGGGCATGTTTACTGCCTCCAGCGGAACACAGCTGCAGAGGGGTATGATCTTTCACTGAACAGCCAGGCCTTGTACAGGCGGTGTATGGATATTTGCAAAGAGAAGGCAACGAGCGAGCCTTTTTCGAATTTCCAGGTTTTCCCCTTGTGCCGGTTGGATTTGAAGATCATAACTGTGCACATGTACAATCCCTATGTGGGGGATGACAGCATCGGTGCGTTTCTAGGTCGGTTTGGGAAAGTGAGTCCCGGAGTACGATATCTAAGGGATGGGTACGGGATATGGTCGGGAAGGAGGCAGTTCCGGGTCGTACTGAACAGGGATCCGGAAGGAGTCGATAAGCTGGTTCACCCACCAGCCTATTTCTCCATTGGTGCGGACCGGGGGTACCTGTTTTATTCAGGCCAGCCAAGTTTTTGCAGACACTGCCGCAGCTTTGGCCACTTGGCCACGGGGTGCACCCTGCTGAAGTGCAGAAACTGTGGGAAGCCAGGTCATGGGGCAGCCAACTGCAGGGAGGCCCGAGTCTGCAATGGCTGTGGGAAGCAGGGCCACATTTTCAAGGATTGCCCAAAGAGACAACGGACCTATGCGGACGCAGCAGGCGATGGCCTCGTGGTAGATGCTGCGGACTCTCCTCTACGGCCAATAGAGGAGGTTCTCAAGGAAATTAGAGCGGTCGCAGATGAGATGGGAAAAGCTCCAGGGGGAAGTGCAGCAGAGGAGGTCCAGACGACGGAGACCTTGGAGGAGATGGAGTTGCTGACGGGCGCCTGGGAGGATAGTCCGCTGAGCGAGATGTCAGACGACTCTGCTACACCCACCCGTTCGCGGAAGATGAGGTCGAGTTCGGCTGGCGGGGTAACTGGATCGGCATCTTCAGGCAATGAGCAGTCAAGTTTGGAGTATAAGGGGAAAAGGAGGAAGAGGAGGAGGGTCGCTGACAGGGGGTTGGTGGAAGAACACAGGAGGCCATCGGTGGCCGTCTCCAACCGGTTTGCAGTACTGAACCCTGATACCGGGGATGAAGGGTTGGAGGTAGGGGTCGAGATCCAGGATCCAGGGTCATTGAAGGCTCCTGCACTGGAGGTCTCTGAAGCCTCGATAGGGAGCACTGGAGATAAGGTCCAAGGGTCTTGTTTGGGTCTGGCAGTTTCCGGGAAGGGCGCCTCAGGGGTGGACACCGATCCTGAGGAGGTTTCGATGGAATGTGCACAGGTGTTGCCCGGGGGAGACTGTTCTTCCAGCTCTGGGGAGGGATCGCTGGTCTGTGGACAGGTACCAACCCGTGTAGACTCATCTTCCAGTCCTGAACGCTCGTTTGTGGCGCCGGGCACGCTGAACAGTGACCTCTATCTGGAAGAGGTGAGTGGTTCGGGGATGGGGGAGGGTCCTGTATGAGGGGGAAGTATACGGACCGTGGATGATCTTGGGTTTTTTTTTTTTTCTTTTGTATGGCCCTGTTTACAGCTGTGACAGTGAATGTCAGGGGGTTAAGGGATGTGGGGAAGAGAGGAGGAGTGTTTCAGTACCTTTCCTGTGTCTATTTTCAGGTCTGTTTTTTACAAGAGGTTCATTTAAGGGACATGGGGGATGTTTCTGTTTTTTCAAGAGAGTGGGTAAAGGGAGAATCCAGATGGGGGATAGGGGGGGTGCACTCCTCTGGGGTGGGGATCCTGTTTGGGGATAGGGAGTTTTGTGTTGGGGGTTGTTTTTCTGTCATACAGGGGAGGGTTTTAGTGGTTGATGCAGACTGGAGGGGGGCGAGGTTTCGCTTTATTAATGTTTATGCACCTGCTGAACCTCGGGGTAGGAAAGAGTTATTTTTGGCCCTGACAGATGTTTGTGTTACTAACCGAACTGTGGTGCTTGGGGGGGATTTCAATGTCTCTTTTGAAGGTACTGGGGATTTTAGCCTACCTTATTTGGTGTCTGTTGTTAAGAATTTTTCTTTTAGAGATTCTTACAGAGTCATCAACCCCACGGGGGAGGGTATGACATGGGCAAACTCAAGGGGCTCACGTAGCCGAATTGACTTTATGTTTTTACCTGCATCTGTGCCAGTCTCGAGAGTCACCGTTTCTCCTGTCTGGTTTTCTGACCATTGCCAAGTACAGGTGGTGTTCTCAGTTGAGGCGCCTATATTTGGGAGAGGGTTTTGGAAATTAAACGTAAACATTTTGGGGGATTTGTCTTTCAGGGAGGCTTTTAAATCCCATTATGAGATATGGGGTGACCTCAAGCCCTATTTTGGTTCTTTAGTTGAATGGTGGGAGTGCGTAAAGCGCAATGTGCGCACACTAGCCATTTCTCACTGTGTTGCTAAGGCTCGGGCTGACAGGGGGGTTTTTAGGCAGCTTCAGGGGGAACTGGCAGCCTTGGTGGCAGCTGAGAACAACGGTGAGGGGAGGGATGTGGAGAGAATGGAGGTTTTAAAAAGTAAGTTGGGGCTGTATTTTCAGGGGAAGGCCAGGGATTTTCTCTTCAGGTGTCAAAGGGATAAGTTTGAGTTTGGGGAGGCGAGTAGTTCATATTTTTTTAAACAGGTTAAAGCTGCTCGGGCCAAAGCAGTAATTGGCCAGCTGCGAACAGAAGGGGGCGGAATGGTCTCAGACCCTAGTGGGATGGTGGAAGCAGCGTCCGCATTCTACTGAGTATCCTTTAGGGAGAAGGACATAGACGGTTCGAAAGAGAGTGTCTTTTTGGGTTTTTTGAGGAGGAAGGTTCCCCCGGAGGCAGTCGTTGACCTAGACCGCCCTTTCGAGCTGACGGAGGTTGAGGCTGCTTTGCGGGCTTTACCTACAAACAAGGTGCCAGGTTTTGATGGGATTCCTCGGGAGTTTTATGTTACCTTTTGGGAGGTTTTGGGGAGAGATTTTCTTTCTGTAGTTAATGCAGTGTTTGATTCAGGGCTTTTAGGGTCTTCAATGAGGGAGGGGGTCTTGACGCTGTTATTTAAGAAAGGGGAAAGGGATAACCTGGGGAATTATAGGCCCATTACACTATTGTGTGCAGACTATAAGGTGGTAGCCCGGGTTTTAGCGGGCCGCCTCAGGAAGGTTCTGCCTCATGTCATACATGAGGATCAGACATGTGGGGTGGAGGGGAGGTCCATCCACTGGAACCTGAGTCTGGTGAGGGACTGTATTGCTTGGGCCCAGGACAGAGGGGTGCACCTCATGTTGGTGGGCTTAGACATGGAAAAAGCTTTTGATAAGGTGCACCATGGGTTCCTTTTTTCAGTTTTGGAAAGGATGGGGTTTGGGGCAGGGTTTTTAAGGTGGGTGGGGATTTTATATACGGCAGTGGGAAGTAGGGTTTTAGTTAATGGGCATGTAGGGGAGGTGGTCCCTCAGCAGACTGGGGTACGTCAAGGCTGCCCATTGTCACCACTGCTTTATGTGTTGTACATTGAGCCTCTGGCAGCAGCTTTCAGGGCGGACACACGTATTTTGGGCCTCCGCCTCCCTGGCGGTGGCTCTTCGGAGGTCAAGATCTCCCAGTATGCGGATGACATGACTTTGTTTCTGACGTCCGAGGGGAGTGTTGCCAGGGTGGTGGAGGTCCTGGGGGAGTTCGGACAGGCGTCGGGGGCTAGGGTCAACCTGGGGAAATCCTCAGTTAAGTTTTTTGGGCCGTGGGCGGGGAGACAGGAAGGCCTCAGTGGTCTCTCGCTCTGCTCGGGGCCGATGAGGGTCCTGGGAGTGGATTTTGAGGTGGCAGGTAGTGAGGGAATCAATTGGGGACAGAGGATTGCAAAAGTGCGCACCCGGGTGGGCCTTTGGAAAGCTCGTCGGCTCTCTATGAGTGGACGGGTTCTTGTCATTAAAGCAGACATTCTTCCGTCCTTGGTTTATTTGGCCTATGTTTTTCCTGTGCCTCCTCGTTACAGGAAGGGCCTAGTGCGAATTATTTTTTCCTTTGTTTGGGGGGGCTACGAATATGTAAAAAGGGATTGGATGGTGCAATCAGTGGAGGAGGGGGGAAGGGGTGTTCCTGACCTCCCTCTTAAGTTGGACACTATTTTCTTTTCTTCGATATGTAAAAGTTTGGTCAGCCCTTGTAGCCACGGTTTCAAGGTTTTTCTTTTGTTTTGGCTATCCTTCCCACTGCGAAGGTTGGTAGCCTGGGACAACTCCCGCCCTAAGGCGGAGACCCTCCCGGCTCATTTCCAACATGCGGTGAAGTGGAGCAGAAGGCACACTGAGTGCCTGGAGGGTCTGCTCTGCATGGACCACAGGGCTTTATACAGGACCTTGGTGGCTAAGCGGGGTCCTGTCGGTATCTATGGGGTGGGACCAGTGGTATGGAAGGCGATTCAGCAGAAGGGTCTACCTAACAGGTTGAAAGATCTAAACTGGTTGTGTCTGCATAGGCGTTTGCCCGTTAGGGAAGTCCTTCATAGGCACGGCCTGTCAAGGGTTAAGGTATGCCCAAGGGAGGGGTGTGAAGGCGAGGAGACGCTCCGTCATGCATTTTGGGAGTGCTCCTTTGCCCGGAGGGTGTGGAGGGAACTGTGTTCTTGGTTTTCAGGTGAAGGGGATTTCATCTTTTGAAGCAGTTACGTTGGGGTTGGGTTTGGGCATCAGCAGCGGGAGGGGGTCTTTTTTAATTTGGCTACTGATCTCTTTGGGGAAGGCAGCTCTGTGGGATTCAAGGGGTTTTTTGATTAAGTCTAATATGGACTGGGGAGTAGGTGGGGTGGTGAGTAGGGTTAGAGCTGATCTGAGAAAGAGGTTTGATTTTGATGTGGACAAATATGGTTTCCATGCCTCTCAGTAAAGGACAGTTTGTTAAAAGGTTCTGTTTTCAAGATTGGGCCCATTTGTATTTATGTTTATTTTTTTATTTTTTTTTCCATGACTCGTTATTGTGCGGGTTTGGGTTGGCATTGTCTTGTAATTTCAAGCATTTTGTACAAGGCTTAGTGTGTAAGATGAGTGGTTTTGTTTAATTAATAAAAATAAAATAAAAAAATCTGTTCTTATCAGTTGAATATCTGATACGTCCCCCATTGGGGGACTACATATTAAATGGATTTTTCGAACAGGGAGTCGGAAATGGGGCTTGCTCCGTCCGCTCCACGCATCGACCCGGTATTGCAGTACCTCCGGGAACGGTGCAACACTTTCCTCCCATTGTCAATGAAAACAACTACACGGAGGTAGGTAAAACAGCCAGTAGAAGAAGAGAGGTAAAAAAAAGAAAAAGAAAAAAAAAATCCAAACTGAAAGAAGGGCGAAGCGCTTTTTGTGCGGTCCAGCGTTTTCCCTCCATTTTTCTCAAAAAAAATTAAATAAAAAAATAAATTGTTTTTGGTTTGGCATTCACCAGGATAGTGTCTGTCTGTCTGTCTGTCTGTCTGTCTGTTTTTCACCAAAAAAAGAACAAATACTTCACCAGGATAGTGGGTCTGTGTCTGTCTGTGTGTTTGTCTGTGACTTTTTCCCCACAGCCCCCGAAAACTTGGCGAGTGGGTTCGGGGACAACCCGCGAGAACCCGGCCTTGAGTAAACAGAGTGCGTCTCGGGCCCCGACCTCTGACTTCCATACGACTCTGGTTTCTCTTCATTACGCACAAGCCTTTCGCCTTTTACTAAAGACTTCCGTGGAGAGGAACACTTACGAGTTCAACGTATTTTTGGAGGGGCTTTGCTTCTGGCAGAGCCCGATATCTTGTTTCAAGAGAAATCAACAGAGACTGCGTCTGCCTGGCTGCCTGCCTGCCTGCCTGCCTGCCTGCCTGCCTGACGCGCAGGTCTCGGCCTTTGAACAAATAATAGCACTGGACGCATTAGCGACTTTTCCTTGACGCATTAGCGACTTTTTGGAGAAAAAAAACACTTGCCTGTCGCCATGGAAACATGGAGGGGTGGCAATGGGTGGAGCACACTTTAGCTAAACCGCTGAGGTCTCCCGAGACCCCCGGGTGCCCGGCGGGTGCAGGGTTCAATTTGTGGGTTATCGCTTCTCGGCCTTTTGGCTAAGATCAAGTGTAGTTGGCATTCACCAGGATAGTGTCTGTCTGTCTGTCTGTCTGTCTGTCTGTCTGTCTGTCTGTCTGTCTGTCTGTTTTTCACCAAAAAAAGAACAAATACTTCACCAGGATAGTGGGTCTGTGTCTGTCTGTGTGTTTGTCTGTGACTTTTTCCCCACAGCCCCCGAAAACTTGGCGAGTGGGTTCGGGGACAACCCGCGAGAACCCGGCCTTGAGTAAACAGAGTGCGTCTCGGGCCCCGACCTCTGACTTCCATACGACTGTGGTTTCTCTTCATTACGCACAAGCCTTTCGCCTTTTACTAAAGACTTCCGTGGAGAGGAACACTTACGAGTTCAACGTATTTTTGGAGGGGCTTTGCTTCTGGCAGAGCCCGATATCTTGTTTCAAGAGAAATCAACAGAGACGGCGTCTGCCTGGCTGCCTGCCTGCCTGCCTGCCTGCCTGCCTGCCTGCCTGCCTGCCTGCCTGACGCGCAGGTCTCGGCCTTTGAACAAATAATAGCACTGGACGCATTAGCGACTTTTCCTTGACGCATTAGCGACTTTTTGGAGAAAAAAAACACTTGCCTGTCGCCATGGAAACATGGAGGGGTGGCAATGGGTGGAGCACACTTTAGCTAAACCGCTGAGGTCTCCCGAGACCCCCGGGTGCCCGGCGGGTGCAGGGTTCAATTTGTGGGTTATCGCTTCTCGGCCTTTTGGCTAAGATCAAGTGTAGTTGGCATTCACCAGGATAGTGTCTGTCTGTCTGTCTGTCTGTCTGTCTGTCTGTCTGTCTGTCTGTCTGTCTGTCTGTTTTTCACCAAAAAAAGAACAAATACTTCACCAGGATAGTGGGTCTGTGTCTGTCTGTGTGTTTGTCTGTGACTTTTTCCCCACAGCCCCCGAAAACTTGGCGAGTGGGTTCGGGGACAACCCGCGAGAACCCGGCCTTGAGTAAACAGAGTGCGTCTCGGGCCCCAACCTCTGACTTCCATACGACTCTGGTTTCTCTTCATTACGCACAAGCCTTTCGCCTTTTACTAAAGACTTCCGTGGAGAGGAACACTTACGAGTTCAACGTATTTTTGGAGGGGCTTTGCTTCTGGCAGAGCCCGATATCTTGTTTCAAGAGAAATCAACAGAGACGGCGTCTGCCTGGCTGCCTGGCTGCCTGCCTGCCTGCCTGCCTGCCTGCCTGCCTGCCTGCCTGCCTGCCTGCCTGCCTGACGCGCAGGTCTCGGCCTTTGAACAAATAATAGCACTGGACGCATTAGCGACTTTTCCTTGACGCATTAGCGACTTTTTGGAGAAAAAAAACACTTGCCTGTCGCCATGGAAACATGGAGGGGTGGCAATGGGTGGAGCACACTTTAGCTAAACCGCTGAGGTCTCCCGAGACCCCCGGGTGCCCGGCGGGTGCAGGGTTCAATTTGTGGGTTATCGCTTCTCGGCCTTTTGGCTAAGATCAAGTGTAGTTGGCATTCACCAGGATAGTGTCTGTCTGTCTGTCTGTCTGTCTGTCTGTCTGTCTGTTTTTCACCAAAAAAAGAACAAATACTTCACCAGGATAGTGGGTCTGTGTCTGTCTGTGTGTTTGTCTGTGACTTTTTCCCCACAGCCCCCGAAAACTTGGCGAGTGGGTTCGGGGACAACCCGCGAGAACCCGGCCTTGAGTAAACAGAGTGCGTCTCGGGCCCCGACCTCTGACTTCCATACGACTCTGGTTTCTCTTCATTACGCACAAGCCTTTCGCCTTTTACTAAAGACTTCCGTGGAGAGGAACACTTACGAGTTCAACGTATTTTTGGAGGGGCTTTGCTTCTGGCAGAGCCCGATATCTTGTTTCAAGAGAAATCAACAGAGACGGCGTCTGCCTGGCTGCCTGCCTGCCTGCCTGCCTGCCTGCCTGACGCGCAGGTCTCGGCCTTTGAACAAATAATAGCACTGGACGCATTAGCGACTTTTCCTTGACGCATTAGCGACTTTTTGGAGAAAAAAAACACTTGCCTGTCGCCATGGAAACATGGAGGGGTGGCAATGGGTGGAGCACACTTTAGCTAAACCGCTGAGGTCTCCCGAGACCCCCGGGTGCCCGGCGGGTGCAGGGTTCAATTTGTGGGTTATCGCTTCTCGGCCTTTTGGCTAAGATCAAGTGTAGTTGGCATTCACCAGGATAGTGTCTGTCTGTCTGTCTGTCTGTCTGTCTGTCTGTCTGTCTGTCTGTCTGTCTGTCTGTTTTTCACCAAAAAAAGAACAAATACTTCACCAGGATAGTGGGTCTGTGTCTGTCTGTGTGTTTGTCTGTGACTTTTTCCCCACAGCCCCCGAAAACTTGGCGAGTGGGTTCGGGGACAACCCGCGAGAACCCGGCCTTGAGTAAACAGAGTGCGTCTCGGGCCCCGACCTCTGACTTCCATACGACTCTGGTTTCTCTTCATTACGCACAAGCCTTTCGCCTTTTACTAAAGACTTCCGTGGAGAGGAACACTTACGAGTTCAACGTATTTTTGGAGGGGCTTTGCTTCTGGCAGAGCCCGATATCTTGTTTCAAGAGAAATCAACAGAGACGGCGTCTGCCTGGCTGCCTGCCTGCCTGCCTGCCTGCCTGCCTGCCTGCCTGCCTGCCTGCCTGCCTGACGCGCAGGTCTCGGCCTTTGAACAAATAATAGCACTGGACGCATTAGCGACTTTTCCTTGACGCATTAGCGACTTTTTGGAGAAAAAAAACACTTGCCTGTCGCCATGGAAACATGGAGGGGTGGCAATGGGTGGAGCACACTTTAGCTAAACCGCTGAGGTCTCCCGAGACCCCCGGGTGCCCGGCGGGTGCAGGGTTCAATTTGTGGGTTATCGCTTCTCGGCCTTTTGGCTAAGATCAAGTGTAGTTGGCATTCACCAGGATAGTGTCTGTCTGTCTGTCTGTCTGTCTGTCTGTCTGTCTGTCTGTCTGTCTGTCTGTCTGTCTGTCTGTTTTTCACCAAAAAAAGAACAAATACTTCACCAGGATAGTGGGTCTGTGTCTGTCTGTGTGTTTGTCTGTGACTTTTTCCCCACAGCCCCCGAAAACTTGGCGAGTGGGTTCGGGGACAACCCGCGAGAACCCGGCCTTGAGTAAACAGAGTGCGTCTCGGGCCCCGACCTCTAGACTTCCATACGACTCTGGTTTCTCTTCATTACGCACAAGCCTTTCGCCTTTTACTAAAGACTTCCGTGGAGAGGAACACTTACGAGTTCAACGTATTTTTGGAGGGGCTTTGCTTCTGGCAGAGCCCGATATCTTGTTTCAAGAGAAATCAACAGAGACGGCGTCTGCCTGGCTGCCTGCCTGCCTGCCTGCCTGCCTGCCTGCCTGTCTGCCTGCCTGCCTGACGCGCAGGTCTCGGCCTTTGAACAAATAATAGCACTGGACGCATTAGCGACTTTTCCTTGACGCATTAGCGACTTTTTGGAGAAAAAAAACACTTGCCTGTCGCCATGGAAACATGGAGGGGTGGCAATGGGTGGAGCACACTTTAGCTAAACCGCTGAGGTCTCCCGAGACCCCCGGGTGCCCGGCGGGTGCAGGGTTCAATTTGTGGGTTATCGCTTCTCGGCCTTTTGGCTAAGATCAAGTGTAGTTGGCATTCACCAGGATAGTGTCTGTCTGTCTGTCTGTCTGTCTGTCTGTCTGTCTGTCTGTTTTTCACCAAAAAAAGAACAAATACTTCACCAGGATAGTGGGTCTGTGTCTGTCTGTGTGTTTGTCTGTGACTTTTTCCCCACAGCCCCCGAAAACTTGGCGAGTGGGTTCGGGGACAACCCGCGAGAACCCGGCCTTGAGTAAACAGAGTGCGTCTCGGGCCCCGACCTCTGACTTCCATACGACTCTGGTTTCTCTTCATTACGCACAAGCCTTTCGCCTTTTACTAAAGACTTCCGTGGAGAGGAACACTTACGAGTTCAACGTATTTTTGGAGGGGCTTTGCTTCTGGCAGAGCCCGATATCTTGTTTCAAGAGAAATCAACAGAGACGGCGTCTGCCTGGCTGCCTGCCTGCCTGCCTGCCTGCCTGCCTGCCTGCCTGCCTGCCTGCCTGACGCGCAGGTCTCGGCCTTTGAACAAATAATAGCACTGGACGCATTAGCGACTTTTCCTTGACGCATTAGCGACTTTTTGGAGAAAAAAAACACTTGCCTGTCGCCATGGAAACATGGAGGGGTGGCAATGGGTGGAGCACACTTTAGCTAAACCGCTGAGGTCTCCCGAGACCCCCGGGTGCCCGGCGGGTGCAGGGTTCAATTTGTGGGTTATCGCTTCTCGGCCTTTTGGCTAAGATCAAGTGTAGTTGGCATTCACCAGGATAGTGTCTGTCTGTCTGTCTGTCTGTCTGTCTGTCTGTCTGTCTGTCTGTCTGTTTTTCACCAAAAAAAGAACAAATACTTCACCAGGATAGTGGGTCTGTGTCTGTCTGTGTGTTTGTCTGTGACTTTTTCCCCACAGCCCCCGAAAACTTGGCGAGTGGGTTCGGGGACAACCCGCGAGAACCCGGCCTTGAGTAAACAGAGTGCGTCTCGGGCCCCGACCTCTGACTTCCATACGACTCTGGTTTCTCTTCATTACGCACAAGCCTTTCGCCTTTTACTAAAGACTTCCGTGGAGAGGAACACTTACGAGTTCAACGTATTTTTGGAGGGGCTTTGCTTCTGGCAGAGCCCGATATCTTGTTTCAAGAGAAATCAACAGAGACGGCGTCTGCCTGGCTGCCTGCCTGCCTGCCTGCCTGCCTGCCTGCCTGCCTGACGCGCAGGTCTCGGCCTTTGAACAAATAATAGCACTGGACGCATTAGCGACTTTTCCTTGACGCATTAGCGACTTTTTGGAGAAAAAAAACACTTGCCTGTCGCCATGGAAACATGGAGGGGTGGCAATGGGTGGAGCACACTTTAGCTAAACCGCTGAGGTCTCCCGAGACCCCCGGGTGCCCGGCGGGTGCAGGGTTCAATTTGTGGGTTATCGCTTCTCGGCCTTTTGGCTAAGATCAAGTGTAGTTGGCATTCACCAGGATAGTGTCTGTCTGTCTGTCTGTCTGTCTGTCTGTCTGTCTGTCTGTTTTTCACCAAAAAAAGAACAAATACTTCACCAGGATAGTGGGTCTGTGTCTGTCTGTGTGTTTGTCTGTGACTTTTTCCCCACAGCCCCCGAAAACTTGGCGAGTGGGTTCGGGGACAACCCGCGAGAACCCGGCCTTGAGTAAACAGAGTGCGTCTCGGGCCCCGACCTCTGACTTCCATACGACTCTGGTTTCTCTTCATTACGCACAAGCCTTTCGCCTTTTACTAAAGACTTCCGTGGAGAGGAACACTTACGAGTTCAACGTATTTTTGGAGGGGCTTTGCTTCTGGCAGAGCCCGATATCTTGTTTCAAGAGAAATCAACAGAGACGGCGTCTGCCTGGCTGCCTGCCTGCCTGCCTGCCTGCCTGCCTGCCTGTCTGCCTGCCTGCCTGACGCGCAGGTCTCGGCCTTTGAACAAATAATAGCACTGGACGCATTAGCGACTTTTCCTTGACGCATTAGCGACTTTTTGGAGAAAAAAAACACTTGCCTGTCGCCATGGAAACATGGAGGGGTGGCAATGGGTGGAGCACACTTTAGCTAAACCGCTGAGGTCTCCCGAGACCCCCGGGTGCCCGGCGGGTGCAGGGTTCAATTTGTGGGTTATCGCTTCTCGGCCTTTTGGCTAAGATCAAGTGTAGTTGGCATTCACCAGGATAGTGTCTGTCTGTCTGTCTGTCTGTCTGTCTGTCTGTCTGTCTGTCTGTTTTTCACCAAAAAAAGAACAAATACTTCACCAGGATAGTGGGTCTGTGTCTGTCTGTGTGTTTGTCTGTGACTTTTTCCCCACAGCCCCCGAAAACTTGGCGAGTGGGTTCGGGGACAACCCGCGAGAACCCGGCCTTGAGTAAACAGAGTGCGTCTCGGGCCCCGACCTCTGACTTCCATACGACTCTGGTTTCTCTTCATTACGCACAAGCCTTTCGCCTTTTACTAAAGACTTCCGTGGAGAGGAACACTTACGAGTTCAACGTATTTTTGGAGGGGCTTTGCTTCTGGCAGAGCCCGATATCTTGTTTCAAGAGAAATCAACAGAGACGGCGTCTGCCTGGCTGCCTGCCTGCCTGCCTGCCTGCCTGCCTGCCTGCCTGACGCGCAGGTCTCGGCCTTTGAACAAATAATAGCACTGGACGCATTAGCGACTTTTCCTTGACGCATTAGCGACTTTTTGGAGAAAAAAAACACTTGCCTGTCGCCATGGAAACATGGAGGGGTGGCAATGGGTGGAGCACACTTTAGCTAAACCGCTGAGGTCTCCCGAGACCCCCGGGTGCCCGGCGGGTGCAGGGTTCAATTTGTGGGTTATCGCTTCTCGGCCTTTTGGCTAAGATCAAGTGTAGTTGGCATTCACCAGGATAGTGTCTGTCTGTCTGTCTGTCTGTCTGTCTGTCTGTCTGTCTGTTTTTCACCAAAAAAAGAACAAATACTTCACCAGGATAGTGGGTCTGTGTCTGTCTGTGTGTTTGTCTGTGACTTTTTCCCCACAGCCCCCGAAAACTTGGCGAGTGGGTTCGGGGACAACCCGCGAGAACCCGGCCTTGAGTAAACAGAGTGCGTCTCGGGCCCCGACCTCTGACTTCCATACGACTCTGGTTTCTCTTCATTACGCACAAGCCTTTCGCCTTTTACTAAAGACTTCCGTGGAGAGGAACACTTACGAGTTCAACGTATTTTTGGAGGGGCTTTGCTTCTGGCAGAGCCCGATATCTTGTTTCAAGAGAAATCAACAGAGACGGCGTCTGCCTGGCTGCCTGCCTGCCTGCCTGCCTGCCTGCCTGACGCGCAGGTCTCGGCCTTTGAACAAATAATAGCACTGGACGCATTAGCGACTTTTCCTTGACGCATTAGCGACTTTTTGGAGAAAAAAAACACTTGCCTGTCGCCATGGAAACATGGAGGGGTGGCAATGGGTGGAGCACACTTTAGCTAAACCGCTGAGGTCTCCCGAGACCCCCGGGTGCCCGGCGGGTGCAGGGTTCAATTTGTGGGTTATCGCTTCTCGGCCTTTTGGCTAAGATCAAGTGTAGTTGGCATTCACCAGGATAGTGTCTGTCTGTCTGTCTGTCTGTCTGTCTGTCTGTCTGTCTGTCTGTCTGTCTGTCTGTTTTTCACCAAAAAAAGAACAAATACTTCACCAGGATAGTGGGTCTGTGTCTGTCTGTGTGTTTGTCTGTGACTTTTTCCCCACAGCCCCCGAAAACTTGGCGAGTGGGTTCGGGGACAACCCGCGAGAACCCGGCCTTGAGTAAACAGAGTGCGTCTCGGGCCCCGACCTCTGACTTCCATACGACTCTGGTTTCTCTTCATTACGCACAAGCCTTTCGCCTTTTACTAAAGACTTCCGTGGAGAGGAACACTTACGAGTTCAACGTATTTTTGGAGGGGCTTTGCTTCTGGCAGAGCCCGATATCTTGTTTCAAGAGAAATCAACAGAGACGGCGTCTGCCTGGCTGCCTGCCTGCCTGCCTGCCTGCCTGCCTGCCTGTCTGCCTGCCTGCCTGACGCGCAGGTCTCGGCCTTTGAACAAATAATAGCACTGGACGCATTAGCGACTTTTCCTTGACGCATTAGCGACTTTTTGGAGAAAAAAAACACTTGCCTGTCGCCATGGAAACATGGAGGGGTGGCAATGGGTGGAGCACACTTTAGCTAAACCGCTGAGGTCTCCCGAGACCCCCGGGTGCCCGGCGGGTGCAGGGTTCAATTTGTGGGTTATCGCTTCTCGGCCTTTTGGCTAAGATCAAGTGTAGTTGGCATTCACCAGGATAGTGTCTGTCTGTCTGTCTGTCTGTCTGTCTGTCTGTCTGTCTGTCTGTTTTTCACCAAAAAAAGAACAAATACTTCACCAGGATAGTGGGTCTGTGTCTGTCTGTGTGTTTGTCTGTGACTTTTTCCCCACAGCCCCCGAAAACTTGGCGAGTGGGTTCGGGGACAACCCGCGAGAACCCGGCCTTGAGTAAACAGAGTGCGTCTCGGGCCCCGACCTCTGACTTCCATACGACTCTGGTTTCTCTTCATTACGCACAAGCCTTTCGCCTTTTACTAAAGACTTCCGTGGAGAGGAACACTTACGAGTTCAACGTATTTTTGGAGGGGCTTTGCTTCTGGCAGAGCCCGATATCTTGTTTCAAGAGAAATCAACAGAGACGGCGTCTGCCTGGCTGCCTGCCTGCCTGCCTGCCTGCCTGCCTGCCTGCCTGACGCGCAGGTCTCGGCCTTTGAACAAATAATAGCACTGGACGCATTAGCGACTTTTCCTTGACGCATTAGCGACTTTTTGGAGAAAAAAAACACTTGCCTGTCGCCATGGAAACATGGAGGGGTGGCAATGGGTGGAGCACACTTTAGCTAAACCGCTGAGGTCTCCCGAGACCCCCGGGTGCCCGGCGGGTGCAGGGTTCAATTTGTGGGTTATCGCTTCTCGGCCTTTTGGCTAAGATCAAGTGTAGTTGGCATTCACCAGGATAGTGTCTGTCTGTCTGTCTGTCTGTCTGTCTGTCTGTCTGTTTTTCACCAAAAAAAGAACAAATACTTCACCAGGATAGTGGGTCTGTGTCTGTCTGTGTGTTTGTCTGTGACTTTTTCCCCACAGCCCCCGAAAACTTGGCGAGTGGGTTCGGGGACAACCCGCGAGAACCCGGCCTTGAGTAAACAGAGTGCGTCTCGGGCCCCGACCTCTGACTTCCATACGACTCTGGTTTCTCTTCATTACGCACAAGCCTTTCGCCTTTTACTAAAGACTTCCGTGGAGAGGAACACTTACGAGTTCAACGTATTTTTGGAGGGGCTTTGCTTCTGGCAGAGCCCGATATCTTGTTTCAAGAGAAATCAACAGAGACGGCGTCTGCCTGGCTGCCTGCCTGCCTGCCTGCCTGCCTGCCTGCCTGCCTGCCTGCCTGCCTGACGCGCAGGTCTCGGCCTTTGAACAAATAATAGCACTGGACGCATTAGCGACTTTTCCTTGACGCATTAGCGACTTTTTGGAGAAAAAAAACACTTGCCTGTCGCCATGGAAACATGGAGGGGTGGCAATGGGTGGAGCACACTTTAGCTAAACCGCTGAGGTCTCCCGAGACCCCCGGGTGCCCGGCGGGTGCAGGGTTCAATTTGTGGGTTATCGCTTCTCGGCCTTTTGGCTAAGATCAAGTGTAGTTGGCATTCACCAGGATAGTGTCTGTCTGTCTGTCTGTCTGTCTGTCTGTCTGTCTGTCTGTCTGTCTGTCTGTTTTTCACCAAAAAAAGAACAAATACTTCACCAGGATAGTGGGTCTGTGTCTGTCTGTGTGTTTGTCTGTGACTTTTTCCCCACAGCCCCCGAAAACTTGGCGAGTGGGTTCGGGGACAACCCGCGAGAACCCGGCCTTGAGTAAACAGAGTGCGTCTCGGGCCCCGACCTCTGACTTCCATACGACTCTGGTTTCTCTTCATTACGCACAAGCCTTTCGCCTTTTACTAAAGACTTCCGTGGAGAGGAACACTTACGAGTTCAACGTATTTTTGGAGGGGCTTTGCTTCTGGCAGAGCCCGATATCTTGTTTCAAGAGAAATCAACAGAGACGGCGTCTGCCTGGCTGCCTGCCTGCCTGCCTGCCTGCCTGCCTGACGCGCAGGTCTCGGCCTTTGAACAAATAATAGCACTGGACGCATTAGCGACTTTTCCTTGACGCATTAGCGACTTTTTGGAGAAAAAAAACACTTGCCTGTCGCCATGGAAACATGGAGGGGTGGCAATGGGTGGAGCACACTTTAGCTAAACCGCTGAGGTCTCCCGAGACCCCCGGGTGCCCGGCGGGTGCAGGGTTCAATTTGTGGGTTATCGCTTCTCGGCCTTTTGGCTAAGATCAAGTGTAGTTGGCATTCACCAGGATAGTGTCTGTCTGTCTGTCTGTCTGTCTGTCTGTCTGTCTGTCTGTCTGTCTGTCTGTCTGTCTGTCTGTCTGTCTGTTTTTCACCAAAAAAAGAACAAATACTTCACCAGGATAGTGGGTCTGTGTCTGTCTGTGTGTTTGTCTGTGACTTTTTCCCCACAGCCCCCGAAAACTTGGCGAGTGGGTTCGGGGACAACCCGCGAGAACCCGGCCTTGAGTAAACAGAGTGCGTCTCGGGCCCCGACCTCTGACTTCCATACGACTCTGGTTTCTCTTCATTACGCACAAGCCTTTCGCCTTTTACTAAAGACTTCCGTGGAGAGGAACACTTACGAGTTCAACGTATTTTTGGAGGGGCTTTGCTTCTGGCAGAGCCCGATATCTTGTTTCAAGAGAAATCAACAGAGACGGCGTCTGCCTGCCTGGCTGCCTGCCTGCCTGCCTGCCTGCCTGCCTGCCTGCCTGCCTGACGCGCAGGTCTCGGCCTTTGAACAAATAATAGCACTGGACGCATTAGCGACTTTTCCTTGACGCATTAGCGACTTTTTGGAGAAAAAAAACACTTGCCTGTCGCCATGGAAACATGGAGGGGTGGCAATGGGTGGAGCACACTTTAGCTAAACCGCTGAGGTCTCCCGAGACCCCCGGGTGCCCGGCGGGTGCAGGGTTCAATTTGTGGGTTATCGCTTCTCGGCCTTTTGGCTAAGATCAAGTGTAGTTGGCATTCACCAGGATAGTGTCTGTCTGTCTGTCTGTCTGTCTGTCTGTCTGTCTGTCTGTTTTTCACCAAAAAAAGAACAAATACTTCACCAGGATAGTGGGTCTGTGTCTGTCTGTGTGTTTGTCTGTGACTTTTTCCCCACAGCCCCCGAAAACTTGGCGAGTGGGTTCGGGGACAACCCGCGAGAACCCGGCCTTGAGTAAACAGAGTGCGTCTCGGGCCCCGACCTCTGACTTCCATACGACTCTGGTTTCTCTTCATTACGCACAAGCCTTTCGCCTTTTACTAAAGACTTCCGTGGAGAGGAACACTTACGAGTTCAACGTATTTTTGGAGGGGCTTTGCTTCTGGCAGAGCCCGATATCTTGTTTCAAGAGAAATCAACAGAGACGGCGTCTGCCTGGCTGCCTGCCTGCCTGCCTGCCTGCCTGCCTGCCTGCCTGCCTGCCTGCCTGCCTGCCTGCCTGCCTGCCTGCCTGACGCGCAGGTCTCGGCCTTTGAACAAATAATAGCACTGGACGCATTAGCGACTTTTCCTTGACGCATTAGCGACTTTTTGGAGAAAAAAAACACTTGCCTGTCGCCATGGAAACATGGAGGGGTGGCAATGGGTGGAGCACACTTTAGCTAAACCGCTGAGGTCTCCCGAGACCCCCGGGTGCCCGGCGGGTGCAGGGTTCAATTTGTGGGTTATCGCTTCTCGGCCTTTTGGCTAAGATCAAGTGTAGTTGGCATTCACCAGGATAGTGTCTGTCTGTCTGTCTGTCTGTCTGTCTGTCTGTCTGTCTGTCTGTCTGTCTGTCTGTTTTTCACCAAAAAAAGAACAAATACTTCACCAGGATAGTGGGTCTGTGTCTGTCTGTGTATTTGTCTGTGACTTTTTCCCCACAGCCCCCGAAAACTTGGCGAGTGGGTTCGGGGACAACCCGCGAGAACCCGGCCTTGAGTAAACAGAGTGCGTCTCGGGCCCCGACCTCTGACTTCCATACGACTCTGGTTTCTCTTCATTACGCACAAGCCTTTCGCCTTTTACTAAAGACTTCCGTGGAGAGGAACACTTACGAGTTCAACGTATTTTTGGAGGGGCTTTGCTTCTGGCAGAGCCCGATATCTTGTTTCAAGAGAAATCAACAGAGACGGCGTCTGCCTGGCTGCCTGCCTGCCTGCCTGCCTGCCTGCCTGCCTGCCTGACGCGCAGGTCTCGGCCTTTGAACAAATAATAGCACTGGACGCATTAGCGACTTTTCCTTGACGCATTAGCGACTTTTTGGAGAAAAAAAACACTTGCCTGTCGCCATGGAAACATGGAGGGGTGGCAATGGGTGGAGCACACTTTAGCTAAACCGCTGAGGTCTCCCGAGACCCCCGGGTGCCCGGCGGGTGCAGGGTTCAATTTGTGGGTTATCGCTTCTCGGCCTTTTGGCTAAGATCAAGTGTAGTTGGCATTCACCAGGATAGTGTCTGTCTGTCTGTCTGTCTGTCTGTCTGTCTGTCTGTCTGTCTGTCTGTCTGTCTGTCTGTTTTTCACCAAAAAAAGAACAAATACTTCACCAGGATAGTGGGTCTGTGTCTGTCTGTGTGTTTGTCTGTGACTTTTTCCCCACAGCCCCCGAAAACTTGGCGAGTGGGTTCGGGGACAACCCGCGAGAACCCGGCCTTGAGTAAACAGAGTGCGTCTCGGGCCCCGACCTCTGACTTCCATACGACTCTGGTTTCTCTTCATTACGCACAAGCCTTTCGCCTTTTACTAAAGACTTCCGTGGAGAGGAACACTTACGAGTTCAACGTATTTTTGGAGGGGCTTTGCTTCTGGCAGAGCCCGATATCTTGTTTCAAGAGAAATCAACAGAGACGGCGTCTGCCTGGCTGCCTGCCTGCCTGCCTGCCTGCCTGCCTGCCTGCCTGCCTGCCTGCCTGACGCGCAGGTCTCGGCCTTTGAACAAATAATAGCACTGGACGCATTAGCGACTTTTCCTTGACGCATTAGCGACTTTTTGGAGAAAAAAAACACTTGCCTGTCGCCATGGAAACATGGAGGGGTGGCAATGGGTGGAGCACACTTTAGCTAAACCGCTGAGGTCTCCCGAGACCCCCGGGTGCCCGGCGGGTGCAGGGTTCAATTTGTGGGTTATCGCTTCTCGGCCTTTTGGCTAAGATCAAGTGTAGTTGGCATTCACCAGGATAGTGTCTGTCTGTCTGTCTGTCTGTCTGTCTGTCTGTCTGTCTGTCTGTCTGTCTGTTTTTCACCAAAAAAAGAACAAATACTTCACCAGGATAGTGGGTCTGTGTCTGTCTGTGTGTTTGTCTGTGACTTTTTCCCCACAGCCCCCGAAAACTTGGCGAGTGGGTTCGGGGACAACCCGCGAGAAACCGGCCTTGAGTAAACAGAGTGCGTCTCGGGCCCCGACCTCTGACTTCCATACGACTCTGGTTTCTCTTCATTACGCACAAGCCTTTCGCCTTTTACTAAAGACTTCCGTGGAGAGGAACACTTACGAGTTCAACGTATTTTTGGAGGGGCTTTGCTTCTGGCAGAGCCCGATATCTTGTTTCAAGAGAAATCAACAGAGACGGCGTCTGCCTGGCTGCCTGCCTGCCTGCCTGCCTGCCTGCCTGCCTGCCTGCCTGCCTGCCTGCCTGCCTGCCTGCCTGCCTGACGCGCAGGTCTCGGCCTTTGAACAAATAATAGCACTGGACGCATTAGCGACTTTTCCTTGACGCATTAGCGACTTTTTGGAGAAAAAAAACACTTGCCTGTCGCCATGGAAACATGGAGGGGTGGCAATGGGTGGAGCACACTTTAGCTAAACCGCTGAGGTCTCCCGAGACCCCCGGGTGCCCGGCGGGTGCAGGGTTCAATTTGTGGGTTATCGCTTCTCGGCCTTTTGGCTAAGATCAAGTGTAGTTGGCATTCACCAGGATAGTGTCTGTCTGTCTGTCTGTCTGTCTGTCTGTCTGTCTGTCTGTTTTTCACCAAAAAAAGAACAAATACTTCACCAGGATAGTGGGTCTGTGTCTGTCTGTGTGTTTGTCTGTGACTTTTTCCCCACAGCCCCCGAAAACTTGGCGAGTGGGTTCGGGGACAACCCGCGAGAACCCGGCCTTGAGTAAACAGAGTGCGTCTCGGGCCCCGACCTCTGACTTCCATACGACTCTGGTTTCTCTTCATTACGCACAAGCCTTTCGCCTTTTACTAAAGACTTCCGTGGAGAGGAACACTTACGAGTTCAACGTATTTTTGGAGGGGCTTTGCTTCTGGCAGAGCCCGATATCTTGTTTCAAGAGAAATCAACAGAGATGGCGTCTGCCTGGCTGCCTGCCTGCCTGCCTGCCTGCCTGCCTGCCTGCCTGCCTGCCTGCCTGCCTGCCTGCCTGCCTGACGCGCAGGTCTCGGCCTTTGAACAAATAATAGCACTGGACGCATTAGCGACTTTTCCTTGACGCATTAGCGACTTTTTGGAGAAAAAAAACACTTGCCTGTCGCCATGGAAACATGGAGGGGTGGCAATGGGTGGAGCACACTTTAGCTAAACCGCTGAGGTCTCCCGAGACCCCCGGGTGCCCGGCGGGTGCAGGGTTCAATTTGTGGGTTATCGCTTCTCGGCCTTTTGGCTAAGATCAAGTGTAGTTGGCATTCACCAGGATAGTGTCTGTCTGTCTGTCTGTCTGTCTGTCTGTCTGTCTGTTTTTCACCAAAAAAAGAACAAATACTTCACCAGGATAGTGGGTCTGTGTCTGTCTGTGTGTTTGTCTGTGACTTTTTCCCCACAGCCCCCGAAAACTTGGCGAGTGGGTTCGGGGACAACCCGCGAGAACCCGGCCTTGAGTAAACAGAGTGCGTCTCGGGCCCCGACCTCTGACTTCCATACGACTCTGGTTTCTCTTCATTACGCACAAGCCTTTCGCCTTTTACTAAAGACTTCCGTGGAGAGGAACACTTACGAGTTCAACGTATTTTTGGAGGGGCTTTGCTTCTGGCAGAGCCCGATATCTTGTTTCAAGGGAAATCAACAGAGACGGCGTCTGCCTGGCTGCCTGCCTGCCTGCCTGCCTGCCTGCCTGCCTGCCTGCCTGCCTGCCTGCCTGCCTGCCTGACGCGCAGGTCTCGGCCTTTGAACAAATAATAGCACTGGACGCATTAGCGACTTTTCCTTGACGCATTAGCGACTTTTTGGAGAAAAAAAACACTTGCCTGTCGCCATGGAAACATGGAGGGGTGGCAATGGGTGGAGCACACTTTAGCTAAACCGCTGAGGTCTCCCGAGACCCCCGGGTGCCCGGCGGGTGCAGGGTTCAATTTGTGGGTTATCGCTTCTCGGCCTTTTGGCTAAGATCAAGTGTAGTTGGCATTCACCAGGATAGTGTCTGTCTGTCTGTCTGTCTGTCTGTCTGTCTGTCTGTCTGTCTGTCTGTCTGTCTGTTTTTCACCAAAAAAAGAACAAATACTTCACCAGGATAGTGGGTCTGTGTCTGTCTGTGTATTTGTCTGTGACTTTTTCCCCACAGCCCCCGAAAACTTGGCGAGTGGGTTCGGGGACAACCCGCGAGAACCCGGCCTTGAGTAAACAGAGTGCGTCTCGGGCCCCGACCTCTGACTTCCATACGACTCTGGTTTCTCTTCATTACGCACAAGCCTTTCGCCTTTTACTAAAGACTTCCGTGGAGAGGAACACTTACGAGTTCAACGTATTTTTGGAGGGGCTTTGCTTCTGGCAGAGCCCGATATCTTGTTTCAAGAGAAATCAACAGAGACGGCGTCTGCCTGGCTGCCTGCCTGCCTGCCTGCCTGCCTGCCTGCCTGCCTGACGCGCAGGTCTCGGCCTTTGAACAAATAATAGCACTGGACGCATTAGCGACTTTTCCTTGACGCATTAGCGACTTTTTGGAGAAAAAAAACACTTGCCTGTCGCCATGGAAACATGGAGGGGTGGCAATGGGTGGAGCACACTTTAGCTAAACCGCTGAGGTCTCCCGAGACCCCCGGGTGCCCGGCGGGTGCAGGGTTCAATTTGTGGGTTATCGCTTCTCGGCCTTTTGGCTAAGATCAAGTGTAGTTGGCATTCACCAGGATAGTGTCTGTCTGTCTGTCTGTCTGTCTGTCTGTCTGTCTGTCTGTCTGTCTGTTTTTCACCAAAAAAAGAACAAATACTTCACCAGGATAGTGGGTCTGTGTCTGTCTGTGTGTTTGTCTGTGACTTTTTCCCCACAGCCCCCGAAAACTTGGCGAGTGGGTTCGGGGACAACCCGCGAGAACCCGGCCTTGAGTAAACAGAGTGCGTCTCGGGCCCCGACCTCTGACTTCCATACGACTCTGGTTTCTCTTCATTACGCACAAGCCTTTCGCCTTTTACTAAAGACTTCCGTGGAGAGGAACACTTACGAGTTCAACGTATTTTTGGAGGGGCTTTGCTTCTGGCAGAGCCCGATATCTTGTTTCAAGAGAAATCAACAGAGACGGCGTCTGCCTGGCTGCCTGCCTGCCTGCCTGCCTGCCTGCCTGCCTGCCTGACGCGCAGGTCTCGGCCTTTGAACAAATAATAGCACTGGACGCATTAGCGACTTTTCCTTGACGCATTAGCGACTTTTTGGAGAAAAAAAACACTTGCCTGTCGCCATGGAAACATGGAGGGGTGGCAATGGGTGGAGCACACTTTAGCTAAACCGCTGAGGTCTCCCGAGACCCCCGGGTGCCCGGCGGGTGCAGGGTTCAATTTGTGGGTTATCGCTTCTCGGCCTTTTGGCTAAGATCAAGTGTAGTTGGCATTCACCAGGATAGTGTCTGTCTGTCTGTCTGTCTGTCTGTCTGTTTTTCACCAAAAAAAGAACAAATACTTCACCAGGATAGTGGGTCTGTGTCTGTCTGTGTGTTTGTCTGTGACTTTTTCCCCACAGCCCCCGAAAACTTGGCGAGTGGGTTCGGGGACAACCCGCGAGAACCCGGCCTTGAGTAAACAGAGTGCGTCTCGGGCCCCGACCTCTGACTTCCATACGACTCTGGTTTCTCTTCATTACGCACAAGCCTTTCGCCTTTTACTAAAGACTTCCGTGGAGAGGAACACTTACGAGTTCAACGTATTTTTGGAGGGGCTTTGCTTCTGGCAGAGCCCGATATCTTGTTTCAAGAGAAATCAACAGAGACGGCGTCTGCCTGGCTGCCTGCCTGCCTGCCTGCCTGCCTGCCTGACGCGCAGGTCTCGGCCTTTGAACAAATAATAGCACTGGACGCATTAGCGACTTTTCCTTGACGCATTAGCGACTTTTTGGAGAAAAAAAACACTTGCCTGTCGCCATGGAAACATGGAGGGGTGGCAATGGGTGGAGCACACTTTAGCTAAACCGCTGAGGTCTCCCGAGACCCCCGGGTGCCCGGCGGGTGCAGGGTTCAATTTGTGGGTTATCGCTTCTCGGCCTTTTGGCTAAGATCAAGTGTAGTTGGCATTCACCAGGATAGTGTCTGTCTGTCTGTCTGTCTGTCTGTCTGTCTGTCTGTCTGTCTGTCTGTCTGTTTTTCACCAAAAAAAGAACAAATACTTCACCAGGATAGTGGGTCTGTGTCTGTCTGTGTGTTTGTCTGTGACTTTTTCCCCACAGCCCCCGAAAACTTGGCGAGTGGGTTCGGGGACAACCCGCGAGAACCCGGCCTTGAGTAAACAGAGTGCGTCTCGGGCCCCGACCTCTGACTTCCATACGACTCTGGTTTCTCTTCATTACGCACAAGCCTTTCGCCTTTTACTAAAGACTTCCGTGGAGAGGAACACTTACGAGTTCAACGTATTTTTGGAGGGGCTTTGCTTCTGGCAGAGCCCGATATCTTGTTTCAAGAGAAATCAACAGAGACGGCGTCTGCCTGCCTGCCTGCCTGCCTGCCTGCCTGCCTGCCTGCCTGCCTGACGCGCAGGTCTCGGCCTTTGAACAAATAATAGCACTGGACGCATTAGCGACTTTTCCTTGACGCATTAGCGACTTTTTGGAGAAAAAAAACACTTGCCTGTCGCCATGGAAACATGGAGGGGTGGCAATGGGTGGAGCACACTTTAGCTAAACCGCTGAGGTCTCCCGAGACCCCCGGGTGCCCGGCGGGTGCAGGGTTCAATTTGTGGGTTATCGCTTCTCGGCCTTTTGGCTAAGATCAAGTGTAGTTGGCATTCACCAGGATAGTGTCTGTCTGTCTGTCTGTCTGTCTGTCTGTCTGTTTTTCACCAAAAAAAGAACAAATACTTCACCAGGATAGTGGGTCTGTGTCTGTCTGTGTGTTTGTCTGTGACTTTTTCCCCACAGCCCCCGAAAACTTGGCGAGTGGGTTCGGGGACAACCCGCGAGAACCCGGCCTTGAGTAAACAGAGTGCGTCTCGGGCCCCGACCTCTGACTTCCATACGACTCTGGTTTCTCTTCATTACGCACAAGCCTTTCGCCTTTTACTAAAGACTTCCGTGGAGAGGAACACTTACGAGTTCAACGTATTTTTGGAGGGGCTTTGCTTCTGGCAGAGCCCGATATCTTGTTTCAAGAGAAATCAACAGAGACGGCGTCTGCCTGCCTGCCTGCCTGCCTGCCTGCCTGCCTGACGCGCAGGTCTCGGCCTTTGAACAAATAATAGCACTGGACGCATTAGCGACTTTTCCTTGACGCATTAGCGACTTTTTGGAGAAAAAAAACACTTGCCTGTCGCCATGGAAACATGGAGGGGTGGCAATGGGTGGAGCACACTTTAGCTAAACCGCTGAGGTCTCCCGAGACCCCCGGGTACCCGGCGGGTGCAGGGTTCAATTTGTGGGTTATCGCTTCTCGGCCTTTTGGCTAAGATCAAGTGTAGTTGGCATTCACCAGGATAGTGTCTGTCTGTCTGTCTGTCTGTCTGTCTGTCTGTCTGTCTGTCTGTCTGTCTGTCTGTTTTTCACCAAAAAAAGAACAAATACTTCACCAGGATAGTGGGTCTGTGTCTGTCTGTGTGTTTGTCTGTGACTTTTTCCCCACAGCCCCCGAAAACTTGGCGAGTGGGTTCGGGGACAACCCGCGAGAACCCGGCCTTGAGTAAACAGAGTGCGTCTCGGGCCCCGACCTCTGACTTCCATACGACTCTGGTTTCTCTTCATTACGCACAAGCCTTTCGCCTTTTACTAAAGACTTCCGTGGAGAGGAACACTTACGAGTTCAACGTATTTTTGGAGGGGCTTTGCTTCTGGCAGAGCCCGATATCTTGTTTCAAGAGAAATCAACAGAGACGGCGTCTGCCTGGCTGCCTGCCTGCCTGCCTGCCTGCCTGCCTGCCTGCCTGCCTGCCTGCCTGCCTGCCTGCCTGACGCGCAGGTCTCGGCCTTTGAACAAATAATAGCACTGGACGCATTAGCGACTTTTCCTTGACGCATTAGCGACTTTTTGGAGAAAAAAAACACTTGCCTGTCGCCATGGAAACATGGAGGGGTGGCAATGGGTGGAGCACACTTTAGCTAAACCGCTGAGGTCTCCCGAGACCCCCGGGTGCCCGGCGGGTGCAGGGTTCAATTTGTGGGTTATCGCTTCTCGGCCTTTTGGCTAAGATCAAGTGTAGTTGGCATTCACCAGGATAGTGTCAGTCTGTCTGTCTGTCTGTCTGTCTGTTTTTCACCAAAAAAAGAACAAATACTTCACCAGGATAGTGGGTCTGTGTCTGTCTGTGTGTTTGTCTGTGACTTTTTCCCCACAGCCCCCGAAAACTTGGCGAGTGGGTTCGGGGACAACCCGCGAGAACCCGGCCTTGAGTAAACAGAGTGCGTCTCGGGCCCCGACCTCTGACTTCCATACGACTCTGGTTTCTCTTCATTACGCACAAGCCTTTCGCCTTTTACTAAAGACTTCCGTGGAGAGGAACACTTACGAGTTCAACGTATTTTTGGAGGGGCTTTGCTTCTGGCAGAGCCCGATATCTTGTTTCAAGAGAAATCAACAGAGACGGCGTCTGCCTGGCTGCCTGCCTGCCTGCCTGCCTGCCTGCCTGCCTGCCTGCCTGCCTGCCTGCCTGACGCGCAGGTCTCGGCCTTTGAACAAATAATAGCACTGGACGCATTAGCGACTTTTCCTTGACGCATTAGCGACTTTTTGGAGAAAAAAAACACTTGCCTGTCGCCATGGAAACATGGAGGGGTGGCAATGGGTGGAGCACACTTTAGCTAAACCGCTGAGGTCTCCCGAGACCCCCGGGTGCCCGGCGGGTGCAGGGTTCAATTTGTGGGTTATCGCTTCTCGGCCTTTTGGCTAAGATCAAGTGTAGTTGGCATTCACCAGGATAGTGTCTGTCTGTCTGTCTGTCTGTCTGTCTGTCTGTCTGTCTGTCTGTCTGTCTGTTTTTCACCAAAAAAAGAACAAATACTTCACCAGGATAGTGGGTCTGTGTCTGTCTGTGTGTTTGTCTGTGACTTTTTCCCCACAGCCCCCGAAAACTTGGCGAGTGGGTTCGGGGACAACCCGCGAGAACCCGGCCTTGAGTAAACAGAGTGCGTCTCGGGCCCCGACCTCTGACTTCCATACGACTCTGGTTTCTCTTCATTACGCACAAGCCTTTCGCCTTTTACTAAAGACTTCCGTGGAGAGGAACACTTACGAGTTCAACGTATTTTTGGAGGGGCTTTGCTTCTGGCAGAGCCCGATATCTTGTTTCAAGAGAAATCAACAGAGACGGCGTCTGCCTGGCTGCCTGCCTGCCTGCCTGCCTGCCTGCCTGCCTGCCTGACGCGCAGGTCTCGGCCTTTGAACAAATAATAGCACTGGACGCATTAGCGACTTTTCCTTGACGCATTAGCGACTTTTTGGAGAAAAAAAACACTTGCCTGTCGCCATGGAAACATGGAGGGGTGGCAATGGGTGGAGCACACTTTAGCTAAACCGCTGAGGTCTCCCGAGACCCCCGGGTGCCCGGCGGGTGCAGGGTTCAATTTGTGGGTTATCGCTTCTCGGCCTTTTGGCTAAGATCAAGTGTAGTTGGCATTCACCAGGATAGTGTCTGTCTGTCTGTCTGTCTGTCTGTCTGTCTGTCTGTCTGTCTGTCTGTCTGTTTTTCACCAAAAAAAGAACAAATACTTCACCAGGATAGTGGGTCTGTGTCTGTCTGTGTGTTTGTCTGTGACTTTTTCCCCACAGCCCCCGAAAACTTGGCGAGTGGGTTCGGGGACAACCCGCGAGAACCCGGCCTTGAGTAAACAGAGTGCGTCTCGGGCCCCGACCTCTGACTTCCATACGACTCTGGTTTCTCTTCATTACGCACAAGCCTTTCGCCTTTTACTAAAGACTTCCGTGGAGAGGAACACTTACGAGTTCAACGTATTTTTGGAGGGGCTTTGCTTCTGGCAGAGCCCGATATCTTGTTTCAAGAGAAATCAACAGAGACGGCGTCTGCCTGGCTGCCTGCCTGCCTGCCTGCCTGCCTGCCTGCCTGCCTGACGCGCAGGTCTCGGCCTTTGAACAAATAATAGCACTGGACGCATTAGCGACTTTTCCTTGACGCATTAGCGACTTTTTGGAGAAAAAAAACACTTGCCTGTCGCCATGGAAACATGGAGGGGTGGCAATGGGTGGAGCACACTTTAGCTAAACCGCTGAGGTCTCCCGAGACCCCCGGGTGCCCGGCGGGTGCAGGGTTCAATTTGTGGGTTATCGCTTCTCGGCCTTTTGGCTAAGATCAAGTGTAGTTGGCATTCACCAGGATAGTGTCTGTCTGTCTGTCTGTCTGTCTGTCTGTCTGTCTGTCTGTTTTTCACCAAAAAAAGAACAAATACTTCACCAGGATAGTGGGTCTGTGTCTGTCTGTGTGTTTGTCTGTGACTTTTTCCCCACAGCCCCCGAAAACTTGGCGAGTGGGTTCGGGGACAACCCGCGAGAACCCGGCCTTGAGTAAACAGAGTGCGTCTCGGGCCCCGACCTCTGACTTCCATACGACTCTGGTTTCTCTTCATTACGCACAAGCCTTTCGCCTTTTACTAAAGACTTCCGTGGAGAGGAACACTTACGAGTTCAACGTATTTTTGGAGGGGCTTTGCTTCTGGCAGAGCCCGATATCTTGTTTCAAGAGAAATCAACAGAGACGGCGTCTGCCTGGCTGCCTGCCTGCCTGCCTGCCTGCCTGCCTGCCTGCCTGCCTGCCTGCCTGCCTGCCTGCCTGCCTGCCTGCCTGACGCGCAGGTCTCGGCCTTTGAACAAATAATAGCACTGGACGCATTAGCGACTTTTCCTTGACGCATTAGCGACTTTTTGGAGAAAAAAAACACTTGCCTGTCGCCATGGAAACATGGAGGGGTGGCAATGGGTGGAGCACACTTTAGCTAAACCGCTGAGGTCTCCCGAGACCCCCGGGTGCCCGGCGGGTGCAGGGTTCAATTTGTGGGTTATCGCTTCTCGGCCTTTTGGCTAAGATCAAGTGTAGTTGGCATTCACCAGGATAGTGTCTGTCTGTCTGTCTGTCTGTCTGTCTGTCTGTCTGTCTGTCTGTTTTTCACCAAAAAAAGAACAAATACTTCACCAGGATAGTGGGTCTGTGTCTGTCTGTGTGTTTGTCTGTGACTTTTTCCCCACAGCCCCCGAAAACTTGGCGAGTGGGTTCGGGGACAACCCGCGAGAACCCGGCCTTGAGTAAACAGAGTGCGTCTCGGGCCCCGACCTCTGACTTCCATACGACTCTGGTTTCTCTTCATTACGCACAAGCCTTTCGCCTTTTACTAAAGACTTCCGTGGAGAGGAACACTTACGAGTTCAACGTATTTTTGGAGGGGCTTTGCTTCTGGCAGAGCCCGATATCTTGTTTCAAGAGAAATCAACAGAGACGGCGTCTGCCTGGCTGCCTGCCTGCCTGCCTGCCTGCCTGCCTGCCTGCCTGCCTGCCTGCCTGCCTGCCTGACGCGCAGGTCTCGGCCTTTGAACAAATAATAGCACTGGACGCATTAGCGACTTTTCCTTGACGCATTAGCGACTTTTTGGAGAAAAAAAACACTTGCCTGTCGCCATGGAAACATGGAGGGGTGGCAATGGGTGGAGCACACTTTAGCTAAACCGCTGAGGTCTCCCGAGACCCCCGGGTGCCCGGCGGGTGCAGGGTTCAATTTGTGGGTTATCGCTTCTCGGCCTTTTGGCTAAGATCAAGTGTAGTTGGCATTCACCAGGATAGTGTCTGTCTGTCTGTCTGTCTGTCTGTCTGTCTGTCTGTCTGTCTGTCTGTCTGTCTGTTTTTCACCAAAAAAAGAACAAATACTTCACCAGGATAGTGGGTCTGTGTCTGTCTGTGTGTTTGTCTGTGACTTTTTCCCCACAGCCCCCGAAAACTTGGCGAGTGGGTTCGGGGACAACCCGCGAGAACCCGGCCTTGAGTAAACAGAGTGCGTCTCGGGCCCCGACCTCTGACTTCCATACGACTCTGGTTTCTCTTCATTACGCACAAGCCTTTCGCCTTTTACTAAAGACTTCCGTGGAGAGGAACACTTACGAGTTCAACGTATTTTTGGAGGGGCTTTGCTTCTGGCAGAGCCCGATATCTTGTTTCAAGAGAAATCAACAGAGACGGCGTCTGCCTGGCTGCCTGCCTGCCTGCCTGCCTGCCTGCCTGACGCGCAGGTCTCGGCCTTTGAACAAATAATAGCACTGGACGCATTAGCGACTTTTCCTTGACGCATTAGCGACTTTTTGGAGAAAAAAAACACTTGCCTGTCGCCATGGAAACATGGAGGGGTGGCAATGGGTGGAGCACACTTTAGCTAAACCGCTGAGGTCTCCCGAGACCCCCGGGTACCCGGCGGGTGCAGGGTTCAATTTGTGGGTTATCGCTTCTCGGCCTTTTGGCTAAGATCAAGTGTAGTTGGCATTCACCAGGATAGTGTCTGTCTGTCTGTCTGTCTGTCTGTCTGTCTGTCTGTCTGTCTGTCTGTCTGTCTGTCTGTTTTTCACCAAAAAAAGAACAAATACTTCACCAGGATAGTGGGTCTGTGTCTGTCTGTGTGTTTGTCTGTGACTTTTTCCCCACAGCCCCCGAAAACTTGGCGAGTGGGTTCGGGGACAACCCGCGAGAACCCGGCCTTGAGTAAACAGAGTGCGTCTCGGGCCCCGACCTCTGACTTCCATACGACTCTGGTTTCTCTTCATTACGCACAAGCCTTTCGCCTTTTACTAAAGACTTCCGTGGAGAGGAACACTTACGAGTTCAACGTATTTTTGGAGGGGCTTTGCTTCTGGCAGAGCCCGATATCTTGTTTCAAGAGAAATCAACAGAGACGGCGTCTGCCTGGCTGCCTGCCTGCCTGCCTGCCTGCCTGCCTGCCTGCCTGCCTGCCTGACGCGCAGGTCTCGGCCTTTGAACAAATAATAGCACTGGACGCATTAGCGACTTTTCCTTGACGCATTAGCGACTTTTTGGAGAAAAAAAACACTTGCCTGTCGCCATGGAAACATGGAGGGGTGGCAATGGGTGGAGCACACTTTAGCTAAACCGCTGAGGTCTCCCGAGACCCCCGGGTGCCCGGCGGGTGCAGGGTTCAATTTGTGGGTTATCGCTTCTCGGCCTTTTGGCTAAGATCAAGTGTAGTTGGCATTCACCAGGATAGTGTCTGTCTGTCTGTCTGTCTGTCTGTCTGTCTGTCTGTCTGTCTGTCTGTCTGTCTGTCTGTTTTTCACCAAAAAAAGAACAAATACTTCACCAGGATAGTGGGTCTGTGTCTGTCTGTGTGTTTGTCTGTGACTTTTTCCCCACAGCCCCCGAAAACTTGGCGAGTGGGTTCGGGGACAACCCGCGAGAACCCGGCCTTGAGTAAACAGAGTGCGTCTCGGGCCCCGACCTCTGACTTCCATACGACTCTGGTTTCTCTTCATTACGCACAAGCCTTTCGCCTTTTACTAAAGACTTCCGTGGAGAGGAACACTTACGAGTTCAACGTATTTTTGGAGGGGCTTTGCTTCTGGCAGAGCCCGATATCTTGTTTCAAGAGAAATCAACAGAGACGGCGTCTGCCTGGCTGCCTGCCTGCCTGCCTGCCTGCCTGCCTGCCTGACGCGCAGGTCTCGGCCTTTGAACAAATAATAGCACTGGACGCATTAGCGACTTTTCCTTGACGCATTAGCGACTTTTTGGAGAAAAAAAACACTTGCCTGTCGCCATGGAAACATGGAGGGGTGGCAATGGGTGGAGCACACTTTAGCTAAACCGCTGAGGTCTCCCGAGACCCCCGGGTGCCCGGCGGGTGCAGGGTTCAATTTGTGGGTTATCGCTTCTCGGCCTTTTGGCTAAGATCAAGTGTAGTTGGCATTCACCAGGATAGTGTCTGTCTGTCTGTCTGTCTGTCTGTCTGTCTGTTTTTCACCAAAAAAAGAACAAATACTTCACCAGGATAGTGGGTCTGTGTCTGTCTGTGTGTTTGTCTGTGACTTTTTCCCCACAGCCCCCGAAAACTTGGCGAGTGGGTTCGGGGACAACCCGCGAGAACCCGGCCTTGAGTAAACAGAGTGCGTCTCGGGCCCCGACCTCTGACTTCCATACGACTCTGGTTTCTCTTCATTACGCACAAGCCTTTCGCCTTTTACTAAAGACTTCCGTGGAGAGGAACACTTACGAGTTCAACGTATTTTTGGAGGGGCTTTGCTTCTGGCAGAGCCCGATATCTTGTTTCAAGAGAAATCAACAGAGACGGCGTCTGCCTGGCTGCCTGCCTGCCTGCCTGCCTGCCTGCCTGCCTGCCTGACGCGCAGGTCTCGGCCTTTGAACAAATAATAGCACTGGACGCATTAGCGACTTTTCCTTGACGCATTAGCGACTTTTTGGAGAAAAAAAACACTTGCCTGTCGCCATGGAAACATGGAGGGGTGGCAATGGGTGGAGCACACTTTAGCTAAACCGCTGAGGTCTCCCGAGACCCCCGGGTGCCCGGCGGGTGCAGGGTTCAATTTGTGGGTTATCGCTTCTCGGCCTTTTGGCTAAGATCAAGTGTAGTTGGCATTCACCAGGATAGTGTCTGTCTGTCTGTCTGTCTGTCTGTCTGTCTGTCTGTCTGTCTGTCTGTCTGTCTGTTTTTCACCAAAAAAAGAACAAATACTTCACCAGGATAGTGGGTCTGTGTCTGTCTGTGTGTTTGTCTGTGACTTTTTCCCCACAGCCCCCGAAAACTTGGCGAGTGGGTTCGGGGACAACCCGCGAGAACCCGGCCTTGAGTAAACAGAGTGCGTCTCGGGCCCCGACCTCTGACTTCCATACGACTCTGGTTTCTCTTCATTACGCACAAGCCTTTCGCCTTTTACTAAAGACTTCCGTGGAGAGGAACACTTACGAGTTCAACGTATTTTTGGAGGGGCTTTGCTTCTGGCAGAGCCCGATATCTTGTTTCAAGAGAAATCAACAGAGACGGCGTCTGCCTGGCTGCCTGCCTGCCTGCCTGCCTGCCTGCCTGCCTGCCTGCCTGCCTGCCTGACGCGCAGGTCTCGGCCTTTGAACAAATAATAGCACTGGACGCATTAGCGACTTTTCCTTGACGCATTAGCGACTTTTTGGAGAAAAAAAACACTTGCCTGTCGCCATGGAAACATGGAGGGGTGGCAATGGGTGGAGCACACTTTAGCTAAACCGCTGAGGTCTCCCGAGACCCCCGGGTGCCCGGCGGGTGCAGGGTTCAATTTGTGGGTTATCGCTTCTCGGCCTTTTGGCTAAGATCAAGTGTAGTTGGCATTCACCAGGATAGTGTCTGTCTGTCTGTCTGTCTGTCTGTCTGTCTGTTTTTCACCAAAAAAAGAACAAATACTTCACCAGGATAGTGGGTCTGTGTCTGTCTGTGTGTTTGTCTGTGACTTTTTCCCCACAGCCCCCGAAAACTTGGCGAGTGGGTTCGGGGACAACCCGCGAGAACCCGGCCTTGAGTAAACAGAGTGCGTCTCGGGCCCCGACCTCTGACTTCCATACGACTCTGGTTTCTCTTCATTACGCACAAGCCTTTCGCCTTTTACTAAAGACTTCCGTGGAGAGGAACACTTACGAGTTCAACATATTTTTGGAGGGGCTTTGCTTCTGGCAGAGCCCGATATCTTGTTTCAAGAGAAATCAACAGAGACGGCGTCTGCCTGGCTGCCTGCCTGCCTGCCTGCCTGCCTGCCTGCCTGCCTGCCTGACGCGCAGGTCTCGGCCTTTGAACAAATAATAGCACTGGACGCATTAGCGACTTTTCCTTGACGCATTAGCGACTTTTTGGAGAAAAAAAACACTTGCCTGTCGCCATGGAAACATGGAGGGGTGGCAATGGGTGGAGCACACTTTAGCTAAACCGCTGAGGTCTCCCGAGACCCCCGGGTGCCCGGCGGGTGCAGGGTTCAATTTGTGGGTTATCGCTTCTCGGCCTTTTGGCTAAGATCAAGTGTAGTTGGCATTCACCAGGATAGTGTCTGTCTGTCTGTCTGTCTGTCTGTCTGTCTGTCTGTTTTTCACCAAAAAAAGAACAAATACTTCACCAGGATAGTGGGTCTGTGTCTGTCTGTGTGTTTGTCTGTGACTTTTTCCCCACAGCCCCCGAAAACTTGGCGAGTGGGTTCGGGGACAACCCGCGAGAACCCGGCCTTGAGTAAACAGAGTGCGTCTCGGGCCCCGACCTCTGACTTCCATACGACTCTGGTTTCTCTTCATTACGCACAAGCCTTTCGCCTTTTACTAAAGACTTCCGTGGAGAGGAACACTTACGAGTTCAACGTATTTTTGGAGGGGCTTTGCTTCTGGCAGAGCCCGATATCTTGTTTCAAGAGAAATCAACAGAGACGGCGTCTGCCTGGCTGCCTGCCTGCCTGCCTGCCTGCCTGCCTGCCTGCCTGCCTGACGCGCAGGTCTCGGCCTTTGAACAAATAATAGCACTGGACGCATTAGCGACTTTTCCTTGACGCATTAGCGACTTTTTGGAGAAAAAAAACACTTGCCTGTCGCCATGGAAACATGGAGGGGTGGCAATGGGTGGAGCACACTTTAGCTAAACCGCTGAGGTCTCCCGAGACCCCCGGGTGCCCGGCGGGTGCAGGGTTCAATTTGTGGGTTATCGCTTCTCGGCCTTTTGGCTAAGATCAAGTGTAGTTGGCATTCACCAGGATAGTGTCTGTCTGTCTGTCTGTCTGTCTGTCTGTCTGTCTGTCTGTCTGTTTTTCACCAAAAAAAGAACAAATACTTCACCAGGATAGTGGGTCTGTGTCTGTCTGTGTGTTTGTCTGTGACTTTTTCCCCACAGCCCCCGAAAACTTGGCGAGTGGGTTCGGGGACAACCCGCGAGAACCCGGCCTTGAGTAAACAGAGTGCGTCTCGGGCCCCGACCTCTGACTTCCATACGACTCTGGTTTCTCTTCATTACGCACAAGCCTTTCGCCTTTTACTAAAGACTTCCGTGGAGAGGAACACTTACGAGTTCAACGTATTTTTGGAGGGGCTTTGCTTCTGGCAGAGCCCGATATCTTGTTTCAAGAGAAATCGATTAGTTACCGGAGTGTAACTCCAGTTCTATGAGTGGAGCGGAGCCCCATAGGGGAGCTCTGCTCCTAGTGGTTTACCCTCTGCCCTAGGGCAGAACAGCCTGAAGCAAATTTATGCACACACCTACAGCCAATAGGAGTACAGGTGTCCCTATATAAGGAACCCCGTTCCCTCAATCTGCCTCCCGAGATATTATCTTCAGCGAGACTAGAGAGGGTCGGTAGGGCCTTAAGTCCTATGGGGCTCCGCTCCACTCATAGAACTGGAGTTACACTCCGGTAACTAATCGTTCTATATCGTGGAGCTCCGCCCCATAGGGGAGCTCTGCTCCTAGTGGTTTAAGGCGGAGCGAAACGCTCCAAAATGTACTCCCTGCCGAGCCTAACACTTCCCATTAAAAAATGAAAAGGTCAAGCCCAGCAATGGCTGCAACCAATTCCCGCAGTACTGCGACTAAAAACCCATCAGGGCGTCACAATATACCGCGTCATCGGTTATAGACCCGCCCCATCTAGCTCAATGACAATGTCAATGGCTATTGGGCAGATCAATAGAATAGACGCCGTGCTAATCTGTACTAGCAGATAGCCGTGCCTCAATATTCTATGGAACAAAATATACCAGTCATACTAAACTGAACCTCAGATAGATGACCTCACATTCTGTCCACTCAGTACATGTTTCTATATGCTGACACTGTCAGCCAGGAGACATGCCACAGAATATGCTCTTCATCCAAAGCGGACCTGATAGAGACCAGTCTATCATCCTGCTTCTCCCTCCTCTACCTCAAGATTCTCCTTCAGCTGTGCTGAGTGCAATCGAGATTGGAGTTAAAGGGCTTATCCTTGACATAAGTCTTCCTAACCAGAGCGGACCTGATTGGAACCTGTCCAAGGTCCTGCTCTGTCCTCTTTTTCTAGCTCAAGAACGCCTTTCAGCTCTGCTGAAATTTGATCGAACAAAAGAGTTAGAAAACATGTCCATAATATGTTACTTCTAATAAAAGCGGACTTGTGAACTTATTCACAATCCTGCTTTCTTTCTCTATTCTGCTCATGATCTCCCTTCAGCCACGCTGAGTACAGACCGAGCCAAAGAGTTAGAAGACATATCCAACAGATAGAAACGGATAAAAGGAGACGGTGTCGACCATGACGCTGCTCTACAAATATCCTCTACCTCTGTTCCTCTGAAAAGAGCAGTAGAAGCTGCTACTCCACGAGTGGAGTGCGCTCTAATACCCTGAGGCGGTTGTTGCCCCGCCGCCTCGTACGCCGTCTCAATGCCTTCACAAAGCCAATGAGACAAACGCTGTTTTGAAAGTGGTCTACCCAATGCAGCCGCACCGTGACACACAAACAGCTGAGGCGATGACCTAACCGCTGCTGTGCGCCTAACGTAACACGCCAAAGCGCGTACTGGGCACAGACAGTGAAGCTTTTCCTCACTCCTCTCCCCATGGGGAGGGGGATGAAAAGCCCACAATTCCACGATCTGCGATCTATATGCACTGTTAATAACCTTCGGCACAAATGCCGGGTTAGGACGTAACACCGCTCTGCTCAGATCGCCATTAATGGCTAAGCAGTCGGGTCTCGTCGACAGTGCACACAAATCGCTGACTCGTTTAGCAGTAGTCAAGGCGAGCAACAGCGCCGTCTTGATAGACAGCATCTTGAGGGGTATTTGATTCAATGGCTCGAACGGCGACTTACATAGCGCTTCGAGAACCAATGCCAAATCCCACTTGGGCAGCGTAGCTCTAGGTCTTGGCCTAAGCCGTTGCGTTCCCAATAGAAAACGTTTCACTAATGAGTGACTGAACACACTTTTTCCGTTAAACCCTTCATGACCAGCTGAAATTGCCGCTGCAAACACTCGAATAGTGGAGGGCGATTTCTGCTTATCAAACATAGACTGTAGGAATGAGAGCACACTCTCTACCTGACAGCTCATGGGGTCCACGTCCTGTGTATCACACCATCGTGAGAAAACGTTCCATCTGCTCGTATACAACCTAGAAGTGGAACCGGCTCTTGCGCCCTGTATTGTTCTGATCACTGCATCAGACAACCCACGGCGCTTTAACCTGTCCCATTCAGGAACCAAGCCTTCAGTGGTTGGCCGATTATGGGCCATTGCCCTATCGAGCCTCCCGCCTGAATCAAAGCGTCTCGTCGATGTGGAATTGGCCAGGGTGGCGCAATCAACATCTGACTCATCTCTGCAAACCACGGAGCCCCCGGGCGATCGGGCGCTATCAGTATCACTGACAGCTCCTCTGACCTCACCCTGGCTAACAGTGGGAGAATGCAAGACAGCGGAGGGAATGCATACAGGAGAACTCTCGGCCACGGGTAGTGCGCGAATGCGTCTCTTCCCAATGGCGGTTCGTCCTGGTTTCTCAGAGAGAACCATAGGGGACACTGCGCGTTCACACGTGACGCGAACAGGTCCACTTCGGCTCTCCCGAATTGTTCCCAAATCTGTAGAACAATGTCCGGGTGCAGACACCACTCGTCGTCTCGAGGACCCCCTCTTGACATGATGTCTGCCCCTACGTTCAAGTAGCCCGGAATGTGTGCTGCTCTCAACGAGCGAAGGTGCTTGTGAGCCCACAGCCACAATTCCACTGCCGCCCGATGAAGGGCGGGAGACCTGACCCCTCCCTGGCGGTTTATGTGAGCCACTGTGGTTCGGTTGTCTGACCAGACCAACACATCGCGACCCCGAAGGGTAGACGCGAAGTGGGTCAAGACCAGTCGCACCGTTTCCAACTCTAGGAGGTTGATGTGACGACCTGATTGAGGCCATGCACCTCCTATCGCTTGAGACTGACATGTCCCTCCCCATCCAGTCAGAGAGGCATCTGTAAACACTGGAATGTAGGATGACACCTTGCCCATCGGGACTCCGTGCGTGAGAACGCACGGGTTCCGCCAATAGTCCAGGTCTGCTCTTAGCGAGAGAGGAACCACCACCAACCGATGACGTTGACGCACTGGGTCTAGTCTTAGTTGGGCGAACCACCGCTGTGCTTTGCGCATATGCAGAAGCCCTAGCGGGACCACAGAGTGGGCTGCCGACATGAGACCCAAAAGTGACATGATCGATAGCGCCGTTACTGTGTGATTCGGACGACACTTCCTCAGGGCTAGTAACAATGCTGCCCTTTGAGGGTCCGAAATTCGTGCCCTCATCATTACAGTGTCTAGCTGTAGCCCCAGGTAGACAATCTGATGACTGGGCCAGGGTGCGCTCTTTTTCCAATTCACAGCAAACCCCAGACGCGTGAGATGAATCACTGTCTGTGTCGTGTGTGTGAACGCCAGCTCTGCTGACGGGGCGAGAATCAGCAGGTCGTCTAGGTAGGCTAATAGCCTTATCCCTTGACGACGCAGCGGTTCCAATGCCGCCTCCACACATTTGGAAAACGTTCGAGGTGCCAGGGCGTACCCAAACGGCATCCTTGTGAACTCGTACGCCACCCCTTGAAAGGCGAACCGCAGAAACTTTCTGTGGCGCGATTGTATCGGCACATGAAAGTACGCGTCCTTTAGGTCTATGCTTGTACAAAAACCTCCCTTCTGAACACATTCCAGTAGGCGTTTTGTCGTCAGCATTCGGAAGGGCCGTTTGGTTATGCTCTCGTTGAGAATGCGTAAATCCAAAATCAGCCTCACTCCCCCCGTCTTTTTTGGCACTAGGAAATAGGGCGAGTATAGCCCCTTGTTCCTTTGCTCTCGGGGAACTACTGTGACCGCCTCCTTCGCCAAAAGTTCCGTAATCTCTGATCTCAGAGCGGCTACTTTGTCTGGCGTTTTCATCACCGTTTCCACCACTCCCCTGAACGGGGGTGGGGTCCGATGGAATTGGAGGGCATAACCCTTCTCTAACGTCTGTTCTAGCCAGCGTGAGAGGGTACAGCTTCGACGCCACTGCCAGCAATGCAGAGAAAGCGGGTGCGCACGAAGCTGTGGTGCGTCCAGTAGGAAGGACCTGTATTCCTCTATGGCCCTCGCCGCCGCTATTCCCCAGCACTGGGTTGGTGGAATAGCCCAAGGCGGGCCCCCTTTGAAAGGGAGAGGACACATCAGCTCGTTCTGGGAGAGTCGGGGGCTTTGATACGTTGGTTACGACCGTAACTCCAGTAATCTTGCCCTCCGTGAACGCAGCACGGGTCTGAACTGCACTGTCTGAGGTACTGGCCTGAGACAGAGCGCTCTTCCCGGAAAGCGATTGCGTCATCATGTCATTGTCTGACTGAGACTGCCGCTTAGCATGAGACTTATCCTTTACAGAACTCAACAGAATCTGAAAGGTGTGATCTCTGACTGATACCACACGGTGGTGCCACAATGCCTCTTTACTGGTCTTAAGCGGCTGTTCAACGACACACTCAATGTGTGGTGAGCTGCGCTCAGAGCCATGGGCATTGATACGTTCAGAATAAGCCGGAGGCGTCCATACCTTGGTTATACCTGTAACCCTGGTATTCCCGCTCTCCGTGAACGTCGCACGGGTCTGATCTGCGCTGACTGAGGCATTAGCCTGCAGCAAGGCGTCATTCCCGGTTAGCGGCTGCGTCTTCATGTCACATTGGGACAGAGACAGCTGTCTGCTGAATGTGAGGTATCCTGAGATAAGCCAAGACGGTGTCTTGGTATCTTTCCTCCCTTCACCTCCTGTGTGCGTTCAGCTCTGCACCTCTGGTGGGCTGAACTACGCTCAGTGTGGTGAGTATTAGCGCGTTCAGAAAGAAGTGGGGGCGCCGATACACTGGGAAACTTCGTCACCGTGGTAATCGGGCCCTCCGTGAACGCAGCATGGGTCTGAATCGCACTAACCGAGACCTTAGTCTGCGATAGTGCGCCATCCCCAACTAGCGGCTGCGTCATCATGTCTCCTGACTGAGACTGCAGCCTGCTATGAGAGGCACTCACTACAGTACTCCTTGGAGTCTGTAATGTGAGGTCTCTTTGAGATAAACCAAGACGGCGTCTAGGTATTATTCCTCCTTTCACCTCCTGTGTGCGTTCAGCTCTGCACCTCTGGTGGGCTGAACTACACTCAGTGTGGTGAGCCTGGGCGCGTTCAGGAAAAGGTGGGGGCGCCGATACACTGGGCACCTTCGTGACCGTGGTAATCGGGCCCTTCTTGAACGCAGCATGGGTCTGGGTCGTACTAACAGAGACCTTAGTCTGTGATAGTGCGCCACCCCCAATGTGGTTATTATCAGCGCGTTCTGAGAGAAACGGGGGCGCCGATACGTGGTTACGCCCGTAACCGTAGTAATCAGGCCCTCCGTGAACGCAGCACGGGTCTGAACTGCACTGACTGAGGCGTTAGCCTGAGACAGAGCGCCGTCCCGGATAGCGGTCGCGTCATCATGCCATTATCTGGCTGAGACTGCAGCCTGCTATGTGAGACACTCACTACGGCACTCCTAGGAGTCTGTAAAGTGAGGTCCTATAAGGTACACTTAATACCTTTTATATACCTGCCTTATGTGTGCATTCAGCAACGCACCATGGTGGGCTGAGCTGCACTCATAGTGGTAAGAGAGAGAGCGAGAGTGAGGAAGGTCGAACGCTCTCGGATGTATTATGGAAAAGGGGCTCTTTCTTGACAGTGTCAAGTAGAGCCAACTCTTTATTACACACATCAACAAAAAACATTCTCCTCCATACACTCAACGGTAGAGTGGGGGGGGGACAGTGGGCTCGGTCACAGCAGGCGCTGTGCCGTCTTCCGTTCTCTCCCCCTCGCCTGTCATAAACGGCGTCTCTTCTGGCCGGCCCTTCGGGTGATGCCAGGATGACGCTTTAATGACCTCTCTCGCCGGCACCTCTGGCGCTGCAGGGGGGGGCGAGGCCCGCTCCCTTGCTGCTGGAGGCCGCCGTCTGACGCCAAGCTGTAGCGAGAGTAACGGCCGCCCTTCCTCATATCCACTTCCGGGTTGGAGGGAATGGGGGGCAGCTTAATCTCCCGCTGTTTAGCAGCCCACTCAATGAGACCTGAGAATTCAGGCACAGAGAGGCTGTGGCGTCATCATCCAGGGATGTAATGACCTCACAATTTCCCGAAGGAAAAGGGGGGTTAAACATCTGGGTCAGTGTAATGAATTGTTCCAATAGAATATTCATTTCTTCCCCAATAGCCCTGTCATCTCCTGAGTCAGTGCCCTCAGATGATGCCTCAGCTGAGACTAACACTGATAGCACATCCTCAAGAGGAATATCCTCCCTAAAAATGCCCAATGCTGCTTCCACTCCTTCAAAAAAGGAGGGCGCAGCTGGCGCATAGTGGGGGATTGATGAAGCTGTCCCTGGCGTGCTGTGCCTCTCAACCCACGAAACAATGTCGGGGGGGGTCGACAGCCGCCAAGGGGAACAGCGACATTGAGCTCTGAAAAGAGCTTTTGTTAAATGCTTACCTTAGGATAAGCTTGGTGTGCTCATTGTAGGAAGACGTTGATGGCTGGATATCAACGACGAGATCTTCCTGAGTCTTCTATGGCTTCTTCAATTCTAGTCCAGTCGCTGAAGATAATGGGAGGCAGATTGAGGGAACGGGGTTCCTTATATAGGGACACCTGTACTCCTATTGGCTGTAGGTGTGTGCATAAATTTGCTTCAGGCTGTTCTGCCCTAGGGCAGAGGGTAAACCACTAGGAGCAGAGCTCCCCTATGGGGCGGAGCTCCACGATATAGAACAACAGAGACGGCGTCTGCCTGGCTGCCTGCCTGCCTGCCTGCCTGCCTGCCTGCCTGCCTGACGCGCAGGTCTCGGCCTTTGAACAAATAATAGCACTGGACGCATTAGCGACTTTTCCTTGACGCATTAGCGACTTTTTGGAGAAAAAAAACACTTGCCTGTCGCCATGGAAACATGGAGGGGTGGCAATGGGTGGAGCACACTTTAGCTAAACCGCTGAGGTCTCCCGAGACCCCCGGGTGCCCGGCGGGTGCAGGGTTCAATTTGTGGGTTATCGCTTCTCGGCCTTTTGGCTAAGATCAAGTGTAGTTGGCATTCACCAGGATAGTGTCTGTCTGTCTGTCTGTCTGTCTGTCTGTCTGTCTGTCTGTCTGTCTGTCTGTCTGTTTTTCACCAAAAAAAGAACAAATACTTCACCAGGATAGTGGGTCTGTGTCTGTCTGTGTGTTTGTCTGTGACTTTTTCCCCACAGCCCCCGAAAACTTGGCGAGTGGGTTCGGGGACAACCCGCGAGAACCCGGCCTTGAGTAAACAGAGTGCGTCTCGGGCCCCGACCTCTGACTTCCATACGACTCTGGTTTCTCTTCATTACGCACAAGCCTTTCGCCTTTTACTAAAGACTTCCGTGGAGAGGAACACTTACGAGTTCAACGTATTTTTGGAGGGGCTTTGCTTCTGGCAGAGCCCGATATCTTGTTTCAAGAGAAATCAACAGAGACGGCGTCTGCCTGCCTGCCTGCCTGCCTGCCTGCCTGCCTGCCTGCCTGCCTGCCTGCCTGACGCGCAGGTCTCGGCCTTTGAACAAATAATAGCACTGGACGCATTAGCGACTTTTCCTTGACGCATTAGCGACTTTTTGGAGAAAAAAAACACTTGCCTGTCGCCATGGAAACATGGAGGGGTGGCAATGGGTGGAGCACACTTTAGCTAAACCGCTGAGGTCTCCCGAGACCCCCGGGTGCCCGGCGGGTGCAGGGTTCAATTTGTGGGTTATCGCTTCTCGGCCTTTTGGCTAAGATCAAGTGTAGTTGGCATTCACCAGGATAGTGTCTGTCTGTCTGTCTGTCTGTCTGTCTGTCTGTTTTTCACCAAAAAAAGAACAAATACTTCACCAGGATAGTGGGTCTGTGTCTGTCTGTGTGTTTGTCTGTGACTTTTTCCCCACAGCCCCCGAAAACTTGGCGAGTGGGTTCGGGGACAACCCGCGAGAACCCGGCCTTGAGTAAACAGAGTGCGTCTCGGGCCCCGACCTCTGACTTCCATACGACTCTGGTTTCTCTTCATTACGCACAAGCCTTTCGCCTTTTACTAAAGACTTCCGTGGAGAGGAACACTTACGAGTTCAACGTATTTTTGGAGGGGCTTTGCTTCTGGCAGAGCCCGATATCTTGTTTCAAGAGAAATCAACAGAGACGGCGTCTGCCTGCCTGCCTGCCTGCCTGCCTGCCTGCCTGACGCGCAGGTCTCGGCCTTTGAACAAATAATAGCACTGGACGCATTAGCGACTTTTCCTTGACGCATTAGCGACTTTTTGGAGAAAAAAAACACTTGCCTGTCGCCATGGAAACATGGAGGGGTGGCAATGGGTGGAGCACACTTTAGCTAAACCGCTGAGGTCTCCCGAGACCCCCGGGTACCCGGCGGGTGCAGGGTTCAATTTGTGGGTTATCGCTTCTCGGCCTTTTGGCTAAGATCAAGTGTAGTTGGCATTCACCAGGATAGTGTCTGTCTGTCTGTCTGTCTGTCTGTCTGTCTGTCTGTCTGTCTGTCTGTCTGTCTGTCTGTCTGTCTGTCTGTTTTTCACCAAAAAAAGAACAAATACTTCACCAGGATAGTGGGTCTGTGTCTGTCTGTGTGTTTGTCTGTGACTTTTTCCCCACAGCCCCCGAAAACTTGGCGAGTGGGTTCGGGGACAACCCGCGAGAACCCGGCCTTGAGTAAACAGAGTGCGTCTCGGGCCCCGACCTCTGACTTCCATACGACTCTGGTTTCTCTTCATTACGCACAAGCCTTTCGCCTTTTACTAAAGACTTCCGTGGAGAGGAACACTTACGAGTTCAACGTATTTTTGGAGGGGCTTTGCTTCTGGCAGAGCCCGATATCTTGTTTCAAGAGAAATCAACAGAGACGGCGTCTGCCTGGCTGCCTGCCTGCCTGCCTGCCTGCCTGCCTGCCTGCCTGCCTGCCTGCCTGACGCGCAGGTCTCGGCCTTTGAACAAATAATAGCACTGGACGCATTAGCGACTTTTCCTTGACGCATTAGCGACTTTTTGGAGAAAAAAAACACTTGCCTGTCGCCATGGAAACATGGAGGGGTGGCAATGGGTGGAGCACACTTTAGCTAAACCGCTGAGGTCTCCCGAGACCCCCGGGTGCCCGGCGGGTGCAGGGTTCAATTTGTGGGTTATCGCTTCTCGGCCTTTTGGCTAAGATCAAGTGTAGTTGGCATTCACCAGGATAGTGTCTGTCTGTCTGTCTGTCTGTCTATCTGTTTTTCACCAAAAAAAGAACAAATACTTCACCAGGATAGTGGGTCTGTGTCTGTCTGTGTGTTTGTCTGTGACTTTTTCCCCACAGCCCCCGAAAACTTGGCGAGTGGGTTCGGGGACAACCCGCGAGAACCCGGCCTTGAGTAAACAGAGTGCGTCTCGGGCCCCGACCTCTGACTTCCATACGACTCTGGTTTCTCTTCATTACGCACAAGCCTTTCGCCTTTTACTAAAGACTTCCGTGGAGAGGAACACTTACGAGTTCAACGTATTTTTGGAGGGGCTTTGCTTCTGGCAGAGCCCGATATCTTGTTTCAAGAGAAATCAACAGAGACGGCGTCTGCCTGGCTGCCTGCCTGCCTGCCTGCCTGCCTGCCTGCCTGCCTGCCTGCCTGCCTGCCTGCCTGCCTGACGCGCAGGTCTCGGCCTTTGAACAAATAATAGCACTGGACGCATTAGCGACTTTTCCTTGACGCATTAGCGACTTTTTGGAGAAAAAAAACACTTGCCTGTCGCCATGGAAACATGGAGGGGTGGCAATGGGTGGAGCACACTTTAGCTAAACCGCTGAGGTCTCCCGAGACCCCCGGGTGCCCGGCGGGTGCAGGGTTCAATTTGTGGGTTATCGCTTCTCGGCCTTTTGGCTAAGATCAAGTGTAGTTGGCATTCACCAGGATAGTGTCTGTCTGTCTGTCTGTCTGTCTGTCTGTCTGTCTGTCTGTCTGTCTGTCTGTCTGTCTGTCTGTTTTTCACCAAAAAAAGAACAAATACTTCACCAGGATAGTGGGTCTGTGTCTGTCTGTGTGTTTGTCTGTGACTTTTTCCCCACAGCCCCCGAAAACTTGGCGAGTGGGTTCGGGGACAACCCGCGAGAACCCGGCCTTGAGTAAACAGAGTGCGTCTCGGGCCCCGACCTCTGACTTCCATACGACTCTGGTTTCTCTTCATTACGCACAAGCCTTTCGCCTTTTACTAAAGACTTCCGTGGAGAGGAACACTTACGAGTTCAACGTATTTTTGGAGGGGCTTTGCTTCTGGCAGAGCCCGATATCTTGTTTCAAGAGAAATCAACAGAGACGGCGTCTGCCTGGCTGCCTGCCTGCCTGCCTGCCTGCCTGCCTGCCTGCCTGCCTGCCTGACGCGCAGGTCTCGGCCTTTGAACAAATAATAGCACTGGACGCATTAGCGACTTTTCCTTGACGCATTAGCGACTTTTTGGAGAAAAAAAACACTTGCCTGTCGCCATGGAAACATGGAGGGGTGGCAATGGGTGGAGCACACTTTAGCTAAACCGCTGAGGTCTCCCGAGACCCCCGGGTGCCCGGCGGGTGCAGGGTTCAATTTGTGGGTTATCGCTTCTCGGCCTTTTGGCTAAGATCAAGTGTAGTTGGCATTCACCAGGATAGTGTCTGTCTGTCTGTCTGTCTGTCTGTCTGTTTTTCACCAAAAAAAGAACAAATACTTCACCAGGATAGTGGGTCTGTGTCTGTCTGTGTGTTTGTCTGTGACTTTTTCCCCACAGCCCCCGAAAACTTGGCGAGTGGGTTCGGGGACAACCCGCGAGAACCCGGCCTTGAGTAAACAGAGTGCGTCTCGGGCCCCGACCTCTGACTTCCATACGACTCTGGTTTCTCTTCATTACGCACAAGCCTTTCGCCTTTTACTAAAGACTTCCGTGGAGAGGAACACTTACGAGTTCAACGTATTTTTGGAGGGGCTTTGCTTCTGGCAGAGCCCGATATCTTGTTTCAAGAGAAATCAACAGAGACGGCGTCTGCCTGGCTGCCTGCCTGCCTGCCTGCCTGCCTGCCTGCCTGCCTGCCTGCCTGACGCGCAGGTCTCGGCCTTTGAACAAATAATAGCACTGGACGCATTAGCGACTTTTCCTTGACGCATTAGCGACTTTTTGGAGAAAAAAAACACTTGCCTGTCGCCATGGAAACATGGAGGGGTGGCAATGGGTGGAGCACACTTTAGCTAAACCGCTGAGGTCTCCCGAGACCCCCGGGTACCCGGCGGGTGCAGGGTTCAATTTGTGGGTTATCGCTTCTCGGCCTTTTGGCTAAGATCAAGTGTAGTTGGCATTCACCAGGATAGTGTCTGTCTGTCTGTCTGTCTGTCTGTCTGTCTGTCTGTCTGTCTGTCTGTCTGTCTGTCTGTCTGTCTGTCTGTTTTTCACCAAAAAAAGAACAAATACTTCACCAGGATAGTGGGTCTGTGTCTGTCTGTGTGTTTGTCTGTGACTTTTTCCCCACAGCCCCCGAAAACTTGGCGAGTGGGTTCGGGGACAACCCGCGAGAACCCGGCCTTGAGTAAACAGAGTGCGTCTCGGGCCCCGACCTCTGACTTCCATACGACTCTGGTTTCTCTTCATTACGCACAAGCCTTTCGCCTTTTACTAAAGACTTCCGTGGAGAGGAACACTTACGAGTTCAACGTATTTTTGGAGGGGCTTTGCTTCTGGCAGAGCCCGATATCTTGTTTCAAGAGAAATCAACAGAGACGGCGTCTGCCTGGCTGCCTGCCTGCCTGCCTGCCTGCCTGCCTGCCTGCCTGCCTGCCTGACGCGCAGGTCTCGGCCTTTGAACAAATAATAGCACTGGACGCATTAGCGACTTTTCCTTGACGCATTAGCGACTTTTTGGAGAAAAAAAACACTTGCCTGTCGCCATGGAAACATGGAGGGGTGGCAATGGGTGGAGCACACTTTAGCTAAACCGCTGAGGTCTCCCGAGACCCCCGGGTGCCCGGCGGGTGCAGGGTTCAATTTGTGGGTTATCGCTTCTCGGCCTTTTGGCTAAGATCAAGTGTAGTTGGCATTCACCAGGATAGTGTCTGTCTGTCTGTCTGTCTGTCTGTCTGTCTGTCTGTCTGTCTGTCTGTTTTTCACCAAAAAAAGAACAAATACTTCACCAGGATAGTGGGTCTGTGTCTGTCTGTGTGTTTGTCTGTGACTTTTTCCCCACAGCCCCCGAAAACTTGGCGAGTGGGTTCGGGGACAACCCGCGAGAACCCGGCCTTGAGTAAACAGAGTGCGTCTCGGGCCCCGACCTCTGACTTCCATACGACTCTGGTTTCTCTTCATTACGCACAAGCCTTTCGCCTTTTACTAAAGACTTCCGTGGAGAGGAACACTTACGAGTTCAACGTATTTTTGGAGGGGCTTTGCTTCTGGCAGAGCCCGATATCTTGTTTCAAGAGAAATCAACAGAGACGGCGTCTGCCTGGCTGCCTGCCTGCCTGCCTGCCTGCCTGCCTGCCTGCCTGCCTGCCTGCCTGACGCGCAGGTCTCGGCCTTTGAACAAATAATAGCACTGGACGCATTAGCGACTTTTCCTTGACGCATTAGCGACTTTTTGGAGAAAAAAAACACTTGCCTGTCGCCATGGAAACATGGAGGGGTGGCAATGGGTGGAGCACACTTTAGCTAAACCGCTGAGGTCTCCCGAGACCCCCGGGTGCCCGGCGGGTGCAGGGTTCAATTTGTGGGTTATCGCTTCTCGGCCTTTTGGCTAAGATCAAGTGTAGTTGGCATTCACCAGGATAGTGTCTGTCTGTCTGTCTGTCTGTCTGTCTGTCTGTCTGTCTGTCTGTCTGTCTGTTTTTCACCAAAAAAAGAACAAATACTTCACCAGGATAGTGGGTCTGTGTCTGTCTGTGTGTTTGTCTGTGACTTTTTCCCCACAGCCCCCGAAAACTTGGCGAGTGGGTTCGGGGACAACCCGCGAGAACCCGGCCTTGAGTAAACAGAGTGCGTCTCGGGCCCCGACCTCTGACTTCCATACGACTCTGGTTTCTCTTCATTACGCACAAGCCTTTCGCCTTTTACTAAAGACTTCCGTGGAGAGGAACACTTACGAGTTCAACGTATTTTTGGAGGGGCTTTGCTTCTGGCAGAGCCCGATATCTTGTTTCAAGAGAAATCAACAGAGACGGCGTCTGCCTGGCTGCCTGCCTGCCTGCCTGCCTGCCTGCCTGCCTGCCTGCCTGCCTGCCTGACGCGCAGGTCTCGGCCTTTGAACAAATAATAGCACTGGACGCATTAGCGACTTTTCCTTGACGCATTAGCGACTTTTTGGAGAAAAAAAACACTTGCCTGTCGCCATGGAAACATGGAGGGGTGGCAATGGGTGGAGCACACTTTAGCTAAACCGCTGAGGTCTCCCGAGACCCCCGGGTGCCCGGCGGGTGCAGGGTTCAATTTGTGGGTTATCGCTTCTCGGCCTTTTGGCTAAGATCAAGTGTAGTTGGCATTCACCAGGATAGTGTCTGTCTGTCTGTCTGTCTGTCTGTCTGTTTTTCACCAAAAAAAGAACAAATACTTCACCAGGATAGTGGGTCTGTGTCTGTCTGTGTGTTTGTCTGTGACTTTTTCCCCACAGCCCCCGAAAACTTGGCGAGTGGGTTCGGGGACAACCCGCGAGAACCCGGCCTTGAGTAAACAGGGTGCGTCTCGGGCCCCGACCTCTGACTTCCATACGACTCTGGTTTCTCTTCATTACGCACAAGCCTTTCGCCTTTTACTAAAGACTTCCGTGGAGAGGAACACTTACGAGTTCAACGTATTTTTGGAGGGGCTTTGCTTCTGGCAGAGCCCGATATCTTGTTTCAAGAGAAATCAACAGAGACGGCGTCTGCCTGGCTGCCTGCCTGCCTGCCTGCCTGCCTGCCTGCCTGCCTGCCTGCCTGCCTGACGCGCAGGTCTCGGCCTTTGAACAAATAATAGCACTGGACGCATTAGCGACTTTTCCTTGACGCATTAGCGACTTTTTGGAGAAAAAAAACACTTGCCTGTCGCCATGGAAACATGGAGGGGTGGCAATGGGTGGAGCACACTTTAGCTAAACCGCTGAGGTCTCCCGAGACCCCCGGGTGCCCGGCGGGTGCAGGGTTCAATTTGTGGGTTATCGCTTCTCGGCCTTTTGGCTAAGATCAAGTGTAGTTGGCATTCACCAGGATAGTGTCTGTCTGTCTGTCTGTCTGTCTGTCTGTCTGTCTGTCTGTCTGTCTGTTTTTCACCAAAAAAAGAACAAATACTTCACCAGGATAGTGGGTCTGTGTCTGTCTGTGTGTTTGTCTGTGACTTTTTCCCCACAGCCCCCGAAAACTTGGCGAGTGGGTTCGGGGACAACCCGCGAGAACCCGGCCTTGAGTAAACAGAGTGCGTCTCGGGCCCCGACCTCTGACTTCCATACGACTCTGGTTTCTCTTCATTACGCACAAGCCTTTCGCCTTTTACTAAAGACTTCCGTGGAGAGGAACACTTACGAGTTCAACGTATTTTTGGAGGGGCTTTGCTTCTGGCAGAGCCCGATATCTTGTTTCAAGAGAAATCAACAGAGACGGCGTCTGCCTGGCTGCCTGCCTGCCTGCCTGCCTGCCTGCCTGCCTGCCTGCCTGCCTGACGCGCAGGTCTCGGCCTTTGAACAAATAATAGCACTGGACGCATTAGCGACTTTTCCTTGACGCATTAGCGACTTTTTGGAGAAAAAAAACACTTGCCTGTCGCCATGGAAACATGGAGGGGTGGCAATGGGTGGAGCACACTTTAGCTAAACCGCTGAGGTCTCCCGAGACCCCCGGGTGCCCGGCGGGTGCAGGGTTCAATTTGTGGGTTATCGCTTCTCGGCCTTTTGGCTAAGATCAAGTGTAGTTGGCATTCACCAGGATAGTGTCTGTCTGTCTGTCTGTCTGTCTGTCTGTCTGTCTGTCTGTCTGTCTGTTTTTCACCAAAAAAAGAACAAATACTTCACCAGGATAGTGGGTCTGTGTCTGTCTGTGTGTTTGTCTGTGACTTTTTCCCCACAGCCCCCGAAAACTTGGCGAGTGGGTTCGGGGACAACCCGCGAGAACCCGGCCTTGAGTAAACAGAGTGCGTCTCGGGCCCCGACCTCTGACTTCCATACGACTCTGGTTTCTCTTCATTACGCACAAGCCTTTCGCCTTTTACTAAAGACTTCCGTGGAGAGGAACACTTACGAGTTCAACGTATTTTTGGAGGGGCTTTGCTTCTGGCAGAGCCCGATATCTTGTTTCAAGAGAAATCAACAGAGACGGCGTCTGCCTGGCTGCCTGCCTGCCTGCCTGCCTGCCTGCCTGCCTGCCTGCCTGCCTGACGCGCAGGTCTCGGCCTTTGAACAAATAATAGCACTGGACGCATTAGCGACTTTTCCTTGACGCATTAGCGACTTTTTGGAGAAAAAAAACACTTGCCTGTCGCCATGGAAACATGGAGGGGTGGCAATGGGTGGAGCACACTTTAGCTAAACCGCTGAGGTCTCCCGAGACCCCCGGGTACCCGGCGGGTGCAGGGTTCAATTTGTGGGTTATCGCTTCTCGGCCTTTTGGCTAAGATCAAGTGTAGTTGGCATTCACCAGGATAGTGTCTGTCTGTCTGTCTGTCTGTCTGTCTGTCTGTCTGTCTGTCTGTCTGTCTGTCTGTTTTTCACCAAAAAAAGAACAAATACTTCACCAGGATAGTGGGTCTGTGTCTGTCTGTGTGTTTGTCTGTGACTTTTTCCCCACAGCCCCCGAAAACTTGGCGAGTGGGTTCGGGGACAACCCGCGAGAACCCGGCCTTGAGTAAACAGAGTGCGTCTCGGGCCCCGACCTCTGACTTCCATACGACTCTGGTTTCTCTTCATTACGCACAAGCCTTTCGCCTTTTACTAAAGACTTCCGTGGAGAGGAACACTTACGAGTTAAACGTATTTTTGGAGGGGCTTTGCTTCTGGCAGAGCCCGATATCTTGTTTGAAGAGAAATCAACAGAGACGGCGTCTGCCTGCCTGCCTGCCTGCCTGCCTGCCTGCCTGCCTGCCTGCCTGCCTGACGCGCAGGTCTCGGCCTTTGAACAAATAATAGCACTGGACGCATTAGCGACTTTTCCTTGACGCATTAGCGACTTTTTGGAGAAAAAAAACACTTGCCTGTCGCCATGGAAACATGGAGGGGTGGCAATGGGTGGAGCACACTTTAGCTAAACCGCTGAGGTCTCCCGAGACCCCCGGGTGCCCGGCGGGTGCAGGGTTCAATTTGTGGGTTATCGCTTCTCGGCCTTTTGGCTAAGATCAAGTGTAGTTGGCATTCACCAGGATAGTGTCTGTCTGTCTGTCTGTCTGTCTGTCTGTCTGTCTGTCTGTCTGTTTTTCACCAAAAAAAGAACAAATACTTCACCAGGATAGTGGGTCTGTGTCTGTCTGTGTGTTTGTCTGTGACTTTTTCCCCACAGCCCCCGAAAACTTGGCGAGTGGGTTCGGGGACAACCCGCGAGAACCCGGCCTTGAGTAAACAGAGTGCGTCTCGGGCCCCGACCTCTGACTTCCATACGACTCTGGTTTCTCTTCATTACGCACAAGCCTTTCGCCTTTTACTAAAGACTTCCGTGGAGAGGAACACTTACGAGTTCAACGTATTTTTGGAGGGGCTTTGCTTCTGGCAGAGCCCGATATCTTGTTTCAAGAGAAATCAACAGAGACGGCGTCTGCCTGGCTGCCTGCCTGCCTGCCTGCCTGACGCGCAGGTCTCGGCCTTTGAACAAATAATAGCACTGGACTTATTAGCGACTTTTCCTTGACGCATTAGCGACTTTTTGGAGAAAAAAAACACTTGCCTGTCGCCATGGAAACATGGAGGGGTGGCAATGGGTGGAGCACACTTTAGCTAAACCGCTGAGGTCTCCCGAGACCCCCGGGTGCCCGGCGGGTGCAGGGTTCAATTTGTGGGTTATCGCTTCTCGGCCTTTTGGCTAAGATCAAGTGTAGTTGGCATTCACCAGGATAGTGTCTGTCTGTCTGTCTGTCTGTCTGTCTGTCTGTCACCAAAAAAAGAACAAATACTTCACCAGGATAGTGGGTCTGTGTCTGTCTGTGTGTTTGTCTGTGACTTTTTCCCCACAGCCCCCGAAAACTTGGCGAGTGGGTTCGGGGACAACCCGCGAGAACCCGGCCTTGAGTAAACAGAGTGCGTCTCGGGCCCCGACCTCTGACTTCCATACGACTCTGGTTTCTCTTCATTACGCACAAGCCTTTCGCCTTTTACTAAAGACTTCCGTGGAGAGGAACACTTACGAGTTCAACGTATTTTTGGAGGGGCTTTGCTTCTGGCAGAGCCCGATATCTTGTTTCAAGAGAAATCAACAGAGACGGCGTCTGCCTGCCTGCCTGCCTGCCTGCCTGCCTGCCTGACGCGCAGGTCTCGGCCTTTGAACAAATAATAGCACTGGACTTATTAGCGACTTTTCCTTGACGCATTAGCGACTTTTTGGAGAAAAAAAACACTTGCCTGTCGCCATGGAAACATGGAGGGGTGGCAATGGGTGGAGCACACTTTAGCTAAACCGCTGAGGTCTCCCGAGACCCCCGGGTGCCCGGCGGGTGGAGGGTTCAATTTGTGGGTTATCGCTTCTCGGCCTTTTGGCTAAGATCAAGTGTAGTTGGCATTCACCAGGATAGTGTCTGTCTGTCTGTCTGTCTGTCTGTTTTTCACCAAAAAAAGAACAAATACTTCACCAGGATAGTGGGTCTGTGTCTGTCTGTGTGTTTGTCTGTGACTTTTTCCCCACAGCCCCCGAAAACTTGGCGAGTGGGTTCGGGGACAACCCGCGAGAACCCGGCCTTGAGTAAACAGAGTGCGTCTCGGGCCCCGACCTCTGACTTCCATACGACTCTGGTTTCTCTTCATTACGCACAAGCCTTTCGCCTTTTACTAAAGACTTCCGTGGAGAGGAACACTTACGAGTTCAACGTATTTTTGGAGGGGCTTTGCTTCTGGCAGAGCCCGATATCTTGTTTCAAGAGAAATCAACAGAGACGGCGTCTGCCTGGCTGCCTGCCTGCCTGCCTGCCTGCCTGCCTGCCTGCCTGCCTGACGCGCAGGTCTCGGCCTTTGAACAAATAATAGCACTGGACGCATTAGCGACTTTTCCTTGACGCATTAGCGACTTTTCTGAGAAAAAAAACACTTGCCTGTCGCCATGGAAACATGGAGGGGTGGCAATGGGTGGAGCACACTTTAGCTAAACCGCTGAGGTCTCCCGAGACCCCCGGGTGCCCGGCGGGTGCAGGGTTCAATTTGTGGGTTATCGCTTCTCGGCCTTTTGGCTAAGATCAAGTGTAGTTGGCATTCACCAGGATAGTGTCTGTCTGTCTGTCTGTCTGTCTGTCTGTCTGTCTGTCTGTCTGTCTGTCTGTTTTTCACCAAAAAAAGAACAAATACTTCACCAGGATAGTGGGTCTGTGTCTGTCTGTGTGTTTGTCTGTGACTTTTTCCCCACAGCCCCCGAAAACTTGGCGAGTGGGTTCGGGGACAACCCGCGAGAACCCGGCCTTGAGTAAACAGAGTGCGTCTCGGGCCCCGACCTCTGACTTCCATACGACTCTGGTTTCTCTTCATTACGCACAAGCCTTTCGCCTTTTACTAAAGACTTCCGTGGAGAGGAACACTTACGAGTTCAACGTATTTTTGGAGGGGCTTTGCTTCTGGCAGAGCCCGATATCTTGTTTCAAGAGAAATCAACAGAGACGGCGTCTGCCTGCCTGCCTGCCTGCCTGCCTGCCTGCCTGCCTGCCTGCCTGCCACGCAGACTTTTTGCTCAGGCATTTGAGTTCGTGCTGGCTGACCGGCGTATTTTTCCAGTCAAAGTAGTCACTCGGCCAATTGAATTCAAGCCCGACAACGACGACTGGCGTATTTTCCGGCCTTTGAACAAATAATAGCACTGGACGCATTAGCGACTTTTCCTTGACGCATTAGCGACTTTTTTGAGAAAAAAAACACTTGCCTGTCGCCATGGAAACGTGGAGGGGTGGCAATGGGTGGAGCACACTTTAGCCAAACCGCTGAGGTCTCCCGAGACCCCCGGGTGCCCGGCGGGTGCAGGGTTCAATTTGTGGGTTATCGCTTCTTGGCCTTTTGGCTCAGATCAAGCTCGGTACTGAGGTGCCTCAAAGCTCGCTGAGTCGAAGGTCATGGCCGGAGGGCAGGATCATCAGTCAGCCAGAGGGGCTGGACTGCGCAATACTTTGCAGTTCGTATGGAAGAACAAGGGCAAGCAGATTGGGAATCGAGAATGGTTCATCAGGACGGTGATCATTGAAGGTTTAAGGGTGGACCCAGGGCATGTGTACTGCCTCCAGCGGAACGCAGCTGCAGAGGGGTATGATCTTTCACTGAACAGCCAGGCCTTGTACAGGCGGTGTATGGATATTTGCAAAGAGAAGGCAACGAGCGAGCCTTTTTCGAATTTCCAGGTTTTCCCCTTGTGCCGGTTGGATTTGAAGATCATAACTGTGCACATGTACAATCCCTATGTGGGGGATGACAGCATCGGTGCGTTTCTAGGTCGGTTTGGGAAAGTGAGTCCCGGAGTACGATATCTAAGGGATGGGTACGGGATATGGTCGGGAAGGAGGCAGTTCCGGGTCGTACTGAACAGGGATCCGGAAGGAGTCGATAAGCTGGTTCACCCACCAGCCTATTTCTCCATTGGTGCGGACCGGGGGTACCTGTTTTATTCAGGCCAGCCAAGTTTTTGCAGACACTGCCGCAGCTTTGGCCACTTGGCCACGGGGTGCACCCTGCTGAAGTGCAGAAACTGTGGGAAGCCAGGTCATGGGGCAGCCAACTGCAGGGAGGCCCGAGTCTGCAATGGCTGTGGGAAGCAGGGCCACATTTTCAAGGATTGCCCAAAGAGACAACGGACCTATGCGGACGCAGCAGGCGATGGCCTCGTGGTAGATGCTGCGGACTCTCCTCTACGGCCAATAGAGGAGGTTCTCAAGGAAATTAGAGCGGTCGCAGATGAGATGGGAAAAGCTCCAGGGGGAAGTGCAGCAGAGGAGGTCCAGACGACGGAGACCTTGGAGGAGATGGAGTTGCTGACGGGCGCCTGGGAGGATAGTCCGCTGAGCGAGATGTCAGACGACTCTGCTACACCCACCCGTTCGCGGAAGATGAGGTCGAGTTCGGCTGGCGGGGTAACTGGATCGGCATCTTCAGGCAATGAGCAGTCAAGTTTGGAGTATAAGGGGAAAAGGAGGAAGAGGAGGAGGGTCGCTGACAGGGGGTTGGTGGAAGAACACAGGAGGCCATCGGTGGCCGTCTCCAACCGGTTTGCAGTACTGAACCCTGATACCGGGGATGAAGGGTTGGAGGTAGGGGTCGAGATCCAGGATCCAGGGTCATTGAAGGCTCCTGCACTGGAGGTCTCTGAAGCCTCGATAGGGAGCACTGGAGATAAGGTCCAAGGGTCTTGTTTGGGTCTGGCAGTTTCCGGGAAGGGCGCCTCAGGGGTGGACACCGATCCTGAGGAGGTTTCGATGGAATGTGCACAGGTGTTGCCCGGGGGAGACTGTTCTTCCAGCTCTGGGGAGGGATCGCTGGTCTGTGGACAGGTACCAACCCGTGTAGACTCATCTTCCAGTCCTGAACGCTCGTTTGTGGCGCCGGGCACGCTGAACAGTGACCTCTATCTGGAAGAGGTGAGTGGTTCGGGGATGGGGGAGGGTCCTGTATGAGGGGGAAGTATACGGACCGTGGATGATCTTGGGTTTTTTTTTTTTTCTTTTGTATGGCCCTGTTTACAGCTGTGACAGTGAATGTCAGGGGGTTAAGGGATGTGGGGAAGAGAGGAGGAGTGTTTCAGTACCTTTCCTGTGTCTATTTTCAGGTCTGTTTTTTACAAGAGGTTCATTTAAGGGACATGGGGGATGTTTCTGTTTTTTCAAGAGAGTGGGTAAAGGGAGAATCCAGATGGGGGATAGGGGGGGTGCACTCCTCTGGGGTGGGGATCCTGTTTGGGGATAGGGAGTTTTGTGTTGGGGGTTGTTTTTCTGTCATACAGGGGAGGGTTTTAGTGGTTGATGCAGACTGGAGGGGGGCGAGGTTTCGCTTTATTAATGTTTATGCACCTGCTGAACCTCGGGGTAGGAAAGAGTTATTTTTGGCCCTGACAGATGTTTGTGTTACTAACCGAACTGTGGTGCTTGGGGGGGATTTCAATGTCTCTTTTGAAGGTACTGGGGATTTTAGCCTACCTTATTTGGTGTCTGTTGTTAAGAATTTTTCTTTTAGAGATTCTTACAGAGTCATCAACCCCACGGGGGAGGGTATGACATGGGCAAACTCAAGGGGCTCACGTAGCCGAATTGACTTTATGTTTTTACCTGCATCTGTGCCAGTCTCGAGAGTCACCGTTTCTCCTGTCTGGTTTTCTGACCATTGCCAAGTACAGGTGGTGTTCTCAGTTGAGGCGCCTATATTTGGGAGAGGGTTTTGGAAATTAAACGTAAACATTTTGGGGGATTTGTCTTTCAGGGAGGCTTTTAAATCCCATTATGAGATATGGGGTGACCTCAAGCCCTATTTTGGTTCTTTAGTTGAATGGTGGGAGTGCGTAAAGCGCAATGTGCGCACACTAGCCATTTCTCACTGTGTTGCTAAGGCTCGGGCTGACAGGGGGGTTTTTAGGCAGCTTCAGGGGGAACTGGCAGCCTTGGTGGCAGCTGAGAACAACGGTGAGGGGAGGGATGTGGAGAGAATGGAGGTTTTAAAAAGTAAGTTGGGGCTGTATTTTCAGGGGAAGGCCAGGGATTTTCTCTTCAGGTGTCAAAGGGATAAGTTTGAGTTTGGGGAGGCGAGTAGTTCATATTTTTTTAAACAGGTTAAAGCTGCTCGGGCCAAAGCAGTAATTGGCCAGCTGCGAACAGAAGGGGGCGGAATGGTCTCAGACCCTAGTGGGATGGTGGAAGCAGCGTCCGCATTCTACTGAGTATCCTTTAGGGAGAAGGACATAGACGGTTCGAAAGAGAGTGTCTTTTTGGGTTTTTTGAGGAGGAAGGTTCCCCCGGAGGCAGTCGTTGACCTAGACCGCCCTTTCGAGCTGACGGAGGTTGAGGCTGCTTTGCGGGCTTTACCTACAAACAAGGTGCCAGGTTTTGATGGGATTCCTCGGGAGTTTTATGTTACCTTTTGGGAGGTTTTGGGGAGAGATTTTCTTTCTGTAGTTAATGCAGTGTTTGATTCAGGGCTTTTAGGGTCTTCAATGAGGGAGGGGGTCTTGACGCTGTTATTTAAGAAAGGGGAAAGGGATAACCTGGGGAATTATAGGCCCATTACACTATTGTGTGCAGACTATAAGGTGGTAGCCCGGGTTTTAGCGGGCCGCCTCAGGAAGGTTCTGCCTCATGTCATACATGAGGATCAGACATGTGGGGTGGAGGGGAGGTCCATCCACTGGAACCTGAGTCTGGTGAGGGACTGTATTGCTTGGGCCCAGGACAGAGGGGTGCACCTCATGTTGGTGGGCTTAGACATGGAAAAAGCTTTTGATAAGGTGCACCATGGGTTCCTTTTTTCAGTTTTGGAAAGGATGGGGTTTGGGGCAGGGTTTTTAAGGTGGGTGGGGATTTTATATACGGCAGTGGGAAGTAGGGTTTTAGTTAATGGGCATGTAGGGGAGGTGGTCCCTCAGCAGACTGGGGTACGTCAAGGCTGCCCATTGTCACCACTGCTTTATGTGTTGTACATTGAGCCTCTGGCAGCAGCTTTCAGGGCGGACACACGTATTTTGGGCCTCCGCCTCCCTGGCGGTGGCTCTTCGGAGGTCAAGATCTCCCAGTATGCGGATGACATGACTTTGTTTCTGACGTCCGAGGGGAGTGTTGCCAGGGTGGTGGAGGTCCTGGGGGAGTTCGGACAGGCGTCGGGGGCTAGGGTCAACCTGGGGAAATCCTCAGTTAAGTTTTTTGGGCCGTGGGCGGGGAGACAGGAAGGCCTCAGTGGTCTCTCGCTCTGCTCGGGGCCGATGAGGGTCCTGGGAGTGGATTTTGAGGTGGCAGGTAGTGAGGGAATCAATTGGGGACAGAGGATTGCAAAAGTGCGCACCCGGGTGGGCCTTTGGAAAGCTCGTCGGCTCTCTATGAGTGGACGGGTTCTTGTCATTAAAGCAGACATTCTTCCGTCCTTGGTTTATTTGGCCTATGTTTTTCCTGTGCCTCCTCGTTACAGGAAGGGCCTAGTGCGAATTATTTTTTCCTTTGTTTGGGGGGGCTACGAATATGTAAAAAGGGATTGGATGGTGCAATCAGTGGAGGAGGGGGGAAGGGGTGTTCCTGACCTCCCTCTTAAGTTGGACACTATTTTCTTTTCTTCGATATGTAAAAGTTTGGTCAGCCCTTGTAGCCACGGTTTCAAGGTTTTTCTTTTGTTTTGGCTATCCTTCCCACTGCGAAGGTTGGTAGCCTGGGACAACTCCCGCCCTAAGGCGGAGACCCTCCCGGCTCATTTCCAACATGCGGTGAAGTGGAGCAGAAGGCACACTGAGTGCCTGGAGGGTCTGCTCTGCATGGACCACAGGGCTTTATACAGGACCTTGGTGGCTAAGCGGGGTCCTGTCGGTATCTATGGGGTGGGACCAGTGGTATGGAAGGCGATTCAGCAGAAGGGTCTACCTAACAGGTTGAAAGATCTAAACTGGTTGTGTCTGCATAGGCGTTTGCCCGTTAGGGAAGTCCTTCATAGGCACGGCCTGTCAAGGGTTAAGGTATGCCCAAGGGAGGGGTGTGAAGGCGAGGAGACGCTCCGTCATGCATTTTGGGAGTGCTCCTTTGCCCGGAGGGTGTGGAGGGAAATGTGTTCTTGGTTTTCAGGTGAAGGGGATTTCATCTTTTGAAGCAGTTACGTTGGGGTTGGGTTTGGGCATCAGCAGCGGGAGGGGGTCTTTTTTAATTTGGCTACTGATCTCTTTGGGGAAGGCAGCTCTGTGGGATTCAAGGGGGTTTTTGATTAAGTCTAATATGGACTGGGGAGTAGGTGGGGTGGTGAGTAGGGTTAGAGCTGATCTGAGAAAGAGGTTTGATTTTGATGTGGACAAATATGGTTTCCATGCCTCTCAGTAAAGGACAGTTTGTTAAAAGGTTCTGTTTTCAAGATTGGGCCCATTTGTATTTATGTTTATTTTTTTATTTTTTTTTCCATGACTCGTTATTGTGCGGGTTTGGGTTGGCATTGTCTTGTAATTTCAAGCATTTTGTACAAGGCTTAGTGTGTAAGATGAGTGGTTTTGTTTAATTAATAAAAATAAAATAAAAAAATCTGTTCTTATCAGTTGAATATCTGATACGTCCCCCATTGGGGGACTACATATTAAATGGATTTTTCGAACAGGGAGTCGGAAATGGGGCTTGCTCCGTCCGCTCCACGCATCGACCCGGTATTGCAGTACCTCCGGGAACGGTGCAACACTTTCCTCCCATTGTCAATGAAAACAACTACACGGAGGTAGGTAAAACAGCCAGCAGAAGAAGAGAGGTAAAAAAAAGAAAAAGAAAAAAAAAATCCAAACTGAAAGAAGGGCGAAGCGCTTTTTGTGCGGTCCAGCGTTTTCCCTCCATTTTTCTCAAAAAAAATTAAATAAAAAAATAAATTGTTTTTGGTTTGGCATTCACCAGGATAGTGTCTGTCTGTCTGTCTGTCTGTCTGTCTGTTTTTCACCAAAAAAAGAACAAATACTTCACCAGGATAGTGGGTCTGTGTCTGTCTGTGTGTTTGTCTGTGACTTTTTCCCCACAGCCCCCGAAAACTTGGCGAGTGGGTTCGGGGACAACCCGCGAGAACCCGGCCTTGAGTAAACAGAGTGCGTCTCGGGCCCCGACCTCTGACTTCCATACGACTCTGGTTTCTCTTCATTACGCACAAGCCTTTCGCCTTTTACTAAAGACTTCCGTGGAGAGGAACACTTACGAGTTCAACGTATTTTTGGAGGGGCTTTGCTTCTGGCAGAGCCCGATATCTTGTTTCAAGAGAAATCAACAGAGACTGTGTCTGAATGCCACGCAGACTTTTTGCATTTGAGTTCATGCTGGCTGACCGGCGTATTTTTCCAGTCAAAGTAGTCACTCGGCCAATTGAATTCAAGCCCGACAATGACGACTGGCATATTTTCCAGCCTTTGAAGAAATAGCACTGGACGTAAAGAGCTAGTAGGGACTTGACGCAGGACATGAATGACATTGCTCAGGGGTGTTACCATGAGGCCATTGGTGATTTTAAAACAGTTTGTTAACATATAGACTAATACGTTATAAATTGTGTTCTTACATTGGTACAGTTATGCCCTATGAGAGATGTACAACTGCGCATGTGCGAAAATAAAGAAAGGGCATTCCCGCGTTCTGGTTAAAACACCAATGATGAACATGTGTGTTTATTCCTCTGTTAAGTAAGCCGGTATTCCTGTCCTGAAGATGACAGCACCAACAGGTTATGGGCCCAGGAGGGAACATGGAAGCCGATGGAATAGATTGTTTCGACGGAGATGAAAAAAACTACGAGTTATGGGAGACTAAGTTTTTGGGGCGCTTGCGTTTGCTAGGGCTAAAGGCCACCATATTGAGCGTGGATGAAGATGAAGAAGACGGAGAGAAAAATGAAGAACCCTACGCCGAATTGATACAGGTTTTGGATGATAAAAGTCTTTCCCTGATAATGAGAGAAGCAGCAGATGATGGGAGAAAAGCGTTGAAGATATTGAGGGAACATTATGCAGGTAAAGGGAAGCCACGTGTGATTAGCCTCTACACTGAGCTAACTTCTCTTCAGAAAGCCGCTGATGAAAGTGTTACGGATTATATCATTCGTGCTGAGACGGCTATTACAGCACTGAGGAAGAGACTTTAAGTGACGGGCTGTTGATTGCAATGATTCTGAAAGGTTTGCCCGAATCATTTAAGCCGTTTGCCATCCACATAACGCAGAGTGATGAGCCGACAACTTATGGCAAGTTCAAAACCAAGTTGAGGAGCTATGATACCACCGAAAAGTTTAGCGCCATTTCCACTGACGACCACGTGATGAATGCAAGTAACATTAAAGGTAGCTGGCCAAGAGGAAGAGATAAAGGGACCGAGATAACCTGCTTCAACTGTGGCCAGAAAGGGCACAAGGCTCGGGAATGTACCGTTACTGGAGAGCACAGAGAACGGAGACCGTGGTGTAGTTTTTGCAAGAGCTCCACTCATACTGACGCAAATTGCAGACGAAAAAGAAGAGACAATGTGAAACAAGCAACAGATGCTGAAGGCCACACATTTGCATTCAGATTAAGTGACTGTCAGGTTCGTGGACTGAAACAAAAAGGGCTGATGGTTGAAACGGGAGCAACGTCACATATAGTCACGGACATCGGGAAGTTTAAGGAGTTTGACGAGACTTTCAAACCGGAAAAACATTCCGCGGAGCTGGCTGACGGAACAAGAACGAATGGTGTCGCGGAGAGGAGAGGTGCAGCGGAGGTTTACCTGAGAGACAACACGGGTCGTCGGGTGAAAACAACGCTGACGAAGGCGCTGTACGTGCCGTCGTTTCCACAGGACATTTTCTCTGTTAAAGCAGCGACAGCCAACGGAGCTTCAGTCAACTTTCGACAGGGATGTAACAAGCTCATCCACAAGAACGGTACCACTTTTGACATCGAGGAGTACGATAGACTTTACTATCTTAACACTGTAAGTGATGAAAATGATGATGGATGTCATGGGTGCTATGATATTCACACATGGCACAAAATTATTGGCCACTGTAATTTTGAGGATGTGTCAAAGTTAGAAAATGTGACAGAGGGAATGAAAATCACAGGTAAGATCGACAAATCTACCCTCAACTGTGAAATCTGCACACAGGGAACATTTGTTCAGAGCAGAAACAGAGAGCCTGATGAAAAGGCAAAAGCAGCCCTTGAGCTTGTGCACACTGATTTGGTTGGCCCTATTGAGCCAGAGGCGAAAGATGGGTTCAGATATACTCTAGCATTTACGGATGATTATTCAGGGGCAGTTTTTGTGTATTTCCTAAAAGCAAAGAGTGATACTGTAAAATCTACTGAGAAGTTTATTGCTGATGTGGCCCCTTATGGAAAAATTAAGTTTGTCAGGTCAGATAATGGCACAGAGTACACAGCCAAAGAGTTCCAGTCACTGCTCAGTAAGAATGCCATAAGACATGAAACTTCAGCCCCTTACTCACCCCATCAAAATGGGACCGCTGAGAGAAATTGGAGAACACTGTTTGAAATGGCAAGATGCATGCTACTTGAGAGCAACCTGCCAATGAAATTGTGGACATATGCTGTAATGACTGCTGCAGTAATTCGCAATAGGTGTTACAATAAGCGTGTAGGACAGACTCCACACTACATGTTTACTGGGAGAAAGCCTGATCTTTCAAAGATGAAAGAATTTGGATCTGTTTGCTATGCATACAGACAGAACAAGAAAAAGTTGGACTCGAGATGTGAAAAGGGTATTTTTGTCGGGTATGATAAAAATAGTCCAGCATACCTAGTCTACTACCCAGACACTGGAAAAGTTCTTAAAAACAGATTAGTCAAGTTCGTTACAAAAGGTGTAGTCGAACGCCAAACTCAGACAGATTTGGAAATGAGTGATGATCTTCATGGGGAGAGATTTGAATCCCCCATGCCAAAAGCCAAGATGGCAGATCAAAATTCCGAAGAGACACGAGATGTGCAAATGGAGACTTCAGATAGTCAGAGTCCACGCTATCCAGACAGAGCGAGGAAGAAGCCCCAGTACTTAAAAGACTGAGTGTAAAGTGAAGTGTGATGACCAGATACCACCTAGTGTTGACTACTGCTACAGAGTAATGTGCAATGCACCACAAACCTTCAAAGAAGCAATGATTTCACCAAAATCAGAGATTTGGGCTACTGCTATGAAGGAGGAGATGGATTCCCTTAGGGTAAATGATACATTCACATTGAGCACACTGCCAGAGGGTAAAAATGCAGTGGGGGGCAGGTGGGTCTATGCGGTCAAAAACAATTCAGATGAGACTGAGACATACAAGGCAAGAGATGTTGCAAAGGGGTATTGTCAAGTGGCAGGAATAGACTATAAGGAGACTTTTTCTCCAACTGCAAATATGACATCAGTACGTTGTTTGATGCAGCTAGCAGCTCAGTATGACTTAGAGTTACATCAGATGGATGTCAAAACAGCATATCTACATGCTCCTATTGACTGTGAAGTGTACATGGAGCAACCAGAGGGTTTTGAAGTCAGGTCAGATACAGGTGAGCAACTAGTCTGCAAACTGAACAAGGCACTGTACGGCCTGAAACAGTCAGGAAGGAACTGGAACAAAATGTTGCATGATCACCTTAGTAAAAATGGTTTTACACAGAACCCAACTGATCACTGTGTTTATAACAAACAAACTGCAACAGAAAGGATCATTTTGATAATTTGGGTCGATGATCTAATTATCGCTGCTAGTGATAGTGACTCACTCACAAGTGTAAAAGAAATGTTAAGTGAAAAATGTAAGATGAAAGATCTTGGGAGGCTTGGACATTTCCTAGGCATATATTTTACACAAAGTGAAGGGAAAATAAAGATGAACCAAACAAGGTACATAACCAAGATACTGGAAAGGTTTGGTATGTCAGACTGTAAAACAAGGTCAACACCATGTGAACAAAAACAAAACTTTGATGGTGATGGTGAACCTATTGATTCAAAAAGGTATCGTGAAGTGATAGGCAGCTTGATATATGTTATGACATGTACAAGACCGGATATCAGTTGGATTGTCAGCAAGCTGTCACAATACCTATCAGAACCAAAAGAGCAACACTGGATAACAGCTAAACATGTGTTGAGGTACTTGAAGGGGACAATGAATCAGGAGTTGTGTTACAAAAAGGGGGTGGAAAAACTCACCCTCGTAGCATATAGTGATGCTGATTGGGCAGCAGATCAAAGTGACAGACAAAGCATAACAGGGTATTGTTTTAGTTTAACTAAATATGGACCTGTTATTTCATGGAGGTCTAAGAAGCAGCCAACAGTAGCTTTATCTACATGTGAAGCAGAGTACATGGCACTGGCTGCTACTACACAAGAAAGTTTGTACCTTGTACAGTTATTGGGCCAGATGGATAGTGAGTGCCAATATGCACCAGTAACAATCTTTGAAGATAACCAAGGTGCAATTGCTCTGTCAAAGAACCCAGTATGTCGTCAGAGATGTAAACATGTCGACATCAGATATCATTTCATTCGATCTGCACTCAGTGATGGCAAAATACGTATTGAATATTGTCCAACGGCAGACATGGTTGCAGATGTTTTGACTAAACCTGTAACGAAGTTCAAAAAAGAAAAATTATTGGGTTATATGTTTGGAATGTAAACTGACATTTGTTAGATGTATAACTGTAAGCTAAATGTGTTGATAGTTAGGTTGAATATGACTTGTACAGTATAAGAGCAAGTGGGGGTGTTAACATATAGACTAATATGTTATAAATTGTGTTCTTACACTGGTACAGTTATGCCCTATGAGAGATGTACAACTGCGCATGTGCAAAAATAAAGAAAGGGCATTCCCGCGTACTGGTTAAAACACCAATGATGAACATGTGTGTTTATTCCTCCGTTAAGTAACACAGTTACAGGCAATGGTAAAAAAAAACTGAGAATGGATTAACATCATTGTAGTGACACCACAATAATGACTTAAATGACAGTAAAAAAAAAAAGAATACAAACACACATAATACCAAAAATCCAAAATATGTGTCTAGTATGCAACAACAAGGCACTAAAGTTAATACTGAAAAAAAACTGCAAAGGAATACACTTTTTTGTCTAAATGCAAAACCTTATGTTGTTTGGGTCAAATCCAACACAACACATCACTGAGTAACTAACTCCATATTTTTTAAGATTGGTGCTGGCTGCATCATGTTATGGGTATGCTTGACATCATTAAAAAGTGTGTAGTTTTTCAGGATGAAAAGAAACGGGATGGAGCTAAGCACAGACAAAATGCTAAAGAAAAATCTGGTTCAGTCTGCTTTACACCAGACATTGGGAGAGGAATTCACCTTTCAGCAGGACAATAACCTACAAAACAATGACAAATCTACACTGCAGTTGCTTAGCAAGAAGACAGAGAATGTTCTTGAGTTGCCAAGTTAAAGTTTGGACTTAAATCTGATTGGAAATCTATTGCAAGACTTTAAAATTGCTGTCTAGCCATGATCCCCAACATATTGACCTAGCTTGAAGAATTATGGAACGAATAATGGGCTAATATTGCACAATCCTGGTGTTAAGCTCTAAGAGACTTACCTGAGAAGACTTACAGCTGTTATCGCTGTCAAAGGCGTTTCCAAGGGGTATAACTACTTTTGCAAGGCACTGTAACGTTAGATCCAATACCAAGGTACAACCAAAACCATATGTATTTGGACAGTGAAGCTAAAATGTGAAATATGGATCTATACTCCAGAATTTAGTATTTTAAATAAAAGGTTTAATGTACTATAACTTTAATACACTATAAGTGAATTTGTCAAAATACTTATGGATTCTTCAATTGGGGGGGACTATATGCATAAAGTGCTTTCTTTTCAAAATTGTAAAAAGGCGACCTTCTGTACTATCGCCTCATATGAAACATTTGATCTCAAATTCAAAATGCTGGAGTTTAAATTAAAATTGTACATTTTAGCTTCACTGTCAAAATACATATGGTATTGAGTGTACAGTATATTCTCAATTCTTTCTAGGAGATTAGTTGAAGTAAACATACCATCCAGAGCATGGCTTCCATCTCACTTTCTGCTCCTGATCCTTTATTATGCAAGAAATATAAATGTATTTTTTATTTAAAAGCTGCACTATGCAGAAATCACTCCACAATGTCATGGTTGCTAATGTCAGCTGTTTGAAGCTGCTGTACAAAAACCAAAGTAAAAGATTCTAAAACAAAACTTAAGAACAGGAAGCATAGAAATAACGCACACTGTCGAACAGATCTACTGCTTCTTAGACTTGCTTTCAAGTAGAATGAAAGATCTGTAACTCACATTTATATGTGAATTTTGTTACATATATCCACTTTAACTACAAGGTCTCTGCAAGTTAACTACAATTGGTGTTGCACTAGGATTAGCCTGTAAATACAGTCACAGGAATTTCAATGTACTGCAGATGATTTACCTCCTCTGAAGTTCTATTGGCAAGAATTTCGAGAATAGGGAAAATCATTTGCCCTGAATGCACTGAAACAATAAATACATTTATTTAATCACCACCCATCAGAACATTAATGAAGTTAGTGTGCCAGTCATTTGCATTATTCATTTTACATCTATTCCTAGCCTTAGACTACGCTCTTAGAAATTGTTATTTGGCTGTCCCCATAGGAGAACCCTTTTTTGTTCCAGGTAGAACCCTTAAGACAAAGGGTTATACATGGAACCCAATAGTGTTCTACCTGGAACCAAAAAGGGTTCTACCTGGAACCAAAAAGGGTTCTACTATGGGGTCAGCTGAAGAACCCTTTTGGAACCCTTTTTTCTAAGAGTGTATAATATGCCTGCCTCCCGAAAAGTAGGGGACCATCAATCACTGGAATTGTTGTATTAATTTATTTAAAAACATTATTGAAGTTATTGACAGCATTTTGATTTATTAATAAACAATATAAGTTAGATACTGATTTACCTTTTCGCATGTAGTCATATTTCCTCTTCCTTGGTCGTGGTTGGAAGGGGTTGTCTGTGTCATGCTCAGTGGGTTGGAATTTTTTTAGGGTGACAGGGTGACAGGACTTTATCCCAGTCTTCTTTGGTTCGGTTTGGGTGTAGCTTGTCTCCTGGGCGGTGGGGTTTAGCGGGGGTTCACCCAGGTTGGGGATCCGGGTGTAGCTGGTCTCCTGGGTGGTGGGGGAAATCGGGTGTTCAACCTGGATGAGGATGTAGCTGGTCTCCTGGGGGGCAACTGTATCAGACAGTTCTTGGGAGAATGTCTTGTTATATAGAAGCAATTCTGACTACTGCACATAATACTTCCTCTCTAACCCTAATAGCTTGTGAAACCCCCACACAGAGGTGTGAAATTCCTCAGCTTGAGAAGCCTCAAACATCAGAGCAATGGCCTAGGCAACAACACCTGAGACATTTTTTAGCAAGATGGCATCTGCCAAAAGTGTGGGTGAAAATAAAAACAATATGCAGGTTTTCTTTAAATGTGTTGTTTATTTTAAAGTGCAGGATACCCAAAACTGACATTTTAAGTTGAACATGCATGGCTAAATATATTACCAAAATTACAGATTTACATTTTAAAAAGGGGTTTAAGGATATTTTTGAGTCCCATCAGTTATTGTTGATTTCATGCTGACTGGCCTAGCTGTCAAGCCATTCCAAATCTTCTCCTTCTCCACCAAAATATTTTCTTTACACCCCATAGTCAAATAACAGTTCTTCCTGCATCGGAATGTCTCGTTGGCCAATGAAAAGGATAACGTTCCACACTTTGCCATCCTCTTCAAGTTGCTGAAGCTGACCCTTTATGTTGCTTCTCTTTCTGGAGTGGTTGATCCTCCGTCCAATTGTGTCCTTCTCTGGGTGGCAAGGGCAGGGCACAGTCTTGGCATCTATGCAGCACGTTTTCCCTGATACATCCTTGTAGAAATATAGGTACCCCATCTCGTCTTCATCTGTTGCTGCCAAAAGTTCTTTCCCCTGCTTCCCTGAGAGTGGGAGACCGTGGTAGTCACAGACGACTTCCCCTTTAGCAAATTTCCGTGTTGTCATGACCTTTCTTCCTTTGACAGGGTCACTGGAAATGTACAGTCCTTTCCACTTCTGGGACTTCACCAGCTTCATAATTGCGTTGATGTCTTTTTTTGTGTCAGTGTTGCTTGAAGGTTGCCAGTAACGAAGGACATCCTCCACCTTCACTTTGTTCTTCTCCCAGTTCTGCCGTTTAATGTATATCTCTACTTTTCTGGCAGTGGGTTCTCTTCTGGGAAGTGAGCTGTAACAATGCAAAGACAAAAATAAATGTGTTATTATTAATTTCATTTATTCAATAGCAGAAGCCCTTATCCAGGACTACTTACAGTCGTAGTTATGTCACTAAATCAAGTACATTCTCGTAATACCTAATATGTTAAAATTGTATTCAGTCTATTGTATTTTAGCTGCATCTTACCGATCACATAATCCCGTCTCATTTTCTCTTGCTGGTTTCTCCACTTGTCATAACAGTATCTCTCATGCCTTCCTGCAATCAGTAGTCTGTCCTTCTTCTTGATTGATTGTCCATCAATTGTGACAGGGAAGCTTTGATAGAAGAGGTTCAAAGCCTGTGCCTCATCCAACTTTTGGCTGCTGGACAATGCTCCTGTTCCATAACTTGTGCTTGCGGAGGAGGGGCCTGCAGTCTCACTACTTGAAAAAGGGAAAATAACAAAAACGTGTTAGCCATATGTAACAACTTTACAAGACATTGTAAAGGGTCATTTATATAACGAGTGTAAATACTTACTCAGATTCACTGGACATGGCAACTTTGGAGATCAGCTTCATTCACATGCAGGCATTGACTGGTGTCTTCATGCGGTAGGGCCTGTCAGCTGTAGCAGTTGTATGGGCCAAGTAGTCAGCAACAAGTGCCTTCTCTTGGTCTGTGAAGTTGGCTTTGGTATGTGTCTAAAAAATTTGCCAAAAATTCCAGAACAGCGCCGGAGAAGATGGCTGCCGTTTTACAGCCCTCTAACCAATTGTACTATTATGTGTGTTTTTCCGCGTTATTTGTAATTTATTTTGTACATAATGTTTCTGCCATCGTCTCTTATAACCAAAAAGAGCTTCTGGATATCAGGACAGCGATTACTCACCTCGTATTGGACAAAGATTTTTTCTTCAACGAGGCGGCCGCGAAGGATATCATACAGACACCCGACAAGGCCCAAATCCCCGTCATTCGCGTGAGGAAGAGACGGAGATATCGTGGACGTAGATCGGGGTGCCTTGTAAGGATCCGACGGCGAGCGAGTAAACTGCCTCTTCCATCAATCCTATTAGCCAACGTTCAATCATTTGAAAATAAATTGGATGACTTAAGATTACGGTTATCCTACCAACGAGACATTAAAAACTGTAATATCTTATGTTTCACCGAGTCGTGGCTGAACGACGACATGGATTTCATACAGCTAGCGGGCTATACGCTACATCGGCAGGATAGAACGGCTGACTCCGGTAAGACAAGGGGTGGCGGTCTGTGTATATTTGTAAACAACAGCTGGTGCACAAAATCAAATACTAAGGAAGTCTCAAGGTTTTGCTCGCCTGAGGTAGAGTATCTTATGATAAGCTGTAGACCACACTATTTACCAAGAGCGTTTTCATCTATATTTTTCATAGCTGTCTATTTACCACCACAAACCAATGCTGGCATTAAGATTGCACTGAATGAGTTGTAGAAGGCCATAAATCAACAGGAAAACGCTCATCCAGATGCAGCGCTCCTAGTGGCCGGGGACTTTAATGCAGAGAAACTTAAATCCGTTCTACCTAATTTCTACCAGCATGTTAAATGTGCAACCAGAGGAAAAAAAACTCTAGACCACCTTTACTCCACACACAGAGACGCATACAAAGCTCTCCCTCGCCCTCCATTTGGCAAATCTGACCATAACTCTATCCTCCTGATTCCTGCTTATAAGCAAAAACTAAAGCAGGAAGCACCAGTGACTCGGTTAATAAAAAAGTGGTCAGATGACGCAGATGCTAAGCTACAGGACTGTTTTGCTAGCACAGACTGGAACATGTTCCGGGATTCTTCAGACAGCATTGAGGAGTACACCACATCAGTCACTGGCTTCATCAATAAGTGCATCGATGATGTCGTCCCCACAGTGACCGGACGTACATACCCCAACCAGAAGCCATGGATTACAGGAAACATCCGCACTGAGCTAAAGGGTAGAGCTGCCGCTTTCAAGGAACGGGACTCTAACCCGGACGCTTATAAGAAATCCCGCTATGACCTCCGACGAACCATCAAACAGGCAAAGAGTCAATACAGGACTAAGATTGAATCATACTACACTGGCTCTGACGCTCGTCGGATGTGGCAGGGCTTGAAAACTATTACAGACTACAAAGGGAAGCACAGCCGCGAGCTGCCCAGTGACACAAGCCTACCAGACGAGCTAAACCACTTCTATGCTCGCTTCGAGGCAAGCAACACTGAAGCATGCATGAGAGCACCAGCTGTTCCGGATGACTATGTGATCACGCTCTCCGTAGCCGATGTGAGTAAGACTTTTAAGCAGGTCAACATTCACAAGGCCGCAGGGCCAGACGGATTACCAGGACGTGTACTCCGAGCATGTGCTGACCAACTGGCAAGTGTCTTCACTGACATTTTCAACATGTCCCTGACTGAGTCTGTAATACCAACATGTTTCAAGCAGACCACCATAGTCCCCGTGCCCAAGGACTCTAAGATAACCTGCCTAAATGACTACCGACCCGTAGCACTGACGTCTGTAGCCATGAAGTGCTTTGAAAGGCTGGTCATGGCTCACATCAACAGCATTATCCCAGAAACCCTAGACCCACTCCAATTTGCATACCGCCCCAACAGATCCACAGGTGATGCAATCTCTATTGCACTCCACACTGCCCTTTCCCACCTGGACAAGAGGAACACCTACGTGAGAATGCTATTCATTGACTACAGCTCAGCATTCAAAACCATAGTGCCCTCTAAGCTCATCACTAAGCTAAGGATCCTGGGACTAAACACCTCCCTCTGCAACTGGATCCTGGACTTCCTGACGGGCCGCCCCCAGGTGGTAAGGGTAGGTAACAACACATCTGCCACACTGATCCTCAACACGGGGGCCCCTCAGGGGTGCGTGCTCAGTCCCCTCCTGTACTCTCTGTTCACCCATGACTGCATGGCCAGGCACGACTCCAACACCATCATTAAGTTTGCCAACGACACAACAGTGGTAGGCCTGATCACCGACAACGATGAGACAGCCTATAGGGAGGAGGTCAGAGACCTGGCCGTGTGGTGCCAGGACAACAACCTCTCCCTCAACGTGACTAAGACAAAGGAGATGATTGTGGACTACAGGAAAAAAAAGAGGACTGAGCACGCCCCCATTCTCATCGACGGGGCTGTAGTGGAACAGGTTGAGATCTTCAAGTTCCTTGGTGTCCACATCACCAACTAACTATCATGGTCCAAACACACCAAGACAGTCGTGAAGAGGGCACGACAAAGCCTATTCCCCCTCAGGAGACTGAAAAGATTTGGCATGGGTCCTCAGATCCTCAAAAAATTATACAGCTGCACCATCGAGAGCATCCTGACTGGTTGCATCACCACCTGGTATGGCAACTGCTTGGCCTCCGACCGCAAGGCACTACAGAGGGTAGTGCGTACGGCCCAGTACATCACTGGGGCCAAGCTTCCTGCCATCCAGGACCTCTATACCAGGCGGTGTCAGAGGAAGGCCCTCAAAATTGTCAAAGACTCCAGCCACCCTAGTCATAGACTGTTCTCTCTGCTACCGCACGGCAAGCGGTACCGGAGTGCCAAGTCTAGGTCCAAAAGACTTCTCAACAGCTTCTACCCCCAAGCCATAAGACTCCTGAACAGCTAATCATGGCTACCCGGACTATTTGCACTGCCCCCCCCACCCCATCCTTTTTTACGCTGCTGCTACTCTGTTAATTATTTATGCATAGTCACTTTAACTCTACCCACATGTACATATTACCTCAACTACCTCAACTAGCCGGTGCCCCCGCACATTGACTCTGCAACGGTACCCCCCTGTATATATAGCCTCCCTACTGTCACTTTATTTTACTTCTGCTCTTTTTTTTCTCAACACTTTTTTTGTTGTTGTTTTATTTTTACTTTTTTTGTTAAAAATAAATGCAGTGTTGGTTAAGGGCTGTAAGTAAGCATTTCACTGTAATGTCTGCACCTGTTGTATTCGGCGCATGTGACCAATAAAATTTGATTTGATTTGATTTGATTTGATTCTCTTGGTCTGTGAAGTTGGCTTTGGTATGTGTCTCAAAAATTTCCCTTGCTACCTGGCTGGTGATGTTGGGGAGTTCGTATCTGATGAAAGAACAAGAAAAAACTGTTTTGGTTTTAGAAAACTGTACTGTCATAAAAGTATTGTGTAATGATAAAAAACTGCGTTGTTCTTAACAGTGTTCGACTTACTTGGCATGAAACCTTTGTAGGTCATTGGAAGGATTGTAGATGGCTCTTCCAGCTGTGGAAATGAAGAATCTCTAATCTTCTTCCACGTCATCACAGTTTTGAAGAAAAGCTGGTCCAACGTGTCGGTAGTACGTATCCAACCACTGAAAATGTAGACAAAAAAAACATATTTACCAGGTTTGTATTAAATCAATCTCATTCACAATAACCAGATTGTGGTAAATATACTTACTGCATCTTCCTCCTCGTCTAACGAAAGGGTTGCCACCTGCTGTGTCCCTGTCTTGTGTTGCTTAACACCGATGACAGTCCATTTCTCACCATTTGGCAAGATGCGCGCCTTCCTTGAGAGCCATTCGTTCAGCTACAATAGGAAATGTGACATATCAATTAAACATATGCCAAAAAAAGCAAATACGATTCAACATTATAGCAATTATATGACATTAGTTAACTTACGGTCATATTTTTTACAACTCCAGCACTTTGGAGATGTTTCAGCATGAGCAGAGACTCCAGGTAGTACAGTTGTTCATTTTCGTCCAAAGTTTCTTCTCTCATGGCCTTCATAATGACATCCAGAAAGTCTTTCTTGGCCACCTCCAAGATTGCCAAACATTCTTTTGGTGTCTTTGCAACTGTCACCATCTGTGTGTACCTGCAGAAAAACAATAATACATTAATGATTTGAAGAATGACAACAATACACACTTAAAATGTTAACTTCATTTCCATGAGGATCAATTTTAAATATATACCTTTTGCCAGTAATTTCCTGAGACACCTGCTTGCTCATGGACTTCTGTAAGTCATTCAGGCAGTCTTGGAAATGCTTATGTGTAGTAGTTGTTTATGAGATTATTTATATGTGTATTTACTTACGGTTGGTACAAGGCAGACTGGTCATCCTCCATGTTGATGTCTGATTCTGCATCTACATCTGCATCTTCAGTTGGTGCCAACACATGAGCCACTTCCACTTGGCTGAAATATCATACAGATAAACAAAAACAATTATTTTATATTACAATCAAACATAATTGGACGACAGTTAAAATGAGTTAAAATACGATGTAACTTGCATATATATTATTTTATCAGTGTAAGAAATAGCTTACACAGGTGCTTGTTTGACTTCTGGCTTGTTCTTAACAATATGACCAGTTTCTTCAAGCTTCTGGATCAGGAGTCGGAGTTTGTCTTGTTGTATAACGATACAGCTGAGTAAGCTGTAGTCAAGGGTAATTTATCTTTGCCTTTGCAAAGATGCTCTATCATGGAATCTCTGGCAGCGGCGACTTCTTGAACAATCTCTTGTTTTGTTTTTAACTTCATGCACACTCTGCTGAGGTGTAGAGAGATGTTGTCCTGGTTCTTCAAGCAAAATCTGCAGACAAGAGGGATCCTTCTTTGTTTTCTGTAAGACAGTAAATGCACAATAAGTACATGTAATGAAGTTACTAGCAGTATGTCAATACTTACACACCTATTATTACTAGTGCTAGCAGAGCTACTACTAACATTAATAACAGCAATGTTACTGTGGTTGAATTGTGTTTCTGGGCGGCAGGTAGCTTAGTGATTAAGAGCATTGTGCCAGTAACCGAAAGGTCACTGGTTCTAAGCCAACTAGGTGAAAAATCTGTCTGTGTGCCCTTGAGCAAGGCACTTAACCCTAATTGCTCCAGTAAGTCGCTCTGGAAAAGAACGTCTGCTAAATGACAAAAAAATAATAAATAAACAAAATAGCCTCAACGGTTCTAATGCTCTCAACCAAAAGCACCTCAAATTTAGGTCAGGCTTCATTTTGGGCCTACTACTAACATTAATAACAGCAACATACTAACAGTAATATACATTGAATAATTAAAGAGATAAATTACCCTGAACCAGTTGCATTTGCAGATGCCATCTTGCTAAAAAATGAAGGAAGTAATAAGACAATCGCAAATAAATCTCTGCAAATTAAGGAAAAAAGCAATAATCCAAAATGTCAGCTCCCAGAAGGAAAGAGTGTTGTCGTTGCTCTCAGTTTAATTCTCTTTTCTGAAGTGGAGTATATACTGTTGCCTTGGTCAGTATATATACAATCAGATTGACCCAACCCCATTCGACATTAAAATATTCCATTCAGGGTAGATTTACACATAAGCAAATGAGTTGCTAACCCCCATACCACTTCACACCTCACAATACCTCTGCAGCTCAGATGGTAGAGCACGCCGCTTGTAACGCCAGGGTAGTGGGTTCAATCCCTGGGACCACCCATACACAAAAATGTATGCACGCATGACTGTAAGTCACTTTGGATAAAAGCGTCTGTTAAATGGCATATTATTACTATATTATTATAGAACATTTGGGTACCATTGGGACACGCTTTTACAGAACCCTGTTGCAGGTCTATACGTGAAGAACTGAATTATTTACAGAGCATTGAATGCAGTGTTTTTCACTAACTGCGGGGAGTGAAATCAAAACCACGTTTAAGGTCAATCTTAACACTTCCGGTTGCACCAGGAAGCTTAAAATAAACACAGGTAATCCTTATAGTCATAGAAGACAGTTTGATATGGCAATCATAACCCACATAGGCATCAGGTTGAAGTTAGGGCAGCAGGCAATGTATTTCTATGGAAAATGACCCTAAATGCACCCTGTTTTCACTGTTAAGGGTTAATTCCACATGGTCAAGGGTAGGCTTGCACAGATCGGGAGGACCTTAGGAGCGTTCCTGTGGTTGAAATGTGTTTCTAGCCTCAACGGTTCTAATGCTCTCACCCAAAAGCACCTCAAATTTAGGTCAGGCTTCATTTTGGGCCTTGTCCTGAGACCTTTCATGATGTCTATATTTTAGCCCAATAAACGTCAGAGCCCGCTGATCTTCACATATGTGGCTATTTATTTGCCCCCCAACCATAATCTGGAAATATATTAATTTCAGACTTCTGGACATAAAACTTACTATCTAACCCTAATCGCTTGTGAAAACCACACACATACATGTGAAATCCCTTAACTAGATGAGCCTCAAACATCAGAGCAATGGCCAAGGCGACAACACCTTGGGTGGGCAATTGTCTTCCAAATGAATGTTCATATTAACACGCCATTCTCCAAATCAATGTTCCTATATAACATGCAATTCTCCTTGCATTATGCTGTTGGGTCAGGGAGGAGGGAGGTTGAAATGCTGGGAAAAACTTCTCCACAGAATTTGCACGTAGCATTTCAACATTTTTCAAATGAGAGTAACGGTTTGTGACTGGGCAGGGAGTGCAGGCCTAAAGGCCTGGATGTCTGTGCTCTCAAAAAAAAACCCGGATAAAAACCCGGAATGTAAGCATATTATTATATCTGCTGTACCTCTGGAGTTACAGGGAGTAAGCTGTACTCTCAGGCCCAGTGAGAGAGGGTTTTACTAGACAGGGAGTGTGGAACTAGAGGCCTGTAGTTCCAGACGTCACAAAGGTCAATGTGGGCCTGCATGGAAGTCATTAGGGCCACAGGGAAAAGGCACAAGTGAATAGGTGGGTGAGTCAAACTGTCTCACAAGGGGGAAGAGCAGGCAGACCCTCTGGAGGCTGGCTGCTCTCTTCCCCATTTTTTTAGGCCTGCTGTACCTCTGGAGTTACAGGGAGTGAGCTGTACTCTCAGGCCCATGGGAGAGGGGTTTTGAGCTGGCAGGGAGTGTAGGCCTAGAAGCCTGTAGTTCCAGAGGTCACAAAGGTCAATGTGGGCCTGCATGGAGGTCAGCAGGGACACAGGGAAAAGGCCCAAGTGAATAGGTGAGTGAGTCAAACTGTCTCACAGGGGGGAAGAGCAGGCAGACCCTGTGGAGGCTGGCTGCTCTCTCCCCCTTTTTTTTAGGCCTGCTGTACCTCTGGAGTTACCCCTAACGTCAAATAACATTAGGCTATGTTAATCTATTCTTTATTAAAGAATCATCAAAGTTTGTGAAAAAGTAGACTGTGGGTGGCGCTATTGAGCACCCGATGGCCACCAGGGGTATGGGATTGCATAATTATTTCTGATTAATGTAAAATATTATTTGTGCCAAGCCATAAGACTGAGCTACAAAAAACATTCCATGACCAGACCTGACCTCTTACAAAGGTTTCCTGGTGTTGTATAAAGTTAATGGCAGAAAACAAGTGTATGTATAGAAATGCTTATAGAAACGTTGTTACATCGATATTGATGCTTCTAGAAGCTCAAAAAATTGACAATATTAACATTCAGCAGCCTATATGTCGCCTTTCAACCCCTATACCCATTACCCATTATTTGTGGTCCTCTGTAGCTCAGCTGGTAGAGCACGAAGCTTGTAAAGCCAAGGTAGTGGGTACGATCCCTGGGACCACCCATACACAAAAATGTATGCACGCATGACTGTAAGTCGCTTTGGATAAAAGCGTCTGCTAAAAGGCATATTATTATATTATTACCCGCATGGCCTTATAACCGCACTTCTATTGCCTTGGTCCTCGGCACATCATATTCCTGATAAGCAACTGCTTTTCTAAAAAGCAGTTGAGGCATGATTTGGCTTTGATCTTCATCAAATACATACATATACTGTGTATATAATCCATATACATATATATTTTATATATATATATATATATATATATATATTTATAACAAAATATAAGATATGTTGATATACATGTAGGCCTATGTATTTTAATATATAGCCTAGCTACGCCTAGCCTATAGGCCTATAATAAACTCAGATATGAATTGCGAAGATCAAGGTCAGTCGTCCAAAATGCAACATTCTCATCACTTTTGATTATTATTTTCTCATTACTCATAAGACATTCACTAAGTACTAAAGTTGATCAGCCCAATCCACTGCTCATAACTAATATATCAACACTCTACTATGTGCTTAGGCATCTGGTTATAAGTAGTCCACTTTCCAAGAAGTAGGGTGGAATTTGTCTCCCGAGTGGCGCAGTGGTCTAAGGCACTGCATCGCAGTGCTAGCTGTGCCACTAGAGATCCTGGTTCAAATCCAGGCTCTGTTGTAGCTGGCCGTGACCGGCACACACATGCGGCGGCGCACAATTGGCCCAGTGTAGGGGAGGGAATGGCCGGCAGGGATGTAGCTCAGTTGGTAGAGCATGGTTTTTGCAACGCCATGGTTGTGGGTTCGCTTCCCAAGGGGGGACAGTATATAAAAATAATAATACAAAAAAATGTGTGCTGTCGCTCTGGATAAGAGCGTCTGCTAAATGCCAAAAATATATATTTGGAAAGAAAGGATCCTGTACTTTTATCCATTGAACTAACATTGTTAAAGTAGAAAGACAGAAGGAAACAAGAGTGACCTTTAAGTCTCAGATTTACATGCATTCGTTCCAAACATAATGTTGTAGCTTAACTATATTGGAAAAGGCACAGGTAAAATGAGGAACTATGTATATTAACCTGTGTGCCTTTTCTAATAGTGAGCCAACGTTTTATTCCAGGACCACAGACAGCTACTGCTAGCTAGTGCGGTAGAAATGCAAGGAATGCCGTGGCGAGTTCAGAACCACGGCAGTGGAGACTGGAGAGTGTCACTAACAACAAATAGGAAGACCACAAGATGATTTCTGCCTACTGTAAACAGTCAAATCACGATAAAATCTGTGATTTTCAACCATCTGACTTGGTACTGTCTGATTCATACAGCCTGATTTTTGTTTGTTCTTTATTATATCAAATTATTGCTTCTGTATGGGGTGCTTTGGCTGAAAGACCAACACGTTTGATCTGGAGCCCATTGACTAGATAACTTGCAAATTAACAGTCTATACAGTAAATATTGTTGTATCTACTCCATAAGATAATTAGCTATGTGCATTGTGTTATAGAATAGGCAGAAGCTAAAGGTCAAGAATGGACAGAGAGTGGAATTAAACGTACATATTTAGTAACATAGTAAAATGAATCAATTCAAACATAAAATACAAAAATACTCAACTTCTGACTACTTTAATACACATATAAAGTGAATTTATCACAATACATTTGGTCCCCTAAAATGGGGGGACTATGCACAAAAAGTGTTTTCTAAACGGTTCACCAGATATGGATGAAAATACCCTCAAATTAAAGATGGCAGGCTGACTTTAACCTCATAGTTAACCTTGTATCATTTCAAATCCAAAGTGCTGGAGTACAGAGCCAAAACAACAAAAAATGTGTCACAGTTGCAATACTTTTGTAGCTCACTGTATATCAAGAAGATCTAAATGCATATTCTCATGAAACTGATTGAGATCAAATGGTTGGCATGCTGATGCTCCATGAACGTTTCAATGGGAAATCATGACGAATCTAGCCAACCATTTATGATTGACAGTGATGAATGTGAAGGGAGAGTGAGGAAGACATTTGTGCATAAAGTAGAGGTTAAACTGGAGAAAACCGGTCCTCGGCCTTGATCCAGTCATCGTCCCATTTCTTGCCACTGTAAGACAAGAAAGAAAACATAAAAAGGAATGTCATGTTTTTAAGCAGAAATAGAAAATAAATCATTCAATATTTAATCGTGAGCAAGGGTTGCACCTATTCTTTTCAAAGGGTTTTATGATTTTTGGTTGCACCTTGTCTCCCGTTGGTCAAGCACCTTCTCCTCTCAAATATATATTATTTCAACTACATAAAGTGCCTTGCAAAAGTATTCATACCCCTTGGATTTCTTCACATTTTATTGTGTTACAAAGTTGGATTGAAATTGATTTCATTTTCATCTTTCGTCAACAATCAACTCAAAATTGTGTACTCTAATGTCAAAGTGGATGAACATTTTGATTTTTTTATGAAGACTAATTCAACATTTGAGAACTAAAATAGTCGTTACATAAGTATTTCAGCCCCTTTGTTTAGGCATGCCTAAATTATTTCACAAGTTACATTTGGCTTAACAAATCACATAATATGTTATATGGACTCAATAGGGGTTGACATTATATTTGAATGACTACCCATACCTCTGTCCCCCATACATACAACATCTGTAAGGTCCCTCAGTCAAGTATTGAATTTCAAGCTCAGATTCAACTACAAAGACCAGGTAGCTTTTCGAAAGCCTCATAAAAAAGAGCAGTGATTGGTAGATGGGTAACAATAACAAATCAGACATTGCATATCTCTTTAAGTATGATCAAGTTAATAATTATGGTGTGGATTATGTATTAAACCACCAAGACACATCAAAGATAGTCATCCTTCTGAACTGAGCTGCAGGACATTAATGAAATTGCTCAGGGGTGTTACCATGAGGCCATTGGTGATTTTAAAACAGTTAAAGGCTGCAATGGTAGAAAAACTGAGGATGGATTAACATCATTGTAGTGACACCACAATAATGACTTACATGACAGTAAAAAAAAGAATACAAATACACATAATACCTAAAATCCAAAATAGTGCCTTGTTTTTGCATACAAGATACATAAAGTTAATACTGAAAAAAATGTACTGCAAAGGAATACACTTTTTTGTCTAAATGCAAAACCTTGTGTTGGTTTTGACCCAAACAACATAACACATCACTGAGTAACTAACTCCGTATTTTCAAGTTTGGTGCTGGCTGCATCATGGTATGGGTATGCTTGACATCATTAAAAAGTGTGGAGTTTTTCAGGATGAAAAGAAACGGGATGGAGCTAAGCACAGACAAAATGCTAAAGAAAAATCTGGTTCAGTCTGCTTTACACCAGACATTGGGAGAGGAATTCACCTTTCAGCATGACAATAACCTACAACACAATAACAAATCTACACTGGAGTTGCTTAGCAAGAAGACAGAGAATGTTCTTGAGTTGCCAAGTTAAAGTTTGGACTTAAATCTGATTGGAAATCTATTGCAAGACTTTAAAATTGCTGTCTAGCCATGATCCCCAACATATTGACCTAGCTTGAAGAATTATGGAACGAATAATGGGCTAATATTGCACAATCCTGGTGTTAAGCTCTAAGAGACTTACCCGAGAAGACTCACAGCTGTTATCGCTGTCAAAGGCGTTTCCAAGGGGTATGACTACTTTTGCAAGGCACTGTAACGTTAGATCCAATACCAAGGTACAACCAAAACCATATGTATTTGGACAGTGAAGCTAAAATGTGAAATATGGATCTATACTCCAGAATTTAGTTTTTCTAATAAAAGGTTTAATGTACTATAGCTTTAATACACTATAAGTGAATTTGTCAAAATACTTATGGCTTCTTCAATTGGGGGGGACTATTTGCATAAAGTGCTTTCTTTTCAAAATTGTAAAAAGGTGACCTTCTGTACTATCGCCTCATATGAAACATTTGATCTCAAATTCAAAATGCTGGAGTTTAGATTAAAATTGTACATTTTAGCTTCACTGTCAAAATACATATGGTATTGAGTGTACAGTATATTCTCAATTCTTTCTAGGAGATTAGTTGAAGTAAACATACCATCCAGAGCATGGCTTCCATCTCACTTTCTGCTCCTGATCCTTTATTATGCAAGAAATATAATTATTATTAAAAAAATTTAAGCTGCACTATGCAGAAATCTCTCCACAATGTCATGGTTGCTAATGTCAGCTGTTTGAAGCTGCTGTACAAAACCAAAGTAAAAGACTAAAACAAAACTTAAGAACGGGAAACATAGAAATAACGCACACTGTCGAACAGATCTACTGCTTCTTAGACTTGCTTTCAAGTAGAATGAAAGATCTGTAACTCACATTTCTATGTGAATTTGGTTACATATTGCCACTTTAACTACAAGGTCTATGTACTGCAAGTTAACTACAATTGGTGTTGCACTAGGATTAGCCTGTAAATACAGTCACAGGAATTTCAATGTACTGCAGATGATTTACCTCCTCTGAAGTTCTATTGGCAAGAATTTCGAGAATAGGGAAAATCATTTGCCCCGAATGCACTGAAACAATAAATACATTTATTTAATCACCGGGTGTAGCTGGTCTCCTGGGTGGTGGGGGATATCAGGTGTTCAACCTGGATGAGGGTGTAGCTGGTCTCCTGGGGGGCAACTGTATCAGACAGTTCTTGGGAGAATGTCTTGTTATATAGAAGCAATTCTGACTACTGCACATAATACTTCCTCTCTAACCCTAATAGCTTGTGAAACCCCCACACAGAGGTGTGAAATTCCTCAGCTTGAGGAGCCTCAAACATTAGAGCAATGGCCTAGGCAACAACACCTGAGACTTTTTTTAGCAAGATGGCATCTGCCAAAAGTGTGTTGAATAGACAAGGGTGAAAAGAAAAACAATTTGCAGGTTTTCTTTAAATGTGTTGTTTATTTTAAAGTGCAGGATACCCAAAACTGACATTTTAAGTTGAACATGCACGGCTAAATATATTACCAAAATTACAGATTTACATTTTAAAAAGGGGTTTAAGGATATTTTTGAGTCCCATCAGTTATTGTTGATTTCATGCTGACTGGCCTAGCTGTCAAGCCATTCCAAATCTTCTCCTTCTCCACCAAAATATTTTCTTTACACCCCATAGTCAAATAACAGTTCTTCCTGCACCAGAATGTCTCGTTGGGCAATGAAAAGGATAACGTTCCACACTTTGCCATCCTCTTCAAGTTGCTGAAGCTGACCCTTTATGTTGCTTCTCTTTCTGGAGTGGTTGATCCTCCGTCCAATTGTGTCCTTCTCTGGGTGGCAAGGGCAGGGCACAGTCTTGGCATCTATGCAGCACGTTTTCCCTAATACATCCTTGTAGAAATATAGGTACCCCATCTCTTCTTCATCTGTTGCTGCCAAAAGTTATTTCCCCTGCTTCCCTGAGAGTGGGATACCGTGGTAGTCACAGACGACTTCCCCTTTAGCAAATTTCCGTGTTGTCATGACCTTTCTTCCTTTGACAGGGTCACTGGAAATGTACAGTCCTTTCCACTTCTTGGACTTCACCAGCTTCATAATTGCGTTGATGTCTTTTTTTGTGTCAGTGTTGCTTGAAGGTTGCCAGTAACGAAGGACATCCTCCACCTTCACTTTGTTCTTCTCCCAGTTCTGCCATTCAATGTATATCTCTACTTGACTGGCAGTGGGTTCTCTTCTGGGGAAGTGAGCTGTAACAACGCAAAGACAAACATAAATGTGTTATTAGTCATTTCATTTAATTCAATAGCAGAAGCCCTTATCCAGGACTACTTACAGTCGTAGTTATGTGACTAAATCAAGTACATTCTCATAATACCTAATATGATCAAATTGTATTCAGTTTACTGTATTTTAGCTGCATTTTACCGATCACATAATCCCATCTCATTTTCTCTTGCTGGCTTCTCCACTTGTCATAACAGTATCTCTCATGCCTTCCTGCAATCAGTAGTCTGTCCTTCTTCTTGATTGATTGTCCATCAACTGTGACAGGGAAGTGTTGATAGAAGAGGTTCAAGGCCTGTGCCTCATCCAACCTTTGGCTGCTGGACAATGCTCCTGTTCCATAACGTGTGCTTGCGCAGGAGGGGCATGCAGTCTCACTACTTGAAAAAGGGAAAATAACAAAAATATGTTAGCCATTTGTAACAACATTTACAAGACATCGTAATGGGTCATTTATATAATTCATGTAAATACTTACTCAGATTCACTGGACATGGCAACTTTGGAGATCAGCTTCAATCCCATGAAGGCATTTACTGGTGTCTTCAAGCGTTAGTGCCTGTCAGCTGTAGCAGGTGTATGGGACAAGTAGTCAGCAACAAGTGCCTTCTCTGCATCTGTGAAGTTGGCTTTGGTATTTGTCTCAAAAACCTGTGTCGCTACCTGGCTGGTGATGTTGGGGAGTTTGTTTTTTCTTGTTCTTTCATCAGATACAGTTTTGGATTTAGAAAACTGTACTGTCAAAAAAGTATTGTGTAATGATAAAAAACAGCGTTGTTCTTAACAGTGTTCTACTTACTTGGCATGAAACCTTTGTAGGTCTTTGGAAGGGTTGTAGATGGCTTTTCCAGTTGTGGAAATTGAGAATCTCATCTTCTTCCACGTCATCAGAGTTTTGAAGAAAAGCTGGTCGAACGTGTCGGTAGTACACATCCAACCAACTTGCACACCTCCCTTGAGAGCCATTCGTTCAGCTACAACTGGAACTGTGACATATCAATAAAACATATGCCAAATAAGCAAATACGAATCAACATTATAACAAATATATGACATTAGTTAACTTACGGTCATATTTTTTACAACTCCAGCCCTTTGGAGATGTTTCAGCATGAGTAGAGACACCAGGTAGTACAGAACGAGCAGTTGTTCATTTTCACTCATGGCCTTCCAAATGACACCCAGAAAGTCTTTCTTGTCCACCTCCAAGATTGCCAAACATTCTTTTGGTGTCTTTTCAACTGTCACCATCTGTGTGTACCTGCAGAAAAACAATAATACATTAATGATTTGAAGAATGACAACAATACACACTTAAAATGTAAAAAACATTTCTGTGAGGACCAATTTTAAATATACACCTTTTCCCAGTAATTTCCTGAGACACCTGCTTGCTCATGGACTTCTGGAGGTCATTCATGCACTCTTGGAAATGCTTGAATTGCTCATACAAGCCCCTGTCTGTCTGGATGAGGTTCGTTGCAGCAGAGTTGTAGCGAAGAAATCTCTTCAGATTCTTCATGTAGTTTGCAATGGTTTGCTTCTTCTGTCGAATGTTTGCAAGCTTCGTAAAAAAGGACCTGCTTTTGTCCAAGTCATGGACAAAATCCAGGGATGGTTTGGTGGTCCTTGACATATTTGCAACCTGTACCTGTACATGAAAATGAAAATAATGTTAGTTACATAGTTAACAACTACTTTAGAATTGAGTAATTATCCTTAAAATATTTAAACTAAAGTAAAATTGCTGTACATACCTCCTGTTTGAAATTGGGAATGTTGTGGTCGTCGCTGAGATATTTGCCAAATCCAGCCAGCAGATCAGCATCCAGAGGGTGCTTTTGGTATAAACCACTGCTTTGCATCCCCTTTCTCAGTTTGGTGTCCCATTACTGGTTCTCTGGTCTGGAAAACATTTGGTATGCAGATTAGAATAAATAAAATAAATCCATGTTCACTTATATACTTATGTGTAGTACTTCTTTATGAGATTATTTATATGTGTATTTACTTACGGGTGGTACAAGGCAGACTGGTCATCCTCCATGTTGATGTCTGATTCTACATCTGCCGTTGTTGCCAACACATGAGCCACTTCCACTTGGCTGAAATAACATACAGATAATCAAAAACATTTATATTATATTACAATCAAACATAATTGGACAACAGTTAAAATGAGTTAAAATATTATGTAACTTGCATATATTATTTTATCAGTTTAAAAAATAGTTTACCCAGGTGTTTGTTTGTCTTCTGGCTTGTTCTTAACAATGTGACCAGTTTGATCAAGCTTCTGGATCAGGAGTCGGAGTGTGTCTTGTTGTGTAACGATACAGCTGAGTGAGCTGTAGTCAAAGATCCTGCCTTGCCAAAGATGCTCTATCATGGAATCTCGGGCAGCGGTGACTTATTGGTCAATCTCTTGTTTTGGTTTTAGCTTTCTGCACACTCTGTTGAGGTGTAGAGAGATGTTGGTTTATGTAAGACAGTAAATGCACAATAACTACATGTAATGAAGTTACTACTTAATTAAACATATACAGCATGATTTACAAACAAATAAAAACTGGGTTGCCAAGTGATTTCAAAAACATTTTGCACAATAAAAAGCAATATGTCAATACTTATACACCTATTATTACTAGTGCTAGCAGAGCTACGACTAACATTAATAACAGCAAGATAATAATAGTAATATACATTGAATAATTAAAAAGAGAACTTACCCTGCACCAGTAGCAGTTGCAGATGCCATCTTGGTCCAGAAGGAAGGAAGTAGTAGGAATATCTCAAAGAAATCTCTGCAGAATAAGGAAAAAGCAATAATCAACTGTGGCCTTTGCTCTCAGTTGGAAATTCTGTTCTGAACTAGATTATATTCTGTTTCCTTGGTCAATATATGTACAATCAGATAGGCCCAACCCTTTTCCACATAAAAATATTCCATTCAGGGTAAATTGACGCATTAGCAGATTAATTGATCACAGATCAACTGTTAATAGTTGCCAAGTCCCAATAAAAATGGACATTAGGTAACATTATCATATGGTATAGAATATCACTTCACTCCTCACAATAGCTCTAGCACCTTTGTGTACTGTCCTCAGAATGTATTGCATTTGAAAAAAAGTTGAAAGGCTGGGAGGATCTTCTGTGGAGAAGATTTTCCCAGCCTTTCAACATTCAGTTTTCATAGGGAATGAATGGGACTCCCGCCCTAGCTCCCGAACCAAACCTCGCACAGCGACGGGTCTGGTACCTGCGTGTCTGGGAGTTCTAGCCAATCCGAGAAACTGGCGAGGAACTAGGGGACAAATCCGTGCCCATGTTAAACTGCCATACAGAATGAATGGGATTCCCACCATTACTCTATTTCGAAAAAAGTTGAAAGGCTGGGAGGATCTTCTGTGGAGAAGATCTTCCCAGCCTTTCAATCTACCTCCTCCCTGACCAACAGAATAATGCATGGAGAATGGCTTGTTAGGGTTAGGTAGGTAATGGTATGTATCCATGTGTAGTCTGAATTTAATATATTTCCAGATTATGGTTGGGAGGCATATAAAGAGCAACATATGTGAAGAGCAGCTGTTTCTGACGTTTTTGGGGCAAGATATTGACATCCAGAAAGGTCTTTGCCTGCTGCCCTAAATTCAACCTGATGCCTATGTGGGTTATGATTGCCATATCAAACTGTCTTCAATGACAACCCATCAGGCTACTATAAGGATTACCTCTGTGGATTTTAAGCTTCCTGGAGCAACCGGAAGTGGTTAAATTGACCCTAAATGTGGTTTTGATTTCACTCTCTGCAGTCAGTGAAAAACACTGCATTCAACCCTCTGTAAATCAGTCAGTTCTTCATGTAAAGACTTGAAACTCCGGAATCTATAAAAGCGTGTTCTGGTTGTCACAGCTTCCTGTAACAACCGGAAGTGCTTAAATTGGGGTCATAGGGGCAGTTTCGAAGGGTTAAAAAGGTCACATCTTTCCAAAATATAACATGTGTGATTAGGCAACCCTCATGAACCGGTAAATAGCAGAAAACTGGGTTTTTATTAGTTTTTTTTTGAGAGCACAGTCTACTCCATGGAACTATATACCTCCAGGCCTACACCCCCTGCCCGGTCACCAGGTGCACTCCTGGTAACCCGTCGATCACCAGGTGCACTCCTGGTAACCAGTCCGGTCACCCATGCCTGACAGCATGGATGTGTGTTTTAGTGGGAGTAGTGTGTTTTGGAAATAGAATGCATTTGACTAGAGGCGACATCATTGTGACTGTTTTTGAAACAGAATGTGTTTGACTAGGAGCTGACAGCAAGGTAAGAGTTGGAGGAGTATTTTAGTGGGAGAATAGCTTTTTTGAAATAGAATGTGTTTGACTAGAGCCTGACAGCATGGATGTGTGTTTTAGTGGGAGTAGTGTGTTTTGGAAATAGAATGCATTTGACTAGAGGCGACATCATTGTGACTGTTTTTGAAACAGAATGTGTTTGACTAGGAGCTGACAGCAAAGTAAGAGTTGGAGGAGTATTTTAGTGGGAGAAGAGCTTTTTTGAAATAGAATGTGTTTGACTAGAGCCTGACAGCATGGATGTGTGTTTTAGTGGGAGTAGTGTGTTTTGGAAATAGAATGCATTTGACTAGAGGCTGACAGCATGGGAGGAGTGGAGGGAGTGGTCTCAGATGTGTTTATAAGCAGCAAATAAGCAGCCTGGAGCATTGTACTTTCTGGATAACTGAAGTGATTGTGTAAAGGTATTTATTTACTTATTTAAGTTATTTGACTTTTCAATTATATAGATGGCTCCAGTGCGTTCTCTATTTCGTTCATGTCCACTTTGCTTTAAGGTTGTGGTTGGCTTCAGTCAGCACCTTAGGCAAGTACACAACGTTTGGAACACTGAGAGGATTCTCCTTTGTAATTGGCAGTCGGGCCGTGTAAATATCAGGCAGGAGCGGTGTCCAGTGACAGGATGCTCCACCCATGTCAGCAGGCTGGACCGGCATATGGACTCCCATACAGAGCTCAACAGAGCACAGAGGAGACAGGCTTTAGTGGAGGTGAAGAGACGTCTGACGATGGAGAGGCTGGCGGCATTGAGGGCGTCGATCCCTGCCATCCCATTGGCCAACGATTTTGATATTGTGGAGACTGCGAGGCAAGAAGAAGAGGAGGATAACTTTTTAGATACTTTTGCAGAGGAAGAGGAGGAAGAGGGCTGCACATATGATTACTGCCACGCACCACTTTTGAGGCTGCAGAAAGCTGTGAAAGAGAGGGATGAGGCCCTGACCAAGAGAAGTGAGACCATCATATCCATTAAAGAGGACAACCTGAAGCTCATCTCTGAGCTGCATAGAGTGAGGAAGAGGTACCAGCTACTGAAAAGGCAGATGGGGATTCTCAGGGTGTCCGGCAAAGGAGAGGTCGGCAAAGAGGTCCCTCAGCTTTCAGGCCGAGGCAGACACAGCCCAAGAGGAGCTGCAGCTGGACCAAGTGACAGGTTCAGGGGACCAGACAGAGGAGGCTACAGCGTCCGAATCTGGCAGCATACTTATCTTCCCGGGCTCTTCCATTAGTAAGTACTGTTTCTTTAAATAGTGGCAAGTGTTTGTGTTGGAAAGTTTTTTTTTTAAACAGCCTGACTGATTCATGTTGCCTCATGAGATTGTAATTCTTGTCTTATGTTTCTTTGACAGGTGTGTTTCTTGAGGGATTCAGGAAGACCTGTGAGGGACCCAATCCAAATTATAAACTAAGGGAAAATTGTGCCAGAATGATCAAAAGGGTGACGCAATTTTTTAACTACATGGCGAAGGATGAGACCTACCAGTCCAATCTCCTTTTCCTCACTAACCATGACAAAATCAGGGGATAAGCAGAGTTCTTTCTTTTTTGTCTCAGCAGCGTTCATTAACAATGCAGTAATTGATTGTATGATGTGTGTGTGTGTTTGTGTGTGTATTTTTTTTTGATGGGTTCAATCCCTCCAAAAGACAAAGGCAATCACCACAGTCAACCACTACACCTTGACTGTCGGCGCCTTTCTTAAATATGCCGAGGAGACCCCTCCACCTGCATGCCGGCTGACGAAAAATCAATGGAAGGGGATCAACCGGTTGATGAAGGGGATCAACAAGTCCATGAAACGCCCAGTTTCCATTCACCAGGTAAAGGTTAAAGACAGCAAAGAAGCCAAGGGGGTTTCCAGAAAGACCCTGCTGGAGTGCCAGTCTCTTGCCAAGGCCAAGATCCCAGAAGTGCTGAGTAAGTGTTTCTAAATCTGTGATGTCACTGTTATTACACACTTATAAACGTCAGACATGTATAGCGTGCAGTGTGAAGATGCCTGTTATTATTTTCATGTCCCCACAGAAACCTTGGAAGAAACAAGGACACAGAGAAATCAGTACCAGTTTTATGGATACCTGTGTGTCTATTTTACCTCCATATACGGCCATAGACCGGGCCTGTATAAGAACATGTTGGTGAAGGAGGCAAAATGTGACCAGTCTGGGATGTATCTCATCAGGTGTAAGTCTATAAATGTACACCTGAATGTGTTTATTTGTTGGTTTTGTTGGTTGGTTGGTTGTTTTTGGAAACAATTGCAGTCGCCTGCGTCATTTGTGTGTTTTTGTGTGTGTTTATTCTGTTAAATTTCTAATAGGGGAACACAAAACGAATAGAGACCATGGCATGGTCCAGATGTCGCTGACAAAGGATGAGTACACTTGGTTTACAGACTTCCTCAAATTCAAACACTGCCTCCCAGGGGGAAAGAAGTCCCAGCACTTATTTTTCAATTCCACAAACACTCAGCTGAAGAACCTACCTGCCTGCCTACCTGAGGGAGGTGTGGAAGGAGATGGGTCTGCCTGAAACTCCTTCCTTCACTGACCTGCGGACCTCCATTGTCACTCATGTAAGTCAGATTAGATATGAATAGAAGTATTGTAAGATCCTATTCCACTGTTGTCTGAAATAATATCAATACAATATTTAATTTTTTGTGTGTGTGTGTGGGTCTTTTTTGCTTGTGTCTTACAGGTCAAAAACATGCTCCCGAAGGCTGACAGGGAAAGGGTGGCCAACTTCATGTGCCACGACATCCAGACGGCAGACAAATTTATGCCATCAATTTAAATCCGGCCCAAGCCAGTGAAACCAGGGCACTCTTCCAGGCAGCATTAAAGGGAGAAGATACCTCTGTCGCCGCCGAGAACCAGGCCTCTTCAAAAAAAAAGCGGAAGGCGAGAGAGGAGGACTCCCTCTCCGAGGGGAGCACCACCCCCGAAGAGACCAAGGTGATGTACCAGGAGTCTGGCACGTCCTCCAGGGACTCGGAGGAGGAAGAGGTCAAGGATGAGGAACAGACGGCCAGACAACCTGTGGTAAGATCAGCTATTCCGACACCACACATTACATTACCAAAATGTGCTTGTACACCATGTAACAGTCAAACGTGCATTTTTGTATATATATATATATATATATATATATATATATATATACAGTGGGGAGAACAAGTATTTGATACACTGCCGATTTTGCAGGTTTTCCTACTTACAAAGCATGTAGAGGTCTGTAATTTTTTATCATAGGTACACTTCAACTGTGAGAGACGGAATCTAAAACAAAAATCCAGAAAATCACATTGTATGATTTTTATGTAATAATTTGCATTTTATTGCATGACATAAGTATTTGATACATCAGAAAAGCAGAACTTAATATTTGGTACAGAAACCTTTGTTTGCAATTACAGAGATCATATGTTTCCTGTAGGTCTTGACCAGGTTTGCACACACTGCAGCAGGGATTTTGGCCCACTCCTCCATACAGACCTTCTCCAGATCCTTCAGGTTTCGGGGCTGTCGACGGGGCAATACGGACTTTCAGCTTCCTCCAAATATTTTCTATTGGGTTCAGGTCTGGAGACTGGCTAGGCCACTCCAGGACCTTGAGATGCTTCTTACGGAGCCACTCCTTAGTTGCCCTGGCTGTGTGTTTCGGGTCGTTGTCATGCTGGAAGAGCCAGCTACGACCCATCTTCAATGCTCTTACTGAGGGAAGGAGGTTGTTGGCCAAGATCTCGCGATACATGGCCCCATCCATCCTCCCCTCAATACGGTGCAGTCGTCCTGTCCCCTTTGCAGAAAAGCATCCCCAAAGAATGATGTTTCCAACTCCATGCTTCACGGTTGGGATGGGTGTTCTTGGGGTTGTACTCATCCTTCTTCTTCCTCCAAAACACAGCGAGTGGAGTTTAGACCAAAAAGCTATTTTTTTGTCTCATCAGACCACACGACCTTCTCCCATTCCTCCTCTGGATCATCCAGATGGTCATTGGCAAACTTCAGACAGGCCTGGACATGCGCTGGCTTGAGCAGGGGAACCTTGCGTGTGCTGCAGGATTTTAATCCATGACGGCGTAGTGTGTTACTAATGGTTTTCTTTGAGACTGTGGTCCCAGCTCTCTTCAGGTCATTGACCAGGTCCTGCCGTGTAGATCTGGGCTGATCCCTCACCTTCCTCATGGTCATTGATGCCCCACGAGGTGAGATCTTGCATGGAGCCCCAGACCGAGGGTGATTGACCGTCATCTTGAACTTCTTCCATTTTCTAATAGTTGTGCCAACAGTTGTTGCCTTCTCACCAAGCTGCTTGCCTATTGTCCTGTAGCCCATCCCAGCCTTGTGCAGGTCTACAATTTTATCCCTGATGTCCTTACACAGCTCTCTGGTCTTGGCCATTGTGGAGAGGTTGGAGTCTGTTTGATTGAGTGTGTGGACAGGTGTCTTTTATACAGGTAACGAGTTCAAACAGGTGCAGTTAATACAGGTAATGAGTGGAGAACAGGAGGGCTTCTTAAAGAAAAACTAACAGGTCTGTGAGAGCCGGAATTCTTACTGGTTGGTAGGTGATCAAATACTTATGTCATGCAATAAAATGCAAATTAATTACTTAAAAATCATACAATGTGATTTTCAGGATTTTTGTTTTAGATTCCGTCTCTCACAGTTGAAGTGTACCTATGATAAAAATACAGACCTCTACGTGCTTTGTAAGTAGGAAAACCTGCAAAATCGGCAGTGTATCAAATACTTGTTCTCCCCACTGTATATATATATATATATATATATATATATATATATATAAATAATATATATATATATATATGTTCTCTTCTGTGTTTGCTGTGCCTGCAGACACCCTCCAAGTTGACCATGCCTGAGCTGGAGCAGTACCATACCCCGAGCAAGAAGCAGCTGATCCGCAGGCGCCGCATGGTGGTCGCCGTCAGCCCCCTGCTAGTCTCACCCATCAAATTGAAGAGCAAGTCGCCCCTCACCTCCCCCATTGTCACGATGCAAGGTATGCAGCAGGTGAATTCTAATAAAGACCGACTCAAAGAAGCCATTGCCTCAAGGAGGAGGAAGATGGATGAGAAGGTGCACAAGGAAAGAGGGGAGCCCTCTGGCAGCCAGAAGGAAGGGGAGCCGACCCACTTCAAGACTCAACAAGGGGAGGAAGGAAACAGCAGCACCTCTTAAAGACTCTCTCACATTTACACTGTTCTTATTTTTGTGTTGTGTGGTTTTCTATTTTAGTGTGCTTGTTCAGATCATAAAATGTGTGTAATTTATTCAAACTGTCTAATCTATTTTAAATGTTGGTGTGATGCTTTATAATGTTCCAAGGTTTGCTCTGTTTAATAAAAAATGTTTTTGAGTAATTCATTGTGTTGTTGTGCTTTTTTAAAGGTTTGGATTTGCTCTGTGTCACTTATATTATATTCAACCTGCACTGTCTTGTCTTTATTGTCTGTGAATGTTGGTTAAAATAAATAATCTTAATTAATTTCTCTCTGTTATTTATCAGAGAGAAATTACTTAGGAAATAGTTCATTTCAAAACCTTCTCAGTGTGAACACAATGCAGCTGTCAACTAGGTTTATTGTTGGTTTGACTTAGTGTTTTCAGAGGTTTATGTCCTGAAATAATGGTGTTTTTTCAACTTGGTAGCTTCATTTAGCACCTATATCCACTCTATTATTTTGTGTTCCTTAACTTAGTTTGGTTCATTTAAAAATAAGAATGCAATAACACATTAACACTACTTTACATGGAAGTCAGCAGGGCCACAAGGGAGAAGGCCCAAGTTAATAGGTCTGTCTGTGTGTGTGTGTGAGTGAAGCTGTCCTACAGGGGGGCAGAGCAGGCAGCCCCTGTGGAGGCAGGACACACTCTCCCCCCTTTCTTCTAGCCTGCTGCACCTCTGAAGGTCCAGGGAGTGAGCTGTACTCTCAGGCCCATGGGAGATGTCTGTTACTAGGCAGGGAGTGTAGAAATAGAGGCATGGAGCTCCAGAGGTCACAAGGTCAATGTGGGCCTGCATGGAAGTCAGCAGGGCATGAGGGAGAAGGCCAAAGTTAATAGGTGTGTCTGTGTCTGTCTATGTCTGTCTGTGTGTGTCTGTCTGTCTGAGAGTGAAACTGTCCAACAGGTGGGCAGAGCAGGCAGAGCAGGCAGCCCCCATGGAGGCAGGCCACTCTCTCCCCCCTTTCTTTTGGCCTGCTGTCCCTCTGGAGTTCCAAGTGGGTAAGCTGTACTCTCAGGCCCATGGGAAGTGTCTTTTGAACAGGCAGGGAGTGCACAATTAGAGACATGGATCTCCAGAGGTCACAAGGTCAATGTGGGCCTGCATGGAAGTCAGCTGAGCCACAAGGGTGCAACAGCTTTAACAGAATCCAAAAGCCGAGTGTCGTTATAATGGACTTGTATGTTTGCCATATGAAATACATACTGGCATTGGTAATGTTTCATATGGCAAACATACAAGTCCATTTGCAATACATTTCAATGGGCATTTATTATCACCAATTGGACATGCTGTAACATGCCAATGCCAATATGAAACATTGCCAATATGTTATACTGGCATTGGTTGTATTTCATATTGCAAATGTACAAGTACATTTGGAATATGTTTCAATGGGCATTTATTATCAGCCAAATGGACATGCTGAAATCAACACCAATGAGTAAGGGAGAGGATCCACTATCATTTGTTGGCCAGCCCGAGTTCAATAATCTTGAAAATGTGGCTTTTAAGCTTTGTAAGAGCGTGTTACAGCATAAATAAATGCCCATTGTAGATATTGCTATTGGACAGTGTCCATTACACATCATTCATTAACCCACATGAGGCCTTACGTGACTAATAACACCTACTAGGCCTCGTTTGCCATAGTAGGCTAGCATTAGATTAGAACATGGATATAAGATTTTACTCTTGACTTTGGCGACTATTATTGCACATAAAGGGCTGGCAGTGTGAATTTTGGGGTGGCACGGAGAGGCCAGGCCTCCCGTCCAATGGCCGACGGAGGAGGCCTCCGCAACGGCCCAATCAGGGTGGTGGGGAGATGGTGTCCAATCAGCAGACGCCACGGCTGGCTTTATAAACTTCACATAGGCATTTCGAGGCTATACTCCGACTGTCAAAGAAGGAAGCAAGACAACAAAAAACAAGCAACATTTTTTGTTAAAAGTGCCAAATTCAATAAAGAGAGTCGGAGCAGAGGTGCGAGCGCTAATCTCTTTGCGGAGATGGCGGACCCAAAAGGGTACAGGGCGATTCCCAGGATGGGGATCACAAATGCGATAAGGTTCGCATGGAGGGAGAAGGAGATGGAGCCCTTTGGAAGGGAGACTTTCGGGAGGACCATACTGATGGGGGTCCTGAAGCTGGCGGTAAAAGACGTGCTGTGCCTCCAGGTGAATCCCCTAGAAGGGGCCTATGATGTGGTGTTGCACACAGAGGCGAAGCATGACGAGGTTATGGGAAGGGTAAAGGAGGTCGAAATGCTAGACCGATGTGCCACTATGAGTGGCAAGCCTGGCGAGGAACAGCTTCAGGGTGGTGACTGTCAACATGTATAATCTGCATGTGAAGGAAGAGGAGGTGAGGGCCTTTCTGGGGAGATACATGGACAATGTCTCCTCAGCAAGGCTCCTCAAGGACACGTTAGGGTTCTGGAATGGGAGGAGGAGTTTCCAGGCCTTATTGAAGGAAGACCCAGGGGGCCTGGGGGGGTACCTTCATCCTCCAGTGCTGTTCTCCCTGGGGGCTGATAGGGGGCCATTATTTTATGCCCGTCAGCCTCCATTCTGCAGGCGCTGCATGAAATATGGTCATAATTTCGCCTCATGTGGAGGGAGGAAATGCAGGGTGTGTGGGTCAGGGGCGCACGAGGCAAAAGACTGTGACGAGTCGAAGAAATGCCACGGGCGTGGATCGTCTGCACACGTATGGAGGGACATGGTCTGGTGGATGGGGGCCTGCATGCCATGGTCTGGTGGATGGGGGCCTGCACACTGTTCCGACGATGGCATGGCCAACATGGCGCAACTCTAGGGGGGGGTCGAGCGGAGGCTCAACTATATTTTCTTATCTAGGTCTCTGGGTCAGTTTTCTGGGCGCTTTTTGCCTGTGTTCTTTTCGGACGACGACGGGGTGCTTCTGCAGTTGGGGGCACCAGTCTGCCTCTTCGGTAGGGGGTACTGGAAGTTAGAACGGGAGGTGCTGGATGGGCAGGCTTTCGTCAATGCTTTTGTTGATTTTTTTAGGGGGCTTGAGGGCCTCCGGTCTATGTGTGAGGGGGTGTTAGAGTGGTGGGAAATAGTAAAGGTGAAGATGAGGGTTTTTATAATAGGACAGTGGAAGAAGAAAAAGAGGGAGGAAAGGAGGGAGGTGGATCATATCCAGAGGCTGCTAGAACTCGAGCTTGAGGCAGGCAACCTCGGCGGGTCGGTAGACTGGGAGAGATCCACTGCCCTAAAGGCGCAGCTAAGGGAGGTGCATGAGCGGAAGGCTCACGCTTTCCTGATGCGTGCGCATAGTGGTTTTATAGAACACAACGAAACATGTTCGGCCGTGTTCTTTAAATCAGTAAGGGGAAGACAGAGTAGGAAGGTAATGTAAGGGGGGTAGGGAAGAAAGCGGTAGAGTAGTGAGAGAGACGGAGGAAATGGTCAGGGTGACCACTGACCATTTTCAGGTTCTTTCAGGAAAGGGCAGTAGATGTAGAGCAGGGAAACATGTTTTTAGAACACCTGTCCCTGCAATTGCCGTAGGATATTAGAGAAGTGATAGAGGATCAGAACTCCCTCGAAGAGGTTGAGAGAGCCCTCAGGAGGATGGGAAAAGGGAAGGTGCCCGGGATGGATGGGCTGCCGGCTTAGTTTTACCTCAAGTTTTGGGGGATACTTGGACCGGTAGTTCTCAAAGTCTTGAAGGCCATCTTCGAGACGGGGGTCCCGGGGGGATCGATGGCCGTAGGTGTGCTGTCACTTCTTTACAAGAAGGGGGATGCCACAGACCTTGGCAATAGGCGGCCATTGACCATGCTGTGCGTAGACTACAAGCTGCTTGCGAAGGTCCTAGCAGACCGGTTGCGCACAGCCCTTCCCTACGTTGTCCACGAGGTTCAGACGTGTGGGGTAGAGGGCTGCTCTATTAGGTGGAACCTGCAGTTGATTAGGGACTCCATCGCTTGGGTAGAGGATAGAGGGCTGCCTTTAATGGTAGCAGCGCTTGATCAGGCAAAAGTCTTTGATCGCGTGAATAGATATTTTATTTTCAGGGTGTTAGGTAGTTTAGGATTTGGGAAGAAGTTTATAGGGTGGATCCATACTTTATATGTTGGAGCGGGGTGCCGGGTTAGCGTAAACGGTCACATGGGTGACTTTTTTGACCTCTCGTCTGGAATAAGGCAGGGGTGCCCGCTCTCGGCCCTCCTCTTGGTTCTGTACATAGAGCCTCTGGGGGCTGCCATTAGGGCGGACACAGGGGTGGAGGGCTTGTTGATCCCTGAAAGTGGTGGGCTGTATGTTAAGTTGATGCAGTATGCCGACGACACTTCCTTGCTGCTTTGCAAGTGCCTGACCACGTCCCTTGTCATTATTGGAGATTTCACCCGAGTGCCAGGAGCGGGTCTTAACCACGCAAAGTCTGCCGTTAAGTTCTTCAGAAGATGGTGTGGTAGGATGGATGTGCCCGGGGGGTTCTCTCTCTGTAACGGGGCCCTGAAAATTCTCGGGGTCCATTTTGAGACCTCCGGCATCGCAGTGGTACAGAAGAAGCTGTGGCCTCTCGCTCTGGTTAAGGGCGGGCGGGGGAAAGGAGGCCAACCTCCCCAACCCCGCCTAGCCACTAGCCTCTGCGTAAAACAAGAGACTGTTTACTGGCAGGATCAACCAGGTAATGGACTTAAATCCATTACCTGGTTGATCAAAACTGGCACCGACGGTGGGCGTTTCCGGACACCGTCAGGTCAAGCGAGGAGGATCTTCCACAGTCCTATATTCCAGGGACTCTGGGGGGGAAAAATTACGGGAGATCAGATCACCAGTGCGGCCAAGTCAGACTCAAGCACAAAATACGTGAAGGGCAATCGGGAGAAGCTCAAACTTGAACGAACCCCGGTTTAGCCAACCGAGAAAACGTCGCCACCTAAAAAATGTTCAGTCCATAAGCCTGGATTTCCCCAGACAGCCGGATGCTGTGGGTGAGCGAATTAATGATTCCTTCCAGGGCATCGAATAACGGAGGAAGGAAGGTTGTGTTGCCACCACAGCCAGCTCGGTCCAAACCATATCCTGCCACAGACCCTCTTCCAGCCAAGCCTCCAGCCATCGACACCATGCTCATCATAATCCTGGAACAAGAACTGAGCTGTGGGTTATGTGGTGAAATACTTAAACGGGTGGGCGGCGTCGTCAGACACTTTAAGATCCGCCATAGCCTGGTGAAAGTCCTATACAAATGCAGCTCTTGTGGGCGTTCCGGCCCCAGTAGTCATGCAATCTCCTGTCACGTTCCTAAGTGTAACGGTGTGACAGAGACCAGGGTTGCGGCTGCGGCAGCTTTCGCATCGAATATTGCCCAAAAAGCTTCGGTTTTGGGGTTGGCCTCTCCCATCATAAGCAGCATGTCAACCTAGCCCTTTATTGCCAGCAAAAGTCAGAGGAAGCGAGAGCAATCAAAGGAAAGCGGAACGGAAGGGAAAATACCAAAGAGGGCTGGACGGAATGGGAAGAGTAAGAGATGAACCGCCGGTATGAACTATTCGAGGGCCACAAAGCAATCCATAGCATGGTCGAGAGGGGCCTACAGGGGAGGACCCGAGAGCAGGTGAGGTATAAAACAAGGACGCCTGAGAAAGACAACGACCCGAAGCAATGGTCCCGCGGAAGCCTCTGTGGTGAACAAAGAACCCAGATGGCTGTCCAACCCAGGTGAAACACCACCCTCAATACATGGGGTCCGCGACAAACTCCAAGCTGCGGTCGAGGCCAACATGGGGATGGATGGTGATCTCGAAATCGGGACCAGCACATATTCTTTGAGGGGTGTGTATCAGAATTGTGCACAGATTGAGCCCTCGTCACTGGAAATACAGAAGTTGCTGGGAAAAGTTGCGGGACAGTATGGGAAGAGCGATACGGTGGAAAGTAGGCCTAGGAGCGGGAATAAGAAATGGAAAGTAAAGAGGGGGGTCTTCCATCGACAACAGATGTTGTTTGACAAAGATCAGTCCAAACTGGCGTCCCTAATCTTAGACGGAGAGGTGAAAGGTTTGTGTGCCATCCCCATGCCAGAACTCACTCTGGCCTTGGCTGACTGATGGCGGACCACAAAGCCTTTCAATGGGCTGGGCCAATTCCACACAGAAGGAGGGGCCAACAATGTTGAATTCCTGCATCTGATCTCAGCAATGGAGGTATATGAAAACCTCAAAGAAATGAAAAAGGGCACAGCAGCGGGACCAGATGGAGTGACCAGAGAAAGTCTGTTAAGTTGGGACCCTAAAGGAGACAAGTTGGCTAGCTTATTCTCAATGTGGCTGGTGACAGGGGCCCTACCATCGACCTTCAAAGAGTGCCGCACTAACCTAATACCAAAAACGTCTGATTCAGTAGAGCGGAAGCAGATTGGAGGATGGAGGCCGATCACTATCGGATCTGTAGTGGCAAGGCTCTTCTCAAGGATTATTATAGCCAGGCTGGCGCATGCCTGCCTGATAAATCCGTGACAGAGGCTCTTCATATACGCCCCGGGGTGTTCAGAAAACTTGATGTTGCTCCAGGGGCTCATCAAGCAGAGTAAAAAACAGACACCTCTAGCAATGGTATTTGTGGACTTTGCGAAGACCTTCGGCTCGGTATCACACGAGCACCTTCAGGGTGTTCTAGGGCAAAGGGGCCTCCTCCAGCACATTGTGGAGCTAATGGGGAGCACCTATGAGAACAGCACAACAAGGATCATCATAGACGGAGTGAAATCCTCGATGATTGACATGTCGGTCAGTGTTAAGCAAGGTGATCCAATGTCACCGCTGCTGTTCAATCTGGCCCTGGAAGATACTTCTTCTTCCAAGAAGAACATGCATCTTCTTGGAAGAAGATGGCCCAGGCTGCCTATTTAAAACAGCTTTTTCAACAGTTGAAGATATCAGTTTGTTAACTTTGATCATTTCATGTACTTCTGCATTGTTATTTTATTGATGTTCAAATTTTAGACATTTTTGCTTTTCGGGATCTGGTTCCTCGCCAGTATATCCGATCAGCTCGAACTATCAATGTGTTTATCTGGTCCTCCCGGACACGTATATACTTGAACAATTACTGTGCGATGTTCTGGTCACGAGATAGAGCGGGATTCGTGTTCAACCAGGGGAGCCCGTGGCTAGTTATTAACATTCTTCGAATCATGAATGTATTATTGTTTTTCTGCAGGTACACACAGATGGTGACAGTCACGAAGACACCAAAATAATGTTTGGCAATCTTGGAGGTGGCCAAGAAAGACTTTCTGGGTGTCATTGGTAAAGACACTGTAGTGTCTGAAGGTCTATTGATTTTGCTGATGTTTGCAAATGGTGTAATAGATGAACTTTACTCTGCTTTGCTGAAGCATTTGGAAAAGCATTGCTACATAGGTTTCTTGGAATAGAGGACATTTGGAGATATGTGAAAGCCGGGGATTGGTTTATTAAAATCACGCCATACTATGTCACATAGGATATAAATACCGTGTCTTAAACAAAGGACAGGGAGAGAGACAACATATTGGATCAACAGATTGGCCGTTTCTCTCCAGATATAACTGCAGATATCTGTAAATTAATACTGTGAACTTTGATACAATAAATCTTTATAATCAAAGAACAGTGTAAGCGGACTTCTTATCATCACAGCATAATTAGCAACGCTGTCTTGGACACCACAACACACACATTTAAAGTGACACCAGCCTCCACTGTAATAGAATGAGCAAAAAAAGGTGTGGTCACTTCCTATTTTAACTGTGTCTTTATATCCTATTATAATTGTTTCACTTTTTAATTTACACACAGCTTGGATGGTAAAATGTATGCATGCATGACTAAGTCGCTTTGGATAAAAGTGTCTGCTAAATGGCATATACAGTGGGGGGGAAAAGTATTTGATTCCCTGATGATTTTGTATGTTTGCCCACTGACAAAGAAATGATCAGTCTATAATTTTAATGGTAGTGTCACGCCCTGACCTGGAGAGACTGTTATTCTCTAGGTAGTTTGGTCAGGGTGTGAAACTCTATGTTTTGTATTTCTATGTTTTGCCGGGTGTGGTTCCCAATCAGAGGCAGCTGTCGCACGTTGTCTCTGATTGGGGATCATACTTAGGCAGCCAGTTTTCCTGCCTGGGTTGTGGGATCTTGTTTGTGTTTCGGTGTGTTTGTGTATAGCCTTCTGACGTCACGTTTCGTTGCCTTTTGTCAGTGTTTATTGTTTTAATAAACATGTATGCATTCCACGCTGCGCCTTGGTCTAATCCATCTCTCAATGATCGTGACAGGTAGGTTTATTTGAACAGTGAAAGACAATAACAACAAACAAATCCAGAAAAACGCATGTCTAAAATGTTATAGATTTGATTAGGAGCACACTCTTAAAGGGACTGCTCCTAATCTCAGCTTGTTACCTGTATAAAAAAGACACCTGTCCACAGAAGTAATCAATCAATCAGATTCAAAACTTTCCACCATGGCCAAGACCAAAGAGCTCTCCAAGGATGTCAGGGACAAGATTGTAGACCTACACAAGGCTGGAATGGGCTACAAGACCATCGCCAAGCAGCTTGGTGAGAAGGTGACAACAGTTGGTGCAATTATTCGCAAATGGAAGAAACACAAAATAACTGTCAATCTCCCTTGGCCTGGGGCTCCATGCAAGATCTCACCTCGTGGAGTTGCAATGATCATGAGAACAGTGAGGAATCTGCCCAGAACTACACAGGAGGATCTTGTCAATGATCTCAAGGCAGCTGGGACCATAGTCACCAAGAAAACAATTGGTAACACACTACGCCGTGAAGGACTGAAATCCTGCAGCACCCACAAGGTCCCCCTGCTCAAGAAAGAACATATACAGGCCCGTCTGAAGATTGCCAATGGACATCTGAATGATTCAGAGGAGAACTGGGTGAAAGTGTTGTGGTCAGATGAGACCAATGGAGCTCTTTGGCATCAACTCAACTCGCCGTGTTTTTAGGAGGAGGAATGCTGCCTATGACCCCAAGAACACCTTCCCCACCGTCAAACATGAAGGTGGAAACATTATGCTTTGGGGGTGTTTTTCTGCTAAGGGGACAGGACAACTTCACCGCATCAAAGGGACGATGGACGGCGCCATGTACCGTCAAATCTTGGGTGAGAACCTCCTTCCCTCAGCCAGGGCATTGAAAATGGGTCGTGGATGGGTATTCCAGCATGACAATGACCCAAAACACACGGCCAAGGTAACAAAGGAGTGGCTCAAGAAGAAGCACCTTAAGGTCCTGGAGTGGCCTAGCCAGTCTCCAGACCTTAATCCCATATAAAATCTGTGGAGGGAGCTGAAGGTTTGAGTTGCCAACCGTCAGCCTCAAAACCTTAATGACTTGGAGAAGATCTGCAAAGAGGAGTGGGACAAAATCCCTCCTGAGATGTGTGCAAACCTGGTGGCCAACTACAAGAAACGTCTGACCACTGTGATCGCCAACAAGGGTATTGCAAGCAAGTACTAAGTAATGTTTTGCAGAGGGGTCAAATACTTATTTCCCTCATTAAAATGCAAATCAATTTATAACATTTTTGACATGCGTTTTTCTGGATTTTTTTGTTGTTATTCTGTCTCTCACTGTTCAAATAAACCTACCATTAAAATGATAGACTGATCATGTCTTTGTCAGTGGGCAAACGTACAAAATCAGCAGGGGATCAAATACTTTTTTCCCCTCACTGTATTATTATTATTATATTATTATTATTATTATTATTATTATTATTATTAATGGGAAGGCCATGAGTGAAGAATCCTTGGCCGAAAATGAACAACTGCTCGTTCTATACTACCTGGAGTCTCATGCTGAAACATCTCCAAATGGCTGGAGTTGTAGAAATGTTGACCGTAAGTTAACTAATGTCATATGCTATAATGTTGAATCGTATTTGCTTTTTTGGCACGTGTTATTGATATGTCACAGTTCCAATTGTAGCTGAACGAATGGCTCTCAAGGGAGGTGCGCAAGTTGCCAAATGGTGAGAAATGGACTGTCATCGGTGTTAAGCAACACAAGACAGGGACACAGTTAGTGGCAACCGTTTCGTTAGACGAGGAGGAAGATTCAGTAAGTATATTTACCACAATCTGGTTATTGTGAATGTGATTGATTTAATACAAACCTGGTAAATATGTTTTCTTTTGTGTACATTTTCAGTGGTTGGATGTGTACTACCGACACGTTCGACCAGCTTTTCTTCAAAACTCTGACGTGGAAGAAGATGAGATTCTTCATTTCCACAACTGGAAAAGCCATCTACAACCCTTCGAAAAACCTACAAAGGTTTCATGCCAAGTACAACACTGTTAAGAAGAACGCTGTTTTTTTTATCATTACACAATACTTTTTTGACAGTACAGTTTTCTAAATCCAAAACAGTTTTTTCTTGTTCTTTCATAAGATACAAACTCCCCAACATCACAAGCCAGGTAGCGACACAGGTTTTTGAGACAAATACCAAAGCCAGCTTCACAGATGCAGAGAAGGCACTTGTTGCTGACTACTTGGCCCATACAACTGCTACAGCTGACAGGCACTACCGCTTGAAGACACCAGTCAATGCCTTCATGGGATTGAAGCTGATCTCCAAAGTTGCCATGTCCAGTGAATCTGAGTAAGTATTTACACGAATTATATAAATGACCCTTTACATTGTCTTGTAAATGTTGTTACAAATGGCGAACATATTTGTTATTTTTCCTTTTTCAAGTAGTGAAACTGCAGGCCCCTCCTGCGCAAGCACAAGTTATGGAACAGGAGCATTGTCCAGCAGCCAAAAGTTGGATGAGGCACAGGCCTTGAACCTCTTCTATCAAAGCTTCCCTGTCACAATTGATGGACAATCAATCAAGAAGAAGGACAGACTACTGATTGCAGGAAGGCATGAGAGATACTGTTATGACAAGTGGAGAAGCCAGCAAGAGAAAATGAGATGGGATTATGTGATCAGTAAGATGCAGCTAAAATACAGTAAACTGAATACAATTTTATCATATAAGGTATTACGAGAATGTACTTGATTTAGTCACATAACTACGACTGTAAGTAGTCCTGGATAAGGGCTTCTGCTATTGAATTAAATGAAATTAATAATAACACATTTGTTTGTCTTTGCGTTGTTACAGCTCACTTCCCCAGAAGAGAACCCACTGCCAGTCAAGTAGAGATATACATTGAATGGCAGAACTGGGAGAAGAACAAAGTGAAGGTGGAGGATGTCCTTCGTTACTGGCAACCTTCAAGCAACACTGACACAACAAAAGACAAGGCAATTATGAAGCTGGTGAAGTCCCAGAAGTGGAAAGGACTGTACATTGCCAGTGACCCTGTCAAAGGATGAAAGGTCATGACGACGCGGACATTTGCTAAAGGGGAAGTCGTCTCTGACTACCACGGTCTCCCACTCTTAGGGAAGCAGGGGAAATAACTTTTGGCAGCAACAGAGGAAGACAAGATGGGGTACCTTTACTTCTACAAGGATGCATCAGGGAAAACGTGCTACATAGATGCCAAGACTGTGCCCTGCCCTTGCCACCCAGAGAAGGACACAATTGGACGGAGGATCAACCACTCCAGAAAGAGAAGCAACATAAAGGGTCAGCTTTAGCAACTTGAAGAGGATGGCAAAGTGTGGAACGTCATCCTTTTCATTGCCCAACGAGACATTCCGGTGCAGGAAGAACTGTTATTTGACTATAGGGTGTAAAGAAAATATTTTGGTGGAGAAGGAGAACATTTGGAATGGCTTGACAGCTAGGTCAGTCAGCTTGAAATCACCAATAACTGATGGGACTCAAAACTATCCTTAAACACCCTTTTAAAATGTAAAACTGTAATTTTTGTAATATATTTAGCCCTGCATGTTTGACTGAAAAAGTCAGTTTTGGGTATGCTGCACTTTTAAGTAAAACAACACGTTTAAAAAAAAAAACTGCGTATTCTTTTTATTTCCACCCTTTTATCTATTGAACACACTTTTGGCATAATTTGCAATAAACATTTTTTTTATTTTCATTTGAAATCTAGCTTTTGCATTAGACAGGCAATTATGTGAGCTGCCTTGGTCATTAATTTCGGAAAGTATAGTTGCTTGCGAAAGTATTCAGCCCCTTAGCATTTTTCCTATTTTGTTGTTTTACAACCTTGTCGGGTGACAATATGGGCGCCATTACCGGCCACCCCAAGACAAAAGAGGGTAGCTTCTTCAGCCCAGAAGAACCTGGGAGGCAGCAGGGGTGTTTTCTGACTCCGGGGAAGCAAGGAGGAGGAAGAAGAAGAAGAAGAAGAAGAAGAGGATCTCCATCGAGCTGGGAGAGGGCCAGAGCGGGCTGGGAGGGGTGGGTGGGTGGGGGGGGTTGGGAGTGCAAGCGATGGGGGAGATAGACAGTGCAGAGGAGGTGATCCCCCCCCCCGTCGTTGACGGGCTCATCGATCCAACTCATCCAGGTGGACGTAGACCTGGAGACCAGGGTGATGGTGAAGCCTGCTGGAGATGGGGAGTCTCAGGGCATTTTCTGGGACCCCCCCATCCCCAATCCTTTCCCCTTGTCTTGGGTTTCACAGGAGGGGGGGTGTGTGGGTGGGGCAACCTCGGAGAGTGAGGGTCAGGAGCCCTCGCACGTGGGTGTACAAGTGTTTGGGGGGGATGATCAGTGAGGCCAAGCTGGAGCCCCTGTCATCACAGGACTCAGCTCTCCCATTTCTCACCATGGAGGAGATCCGGTCGTCCCCTGAGCTGTTTTGGCCATCAGGGGATGGGGTGTCTCAGGCAAGCTCTGGGACGCCGGTACCCCTCATCCCCAACCCCTTCCCCACGTCTCGGGGTTCTCAGGAGGGGGATACGGGGAGTGGGAGAGTTGGGGGGGCCTCCGAAAGCTGCTGGAGTAGCATCCCTGTCTGATGAGGACAGGTACCAACCGGACAGAGTAAGTGCATGACTACTGTATAGGGCTGTTTTTCTATTAGTTTGGGAAAATGGCAAACATTAAAATAATGACAACATAAAAAGGGCAGTTTTTAGTTGGTTGTCCAACATAAGTTTTACTTTTTGTTTTTTGCAGGAGGTGCATTTGAGAGATGGGGGGGATGTGGAACAATTTTTAAAAGAGTGGGTTAAAGGGAAGTCAGTGTGGAGTGTGGGGGGAGTACACTCAGCAGGGGTTGGGATTTTGTTTGGCACAAGGGAGGTGAAGGTGGAAGGAACATACGTAGCGATACAGGGGAGGGTATTGGGGGTGGACATAGTATTAGGGGATTTTAGACTAAGGGTTATAGGGGTATACGGGCCACAGACGGTGCCAGAGAGAAGGGAGATGGTGGAGCTTCTGGCAGCCCTGTGTGCCACAAACAGGGTTTTGGTAGTGGGAGGGGATTTTAATGTAGATTTAGGAGGGGTAGCAGATGGTAGTGTAGGGGCCATCACCGGACTTATGGCAAGCCATGGCCTGGTGGATGGCGGCCTTAATACTACTCCGGCGCTGGCAGGCCCCACGTGGCGTAACTCCCGGGTTTTGTGAGGAGGCTGGACTACGTCTTCCTACCCAAATCCCTGGGGCTTTTGTCTGGGCGGTTGTTGCCTGTGTTTTTCTCGGACCACGACAGGGTTTGTTTTAGGGTCAAAGCACCTGTCTGCCTTTTCGGTAGGGGGTACTGGAAGCTCGACCGGGATATCCTGGAGGAGCGAGCTTTCATCAACACTTTTTCCGTTTTTTTTCGGGGGCTTGAGGGTGTCCGTCCTATGTGCGGAGGGGTGTTGGAGTGGTGGGAGATAGCCAAAGTCAGGATTAGGGTTTTATTAGTGGGTTTTGTAACAGGAAGGTGAGAGAAGGGAGGTGGAACAGCTCCAACGTTTACTTGAGCTCGAGTACGAGGCAGGCAACCTCGGGAGCTCGATGGATGTTGAGCGTGCAACCAGCCTAAAGGCTCAACTCAGGGAGGTGCATGAGCGGAAGGCCCGTGCTTTCCTGCAGCGTGCACACTCCGAGTTCATAGAGCAGAATGAGACCTGCTCTGCAGTGTTTTTTAAATCAGTTAGGGAAAAGCAGGAAAGACAGGTTTTTTACGGGGTGAGGGATAGACAGGGTAGGATAGTCAGGGAGCTGGCACAGATGGTCAGGGTGGCAACTGACCATTTCCAGAGGTTTTTCCAGGAGAGGGTAGTAGAGGAAGAGCAGGGTACCGTGTTCTTAGAACATTTGTCCCAGCGTGTGCCGGAAGACATTACAAAGGCGGTGGAGGCCCCGATAACACTAGAGGAGGTGGAGAGTGCCCTCAAGAGGATGTGGAAAGGAAAGGTGCCTGGGATGGATGGGCTGCCGACTGAGTTTTACCTCAAATTTTGGGGTATGCTTGGACCGGTGGTACTCGAAGTCCTGACGGCTGTTCTCGAGACTGGAGTTCCGGGCAGGTCAATGGCTGTAGGTGTGCTGTCCCTCCTCTACAAGAAGGGAGACACCTTAGCAACTGGCGGCCGTTGACCATGTTGTGCGTAGATTATAAAATACTAGCTAAGGTCATGGCAGACCGTTTGCGCACAGCCCTTCCCTATGTTGTCCATGAGGATCAAACGTGTGGGGTGGAAGGCCGTTCCATTAGGTGGAACCTCCAACTGATTAGGGACTCCATCGCCTGGGTTGAGGATAGAAGACTGCCTCTAATGGTAGCGGCACTTGATCAGGCAAAGGCTTTCGATCGCGTCAGTAGGGTTTTTCTTTTCAGAGTGTTAGGTAGGTTAGGGTTTAGTGATCGCTTTATAAAGTGGATCAAGATTTTGTATGTGGGTAGAGGGTGAGCATAAACAGCCATCTGGGTGACGTGTTTGGCCACTCCTCAGGGGTCAGGCAGGGATGCCCGCTCTCGGCACTCCTTTTCGTGCTCTATATGGAGCCCCTGGCGGCTGCTATTAGAGCTGACGCAGAGGTGGAGGGTTTGCTGGTCCCTGGGAGCGGCGGTTTGCATGTTAAGGTGACACAGTATGCCGATGACACCACCTTGATTTTTTGCAAGGACTCGTGCCTGCTAAGGTCTCTGGCCATAATTGGAGACTTCACCCGCGCGCCGGGAGCGGTCCTTAACAGACGACTTGGCGAGGTTAAGTATTTTGGCAGATGGTGGGGCAGGACGGACGTGCCCGGTGGACTATCTTTCTGTAATGGGGCCCTGAGGATTCTTGGGGTCCACTTTGAGACCTCCGGCTCTGCGACACTGAACTGCAACATGAGGGTTGCTGTGGTGCAGAGGAAGCTGGCAATGTGGAAGGCCAGATCTTTGTCTTTCTTGGGCAAGGTCCTGGTCCTGAAGGTGGATGTACTGCCTTCCCGTCTGTATTTGGCATACATTTATCCATTGCCAGCGAGCATGAGGAGGGGGCTAGTATGGTTTGTTTAAGTTCATGTGGGGGGGCAGGTATGAGTATGTCGCCAGGGCTCGCATGCTCTCAACCATCGGGGAGGGTGGGAGCGGAGTCCCACATTTCCCACTCAAGCTGGACTCGATTTTTGTTTAGTTTTTGTTGAATGAGCTCGCTAATCCGGTGATTCATTCCTCCGGTTATTTTCTGTGGGTGTTCTTCTCATACCAGGCGAGAAGTGTAATGGTGTGGTCCAACACGGGTCCTCGGGCTGAACAGCTGCCGTGGCACTTCAGCCATGCGGCGAAGTGGCTGCGTGCGCATCCAGAGGTTGAAGTCACAGACACCTGGATCACAGACACCTGTACGAGGAGGTTAGACGTAGTGTTTGTGCGGCCCCTGTGGTGGGTACCCCTGCTGTGGTCTGGGAGAACATACAGGTGCGGGTTTTGGACAACCGCCTAAAGGATCTAAATTGGTTAAGCCTCCACAAGTGCTTGCCGGTAAGATCCATCATGTACCGGCATAGTTTGGCACGATCCCCTCAGTGTCCGAGACCAACTTGCGTTGGGGAGGAGACGATACGCCACATGTACTGGGACTGTGCTTTCGCAGGAGTAGTGTGGGCCAGGGCACAGTGTTGACTAGGTAGAGTTAAGGGGGATTTTGTTTTAACATGGGCGAGGGTGGAGAGAGGAATAGGGAGAGCAGGCGGGGTAAGTAGGGAACGTTTTTTGTTGTGGCTGATCATCAGCCTTCTTAAACAAGGGCTGTGGGATGCTAGGCAAGGTTTGGTAAAGTCAGGGGCAAACTGTGGGGTGGAGGGAATAGTGAGGAGAGTGGAGGGAGATTTGAGAGGGAGGATAAGGAGGGAGGAGAGGAAGTGGGGTCACCATGCCGCCATAGAGCGGTGGAAAGGGGGACTAGGGCTGGTCAGATAGGTAAGTCCTAGAAGGTAGTTATTGGTAGGCAGTTGTGGGATATTGATGTGTTAGGTTTACTGATGTAATGTGGTTTTAGTTCGCTGCGGTCCCCTGCAAAGGAACAGGGGTCAGGCGCAGGTTGAACACCAATACCCTGTGTTTATGAGCCATAAAAATTATGTTACCAAGTACCATAAATTGAGAATGGGGGAAATGTCAGTAGGTTGGAAAATGGTTTTGACGTGCTGATAGTTCAACTGTGAAATAGATTATGGTGTATGTTAAGATGTGGTGGTACAATGTTGTTAAAAACCAGTGACTTTTTTGTTATAAAAACGTTTTGTATGGGTATGTTATAAATGTATAAATTGTTCACCATTTGGATGTATGAAAGGTAGAATAAAACTTTGAATCATCTGTTTTTATCATTTCTTAACTACCCCAGGCGAAGGGTCCCCCACAACACCTAAGGCCACGGCCTGACAGCACTGCGGAGCCTAGGGCGATGCGCCTAGGGGAGGGGTCTCCTCTGGGCCCCGACGGATGGGTACGAAGTCAATTCAGGAAGAGCAGGAGGAGGCTTTTTTGATAAGGACTCACCCCGTTCTTGTACAAAGGACCAAAGACAGCTTTTTAACAAAGTGACTTTTGACAGGCTTTCCATGTCTTAAAATTTTTATACTTTGTTAAATCATTTATGCACATTTTAAATGGCTTTTTATAGATTGGCTTTTACAAGAAAGGGTACTTTTATGCATGATTGCTTTATTGTTTTAAATGAACAACTTGTACCTTTTAAATGTAATATAATGCTGATTTTTATGCATTTTATGCTGTTTTTATGTGTATAAATCAATAAAAAATGTGAGCTGTTTTAAAAAGGAAAATGAATCAATAAAAACTTTTCCAAAATAAAAAAGTTTATTTTGTGTCCCGTGGTGTTGGTAGGCCCTGTTAGCCTAGCATAGCTGGGCCTGCCAGATTCCTCTGGTGTTTACACTTCCCCCCCTTTTTTTTGTGTGTTTATTTTCTCACTGCTGGTGGGACAAAGGGAGTGGGCCTCCATCATGTCAGCAGCACAGGCTGGCATGCGGAGGCACCACGCCATACACCTCCTTTTAAAAGGAGAAGGGAGGGAAAACAATGGAGTTGTCCCAATTGGACTTCTCCAGAAAATTCCTCCAAAAAGAACTCGGTTTCAGACCTGCGCAGGTGAACTGCATCTTAACCCTCCCTTATGGGAAGGGCTTCGATGTTAGTTTCACCGGCGCCAGCTTCCTGAGGGATTTCTGGGGGAGACTCCAGAACACCCAGGGGTCCCTGACAGCAATATTTGAGGTGACCAAGCTGACGGACAATAGCATTAAAACCGTTATTGTCCATATGTACAATGAGACTGTACAACCGGAGGACGTTGCAGTATGGTTGGGCAGGTACTACAACGTAAGGGGGCCCCTGACCCAGGTGAAGGATCCCGATGGGATCTGAACAGGGGCCTGGAGGGTCACTGTTCAGCAGAGGGAGGATCCCGGGGGCTATGGTGGGTTGAAAGCCATCCCATCCACCATAGTCCTCGGAGAGAACAGGGTCCATGTTCACTACCAGGACCAGCCTAGGCAGTGCCGTAAGTGTGGTGAGCATGGCCACCTAGCAGACGCCTGTGACAAGGTGGTCTGCATGAAGTGCCGAGAGGTGGGCCACCGCTACGAGGATTGCACAAACGGAAGATCGTGCAACCTCTGTGGCGAGCGGTCCCACCTCATCCGCAGCTGCCCCTCCTCCTGGGCCAACAAGGTCAGGGCTGGCAGGATGGAGGCGGTGGCTGCGGACCGGGCTTCCGAGCGCCAGGTGGAGGAAGTGGCAGTTGCCACGGTAGCGGAGGTGGTGGTAGCGGTAGTGGAGGAGATGGTGGCGGTAATGGAGGAACTGGTAACCCTACCCACCCCAACCCCCCCGCCCCAGACTGAGGTGACCCCTGAAGGAGAAAGGGCGGAGAAAGACGGCTCTGGAGTGGTGGTGAGTGAGAGCTCCCCAAGTGGGTCAGATAGCATGATGACAGTGTCAGAAACGACACTGCCATCCAACTCTCCAAACCAGGACTTGTTTTTAAACCCAGTTTGTACCTCCTCTCCCTACTGCCCCCCCTTACCCCGTAGGGAGAGAGAGAAAGGACCCGAAAAATAACCCCTTTTAAACTGTTTGAATGCCTTCTTTCCTTTTAGCACTGTTTTTACTCACCTCTTTCTTGGCTTTTAACATCACCACCATTAACATTAGGAGTGTAAAAACAGAGGTAAGAGCACAATCGGTTTTATCCGTTTTAGAAAGTGTTATTTCAGATGTGTTTTTACCGGAGTGTGGTCTACCCTTTTTATCCTCTTACAGCAAATGGCAGAAGTGGCAGCACGGGCCCTCCATTTGGAGCGGATCCAATTTTAATAAAAACGATGGTGTTGCCATTTTATTCAAGACCCCACAGGTGTTGGTGAGGGGGAGCACAGTGGTGGTTGTGGGGCGTGCTCTTTTAGCCAAATGCACCTTTATGGGGAGGGATTTTAATGTGCTAAATGTATATGGTTTTAACAACAAACATGACCGGTGCACACTATTAGAAGACCTGCAGTCCCACATGCTGGGGAGGGATCCTCTAGTGGTGGCTGGGGATTTTAACTGTGTTTTAAGTAGAGCAGGCAGGAGAGGAGCGGGAGAAGATTTTAAGGTAAATAGGTCAAGCGTTTTATTGCAAGGGTTCTGCAGGGATTTTAAATTAACTGACTGTTTTAAAACCCTGCATCCAAAAGGAGGGCTTCACCTGGACCAGTGGTGACGGCACCAGAGCCTCTCGCATTGACTATCTGTTTACCCGCGACTGCCCGCCAACTGATGCTAGAAAGACGCTACAGGACTTCTTTGACACATGAGCACAGTGGTGGAAAATGGTGAAGGGCAAGACAAGGACCTTCTTCAGAGAGATAGTGAGGGGAAAAAAGTATTTGATCCCCTGCTGATTTTGTATGTTTGCCCACTTACAAAGAAATGATCGGTCAATACTTTTAATGGTAGGTTTATCTGAACAGTGAGAGACAGAATAATAACATAATTACCCAGAAAAACGCATGTCAAAAATGTTATAAATTGATTTGCATTTTAATGAGGGAAATAAGTATCAGAAAATATTTCTGGCTCCCAGGTGTCTTTTATACAGGTAACGAGCTGAGATTAGGAGCACACTCTTAAAGGGAGTGCTCCTAATCTCATCTTGTTACCTGTATAAAAGACGCCTGTCCACAGAAGCAATCAATCAATCAGATTCCAAACTCTCCACCATGGCCAAGACCAAAGAGCTATCCAAGGATGTCAGGGACAAGATTGTAGACCTACACAAGGCTGGAATGGGCTACAAGACCATCGCCAAGCAGCTTGGTGAGAAGGTGACAACAGTTGGTGTGATTATTCGCAAATGGAAGAAACACAAAAGAACTGTCAATCTCCCTCGGCCTGGGGCTCCATGCAAGATCCCACCTCATGGAGTTGCAATGATCATGAGAACGGTGAGGAATCAGCCTAGAACTACACGCGATGATCTTGTCAATGATCTCAAGGCAGCTGGGACCATAGTCACCAAGAAAACAATTGGTAACACACTACGCCGTGAAGGACTGAAATCCTGCAGCGCCCGCAAGGTCCCCCTGCTCAAGAAAGCACATATACAGGCCCATCTGAAGTTTGCCAATGAACATCTAAATGATTCAGAGGAGAACTGGGTGAAAGTGTTGTGGTCATGAGACCAAAATCGAGCTCTTTGGCATCAACTCAACTCGCCGTGTTTGGAGGAGGAAGAATGCTGCCTATGACCCAAAGAACACCATCCCCACCATCAAACATGGAGGTGGAAACATTATGCTTTGGGGGTGTTGTCACGCCCTGGCTCTAGGGACTCTTAAGTTGAGCCAGGGTGTGTAGAGTTTATGTTTTGTGCTCGTTGTGTCTAGTCTAGTTTTTGTATATCTATGTTGGCCAGAGTGGTTCTCAGTCAGAGGCAACGAGTATCAGCTGTTGCTGGTTGTCTCTGATTGGGAACCATATTTAGTCAGGTGGTTTTCCCACAGTGTTTGTGGGATCTTGTTCCGTGTTGGTTTGTGTTTTGCACCTGTGGACGTCACGTATCGATTTGTTGTTTTGTTCATGTATCATTTAATAAATAAGTATGTTCACCTTCCACGCTGCGCCTTGGTCCTCTATATCCGACGATCGTGACAGGTGTTTTTCTGCTAAGGGGACAGGACAACTTCACAGCATCAAAGGGACGATGGACGGGGCCATGTACCGTCAAATCTTGGGTGAGAACCTCCTTCCCTCAGCCAGGGCATTGAAAATGGGTCGTGGATGGGTATTCCAGCATGACAATGACCCAAAACACACGGCCAAGGCAACAAAGGAGTGGCTCAAGAAGAAGCACATTAAGGTCCTGGAGTGGCCTTGCCAGTCTCCAGACCTTAATCCCATAGAAAATCTGTGGATGGAGCTGAAGGTACGAGTTGCCAAACGTCAGCCTCGAAACCTTAATGACTTGGAGAAGATCTGCAAAGAGGAGTGGGACAAAATCCCTCCTGAGATGTGTGCAAACCAGGTGGCCAACTACAAGAAACATCTGACCTCTGATTGCCAACAACCGTTTTACCACCAAGTACTAAGTCATGTTTTGCAGAGGGGTCAAATACTTATTTCCCTCATGAAAATGCAAATCAATTTATAATATTTTTGACATGCATTTTTCTGGATTTTTTTTGTTTTTATTCTGCCTCTCACTGTTCAAATAAACCTACCATTAAAATTATAGACTGATCATGTCTGTCAGTGGGCAAACGTACAAAATCAGCAGGGGATCAAATACTTTTTTCCCTCACTGTAGGAAAGGAGAAGAAAAAGAGACCATTTTGGGACCGCAGAGGCGACTGGAAAGGTATTTTAATCTAGTTCAACAGGGTTTTGATTTTAACCAGGAAATTAAAGAAGTTAAGAAAGAAATTGAATTTTTAGTAGAACAGAAGAGCAAGGGGGTTATTTTAAGAAGCAAAGAAAGGGAATTAGAAAAGGGGGAGAAGTGCACTATATACTTTTTTAAGAAGATAGTTAGGAAGGGTAGGATAATGACAGTTTTAAGAGATGAATACAGCGTTTTAAAATAAGACACAGAGGGAATAAAATAAGTAGTAGAGGATTTTTATGGGGAACTGTTTGGGGAAAAAGACGTGTGTGAGGAAACCATGGGGGACGTTTTATCATACATTGACAGGATTTTACCCAACACAGACGACTTAATAAAAGACTTAACAACTACAGAACTCGACAAAGGACTAAGACATTTTAAGAGGGGTAAATCACCGGGGGAGGACGGCCTCCTTTTGGAGTTTTATCTGACCTTTTGGGATGTTTTAGCTGACGAACCTCTGACTGTTTTTACTGACTTTGAACAACTTGACAGTCTACCTGACAGTTTTAGAGTAGGAATAGTGACCCTTTTACACAAGAAAAATGACAGGACTGACCTGAAACTGGAGACCGATTACCCTTTTAAACTTTGATTGTAAACTTTTTACTAAGGTTTTAACACCCAGAATGTCTTCTGTCTTAGGGGAGGTGATCCACCCGGACCAAGCCTGTGCCATTCCGGGAAGGAAGATCACGGACAGCCTAGTACTGATCAGAGATGCCATCTGTTATGCGAGAGACAGAAACATGCGGCGTATAGTCCTAAATTTAGATTTTGAGAAAGCTTTTGATCGGGTCTCGCATCAGTACCTCAAGGTACTGCAAAAAATTGGGTTCCCTGAAAGGTTTCTAGCTTGGGTGGGATTGCTGTATGGGGACATCACCAGCAGAATCCTTGTAAATGGGTATTTGTCAAGAGCAGTGGGAGTACACTGCGGCGTCCGTCAGGGATGTCTGTTATCTCCCCTCCTGTTTGTGGCTTGCATAGAACCACTGGCACAGGTCTTGAGAAGGGACCAACGGATCAGTGGGGTGGGTATCCCGGGGAGTGGGGGGATGACCGCCAAGTGCGTTTTTTACATGGACGACGTAAACATTTTATGCACTGACCTTTTATCTGTCGACAGGACTCTGGACAGGACTGACTGGTACGGACGAGCCTCTGGGGTGAGACTGAACAGAAACAAGACAGAGGCCCGTGGGCAGACTCAGACTTGACCAGACTACCACTGACTGTTAAAATGACAGACATAAGGGTACTGGGTGTAAAATTTGACACGGAGGGAGGAGGGAGTAGCAATTCGACCGGGATTTTAGGGACAGTAAGACAGAGACTAGGTTTTTGGGGACTGAGACGACTGTCTTTTGACGAGAGACTGGGCCGACGGAAGCGCGGAGGTGGCCGCGGTCACGTGTACCGACGAGATGCCGTACACGACGTGGTAAGAAGAAACGACAACCAGAGGCAGAGGGGGCCGTTCACACGGTCCCAGAACCCACGGGACTGAGTGTCTTTAATTTATCAAGCAAGATATTGAGTCCTGCCCATGTCTCCTTACATAATAAAGGGTTATCTTTTGTGCCTACAACTCAGTGCAACGATTTCGATGTTAATGTAGACATGTTTAAGTTTTTTAGAAACATCAGTTTAAAAGGAACACTTCAGCTCCCCTAATTGTGATATTTCAACTGAACATGTAGGTGGCTCACCTGCACATACTCCGACTCCTTTCAGAAGTAAGAGTTATTTTGTACCTCCAGCCAATCGCAATCACTCTATTGAGACGTATTGCAGACTCGTTGAAAAAGATGTTGGTAATCTCCTTAAGAACAAACAAGAGTACATATCTTTTCAAAATTTACCCAAGGATGAAAAACAAGCTTTGCTTGATTTACAACCAGATACGTCAGTTCTTACCCGCCCTGCTGATAAGGGTGGGTCAGTTGTACTCATGGATAGGAAAGTTTATGTAAATGTGTGTCACAGACAACTGCTTGACAACACCTTTTACAAGAAACTCAGAAGTGACCCCACTTCCAAATTTCAGAACACTATCTGTTCTGTCCTAGATGGGTATTTAAGTTCTGGTCAAATCACCAAAAAAGAACATGATTTTTTGGCTATTCAACACCCTAAAATTGCTACTTTTTATACTTTGCCGAAATTACACAAGAATGTTACAAAACCTCCAGGGCGCCCTATTGTAGCAGGCATTGATGCAGTAACATCCCCTTTATCGACCTATGTTGACTTTTTTATTAGACCTCTCGCAGAACAGCTCCCCTCCTTTGTAAAGGACACCAGCAGTATGATCTCTATTGTTGAATCTCTTGATCCTCTCCCTGATAATACCTTGTTAGTTACTTTTGATGTTGAGTCGTTATACACGAATATTCCACACGAGGATGGTATTGAAGCCATGGAACATTTTCTTCTGCAACGTGACCCTAATGAACTACCTTCCAGTGCATGCATTATAACATTGGCTGAAATAGTACTCACACACAACTACTTTATGTTTCTAAATTATTTCTTTATTCAGACGAAGGGTACAGCTATGGGATCCCCTATGGCTCCTAACTATGCCAATTTGTATGTGGGTTACATTGAGAAACAGTCAATTTTCAATCCTCTAAAAAATGTTTTCTTGCCTAACATTATTATTTGGAAATGGTACATTGATGATATTTTTGTTCTATGGAGGGGTGATTCTAAACAGCTCCAGGCATTCCATGCTTTTCTTAACTCTTGTTCTGAGCACCTGAGATTTACTATGCAATCAGACACACGTCAAATCAGTTTCCTTGATCTTCTGATTTTGAGTGAGGATAATGTTTTATACACTGATCTTTACAGGAAACCTACTGATCGTAACAGTTTGTTGAGGGCTGATAGCTGTCACCCACTTCCCTTGAAAAACAGTTTGCCTTACAGCCAATTCTGTCGAATCAAAATAATTTGTAAAAAAACAAAATCAGATTTTGACCGTAATATGGCTGAGATGCAAAGAAAATTCAAGGAGAGGTGGTACAAAAATGGTCAGATTAATACTGCCATTGAGAAAATTCAAAACAAATCGAGACCTGATCTCTTTCAGGGACAGTCTCGTAAAAAGAATCATTCTTGCGTTCTAACAACACGCTATTCAAAGTGCTCTGAACAAATTAAGGGAATCGTTCACAAACATTGGCACATTCTAAGATCTGATGACAGTATTGGTAATGTGTTTTCAGACCCTCCCTTGGTTGTATTCTTGCGGGGCAGAAATCTCAGAGATCAATTGGTAAACTCTGATTTACCACCCCTAAATATCCCTGCACAACGTCTATTTGCGCCTCTACCGGATGGAAACTACAAGTGTAACGGCTGTGCTCAATGCAATGGCACTTACAAATGTAGATCCTTCAAACACCCCCAAACAGGGAAACAGATCCCAATCAAAGGTGTTATTACGTGCTCCACTAAGGCAGTTATTTATCTTATAGCTTGTGGTAAAAATGATGTGGGTAAAACAAAGCGCGAATTAAAAGCACGAATCTCGGCGCATCGTAGCACCATTAGGTGCCAAAACTCGACATACCCAGTCGCTGCCCACTTTTTGGAATCGAACCACTCGATTTCTTCCCTACGTTATATCGGCATCGAACATGCTACCTTCGGTCTCAACGTAGACTTTGATTTGAAGCCATTCTTGTGATTTTGCTATTCATTGTAAATGTTGTGGGCCTATGTAGCTAAGTATCTATGATCATATGCTATCCATGTTGTTTTTATCTGTGAATTGGCCAATTCTATTAGGCCACACCCGGCCATGATTACAGACACCTGCGTGTGTCCTTTCACACTATATAAACCAGTGACCCGCAGTGTTTGTCATTATACCCTGATGAAGACAGCTTGTCTGTCGAAACGTTGGTTATTAAGATATTACATTATTGCATCTGAGCTCCTAGAGTGTGCGGCTTTCCTTTTTGAAGTGTTTTACGCCGTCAGCCAGCACCTCGCCTAAATAGGTGTGCGTTTCTTTCGCTTTTATCTGCCAGCAGGGGAGGACCTAATGCCCCAGCTTGTGCTGTATGGGGTGGGCCGAAGGCCTATAGCACCAAAGCTCTGGCCCACCCTAACGTGTCTGAAGGACGCATTGTGGTCCTCCCGCAACCTGCTGGTAGGAAAACGGTTAGAGACCACCCACCAGGCAGTGGCTTTGGTAGCCATGGAAGCCCTGGGATGGTACGAACAAAAGGGGGCCTCGACCCCAGGCGAAGGGTCCCCCACAACACCTAAGGTCCTGGCGGCCACGGCCTGACAGCGCTGCGGCGCCTAGGGCGATGCGTCTAGGGGAGGGGTCTCCTCTGGGCCCCGACGGATGGGTACAGAGTTGATTCGGAAGAGCAGGAGGAGGCTTTTTTGATAAGGACTCACCCCATTCCCGTACAAAGGACAGAAGACAGCTTTTTAACAAAGTGACTCTTGACAAGTTTGCCATGTCTTAAAAATGTTTTACCTTTGTTAAATCATTTGTGTACATTTTAAATGCCTTTTTACAGATTGGCCTTTTACAAGAAAGGGTACTTTTATGCATGGTTGCTTTATTGTTTTAAAGAAACAACTTGTATTTTTTAACAAATGTAAATGTAATATATAAATGCTGGTTTTAATGCTTTTTATGCCGATTTTGTGTGTGTAAATGAATTAAAAATATATATGGAGCTGTTTAAAAAAAGGAAATGCATCAATATCTTTCCAAAATAAAAAATCTGTTCTTATCGGTTTAATATCTGATACGTCCCCCATCGGGGAACTACATATTAAATGGATTTTTCGAACAGGGAGTCGGAAATGGGGCTTGCTCCGTCCGCTCCAAGCATCGACCCGGTATTGCAGTACCTCCGGGAACGGTGCAACGCTGTTCTCCCATTGTCAAGGAAAAAACTACATGGAGGTAGATAAACAGCCAGCAGAAGAAAAGAGAAAGAAAACTATTCCAAACTGAAAGAAGGGCGAAGCACTTTGTGCGGTCCAGCGTTTTCCCTCAATTTTTCTTTTAAAAAATAAACATATATTGGCATTCACCAGGATAGTGTGTTTGTGTCTGTGTTTTTGACCAAAAACAGAACAAATACTTCACCAGGACAGTCAGTCAGTCTGTGACTTTTACCCCACAGCCCCCGAAAACTTGGCAAGTGGGTTCGGGGACAACCTGCGAGAACCAGGACTAGAGTAAACAGAGTGTGAACAAGTTCTATGAGTGGAGCGGAGTCCCATAGGGGAGCTCTGCTCCTATTGGTTTACCCCGCTGCCTAGGCTGCGAACAGCCTGAGACAAAATTATGCACACACCTGCAGCCATTAGGAGTACAGGTGTCCCTATAAGAGGGGACGCTTCCCCTCAATCAGCCTCCCTTTATCTTCAGCGACTGGACTGGACTGAAGAAGCCGATGAGAAGAGAAGATTCAGGACGAAAAAGTCGCAGTCGATTTCCAAGTCTCGACGTCGTCCTAAAATGAGTACACCCGGAGATTTTCCACCCCCAAAAGCTATTTTCAGAGCTCAATGTCGCTGCTCCTCCATGGCTGCTGTGGACTCACACGACTTATGTTTTGTGTGCTTAGGATCACAGTGCGCTTGGAGCGGCCTCATAGATCCCCCACTATGCTCCAGCTGCTCCCTCCTTTCTTTGAAGGAGACGAAGCAGCGATGGGCATTTTTTCGGGAGGATATCCCTCTAGAGGACGTGTTATCGGTGCTAGCCTCAGCTTCTGAGGCATCATCTGAGGGCGCTGACTCAGGAGATGACAGGGATATTCCATTGGAACAATCCATAACGCTGACCCAGACGTTTAAGACCCCTTTCCCTCAGGAAATCCCCCTGGGTGATGACGACACAGGCTCTGAATTTTCAGCAGCCCCGTCCTACGCCACTGCCTCTCTGCGCTCGGATTATCCAGGGCTCATTGAGAGGGCTGCTAAGCGGCTGGAGATTAAGCTGCCCCCCATTCCCTCCAACCCGGAAGTGGACATGATGGAGGGCGGCCCTTACTCTCGGCCTAGGAGGGCGGCAGAGCCCTTGGCCCCTGCCATGCCCTCGCTTAGTAAATATGTGGAGGGCTCATGGGAGGCACCTCTGGCTGTCTGATGGCCATGAAGGATTCTGACAGATCCACGCTACTGACGATGGCCTGTTTGGGGTCGCCGTCAAAGATGCGACGGAGCGATTCATAAAACTAGACGAGAACAAAAGCACCTGTTTAGACACCTACCGTTAGCAGGGCGCTCTAGTTTACTGGATCTACTGCTTGGCGTCGTGCCCGGCGTCAGACGGCGGCCTCCAGCAGAAAAGGGAGCGGGCCCCGCCCCGCCCCTCCTGTAGCGCCAGAGGTTCCGACCATTCTGCCGGCGAGAGAGGTCATTAACGCGTCATCCTGGCATCACCCGAAGGGCGGCCAGAAGAGACGCCGTTTATGACATGGCGAGGGGGAGAGAACGGAAGACGGCGCAGCGCCTTGTTGACTGTGCCCACTGTTCCCCCCCACCATACTGTTGAGGGTATGGAGGAAACTGTGTGTTGTGTGTCTAATAAAGAGTTGGCTCTAATTGACTTTGTCACAAGAGAGCCCCTTTTCCATGATACACCCGAGACCGTTCAGGTGCCTTTACTCTCTCCCTATCTCCTCCTCACCACTCTGAGTGTAGCACAGCCCACTACGGGTGCGTAGCTGAGCATACACATGAGGCAGGTGTGAATAAGGGAACAAGGCAGACATCTTTGATGAGCTGCCTTGTTATACCTCATAAAAACCTTACACCACAGACTGCTAGGAGTGTTGTGGTACAGGTTTCAAATAGTAGCCTGCGTACACAGCCAGTTACTGGAATGATGATGCAATCGCTATTGGGAGACGGCGCTCTGACTCAGGCGAGCACCTCAGTCAGTGCAGTTCAGACCTGTGCTGCGTTCACGGAGGGCTGGGACAACGAGGTTACGAGTATAACCAACGTGTCGGCGCCCCCGTTTCTCTCAGAACGCGCTCATGTTTCCTCTCCCTTTCATGGGAGGCCCGCCTTGAGCTGTTCCACCACTTCACTGGTCGGGGAACAGTAGCGGCGAGGGCCGTAGAGGAATACAGGTCCTTCCTACTGAATGCACCACAGCTTCGCGCTCTGCCGCACTCTCAGCATTATTGGGAGTGGCAGTGAAGCTGTACCCTCTCCCCCTGGCAAGACAGGACTCTGGAGAATGGTTATGCCATCCAATTTCATCGGACCCCTCCCCCATTCAGGGGGGTGGTGGAGATGGTGATGAAAACGCCGGAAAAAGTCGCCACTCTTGTTACAGAGATTACGGAACTTTTGGCGAAGGAGGCAGTCACAGTAATTCCCCAGGAGCAAAGGAACAGGGGGCTATATTCGCCCTACTTCCTGCTGCCCAAAAAGACGGCGGGAATGAGGCCAATATTGGATCTACGCGTTCTCAACGAGAGCATAGCCAAACGGCCCTTTCGAATGCTGACGACAAAACGTCTGCTGGAATGTGTCCAGAGGAGAGACTTTTGTACGAGCATAGACCTGAAGGACGAGTACTTTCATGTGCCGGTAAATCCGCGTCACAGGAGGTTTCTGCGTTTCGCTTTTCAAGGGGCGGCGTACGAATACACGAGGATGCCATTCGGGTACGCCCTGGCACCTCGCATGTTTTCCAAATGTGTGGAGGCGGCAATAGCACTGTTAAGTTATCAGGGTATAAGGGTTTTAGCCTACCTAGACGACTTACTTGTTCAACAGAGCTGGCGATCACACACACACACGACACAGACAGTGATTCATCATCTCATGCGTCTGGGGTTCGCTGTGAAATGGAAAAAGAGCGCGTCCTGGCCCAGTCATCAGATTGTCTATCTGGGGATATAGCTAGACACTAACGATGAGGGCTCGATTTTTCGGATCCTCGACGGGCTGCCCTGTTGCTAGCCCTATGAAGGTTTTATCCGAATCCCACGGTAAAGGCGCTTTCGGTCATGTCACTCTTGGGTCTCATGTCGTCGGCCCATTCCGTGGTTCCGCTGGGACTTATGCCAGTAAATGGAAAGTTTTTTCACAGTGTTGTGTCACAGAAAATGTGGACTCCGTGTGCTGTCAGGTCGAGAGCATACTCTCATTCCTACAATTCCTATTTGATAAGCAGCGCTCACCCGCCACCATGTAGCTGCTTGCGGCGGCGATTTAGGCTTGTCATGACGGTTTGGCAGAGACACTGTCTTCAGCCACCCTCTTGTGAAACATTTCCTATTGGGAACGCGGCGGCTTAGGCCAATGCCTAGAGCCATGCTTCCTCAGTGGGATTTTACTTTGGTACGCGAAGCGCTCTGCGAGCCACCGTTCGAGCCATTGAATCAAATCCCCCTGAAGATGTTATCTTTGAAGACGACACTGTTGCTCGCTTTGACCACAGCTAAACGTGTCAGTGATTTGTGCGCTTTTTCGACTGCCTTGCCATTTATGGCGATTGAGCAGGGCGGTGTTAAGTCTTAATCCGGCATTTATGCCTGAGGTTATTAAGAGCTTACAGATCATAGAGCTGTGGCCCTTCTCTCCCTCTCCCCATGTTGAGAGGAGAGGTGAATGGCTCCATCGCCTGTGCCCAGTGTGCGCCTTGGCGCGCTACGTGGAACGCAAGGCGGTGATTAGGTCATCGCCTCAGCTGTTTTGTGTGTCACGGTGCGGCTGCACTCGGTAGACCACTTTCTGAACAGCGTCTGTCTCACTGGCTTTTTCAGAGGAACAGGTGTAGAGGATAATTGCGCAGCGGTGTCTTGATCGTCACAGTCTCCTTTTATCAATTTCTACCTGTTAGATATGTCTTCAAACTCTCTGGTTCAGTCTGTACTTGTCAGGGTCTGATGTGGATGCGGTGGTGGAGTAAAGCGCAGGACACAGAGGAATAGTCAAGACGACTTTACTAATACCTCTCAAGGTACACACAAATTAACAGCCTCCAAAAACACAAGAGGCGTAACAAAATACGCGAGTGCGTAAAACCCACAAAAGCCAAGGTCACAGAACCTATACATACACGACAGGCGACAATAACACACAACATGCAAACCTAACACAGGGGAACTTATAGGAGACATAATCAAGACAGAATACGAGACAGGTGCACCAACTAGACATAACCAAACAAACATCGAAAACATCAAGCGGTAGTAGCTAGTACTCCGGGGACGACGAACGCCGAAGCCTCCCCGAGCAAGGAGGAGGAGCAGCCTCGGCGGTCTCCGTGACAGTACTCAGTGTAGCTGATGGAAGAACTTGAACTAAGAGAAAAAGATGCAGGACCAGTGGGCAGGGTTCCCATTATGTCTGCTTTTATTTCTATGAGAGAGACATGACTCCTGACTGAGGTTATCAGTACAGTAGAGGTAATGTATTTTGACCTGCCCACCAGTGTATAACTTTTGGGGAGGGAGGATGAGGGAAATAGTTTTTGTAACCTTGTATTACATTACTATTAAACCGACCATAAAATAACAGCATTATTACTGTCTGAGGGTTCAGTGCAGTGTTAGCTCATGTTTTTGTAAATTCCTTTACCCATCAATCTTCGGATTGAATGTGGTGAATTTCTGAATACACATGTTATGATAGCACCTTGGGTTATATAACTGTTGTCGGTGATGGAGAGGACATCATATTGTTCCCTCTGCCCACTAGTCTCTGGTTAGCCTTAGACAGACGGATTTACTGATAACACGGTCTAGGACGACACCTTGTGACGCATCACTGTTGAGTCAGTTATTAAAAGGAATATTAGAGTGTTTGTACAGTTCAGTTTAGCTCAAGTATTACATTCTTGCCACTAGTCTTTGGTTTCCTTGGACTAGGGGTGGCGGGTTACTGAAGGCACAGTGTACAGCGACACTGTGTTGCGACACTGTACTACCAGTAGTTATAGGGATATTAGAGCATTAACTGGATATGTCTTTTAACTCTGGTTCAGTTTGTACTCAGCATAGCTGATGGGAGGACTTGTACTAGGAGAAAAGAATGCAGGACTGAAGGGGCTGGTCTCCATCAGGTCTGCTCTTTTCTAGGAGAGAGACATATATCCTGACTGATATGTTTGAGTACAGTAGAAGGCATGTTGTTGATCTGCCCACCGGTGTATAACTGGGTTGGGGCGGAATGATGAGGGAAATAGTGTTTGTAACTTTGTTTACATTACTATTAGACAGGTCATGTAATATTGACGGAATTGTGACGCCATCTATCTGTTTGTTCAGATTAGTATGGCTCATGTTCTGGATTCTACCCACCAATCTTTGGGGTTCCATAGATTGAGTGTGGCAGACTACCGAATACCCACTTTTGCCAAACCGCAGAGGTCTCCCGGCGGGTGCAGGGGTCAATTTGTGGGTTATCGCTTCTTGTGTATTTTTTACATTTCTTTTACATTTTTAGTCATTTAGCAGACGCTCTTATACAGAGCGACTTACAGTTAGTGAATACATATGTTTTTTTGGTTTGTTTTTTTGTTTATACTGGCCCCCCGTGGGAATCAAACCCACAACCCTGGCGTTGCAAACGCCATGCTCTATCAACTGAGCTACATCCCTGCCAGCCATTCCCTCCCCTACCCTGGACGACTCTGGGCCAATTGTGCGCCGCCCATGAGTCTCCCGGTCGCGGCCGGCTGCGACAGAGCCTGGATTCGAACCAGGATCTCTAGTGGCACAGTTAGCACTGCGATGCAGTGCCTTAGACCACTGCGCCACTCAGGAGTACTTAGGTACCACAACCCCTTAGTCCTAAAGCCATGGCCGGAGGGCAGGATCATCAGTCAGAGGGGCTGGACTGTGCAATACTTTACAGTTCGTATGGAAGAACAAGGGCAAGCAGATTGGGAATTGAGAATGGTTCATCAGGACGGTGATCATTGGTTTAAGGGTAGAGCATGTTTTCTGCCTCCAGCAGAACACAGCTGCAGAGGGGTATGACCTTTCTCTAAACAGCCAGGCCTTGTACAGGCGGTGTATGGACACATGGAAAGAGAAGGCAGCCAGTGAGCCTCTCGAACTTCCAGGTTTTCCCCTTGTGCAGGTTGGATTTGAAGATCATAACTGTAGAATCCCTATGTGGGGGATGACAGCATCGGTGCTTTCCTAGGCCGGTTTGGGAAAGTGAGTCCAGGGGTACGGTATCTAAGGGACGGGTACAGGATCTGGTCGGGGAGGAGGCAGTTCCGGGTCGTACTGAACAGGGATCCGGAAGGAGTCAATAAGCTGTTTGACCCACAAGCCTATTTCAAGGTCGTGTTCAGCTGGCGGCATCTTCGGACAATGGACAGTCAGGGTTTGAGTACAAGGGGAAAGGAAGAAGAGGAGGACCATAGACCTGGTGTTGATGGAAGAACACAGGAGGCTGTCGGTGGCCATCTCCAATAGGTTTACAATACTGAACCCTGATACCGGGGATGAAGGGTCAGATGTGGGGGCCGGGACCCAAGGTTTTTGAAGCCTTCAGCGCTTGCGGTCTCCGAGGCCTCAATAGTGCGGACTGGGGATCAGCTCCAGGGGTCCTTTTTGATTCCGGCAGTTTCCGAGAAGGACGCCTCGGAGGTGGACACCAATCCTGAGGAGGCTTCAATGGACTGTGCACGGGTACTTCCCGGGGGAGACTACTCCTCCAGCCCTGCGGAGGCATCGTTGGCCTGTGGACAGGTAGCAACCTATGTGGACTCCTCCTGCGGAGCCCCGAACGCACCTTTGTGGCACCGGGCACGCCGAACAGTTACCTCTACCTGGAAGGGGTGAGTGGCTTGGAGATGGGGGAGGGTCCTGTCTGAGATAGACTGTACTTACCCTGGGCAATCTTGTTCGTTTTCTCTCCTTTGCATGGCCCTATTTACAGCTGTGACAGTGAATGTCAGGGGATGAAGAGAGGTGTGTTTCAGTACCTTTCCTGAGTGTTTGTGTGTATTGATACTCTAGGGGGTGCTGCACAGTGGTGCCCTGCAGCATTTGTTTGTTTGTTGTTTAAACTCGTCTGTTTTTGTTGCTTTGTTTATAGTAGTTTAATAGTGTTTTATGTTGCATCGGATTACCGATTAGGCTATGGTAGAGCGACATGAAGTGTGTACAGTGGATTATTCTTCTACTTGGATTACTTTTGCTGGTACCTGAAACAGCATGAGAACTTTTGAGAAGGTCGGCAGCGCCACATATCCGCTATAGCAGAAACTATCCTTTACAATGTAATAACTCAAGTTCGGGAGAATGGATCAAAAGGGGACATACCTGCAGAGATTGTGAGACAAAACACGGGCGAAGGACTACTAAAAAGGAAGAGGAAAAGGGGAAGGAAAGGAGGTGTGCAGCAGAGGTTGAGGAGGAACAAAACAAAGATCCCGCTTCCAATTAACCTTCTCTCCAATGTCCAATCACTCTAGGGGAAAATGGACGAATTGCGGGAAAACTCACGGTATCTCTATAAATACAGGGAGGCCTGTGTGATGGCCTTTTCTAAAACTTGGCTGTCGGAGGCAGTGCCTGACACTATTACTAAGATGGACAGAGACAGTAAAGCTACTGGTAAGGAGCACGGAGGCAGAGTCTGTGTTCTGATAAATTATAGATGGTGTAAAACTACGATTGTCAGGAATAAGAATATGCACTCCTGATGTAGAGCTAATGTCAGTGTCACTGCGAACGTTCTACCTCCCCTGTGAATTGCCCCAGCCGTTTCTGACAGTTGTTTACATCCATCCAAGAGCTAGCAGTGTCAATGCAGCTGACATTTTTAACGTCACTCAAGAGCTTGATGCGATTTCCCCTGATGCACCCAAATTCATCATGGGGGATTTCAATAGCTGCGCTCTCAAGCACACTTTGAGTACTTACATCCTTGGCCAGACCTCCCCTGGGTGGATCAGATCATAACTGTTCTTCTACGACCAACTTATAGACAGTTACTCAAAATGGAGGTGGAAAAACAAATACTGGTGTGGGACAATGACAGTATTGATCAATTGCAGGGATGCTTTGATTGTACTACCTGGAGTGTATTTGAAGAATCATCAGCTGACCTGAACAAGATTAATGACGTAATATCTGGCTATATTGAATTCTGTGTTGATTTGTTGATCCCCCAAAAAACATGTAAGATATTTCCTAACAAACCATGGGTGACCAAAGAATTGAAAACATTTGTATTTGTATTTATTATGGATCTCCATTATCTGCTGCCAAGGCAGCAGCTAGTCTTCCTGGGGTCCAGAAAAATAAAACATTACAATATATTCATAAGATTTCACCACATATTAAGGCCTCTACTCTACTACCACATATCTATAACACAAAATCCATGTGTACATGTGTGTATAGTGCGTATGTTATCGTGTGTTTGTATGCATCTGTCTATGTTTTTGTTGCTTCACAGTCCCCGCTGTTCCATAAGGTGTATTTTTATCTGTTTTTTACAATCAAATTTTACTGCTGGCATGAGTTACTTGGTGTGGAATAGAGTTCCATGTAGTCATGGCTCTATGTAGTACTGTGTGCCTCCCATAGTCTGTTCTGGACTTCGGGACTGTGAAGAGACCTCTGGTGGCATGTCTTGTGGGGTATGCATGGGTGTCCGAGCTGTATGCCAGTAGTTCAAGCAGACAGCTCGGTGCATTCAACATGTCAATACCTTTCACAAATACAAGTAGTGATGAAGTCAATCTCTCCTCCACTTTGAGCCAGGAGAGAGATTGATACGTTAGCTCTCCATGTACATCAAAGGGCCAGCCGTGCTGCCCTGTTCGGAGCAAATTGCAATTTTCCTAAGTTCTTCTTTGTGGCACCTGACCACACGACTGAACAGTAGTCCAGGTGCGACAAAACTAGGGCCTGTAGGACCTGCCTTGTTGCTGCTGCTGTTAAGAATGCAGAGCAGCGCTTTATTATAGACAGACTTCTCCCCATCCTAGCTACTATTGTCTCAATATGTTTTGACCATGACAGTTTACAATCCAGGGTTAATCCAAGCAATTTTGTCTCCTCAACTTGCTCAATTTCCAAATTATTCATTACAAGATTTAGTTGAGGTTTAGGGTTTAGTGAATGATTTGTCCCAAATACATTGCTTTTAGTTTTCAGAAATATTTAGGACTAACTTATTCCTTGCCACCCATTCTGAAACTAACTGCAGCTCTTTAAGTGTTGCTGTCATTTCAGTTGCTGTAGTAGCTGACGTGTAGTGTTGAGTCATCCGCACACATACACACTGGCTTTACTCAAAGCCAGTGGCATGTCGTTGTTAAAGATTGGAAAAAGTAAAGGGCCTAGGGAATTCCTGATTCTACCTGGATTTTGTTGGAGGCTTCCATTAAAGACCACCCGCTCTGTTCTGTTAGACAAGTAACTTTATCCACAACATAGCATGGGGTGTAAAGCCATAACAAATCAGTTTTTCCAGCAACAGACTATGATCAATAATGTCAAAAGCTGCACTGAAGTCTAACAAAACAGTCCCCCCCCCAATCTTTTTATCATTCATTTCTCTCAGCCAAGCAGTCATTTGTGTAAGTGCTGTTCTTGTTGAATGGCCTTCCCTATAAGCCTGCTGAAAGTAAAATAGCATTTTATCTGGTCAATCACCATTTTCTCCAAAAGTTTACTAAGGATTGGTAACAGGCTGATTGGTCGGCTGTTTGAGCCAGTTAAGGGGGCTTTACTATTCTTAGGTAGGTGAATAACTTTTGCTTCTCTCCAGGCCTGAGGTCACACTTTCTAGTTTGCTTACATTGATGCTTAACAATAAGAAACAAGTGTTTGCCTCCTGGAATCCACTAGAAAGAAAAAAAGAGGTACAGAGGTGATCAAAAATATTTAATAAAGGCAAGATGCCAGTACATGGAAAAGGTGCAACAGATAATGTCACAGGGAGACACTCGGTCTGACTGGATGGGCATTAAGAATATGGCAAACGCCCCCTTTAAAGGGAGGCAACATATCGATCCCTGCCCGGACGAGAGGGTGTGCCTCTACAACCAATGAACTAAACGAGATCTTCACCTGCTTTGCCTATCTGGAGGAGGATGTCATGGCAACCGAGAGCGCGCTTCTCATCAATGAGGTAGTCGTACAACGAGTGCCTGAAAGCATAAGTGGTCTTGTCTTGAAACACTGTTCCGCTCAGCTGAGCGGTGTCTTCTGCGCTTTCTTCCAGCGGTCCCTGAATACATTGTAAATTCCATCTCTATGGAAAAAAATCTGTTATACCTGTCCCAAAAACCTCTCATCTATCTGCATCAAATGACTGTTGCTCTTACCTCTGTCTTGATTAAATATCTTGAAAAGATCATCAAGGCAGACATAATCAACACCAAACACCTTCTTGACCACCTCCAATTTGCATACTGGTCGGAGAGAGGAACAGATGCCATCCTCTCGTTCTTACACTACCGGTCAATAGTTTTAGAACACCTACTCATTCAAGAGTTTCTTTATTTTTACTATTTTCTACATTGTAGAATAATAGTGAAGATGTCAAAACTATGAAATAACACATTTGGAATCCTGTAGTAACCAAAAAAGTGTTAAACAAATCAAAATATATTTTATAAATTCAATATAGCCACCCTTTGCCTTGATGACAGCTTTGCACACTTGGCATTCTCTCAACCAGCTTCATGAGATCGTCACCTGGAATGCATTTCTATTAACAGGTGTGCCTTAAAAGTTAATTTGTGGAATTTCTTTCCTTCTTAATGCATTTGAGACAATCAGTTGTGTCGTGACAAGGTAGTGGGGGTATACGGAAGATGGTCTTTTACCAAATAGGGCTAAGTCCATATTATGGCAAGAACAGCTCAAATAAGCAAAGAGAAACGACAGTCCATCATTACTTTAAGACATGAAGGTCAGTCAATCCGGAAAATGTCAAGAACTTTGAACGTTTCTTCAGAGGATAAGTTCATTAGTTACAATCCTCAGAAATCGGCAATTAACTGCACCTCAGATTGCAGCCCAAATAAATGCTTCACAGAGTTCAAGTAAGACATCTCAACATCAACTGTTCAGGAGACTGCATGAAAATCAGGCCTTCATGGTCAAATTGCTGCAAAGAAACCACTACTGAAGGATACCAATAATAAGAAGAGACTTGCTTGGGCCAAGAAACACGAGCATTGGACAAGTGGATCTGTTCACAGTCAAGAACGTTCCTTTTCTGATTATAGTGGACTACTATTCAGATTTTTGGGAGGTGGAGAAAGTGATTGACACAACAGCCACTTGCATCATCGACTGTTGTAAGCAGCAGTTTAGCAGATATGGTATACCTGACAGTGGTGTAGTTATGGATAATGGGCCCCAGTTCACTAGTCAAGACTTTGCTTTTTTTGCAAAAGCCTGGGAGTTCCATCATGTGACCTCCTCACCCTACCACAGTCAGAGTAATGGTAAGGCGGAGTCAGCAGTAAAAATAGCAAAGACTCATCACAAAGGCTATGCAGGAAGGCACAGATGTGTGGCAAGCCATTTTGGCGTGGAAAAATACTCCCACAGAGGGCTTCGGCAGCAGTCCTGTACAGCGATTAATGTCTAGACGTACTCGCTCTCTGTTGCCAACAACTCCCAAACTCCTCGCACCAAAGGTCATCAGGGATGTTCAGGCACACAATCGTACACGTCAGGACAAGTCAAAACATTACTATGACCAGCATGCAAAAAATCTCCCTGTAATAAAACAAGGCCAAGCTGTCAGAGTGCTCCTGTCACCTCAAGCCAGGGATGCCACATGGAGTCTTGGCACATGCATAGGGCACATCAGCGCAATGTCATATGAAGTGGAAGTAAAGGGCCGAAAGTGTCGAAGGAACATACGCCAGTTCAGGAGAGCATAGGGCACAGGAGGGCCACATGGGAAGACTGAATATCCTCTGGATGGTGTTGGCAGGACACATAATGAGGAGAGGGAAGACCCCACCAGGGCAGTTCTGCCGACCATGCCTCCACAATTTCAGGAGGATGTGGAAGAGGAAGGAGAGGCCCTGAGGCTCCCAGAGGTGCCCGACATCCCAGAGTTGCCAGGAGAGGCCCTGAGGATCCCAGAGGTGGCCAATATGCTACCAGTGTGACAAACTAGGACAAGGGCTTATACAAAAAAAAAAGTTGATAATGTAAATAGGTATTTTCACTGCATTATTAAAAATGGTATGAAGTGCTCAAGCTAATTCTATATGAAAAGGAACATGTTGAGATAATGGGCATAATGCCAACCCAGAGATGGTGCTAGTGGGGCACTGTTATGATGAGTTTCTAGGGTATCAAGTAATTAATGATACAAGAAGATGTAACACTTAGTAGTTGATGCAGACTGGTGGGGGATTGGGATTCGCGTCATCAACGTTTATGCACCTGCTGAACCTCGAGGTAGGAAATATCTTTTTTTGGCCTTGTTCAATGTTTCCATTTAAGGTACTGGGGATTTTAGCCTACCTTATTTTGTTTCTGTGGATAAGAATTTTTCTTTCAGAATTGTCGACCCCACGGGGGAGGGTATGATGTGGGCAAAGTCAAGGGGTTCCTGTTGTCGAATTTATTTTGTTTTTACCTGCATCTGTGCCGGTCTCACGAGTCACCGTTTCTCCTGTCTGTTTTTTTGACCATCGCCAAGTGCAGGTAATGTTCTCGGTTGATGTAACTATGTTTGGGAGAGGTTTTTGGGAGTTAAACAAAAATTTTGGGGGATCTTTCTTTTAGGGAGGCCTTTAAATCCCATTATGAGTTATCGGGGGACCTCAAGCCCCATTTTGGATCTTTAGTCGAATGGTGGGAGTGTGTAGCGTGCAATGTGCGCACCTTGGCCATTTCGGGAGCTTTTTCAGCGCCTTCAGGGGGATCTGACTGCCTTGGTGTCAGCTGAGAAAAGGGTGAGAGGAGGGATGTGGAGAAGATGGAGGTTTTAAAAAGTTTGTTATTTTCAGGAGAAGGCCAGGGATTTTCTCTTCAGGTGTCAAAGGGACAAGTTTGAGTTTAGGTAGGCTAGCAGTTCATATTGTTAAAGCTGCCTGTGCCAAAGCAGTAATTGCTCAGCTGTGAACAGAATGGAATGGTACCTGACCGAAAGGGGATGGTGGAGGCAGCATCCGCTTTCTACCGAGAATCCTTTAGGTAGAAGGACACAGACGGTTAGGAAGAGTGTCTTTTTGGGGTTTTTGGGGAAAAAGATTCCCCCGAAGGCAGTCTGACCTCGACCGCCCTTTCGAGCTTGCGGAGGTTGAGGCTGCCTTGCGGGGTTTACCTACCAACAAGGTGCCAGTATTCAATGGGCTTCCTCTGGTGTTTTATGTTACCTTTTGGGAGATTGGGGGATAGATTCTTTCTGTAGTTAATGCAGAGTTTGATTCAGGGATTTTGGGGTCTTCAATGATGGAGGGGGTCTTGACGCTGCTTTTTAAAGTAAGGGGAAAGGTATAACCTGGGGAATTACAGGCCCATTACACTATGGTGTGCAGACTACAAGGTGGTAGCCCGTGTTTTAGCGGGCCGCCTCAGGAAGTTTCTGCCCCATGTCATACATGAGGACCAGACCTGTGTGGTGGAGGGGAGGTCTATCCACTGGAACCTGAGTCTGGTGAGGGACTGTATTACTTGGGCCCAAGTAATACGGGGGTGCACCTCATGTTGGTGGGCCTAGACATGGGAGAAGCTTTTGATAAGGTGCATCATGGGTTTCTTTTGTGTGTTTTGGAAAGGATGGGATTTGGGGAAGGGTTTTTGAGGTGGGTGGGGATTTTATATACTGGAGTGGGAAGTAGGGTTTTAGTTAAATGAGCATTTCAGTGAGGTGGTTCCTCAGCAGACTGGAGTACGTCAAGGTTGCCGATGTCCCCACTGCTTTTTGTTTTGTACATGGAGCCTCTGGCAGCAGCTTTCCGGGCAGACAAGTATTTTGGGCCTCCGTCTCCCTGGCGGTGGCTCGTCGGTGGTCAAGATCTCCCAGTACGCGGATGACATGACGCTGTTTCTGACGTCCGAGGGGAGTATCGCCAGGGTGGTGGTGGTCCTAGGGGAGTTTGCACAGGCATAAGGGGGCTAGTTTCAACATGGGGAAGTCCTCAGTGGTCTCTCACTCTGCTCGAGGCCTATGAGGATCCTGTGGGTGGATTTTGAAGTGGCAGGTAGCGAGGGCATCAATTGGGTGCAGAGGAACTCAAAAGTGCGCTCCCGGGTGGGCCTTTGGAAAGCTCGTCAGCTCTCTATGAGTGGACGGGTTCTCATCATTAAAACAGACATTCTTCTGTCTTCAGTTTGTTTGGCCTGTTTTTCCTTTGCCTCCTTGTTACATGTACAAAGGGAATGGATGGTGCAATCAGTGGAGGAAGGGGTGTTCCTGACCTCCCTCTTATGTTGGACACTTTCTTTTCATCGATATGTAAATGTTACGTCAGTCCTTGTAACCACAGGTTCAAGGCTTTTCTTTTGGCTATCCTTCACTCTGCAAAGATTGGTAGCCTGGGACAACTCCCGCCAACATGCAGTGAAGAGGAGCAGAAGGCACACTGAGTGCCTGGAGGATCTGCTCTGCATGGACCACAGGGCTTTATGCAGGACCTTGGTGGCTAAGCGGTGTGTTTTTGTTGTTCCCCTCCATCTTGTTTCCCTACTTTCCCCCCCCCCCCATTTTTTGTCAACTGAGGAGCTTTTTGGCTGGCCGGCCTGCTAGCCTCCTAGCTTTTTTTAGTTTGTCTTGTTTGGGGTGCGTTTCCTCATTTGTGCCCCTTCCCCTTTGTGTCGGTTTGGTGCGGTTGGTTGGTTGACTGGATTTCTAGCTGGCTGGTTAGCCGGCCATGCTGGTTTAGCTGGTTTGTCATCTCACCTTCCGGGCCTTGTTGGCAAGTTCACGTTATTTGGATCGGTGTCCCATATATGGGACTGTTGAGCTAACGTGCGCTAATGTGATTAGCATGACTGTTGTAAGTAAAAGTAAACTTTCCAGGACAAAGACATGAATTTTATGGGCAGAAAGATTACATTAACTGCACTGTCCAATTTACAGTAGCTATTAGAGTGAGAAAATACCATGCTATTGTTTGAGGAGAGTGCACAACATAAAACGTATCACGGCAACTGGTTTGATACATTCACCTCTGAAGGCAAATCATGTACTTACATTCAGTAATCTTGCTCTGATTTGTCAACCTGAGGTTCCCAGAGATAAAACGTAGCGTACTTTTGTTCGATGAAATCAATTTTTATATTCAAATGTAGGAACTGGGTTCTACAGTTTGAACCCTTGCTGTCTCTGGCTCCACACCCACCCCGCACGGCCATCTAGATGTGTTTAAGTTAGTGTATAAGCTAATGGTCCATCATGTATGACATTCCTGGGAGTGTGTAAACTTACATTTTGTATTACCATAACATTTTTGTATGTTCTCTATAGTTATGTATTTGAAAATGTGTCAATTGACCAAGTCGGCACATTTGGGCAGACTTGATACAAAATATTGCAATGCTTCACTGGAGCAATCTGAAACTTTGCACGCACTGCTTACATCTAGTGGCCAAAAACTAAATTGTGCTTTTAACTGCAATATTATATTGTGGCATCTTGCATTTTAAAGATGGAACATAAAAATAGAAAACACATGTTTTTTGTTTGTAATTTCTTTTACCAGATCTAATGAGTTATATTATCCACATTAATTTCACATTTCCACAAACACAGGCTGACAAGAGGAGGCACCATGCTGTGCGCCTCCTCTTGAAAGCGAAGGGGGAAAAGAGAATGAGTTCTCATTTGGATTTCTCCAGAAAAATCTTCCAGAAGGAGCTCAGTTTCAAACCTGCCTTGATTAACTGCATCTTAACTGCATTGAAAAATGTTGCTCAACCAGAAGGAGGAACTAACAGAGTCACTGAACAACAACCAAAACAGGCAGGGTTTTAGGAGGGATTCTGAAAGACACTCATGGGGTTGTCCACTGAAAGTTGACTAGCAACAACAAATAGAACCTTAGACACCCACCATGAGCACCCACTAAATTTGCACGAAAGAGGCAAACTAAAGAAAAACCCACACCAAACCTAAAGATAGGAAGCAAATCAAAAACATGGCGCAAAACAAAATCAGATAAAGGATTGTTTGTCTAGAAATCAAAGTAGGGCGCACCAACTAAAAGGGTGTTGACCTTCCACATATCTCAAGACAACTGAAGCACTGGGCCAGTCACTCTTAAATAGCACCTGGCCAGCACAGGTGAAAGACCTTCCCACTAACGAGATGGCAACCAGCACAGGTGTAACACATATCGACTAACAAGGTGGCACCAATCGGTGCGCCCTACGTGCTAACGAGCTATACCTGCTAAGGTCCAACCTCAAAACATAAATGGAAAAACCAAAGCCTGTAACACCTTACCCCTTAAGACAACAAATATATCCTATATTTTTGTTGGACAAGTTTGCTCACCACCAACAGAAAACAACTTCCGTTGCACAACATAATCAATTTAAATCTGTCGCCTTCTGCAATATAAATACGGTGACTACTGGCTGTCAACAATTAAATACAAGGCAAAACAGCCACCTCTTATTTATTTTTAAATGTATATATGCTTTGTTTTTTTGTATTTTACAATATTTTCTACATTTGTGTAATTGTACATACACACACAAATACATATACAGTACCAGTCAAAAGTTTGGACACACCTACTCATTCAAGGTTTTTCTTTATTTTTGCTATTTTCTACATTGTAGAAGAATAGTGAAGACATCAAAACTATGAAACAACACATATGGAATCATGTAGTAACCAAAACAAGTGTTAAACAAATCAATATATATTTCAGATTCTTCAAAGTAGCCACCCTTTGCCTTGATGACAACTTTGCACAGTCTTGGCATTCTCTCAACCAGCTTCACCTGGAATGATTTTCCAACAGTCTTGATGGAGTTTCCACATATGCTGAGCACTTGTTGGCTGCTTTTCCTTCACTCTGCGGTCCAACTCATCCCAAACCATCTCAATTAGGTTGAGGTCGGGTGATTGTGGAAGCCAGGTCATCTGATGCAGCTCTCATTCTTGGTCAAATAGCCCTTACACAGCCTGGAGGTGTGTTGGGTCTTTGTCCTGTTGAAAAACTAAATGATAGCCCCACTAAGCGCAAACCAGATGGGATGAATTCTAAATAAATCACAGACAGTGTCATCAGCAAAGCACCCCCACACCATAACACCTCCTCATCCATGCTTCATGGTGGGAACCACACATGCGGAAATAATCCATTCACCCACAACGCGTCTCACAAAAACATGGCGGTTGGAACCAAAAATCTCAAATTTGGACTCATCAGACCAAAGGACAGATTTCCACCGGTCTAATGTCCATTGCTCGTGTTTCTTGGACCAAGCAAGTCTCTTCTTATTATTGGTATCATTCAGTAGTGGTTTCTTTGCAGCAATTCGACCATGAAGGCCTGATTTCACGTAGTCTCCTGAACAGTTGATGTTGAGATGTGTCTTACTTGAACTCTGTGAAACATTTATTTGGGCTGCAATGTGAGGTGCAGTTAATTGCCGATTTCTGAGGCTAATAACTCTAATGAACTTATCCTCTGTAGAAACTTTCAAGATCCTTGAAATTTTCCGGATTGACTGACCTTCATATCTTAAAGGAATGATGGACTGTCGTTTCTCTTTGCTTATTTGAGCTGTTCTTATCATAATATGGACCATTGTCTCAAATGCATTAAGAAGGAAAGAAATTCCACAAATTAACTTTTAAGAAGGCACACCTGTTAATTGAAATGCATTCCAGGTGACGATCTCATGAAGCTGGTTGAGAGAATACCAAGTGTGCAAAGCTGTCATCGAGGCAAAGGGTGGCTATTTGAAGAATCTCAAATATAAAATATATTTTGATTTGTTTAACACTTTTTTTTGGTTACTACATGATTCCAAATGTGTTATTTCATAGTTTTGACATCTTCCCTATTATTCTACAATGTAGAAAATAGTAAAAATAAAGAAACTCTTGAATGAGTAGGTGTTCTAAAACTAGTGACCGGTAGTGTAAGAACGAAAGGATGGCATCATCTGTTCCTCTCTCGGACCGGTATGCAAATTGGAGGAGGTCAAGAAGGTGTTTGGTGTTGATTATGTCTACCTTGATGATCTTTTCAAGATATTTAATCAAGACAGAGGTAAGAGCAACAGGTCTGTAGTCATTTGATGCAGATAGATGAGAGGTTTTTGGGAAAGGTATAACAATATCTTTTTTTTCCATAGAGATGGAATTTCCAATGTATCCAGGGACCGCTGGAAGAAAGCGCAGAAGACACCGCTCAGCTGAGCGGAACAGTGTTTCAAGACAAGACCACTTATGTTATCAGGCACTCGTTGTACAACTTCCTCATTGATGACAAGCGCGCTCTCGGTTGCCATGACATCCTCCTCCAGACAGGCAAAGCGGGTGAAGATCTCGTTTAGTTCATTGGTTGTAGAGGCACACCTCTCGTCCGGGCAGGGATCGCTATGTTGCCTCCCTTTAAAGGGGGCATTTGCCATATTCTTAATGCCCATCCAGGCAGACCGAGTGTCTCCCTGTGACATTATCTATTGCACATTTTCCATGTACTGGCATCTTGCCTTTATTCAATATTTTTGTTCACCTCTCTGTACCTCTTTTTTTCTTTCTAGTGGATTCCAGGAGGCAAACACTTCAACATCAATTTAAGCAAACTAGAAAGTGTGTTCCCTCAGGCCTGAGGGAAGTAAAGCCCCCTTAACTGGCTCAAACAGCCGACCAATCAGCCTGTTACCAATCCTTTCAGCATGCTTATAGGGAAGGCCATTCAACATGAACAGCACTTACACAAATTACTGATGATTGGCTGGGAGAAATTAATGATAAAAAGATTGTGGGGGCTGTTTTGTTAGACTTCAGTGCGGCTTTTGACATTATTGATTATAGTCTGTTGCTGAAACTGATATGTTATGGCTTTACACCCCCTGCTATGTTGTGGATAAAGAGTTACTTGTCTAACAGAACACAGTGGGTGTTTTTTAATGGAAGCCTCCAACAAAATCCAGGTAGAATCAGGAATTCCCTAGGCCCCTTACTCTTTTCAATCTTTACCAACGACATGCCACTGGCTTTGAGTAAAGCCAGTGTGTATGTGTGCTGACAACACTATACACGTCAGCTACTACAGCAACTGAAATGACGGCAACACTTGAAGAGCTGCAGTTAGTTTCAGAATGGGTGGCAAGGAATAAGTTAGTCCTAAATATTTCAGAAAACTAAAAGCATTGTATTTGGGACAAATCATTCACTAAACCCTCAACCTCAACTAAATCTTGTAATGAATAATGTGGAAATTGAGCAAGTTGAGGAGACAAAATTGATTGGAGTAAACCTGGATTGTAAACTGTCACGGTCAAAACATATTGAGACAATAGTAGCTAGGATGGGGAGAAGTCTGCTCTGCATTCTTAACAGCACTAGCAACAAGGCAGGTCCTACAGGCCATAGTTTTGTAGCACCTGGACTACTGTTCAGTCGTGTGGTCAGGTGCCACAAAGAAGAACTTAGGAAAATTGCAATTTGCTCCGAAAAGGGCAGCACGGCTGGCCCTTTGATATACACGGAGAGCTAACATATCAATATCTCTCCTGGCTCAAAGTGGAGGAGAGATTGACTTCATCACTACTTGTATTTGTGAAAGGTATTGACATGTTGAATGCACCGAGCTGTCTGCTTGAACTACTGGCATACAGCTCGGACACCCATGCATACCCCACAAGACATGCCACCAGAGGTCTCTTCACAGTTCCGAAGTCCAGAACAGACTATGGGAGGCACACAGTACTACATACAGCCATGACTACATGGAACTCTATTCCACACCAAGTAACTCATGCCAGCAGTAAAATTAGATTGTAAAAAACAAATAAAAATACACCTTATGGAACAGCGGGGACTGTGAAGCAACAAAAACATAGACAGATGCATACAAACACATGATAACATACGCACTATACACACATGTACACATGGATTTTGTGTTATAGATATGTGGTAGTAGAGTAGAGGCCTTAATATGTGGTGAAATCTTATGAATGTATTGTAATGTTTTAATTTTTCTGGACCCCAGGAAGCGTAGCTGCTGCCTTGGCAGCAGATAATGTGGTTCCATAATAAATACAAATGTTTTCAATTCTTTGGTCACCCATGGTTTGTTAGGTAATATCTTACATGTTTTTTGGGGGATCACCAAATCAACACAGAATTCAATATAGCCAGATATTACGTCATTAATCTCGTTCAGGTCAGCTGATGATTCTTCAAATACACTCCAGGTAGTACAATCAAAGCATCCCTGCAATTGATCAATACTGTCATTGTCCCACACCAGTATTAGTTTTTCCACCACCACCTCCATTTTGAGTAACTGTCTATAAGTTGGTCGTAGAAGAACAGTTATGATCTGATCCACCCAGGGGAGGTCTGGCCAAGGATGTAAGTACTCAAAGTTTGCTTGAGAGCGCAGCTATTGAAATCCCAAATGATGAATTTGGGTGCATCAGGGGAAATCGCATCAAGCTCTTGAGTGACGTTAAAAATGTCAGCTGCATTGACACTGCTAGCTCTTGGATGGATGTAAACAACTGTCAGAAACGGCTGGGGCAATTCACAGGGGAGGTAGAACGTTCGCAGTGACACTGACATTAGCTCTACATCAGGAGTGCATATTTATTTCCTGACAATTGTAGTTTTACACCATCTATAATTTATCAGAACACAGACTCTGCCTCCGTGCTCCTTACCAGTAGCTTCACTGTCTCTGTCCATCCGAGTAATAGTGTCAGGCACTGCCTCCGACAGCCAAGTTTTAGAAAAGGCCATCACACAGGCCTCCCTGTATTTATAGAGATACCGTGAGTTTTCCCGCAATTTGTCCATTTTCCCCTAGAGTGATTGGACATTGGAGAGCAGGATAATTGGAAGCGGAATCTTTGTTTTGTTCCTCCTCAACCTCTGCTGCACACCTCCTTTCCTTCCCCTTTTCCTCTTCCTTTTTAGTAGTCCTTCACCCGGTTGTTTTGTCTCACGATCTCTGCAGGTGTGTCCCCTTTGATCCATTCTCCCGAACTTGAGTTATTACATTGTAAAGGATAGTTTCTGCTATAGCGGATATGTGGCGCTGCCGACTTTCTCAAAAGTTATCATGCTGTTTCAGGTACCAGCAAAAGTAATCCAAGTAGAAGAATAATCCACTGTACACACTTCATGTCGCTCTACCATAGCCTAATCGGTAATCCGATAAAACATAAAACTACCATAAACAAAGCAACAAAAACAGACGAGTTTAAACAACAAACAAACAAATGCTGGAGGGCACCACTGTGCAGCGCCCCCTAGAGTATCAATACACACATAAACACTCAGGAAAGGCACTGAAACACACCTCTCTTCATCCCCTGACATTCACTGTCACAGCTGTAAATAGGGCCATGCAAAAGAGAGAAAAAACGAACAAGATCGCCCAGGGTAAGTACAGTCTATCTCAGACAGAACCCTCCCCCATCCCCAAGCCACTCACCCCTTCCAGGTAGAGGTAACTGTTCGGCATGCCCGGTGCCACAAAGGAGCGTTCGGGGCTGGAAGAGGAGTCCACATAGGTTGCTACCTGTCCACAGGCCAACGATGCCTCCACAGGGCTCGAAGAGTAGTCTCTCCTGGGAAGTACCTGTGCACAGTCCATTGAAGCCTCCTCAGGATTGGTGTCCACCTCCGAGGCATCCTTCTCGGAAACTGCCGGAATCAAAAAGGACCCCTGGAGCTGATCCCCAGTCCGCACTATCGAGGCCTCGGAGACCGCCAGCGCTGAAGCTTCAAAAACCCTGGGTCCCGGCCCCCACATCTGACCCTTCATTCCCGGTATCAGGGTTCAGTACTGTAAACCTGTTGGAGATGGCCACCGATGGCCTCCTGTGTTCTTCTATCAACACCATGTCTATGGTCCTCCTTTTCTTCCTTTTCCCCTTGTATTCAAACCCTGACTGTCCATTGTCCAAAGATGCCGCCAGCCGAACACTACCTCATCTTCCGCGAACGGGTGGGTGTAGCAGAGTCGTCTGACATCTCGCTCAGCGGACTATCCTCCCAGGCGCCCTTCAGCAGCTCAATCTACTCCAAGGTCTCCTTCGTCTGGACCTCCTCTGCTGCACTTCCCCCCTGAGCTTTTCCCACCTCAGCTGCAGCCGCTCAAATTTCCTCAAGAACCTCCTCTATTGGCCGGAAAGGAGAGTCCGCAGCACCTACCTCGGGGCCATCGTCGGCTGCGTCCGCATAGGTCCGTTGTCTCCTTAGGCAGTCTTCGAAAATTTGGCCCTGCTTCCCACAGCCGTTGCAGACTCTGGCTTCCCTGCAGTTGGCTGCCCCGTGACCTGGCTTCCCGTAGTTTCTACACTTCAGCAGGGTGCACCCCGTGGCCAAAGCTGCGGCAGTTTCTGCAAAAACTTGGCTGGCCTGAATAAAACAGGTAACCTCGGTCCGCTCCAATGGAGAAATAGGCTGGTGGGTGAAACAGTTTATCGACTCCTTCCGGATCCCTGTTCAGTACGACCCGAAACTGCCTCCTCCACGACCAGATCCCGTACCCGTCCCTTAGATACCGTACCCCGGGACTCACTTTCCCAAACCGGCCTAGGAAAGCACCAATGCTGTCATTCCCCACATAGGGATTCTACAGTTCTGATCTTCAAATCCAACCTATACAAGGGGAAAACCTGGAAGTTTGAGAGGCTCACTGGCTGCCTTCTCTTTGCATGTGTCCATACACCGCCTGTACAAGGCCTGGCTGTTTAGAGAAAGGTCATACCCCTCTGCAGCTGTGTTCTGCTGGAGGCAGAAAACATGTTCTACCCTTAAACCAATGATCACCGTCCTGATGAACCATTCTCGATTCCCAATCTGCTTGCCCTTGTTCTTCCATAAAAACTGTAAAGTATTGCGCAGTCCAGCCCCTCTGACTGACTGATGATCCTGCCTTCCGGCCATGGCTTTAGGACTAAGGGGTTGTGGTACCTAAGTACACAACTTAATCTTAGCCAAAAGGCCGAGAAGCGATAACCCACAAATTGACCCCTGCACCCACCGGGCACCCGGGGGTCTCGGGAGACCTCTGTGGTTTGGCAAAAGTGGGCTCCTCCCACGCCACCCCTCCCTCCCCTTAACGTTTCCCTGCCGACAGTCAAGTGTTTTTTCCAAAAAGTCGTCGATGCGTCAAGTCACTACTAGCTCTTTACGTCCAGTGCCACTATTTGTTCAAAGGCCGGAAAATACGCCAGTCGTCGTTGTCGGGCTTGAATTCAATTGGCCGAGTGACTACTTTGACTGGACAAATACGCCGGTCAGCCAGCTTGAACTCAAATACCTGAGCAAAAAGTCTGCGCGGCAGGCAGACACCGTCTCTGTTGATTTCTCTTGAAACAAGATATCGGGCTCTGCCAGAAGCAAAGCCCCTCCAAAAATACATTGAACTCGTAAGTGTTCCTCTCCACGGAAGTCTTTAGTAAAAGGCGAAAGGCTTGTGCTTAGTGGAAACCAGAGTCGTATGGAAGTCAGAGGTTGGGGCCCGAGACACACTCTGTTTACTCTAGGCCGGGTTCTCGCGGGTTGTCCCCGAACCCACTCGCCAAGTTTTCGGGGGCTGTGGGGAAAAAGTCACAGACAGACACAAATACACAACGACCCACTATCCTGGTGAAGTATTTGTTCTGTTTTTGGTCAAAAACAGACATGGACAGACACACACAGATGCAAACACACTATCCTGGTACATTAAAATATATGTTTTCTTGTGGGGTTTTTTAAGAAAATGGAGGGAAAACGCTGGACCGCACGAAAAGTGCTTCGCCCTTCTTTCAGTTTGGAATAGTTTTCTTTCTCTCTTCTTCTGCTGGATGTTTACCTACCTCCGTGTAGTTGTTTTCCTTGACAATGGGAGAAAAGCGTTGCACCGTTCCCGTAGGTACTGCAATACCTGTCCTCTGCAGCGCCATCTCCCATTAACGAGAGAGAGAGAGAGAGAGAGAGAGAGAGAGAGAGAGAGAGAGAGAGAGAGAGAGAGAGAGAGAGAGAGAGAGAGAGAGAGAGAGAGAGAGAGAGAGAGAGAGAGAGAGAGAGAGAGAGAGAGAGAGAGAGAGAGAGAGGAGTTGTTGTTATGAGCTGAACATAACAGTATGCCAGTTGAAGGGAGGACAGTAGCAGGTGACCCAACTGTGGTTTGTGACTACTATGAATTCCCATTGTAGCCAATCCAGTTAGTCATTTAAAATGTTTTGGTCATTTTGTTACCGATTTGGCACTAGGCAATATTTCTTAATCCATCGAAAACAGCACACAGCGCCACCCACAAAACAGAAGCAGGTCAACCGCCAAAAGCCTTTCCAATGCTCTCACCCCAAAAAAAAAATCACAAATAAAAAAAAATATACAAAAATATATATATATATATTCTAATATCTTGCATATCTTAATTTCCATCATTATCAATTAATATGCATAATAATGTCGGCAGTTAATGCGTAGGATTGTTACCTATAACCCCTCTGTACAATAACAAAGCATATTACCCTAGAAACAGTAACAAACTATACTATGTTTTGCACTTCTTTTACATGACGCACGAGCAAACTAATACAGCTGACAACATCCATGAAAGTCAATGCAATTTGCGTGAGTAAATGTAACCAACTAACATTGATAAGTAAACAATTATATCATTAACAATATTATCATCACTAGCAATATGCTTGAATTGAACTTACAAACAAATATTTTCAGAGGCTGAAGCGTAACAAGAAATAGTTGCACAGAAAGAACTGTACAGTAACGTTGTTTCTAGCTGCTTGTCTGCGTGCAGAATGACTTCTTTACTTCAGGTTTTTGTACATTATTCTAAGTATCAGAAAGATCCACTAGGGGGCGATAAACACCATGGAACACAATGAAAGTCACTCTTAACCACTATAATAAAATAATCTGTTACCTTCTAACAGGATGGCAGCACACCCAGTTCTGCCATTCAATGTATATCTCTACTTGACTGGCAGTGGGTTCTCTTCTGGGGAAGTGAGCTGTAACAATGCAAAGACAAACATTAATGTGTTATTATTAATTTCATTTAATTCAATAGCAGAAGCCCTTACCCAGGACTACTTACAGTCGTAGTTATGTGACTAAATTAAGTACATTCTTGTAATACCTAATATGATCAAATTGTATTCAGTTTACTGTATTTTACCAATCACATAATCCCGTCTCATTTTCTCTTGCTGGCCTGCAATCAGTAGTCTGTCCTTCTTCTTGATTGATTGTCCATCAACTGTGACAGGGAAGTGTTGATAGAAGAGGTTCAAGGCCTGTGCCTCATCCAACTTTTGGCTGCTGGACAATGCTCCTGTTCCATAACTTGTGCTTGCGGAGGAGGGGCCTGCAGTCTCACTACTCAGGGCGGCAGGTAGCTTAGTGGGTAAGAGCGTTGTGCCAGTAACCGAAAGGTCGCTGGTTCTAATCCCCGAGCCAACTAGGTGAAAAATCTGTCGATGTTTCCTTGAGCAAGGCACTTAACCCTAATTGCTCCTGTAAGTCGTCTGGATAAGAGCGTCTGCTAAATGACTAAAAATGTAAAAATGTAAAATGTACTTGAAAAAGGGAAAATAACAAAAAATATGTTAGCCATTTGTAACAACATTTGTAAGACATTGTAAAGGGTCATTTATATAATTCATGTAAATACTTACTCAGATTCACTGGACATGGCAACTTTGGAGATCAGCTTCAATCCCATGAAGGCATTGACTGGTGTCTTCAAGCTGTAGTGCCTGTCAGCTGTAGCAGTTGTATGGGCCAAGTAGTCAGCAACAAGTGCCTTCTCTGCATCTGTGAAGCTGGCTTTGGTATTTGTCTCAAAAACTTGTGTCGCTACCTGGCTCATGATGTTGGGGAGTTTGTATCTGATGAAAGAACAAGAAAAAACTGTTTTGGATTTAGAAAACTGTACTGTCAAAAAAGTATTGTGTAATGATAAAAAACAGCGTTCTTCTTAACAGTGTTGTACTTACTTGGCATGAAACCTTTGTAGGTCATTGTAGATGGCTTTTCCACGTCATCAGAGTTTTGAAGAAAAGTTGGTCAAATGTGACGGTAGTACACATCCAACCACTGAAAATATAGACCAAAAAAAACATATTTACCAGGTTTGTAAGAAATCAATCACATTCACAATAACCAGATTGTGGTAAATATACTTACTGCATCTTCCTCCTTGTCTAACGAAACGGTTGCCACTCGCTGTGTCCCTGTCTTGTGTTGCTTAACACTGATGACAGTCCATTTCACGAAAATGAAAATAATATTAGTTACATAGTTAATAACTACTTTAGAATTGAGTAATTCTCATTAAAAATTTCAACAGTTAAATTAAAGTAAAATTGCTGTACATATGTCCTGTTTGAAATTGGGAATGTTGTGGTCGTCGTGGAGATATTTGCCAAATCCAGCCAGCAGATCACCATTCAGAGGGTGCTTTTGGAATAAACCACTGCTTTGCATCCCCTTTCTCAGTTCGGTGTCCCATTACTGGTTGTCTGGTCTGGAAAACATTTGATATGCAGATTAGAATAAATAAAATACATCCATGTTCACTTATATACTTATGTGTAGTACTTGTTTATGAGATTATTTATATTTGTATTTACTTACGGTTGGTACAAGGCAGAGTGGTCATCCTCCATGTTGATGTCTGATTCTACATCTGCATCTTCCGTTGGTGCCAACACATGAGCCACTTCCACTTGGCTGAAATATCATTACAGATAAACAAAAACATTTATATGATATTACAAATCAAACATAATTGGACAACAGTTAAAATGAGTTAAAATATTATGTAACTTGCATATATATTATTTTATCAGTGTAAAAAAATAGCTTACCAAGGTGTTTGTTTGTCTTCTGGCTTGTTCTTAACAATGTGACCAGTTTGTTCAAGCTTCTGGATCTGGAGTCTGAGTGCGTCTTGTTGTGTAACAATACAGCTGAGTGAGCTGTAGTCAAAGATCCAGAAGATGCTCTATCATAGAATCTCGGGCAGAAGTGAGGGCGGCAGGTAACTTAGTGGTTAAGAGCGTTGTGCCAGTAACCGAAAGGTCGCTGGTTCTAATCTCCGAGGTGAAAAATCTGTCGATGTGCCCTTGAGCAAGGCACTTAACCCTAATTGCTCCTGTAAATCGCTCTGGATAAGAGCGTCTGCTAAATAATGTAAATGTAAATGTAAAGTGACTTCTTGATCAATCTCTTGTTGAGGTTTTTGCCTCTGCTGAGGTGTAGAGAGATGTTGTCCTGGTTCTTCAAGCAAAATCTGCAGACAAGAGGGATCCTTCTTTGTTTTATGTAAGACAGTAAATGCACAATAACTACATGTAATGAAGTTACTACTTAATAAAACATATACAGCATGATTTACAAACAAATAAAAACTGGGTGGCCAAGGGATTTGAAAAACATTTTGCACAATAAATAGCAATATGTCAATACTTATACACCTATTATTACTAGTGCTAGCAGAGCAAGATATAATAATAGGAATATACATTGAATAACTAAAAGAGAGAATTTACCCTGAACCAGAAGCAGTTGCAGAAGCCATCTTGGTCCAAAAGGAACAAAGTAGTAGGAATTTCTCAAAGAAATCTCTGCAGAATAAGGAAAAAAGCAATAATCAACTGTGGCCTTTGCTCTCAGTTGGACGTGATGTTCTGAACTAGATTATATTATGTTGCCTTGGTCAATATATGTACAATCAGATAGGCCCAACCCTTTTCAACATTAAAATATTCCATTCAGAGTAAATTGACACATTAGCAGATTAATTGATCACAGATCAACTGTTAATAGTTGCCAAGCCCCAATAAAATGAACATTAGGTAACATTATCATATGGCATAGAATATCACTTCACTATCACTATCACTTCATTATCACTTTGGATAAAATAAATAGTTAGAACTATGAGAATGTTGACTAAAGTGATAATTCAGTGACAAGAAATAATACATATAGCGTTCTATTGTAAGTCAACTTGCGCGTGGGCCTCTAAGCTAAGCTAGCTAAGCTAGCGCTAACTTACGTTGAGCTTCAGTTACTCAAATAGATATTTTAGAATGTATGTTTTGTACTCATTCAATAAATTAGTAATAGTAGTATTAGAAGTAATAAATAACAATGGAATTACATACTCTTCTGATGCTTGAGTAGGGCCCTGGACACGATAACCTTCGTTCTCGTCGTTGGGGTCTGGTTCGTCCCGTCTAAGCAGGTCCTCATCGTCTGATTTAGAGTCAATGGGGATACATGGTTCAACTTTCATCTGTTACAATGAATAACGCCTCTGTAACTGTATATTTGTTACTAGAGCCTGCCATATTTGAATAAACTTTGCGTTTTACCTCCGAAATTCTAGTGTTGTGGTGCGCTCTGCGTAACCATGCGTAATGCAGCAAGTCAACTAATATGAGACAATGAGGTGCGCACCTGGATATGTGACCCCTCTATCGAAAGCTCTGGATCTGTAGAATTAAATGAGCACAATGACAAACCACCGGGATTGCATCATATATCCAGAAGATGGCGACAAAACAGTGCCTGTTGTGATTGAACCAAACTACTGACTTCTTCTTCAAACACATTGTTGGCCATGTAAAACGATGGAAACTCATTGAAATCGACTCGGAATGAGAGAGAGACCCTAGAGTATCTTTTCAAGTGGTTTTATTCGATCAGACACTACTTTTGGTAACAATAACAAACTTCGTCTTACCTTTGTTGTTTCTGACGTTCTTTGATTAATAGTTCAGTGAGTGTTGGTCATAGAGGAACATGGCTATCACTGTTGGAATCTGTGAGGTAGCAGCTTTTGAATGGTGTATCGTTTGCGTAGATAGGTTGAGAAAAATACATTTACATTTACATTTTAGTCATTTAGCAGACGCTCTTATCCAGAGCGACTTACAGTTAGTGAATACATATTTTTTTATACTGGCCCCCTGTGGGAATCGAACCCACAACCCTGGCGTTGCAAACGCCATGCTCTATCAACTGAGCTACATCCCTGCCGGTCATTCCCTCCCCTACCCTGGACGACGCTGGGCCAATTGTGCGCCGCCCATGAGTCTGGATTCGAACCAGGATCTCTAGTGGCACAGTTAGCACTGCGATGCAGTGCCTTAGACCACTGCGCCACTCAGGAGTACATCTGTCTAAGAATATACGGGCATGCACAGTTTCAAAATACAATACTGGTTTTGCTAGATGCTTATATATTTGCTTGGAGTCGGAATATTATTTAATTTGGGCAACAATAGTTTAGCTAGATTCACAGTTGAGACGCTTCTCGTTCCAGTAGTGTATAACATTCAGGTATTCACACATGTTTAAAAACCGTACTATGCCATTGTTTGAGATTGCGGGAGGAGTACCCCGGATATGGGGAACCTCGTGATGAAGAGGATAAAGAGCAACATATGTGAAGAGCAGCTGTCTCTGACGTTTTTGGGGCAAGATATTGACATCCAGACAGTACAAGGCCCAAAATGAAGCCAGACCTAAATTTGAGATGCTTTTGGGTGACAGCGGCAGAACCGTTGAGGCTAGATCTGCGCAAGCCTACCCTTGACCATGTGGAATTAACCCTTAACAGTGAAAACAGGGCGTATTTCTTCTGACATTTGACCTTGATCTCTCTCCCCATAGGAATACATTGCCTGCTGCCCTAAATTCAACCTGATGCCTATGTGGGTTATGATTGCCATATCAAACTGTCTTCAATGACAACCCATCAGGCCACTATAAGGATTATCTGTGTTGATATTAAGCTTCCTGGAGCAACCGGAAGTGGTTAAATTGACCCTAAATGTGGTTTTGATTTCACTCTCTGCAGTTAGTGAAAAACACTGCATTCAACCCTCTGTAAATCAGTCAGTTCTTCAAATAAAGATTTGAAACTCAGGATTCTGTAAAAGCGTGTTCCGGTTGTCACAGCTTCCTGTATCAACCGGAAGTGCCTCAAATTGGGGTCATAGGGGCTGTTTCGAAGGGTTAAAAAGGTCACATCTTTCCAAAATGTCATGTGTGTGATTAGGCAATCCTCATGTAAAACTGTAAATCAGTCAGTTCTTCTTCGCGACTGTCACCATCTATGTGTACCTGCAGAAAAACAATAATACATTAATGATTTGAAGAACGTCATTAACTAGCCACGGGCGCCCCTGGTTGACCACGAATCCCGCTCTATCTCGCAAACTGAACGTCGCACAGTAATGGTTCTACGTCTCTGGGAGGACCAGAGGAACACATTGGTATCAAGTTCGAGCTGATTGGATATACTGGCGAGGAACCAGAAACAGAAAAGCGAAAATGTCAAAAATTTGAAAATGAATAAAATAACAATGCAGAAGTACATGAAATGATCAAAGTTAACAAACTAATATCTTCAAACGTTGAAAAAGTTGTTTTAAATAGGCAGCCTGAACCTTCTTCTTCCAAGAAGATGTCTGTTCTTCTTGGAGGAAGTAGTATCTTCCAGGGCCAGATTGAACAGCAGCGGTGACACTGGATCACCTTGCTTAACACCGACCGACATGTCGATTAGCTCCATGATGTGCTGGTCGAGGTCCCTTTGCCATAGAACACCCTGAAGGTGCTCGTGTGATACCGAGTCGAAGGCCTTCGCAAAGTCCACAAATACCACTGCTAGAGGTGTTCGTTGTTTTTTACTCTGCTTGATGAGCCCCTGGAGCAACATCAAGTTTTCTGAACACCCCGGGGTGGATATGAAGCCCCTCTGTCGCGGATTTATCAGGCAGGCACGCGCCAGCCTGGCTGTAATAATCCTTGAGAAGAGCCTTGCCACTACAGATCCGATAGTGATGGGCCTCCATTGTCCAATCTGCATCCGCTCTACTGGATCAGACGTTTTTGGTATTGGGGTAGTGCGGCACTCTTTGGAGGTCGATATAGGGCCAGTGTCACCAGTCACATCAAGAATAAGCTAGCCAACTTGTCTCCTTTGGGGTCCCAACTTAACAGACTTTCTCTGGTCACTCCATCTGCTGTGCCCTTTTTCAGTTTTTTTTAGGTTTTCATATACCTCCATTGCTGAGATCAGATGCTGGAATTCACCATTGTTGGCCCCTCCTTCTGCGTGGAATTGGCCCAGCCCGTTGAAAGGCTTTGTGGCCCGCCATCGGTCAGCAAAGGCCAGAGTGAGTTCTGGCATGGGGATGGCACACGAACCTTTCACCTCTCCATCTAAGATTAGTGACGCCAGTTTGGACTGATCTTTGTCAAACAACATCTGTTGTCGACGGAAGACCACCCTCTTTACTTTCCATTTGTTATTCCCGCTCCTAGGCCTACTTTCCGTCGTATCGCTCTTCCCATACTGTCCCGCAACGTTTCCCAGCAACTGCTGCATTTCTAGTGACGAGGACTCAATCTGTGCACAATTCTGATACACACCCCTCAAAGAAAATGTGCTCATCCCGATTTCGAGATCACCATCCATCCACCATTGGCCTCGACCGCAGCTCGGATTTTGTCGTGGACCCCGTATATTGAGGGTGGTGTTTCACCTGGGCTGGACAGCCATCCGGGTTCTTTGTTTACCACAGAGGCTTCCGTGGGACCATTGCTTTGGATCACTGTCTTTCTCAGGTGTCCTCATTTATACCTCACCTGCTCTCAGGTCCTCCCCGGTAGGCCCCTCGCGACCATGCTATGGATTGCTTTGTGGCCCTCGAATAGTTCATACCGGCTGTTCATCTCTCGCCCTCCCATTCTGTCCAGCCCTCATTGGTATTTTCCCTTCTGTTCCGCTTTCCTTTGATCGCTCTCGCTTCCTCTGACTTTTGCTGGCAATAAAGGGCTAGGTGGACATGCCGCTTATGCTGGGAGAGGCCAATCACAGAACTGAAGCTTTTTCGGCAATATTCGCATGCGAAAGCTGCTGCAGCCGCAACCTGGGTCTCTGTCACGTCGTTACACTTAGGAACGTGACAGGAGATTGCATGACTACTGGGGCCGGAACGCCCACAAGAGCTGCATTTATATAGGACTTTCACCAGGCTATGGCGGATCTTAAAGTGTCTGACGACGCCGCCCACCCATTTAAGTATTTCACCACATAACCTGCAGCTCAGTTCATGTACCGGGATTATGATGAGCATGGTGTCGACGGCCGGAGGCTTGGCTGGAAGAGGGTCTGTAGCAGGACATGGTTCGGACCGAGCTGGGTGTGGTGGCAACACATTTACATTACATTTACGTCATTTAGCAGACCCTCTTATCCAGAGCGACTTACAAATTGGTGCATTCACCTTATAGCCTGGGCGATTACCACTTTACAATATGTTATTTTTTTATTTAAAAATTTTGGGGGGGGGGGGGGGGGTAGAAGGATTACTTTATCCTATCCCATGTATTCCTTAAAGAGGTGGGGTTTCAAGTGTCTCCGGAAGGTGGTGAGTGACTCCGCTGTTCTGGTGTTGTGAGAGAGCTTGTTCCACCATTGGGGTGCCAGAGCAGCGAACAGTTTTGACTGGGCTGAGCGGGAACTGTGCTTCCGCAGAGGTAGGGGGGCCAGCAGGCCAGAGGTGGATGAACGCAATGCCCTCGTTTGGGTGTAGGGACTGATCAGAGCCTGAAGGTACGGAGGTGCCGTTCCCCTCACAGCTCCGTAGGCAAGCACCATGGTCTTGTAGCAGATGCGAGTGGAGTGTGCGGAGGAGCGGGGTGACGTGAGAGAACTTGGGAAGGTTGAACACCAGACGGGCTGCGGCATTCTGGATAAGTTGTAGGGGTTTAATGGCACAGGCAGGGAGGAGCCCAGACAACAGTGAGTTGCAGTAATCCAGACGGGAGATGACAAGTGCCTGGATTAGGACCTGTACCGCTTCCTGTGTAAGGCAGGGTCGTACTCTCCGAATGTTGTAGAGCATGAACCTACAGGATCGGGTCACCGCCTTGATGTTAGCGGAGAACGACAGGGTGTTGTCCAGGGTCACGCCAAGGCTCTTCGCACTCTGGGAGGAGGACACAACGGAGTTGTCAACCGTGATGGCGAGATCATGGAACGGGCAGTCCTTCCCCGGGAGGAAGAGCAGCTCCGTCTTGCCGAGGTTCAGCTTGTGGTGGTGATCCATCATCCACACTGATATGTCTGCCAGACATGCAGAGATGCGATTCGCCACCTGGTTATCAGAAGGGGGAAAGGAGAAGATTAGTTGTGTGTCGTCTGCGTAGCAATGATAGGAGAGGCCATGTGAGGATATGACAGAGCCAAGTGACTTGGTGTATAGCGAGAATAGGAGAGGGCCTAGAACTGAGCCCTGGGGGAAACCAGTGGTGAGAGCATGTGGTGCGGAGACAGATTCTCGCCACTCAACACGACCTTCTTTCCTCCGTTATTCGATGCTCAGGAAGGAGTCATTCATTCGCTCAACCACTGAGGCGCCACAATGCGTGGGTCCCCCACCGCATCCGGCTGTCTGGGGGAATCCAGGCTTGTGGGCTGAGCATTGTTTAGGCGGCAATGTTTTCTCGGTTGGCTAGACCGGGGTTCGTTCAAGTTTGAGCTACAGTGGGGGAAAAAAGTATTTAGTCAGCCACCAATTGTGCAAGTTCTCCCACTTAAAAAGATGAGAGAGGCCTGTAATTTTCATCATAGGTACACGTCAACTATGACAGACAAAATGAGAGAAAAAAATTCCAGAAAATCACATTGTAGGATTTTTAATGAATTTATTTGTAAATTATGGTGGAAAATAAGTATTTGGTCAATAACAAAAGTTTCTCAATACTTTGTTATATACCCCTTGTTGGCAATGACACAGGTCAAACGTTTTTTGTAAGTCTTCACAAGGTTTTCACACACTGTTGCTGGTATTTTTGCACATTCCTCCATGCAGATCTCCTCTAGCGCAGTGATGTTTTGGGGCTGTCGCTGGGCAACACGGACTTTCAACTCCCTCCAAAGATTTTCTATGGGGTTGAGATCTGGAGACTGGCTAGGCCACTCCAGGACCTTGAAATGCTTCTTACGAAGCCACTCCTTCGTTGCCCGGGCGGTGTGTTTGGGATCATTGTCATGCTGAAAGACCCAGCCACGTTTCATCTTCAATGCCCTTGCTGATGGAAGGAGGTTTTCACTCAAAATCTCACAATACATGGCCCCATTCATTCTTTCCTTTACACGGATCAGTCGTCCTGGTCCCTTTGCAGAAAAACAGCCACAAAGCATGATGTTTCCACCCCCATGCTTCACAGTAGGTATGGTGTTCTTTGGATGCAACTCAGCATTCTTTGTCCTCCAAATACGACGAGTTGAATTTTTACCAAAAAGTTCTATTTTGGTTTCATCTGACCATATGACATTCTCCCAATCCTCTTCTGGATCATCCAAATGCACTCTAGCAAACTTCAGATGGGCCTGGACATGTACTGGCTTAAGCAGGGAGACACGTCTGACACTGCAGGATTTGAGTCCCTGGCGGCGTAGTGTGTTACTGATGGTAGGCTTTGTTACTTTGGTCCCAGCTCTCTGCAGGTCATTCACTAGGTCCCCCCGTGTGGTTCTGGGATTTTTGCTCACCGTTCTTGTGATCATTTTGACCCCATGGGGTGAGATCTTGCGTGGAGCCCCATATCGAGGGAGATTATCAGTGGTCTTGTATGTCTTCCATTTCCTAATAATTGCTCCCACAGTTGATTTCTTCAAACCAAGCTGCTTACCTATTGCAGATTCAGTCTTCCCAGCCTGGTGCAGGTCTACAATTTTGTTTCTGGTGTCCTTTGACAGCTCTTTGGTCTTGGCCATAGTGAAGTTTGGAGTGTGACTGTTTGAGGTTGTGGACAGGTGTCTTTTATACTGATAACAAGTTCAAATAGGTGCCATTAATACAGGTAAGGGAGGACAGAGGAGCCTCTTAAAGAAGAAGTTACAGGTCTGTGAAAGCCAGAAACTTGCTTGTTTGTAGGTGACCAAATACTTATTTTCCACCATAATTTGCAAATAAATTCATAAAAAATCCTACAATGTGATTTTCTGGAAAAGAAAATCTCAATTTGTCTGTCATAGTTGACGTGTACCTATGATGAAAATTACATGCCTCTCTCATCTTTTTAAGTGGGAGAACTTGCACAATTGGTGGCTGACTAAATACTTTTTTCCCCCACTGTGTCCCCCAGTGCCGGCTGGGTCTCTCTCGATTGCCCTTCACGTGTTCTGCGCTTGTGAGTCTGACTTGGCCGCACTTTTGGATCTGATCTCCCATAATCCCCAGTGTATTTATACCTATGTTCTCTGTTGCCAGTTTGTTTTGTTTCGTCAAGCCTACCAGCGGGTTTCCCCTTGCTCCTGTCTTTCTCAAGTTCCTGTTTTCTAGATTTCCCGGTTTTGACCATTCTGCCTGCACTGACCCTGAGCCTGCCTGCCGTTCTGTACCTTGTCACACTACCCTGGATTATTGACCTCTGCCTGCCCTGACAGTGCCTGCCGTTCTGTACCTTTTGGACTCTGATCTGGATTACTGACCTCTGCCTGCCCTTTACCTGTCGTTTGCATGCCCCCTGTTTTTGTAATAAACTTGTATTACTTCGACACTGTCTGCATCTGGGTCTTCTCCTGAAACATGACAGCACTTAGTGGTCTATAGCAGCTTCCCACGAGAATGGGCTTTAGGTGAGGTAGATGAGCCTGTAGCCATATTACTTCGACAGTATTTAACATGAGACGCTCTCTAAGCTTGTGGTTCTGAATATAAACAGCAACACCTTCACCATTGGCATTTCTCTCTTTTCTGTAAATGTTATAACCATGTATCATCAGGTATTATCTAAGTGCATTTCAGAGATAGTCAGAATATAAATCTGTTACTAGCAAGTTATTAATTTCATATATTAACATGGGCTATTTTTGGCACTTTTCTGTGATGCTTGATTGTTTTCATTGATTTACTGAGAACCTTAGCAAAAGTAGAAATGCTCTTCTTATTTATGTTAGTGCAGGATGAGCTGCACACAGTGGACTTCATGCTAGGGCACACCGCCTCAGTGCTAACAGTAGAACTCTGATTCAAAGGCACATGATTACTGCATACAATAACTGTAGGATCAGCAGAGGCATTCAGGGCAGTAAGAGGGACATAAATTAGGTGACTTACATTGTGTCTTCCAGCGCCCCTGGGATAATGTACATTTGCTTAAGATTATGACAACTCAGAGACACAATGGTAGGGATTAAATTAGCTGGACTTGGGTCATTGATAAGTCATTTTGTCAACACAGCCTTATTATGCTGTGATAGGATCCAGGAACCCAAATGATTTGGGTGGATCCCATCCTCCTTATAATACGAGCTTTGTTTCCAGAATGTATCAAAATTGTCAAATGTTACACCCACAGAGCTTCAATAGTCTCGTTGCCAGTTATGGAGGGCTAAAAGTCTGCTGAACCGTTCAATGCCACGATTTAGGGAGGGCTAGATATTATGGTGCCAAGTAGTGACCCAATCAGTTCTTTAAAATCCATGTTCAGCTGTTCTGAGCTGCCCTTCATAATGTCATTGAATCCCACATGAACTATGATGGACTCAATTTCCTGATGCCGGTTTAAAATGTTTGTGAGCAGCTTATTGATGTCCTGTATTCGTGCTCCTGGATAGCACAAGGTTTTTGCTCATGGGACTGAGACATTTCTCAACATTGAACTGCCCAATACAACGGCCGGGGAAGGGAATTGAGAAATCCGCCCATTCCCAACCCTCACACAATTCGTAGAGCTTTTCACGGACCCACGAGAAGCAGGATAGTATACGCCCGCTGCTCCCAGTGATAGGTCCACACCTCCCACAGCAGGCAGTGCCCCGTCAGATCCAGAGAGAGGGAAAGGAGCCGAACTCGATGACGAAGCCGCTGCAGGAGTCACTGTAGTTGGAGTTACCACCGCCGTCGCAGACATAGGCAGTCCCAGCGATGAAGGCGCAGGTAGATCAGGCACCAGTGCAGCGAAGCTATTCCTTATGTCAATCTGCTCCAAACCTCTCGCATTCACTCCCATCCGCTTAGCAGCCTGCCGCTGCCTTCGGTTTCCATAAACTTGTGACACGGGACCAGCGCTGATTGGAAGACTCTTCTTGCTGTTCTCCGTCTACTTCACTACAGGATGGAGGAGGAGAAGCAGATGGATGTAACTTCCTTGGCAGGCAAGTTTCAGGTAGCACAGGCCATTCGGATAGGTATAGATGACAACGCGGGGAAACATCCATAATTTGCTTGTAACAGATGACATTCATATTCTGACTATCGCTGAAACTCACTTTGATAATACCTTAGATGACACAGTGGTAGCGATGCATGGTTATAAGATCTATAGAAAAGCCAAAGGTGGAGGTGTGGCTGTTTATATTCAGAATCACATTCCTGTAAAGCTTAGAGAGGATCTCATGTTAAATACTGTTGAAGTAATATAGCTACAGGTTCATCTGCCTCACCTAAAGCCCATTCTTGTGGGAAGCTGCTATAGACCACCAAGTGCTAACAGTCAGTATCTGGATAACATGTGTGAAATGCTTGATAATGTATGTGATATCAATAGAGAGGTATATTTTCTGGGTGATGTAAATATTGACTGGCTTTCATCATGCTGCAAACTGTAACTAGTGCCTGCAACCTGGTTCAGGTTATCAATCAACCTACCAGGGTAGTTACAAACAGTACTGGAATGAAATCATCAACATGTACTGATCATATCTTTACTAATGCTGCAGACATTTGTTTGAAAGCAGTATCCAAATCCATCGAATGCAGTGATCACAATATAGTATCCATATCTAGGAAACCAAAGTTGCAAAGGCTGGGCCTAATATTATGTATAAAAGGTCATACAATACGTTTTGTAGTGATTCCTGTGTTGTTGATGTGAAGAATATTTGTTGGTCCATGGTGTGTAATGACGAGCAACCGGACGCTGCACTTGACACATTTATGAAATTGCTTATCCCAGTTATTAATAATCATGCACCCATTAAGAAATTGACAAATTGGCAGAGAACTGCTTTTTCATATCTGGCAGTTTGTCAATACTGCCGTGAGAAAGGACACATTGTCTCTGTGTCCTATGTTGAAACAGAAAAATTTGAGAAAAAGCTGTTTCTTCTTTTGGGAGCACTCCATCCCAATAAGTCTCTGGTTGGGACTGGTGTATCTCCTTAACAAGATTTTGGATCAGATGTGTAAGAACCCTTTGTTTCAGACGGGTTCGTGTCTCTGCAGAGTGGTGATGCTGTTAAGCAGCCGGTGTAGATACTGCGAGACACTAGGGCAGGCCATCCTTCATTTTGGAGAGTGTTTTGCCTTTTTCTGCAAGGTGTGGAGATGGGTTGCATGGAAGTTCCTTTGTATAATGTGGAACTCAAGTCCGATCTTATTTCTGGTTCAGTTGTCATTGTAGTGAGGCCTAGCCTACCGGTGAAGGGGGTCTCATTCATTTTGGGGAACGATTTGGCTGGAGGGAAGGCCGTGCCAAATCCTGTCATTTGTAAGGAACGCATTGTAGAGGAACCTGATGGGTTATCAGAAAGTACTCTAGAGTGTTCCCAGCGTGTGCCGTTACACGTCTAATAAAGTCGCTGGGTGCAAGTCTAGTGTTGAGGATGTCAGCGATCCCACCATGGTCGAGACGTTTATGGATGATCCTGATTTTGCAAATATTTCTGAGTTGACCTCTCCTTTGAAAACCCCAAAGGTGAGGAAGTTTGTAGGACAGCTGAAGGAAGAGAGGGTCCCTACAGTTGACACTTCGATGTCTAGGAAGCAGCTGATTGCTGAACAGAGTAAAGATGTTTCCCTCTCCCCTCTTTTTGCTGAGATACGTCCGGAGGAGGAGTTTGAAGTTTTATGTGGGATACTTTGACAGAGATTGGGTTCTAATGAGGAAATGGCCTTCTCGCGCCACTTCTGGGCAGGACAATTGGCCCAGTGTATTTCAAATTGTCGTTCCAGTTATGCTTCGACGAGATACTGAGGTTGGTTCACGATGGTAGTATGTCAGGCCATCTTGAGGTCAACAAGACATATGACTGTATTTTGCGTAACATCTGGTCTGAAACCGGATGTTGTGTCTTACTGTAATTCCTGTCTAGTTCGCCAGCGGACAGGTAAACAGAACCAAGCTGTACCGGTTGCACCTTTGCAGCCTATTCCTGTTTTTGACAAACCTTTTAGCATTGTTCTGGTGGATTGTGTTGGTCCTTTGCCCAAAGCAAAGAGTGGTAACCAGTTTCTCTTACCATCATGTGCACTGCCACTCGATTCCTTGAGGCCATTCCACTGAGGAAAATCACTACGGATATTACAGGAGTTTCCACTTGAAAGCCGACATGACTGTGCTAAGGACAACTTGGTTGCTGATTTGTCTTTCAAGGGTGGAGAGTCAATACGTTTTGCATTTAGCCAGTGTGTTGCCCTGGCTCAGAATTTATTTTCACTGCACGTTTACCGTTTTGGAGATGAGTATTGTTTTGGTTGCGCTCGTTCCAGTGGGCAGAGAGTTATAGAAAAGTATGTGAGTTTTTGAAAACTTCAGCGTTTTAGGCAACTATGAAAACAAAAACATAACCAAAAAAAGATATATATATATATATATACAGTGCCTTGCAAAAGTATTCATCACCCTTGCCGTTTTTCCTATTTTGTTGCATTACAACCTGTAATTTAAATTGATTTTTATTTGGATTTCATGTAATGGACATACACAAAATAGTCCAAATTGGTGAAGTGAAATGAAAAAAATTACTTGTTTCAAAAAACATTTTTTTTTTAAAATAACGGAAAAGTGGTGCGTGCATATGTATACACTCCCTTTGCTATGAATCCCCTAAATAAGATCTGGTGCAACCAATTACCTTCAGAAGTCACATAATTTGTTAAATAAAGGCGTGCAATCTAAGTGTCACATGATCTCAGTATATAGACTGATTGTGTATATTGGTTCCTGACTTCCCTGAAAATGTGCATATCGCGGGGGCTGTTCGATGCTAATGCAGTACGCCACAGGATGTTTTTGTGCTGGTCAAGGGCAGTCAAGTCTGGGATGAACCAGGGGCTATATCTGTTCTTAGTTCTGAATGTTTTTAATGGGGCATGCTTATTTAAGATGGAGAGGAAAGCACTTTTGAAGAACATCCAGGCATCCTCTACTGACGGAATGAGGTCAATATCCATCCAGGATACCTGGTCCAGGTCAATTAGAAAGGCCTGCTCGCTGAAGTGTATTAGAGAGCGTTTGACAGTGATGAGGGGTGGTCCCATTACGGAGGCAGGCAATGAGGCAGTGATCGCTGAGATCCTGGTTGAAGACAGCGGAGGTGTATTTAGAGGGTAAATTAGTCAGGATGATATCTATGAGGGTGCCCATGTTTACAGATTTAGGGTTGTACCTGGTAGGTTCCTTGATAATTTGTGTGAGATTGAGGGCATCTAGTTTAGATTGTAGGACGGCCGCGGTGTTAAGCCTATCCCAGTTTAGGTCACCAAACAGTACGAACTCTGATGATAGATGGGGGGCAAGCAATTCACATATGTTGTCCAGGGCACAACTGGGGGCAGAGGGGGGTCTGTAGCAAGCGGCAACAGTGAGAGACTTATTTCTGGAAAGGTGGATTTTTTTGTTTGGGCACAGACCTTGATAGTATGATAGAGCTCTGCAGGCTATCTCTACAGTAGATTGCAACTCCGCCCCCTTGAAAAATGTTGTAAATCGGGATGGACATTTCTACATTTTTGGTGGCCTTCCTAAACCAGGATTCAGACACTGCTAGAACATCAGGGTTGGCAGAGTGTGCTAACGCAGTGAATAACTCAAACTTGAGAAGGAGGCTTCTGATGTTGACATGCAAGAATCCAAGGCTTTTACGGTTAAAGAAGTCAATAAATGATAGCGCCTGGGGAGTAGGAGTGATACTGGGGGCTACAGGGCCTGGGTAAACCTCTACATCACCAGAGGAACAGAGGAGGAATATAATAAGGATACGGCTAAAGGCTTTAAGAACTGCTCTTCTAGTGCGTTGGGTACAGAGAATAAAAGGGGCAGATTTCCGGGCGTTGTAGAATAGTTTCAGGGCATTATGTACAGACAAGGATATGGAACGATATGAGTACAGTGGAGGTACACCTAAGCATTGGGGAACGATGAAAGAGATAGCATCACTGGAGGTACCGATTGAGCCAGTCTCCGCGTGTATGGGGGGTGGGACAAACGAGCTCTCTGAGGCTGGTTAAGCGGGACTGGGGGCTCTACAGTGAAATATTACAATAATAACTAGCCCAAACAGCAATAGGCTAGGCATATTGACATGGGAGAGGAGCATAACGCAATCACAGGTGTTATTCGATAGGCAGACCAATCGTGATGGATCAGCGGGGCTCCGTGTCGACACTAGGAGGTCCCGTCCTGTTGACAGAGAGGTAGATAGCCGGGAGATGGGCCTGGCTCGAGGCTAGCCCAAGGCTAACTGGTGCATCGGGACAGTGGTGATTAGCCAACAACAGCCAGTCGGTTGCAGCTAGCTAGTTGCGATGATCCGGGTTTAAGGTCCAGTGATTCAGTGATTCCGGCAGAAAATCTGATATGCTCTGGGTCGATAGCACGCTGTGCAGACTGGCCGATAATTGTCCAGGCTAGAGCTGGCTGGTAGGTAGTGCAGGCCACGGACAGTGGTGAAGATCGCTAACGGTGGCTAATAGCAAGTAGCTAGTTAGCTGGCTAGATGGCTAGTTTTTTGATAAAAATAAAGAAAGATAGAATCCGTTCCACATTGGGTGAGGCTGGTTGCAGGAAAGTATATTTACTTAAAGGATGGAAAGTGAGATAGAGAAATATACACGAAAAAAGAAAAAAAACTAAAAAACAGGCCTTTACACGAGGACACAACAGAATTCACGACAACACTGCTACGCCATCTTGGATTGGAATGAAGGAGGAGCTGGAGCAATTTTGCCTTGAAGAATGGGCAAAAATCCCAGTGGCTAGATGTGCCAAGCTTATAGAGACATACTCCAAGAGACTTGCAGCTGTAATTGCTGCAAAAGGTGGCTCTACAAAATATTGACTTTGGGGGGGGGTGAATAGTTATGCACGCTCAAGTTCTGTTTTTTTGTCTTATTTCTTGTTTGTTGCACAATAAAAAATATTTTGCATCTTCAAAGTGGTAGGCATGTTGTGTAAATGAAATGATTCTCTAGTTTGAGAAACAGATGCCTCACATGTCCTCAACTGGCAGCTTCATTAAATAGTACCAGCAAAACACCAGGCTCAACGTCAACAGTGAAGAGGTGACTCCGGTATGCTGACCTTCTAGGTTGTGACAAGGAAGGGGTGGTATACAGAAGATAGCACTATTTGGTAAAAGACAGAGTCCATATTATGGCAAGAACAGCTCAAATAAGCAAAGAGAAACAACAGTCCATCATTACTTTAAGACAAGTCAATCCGGAAGGTCAAGTCAATCCGGAAATTTCAAGAACTTTGAACGTTTCTTCAAGTGCAGTCGCAAAAACCATCAAGCGCTATGATGAAACTGGCTCTCATGAGGACCGCCACAGGAAAGGAAGACCCAGAGTTACCTCTGCTGCAGAGGATAAGTTCATTACAGTTATCAGCCTCAGAAATTGCAGTTCAAATAAATGCTTCAGAGTTCAATAACAGACACATCTCAACATCAACTGTTCAGAGGAGGCTGCCTTCATGGTCAAATTGCTGAAAAGAAACCAATACTAAAGGACACCAATAAGAAGAAGAGACTTGCTTGGGCCAAGAAACACGAACAATGGACATTAGACCAGTGAAATCTGTCCTTTGGTCTGATGAGTCCAAATTTGAGATTTTTGGTTCCAACCGCCATGTCTTTGTGACGCGTTGTGGGTGAACGGATTATCTCTTAATGTGTGATTCCCACCATGAAGCATGGGTGAGGTGGTGTGATGGTGTGGGGGTGCTTTGCTGATGACACTGTCTGTGATTTATTTAGAATTCATCCCATCTGGTTTGCGCTTAGTGGGGCTATCATTTAGTTTTTCAACAGGACAATGACCCAACACACCTCCAGGCTGTGTAAGGGCTATTTGACCAAGAATGAGCTGCATCAGATGACCTGGCCTCCACAATCACCCGACCTCAACCCAATTGAGATGGTTTGGGATGAGTTGGACCGCAGAGTGAAGGAAAAGCAGCCAACAAGTGCTCAGCATATATGAAAACTCCATCAAGACTGTTGGAAAATCATTCCAGGTGAAGTTGGTTGAGAGAATGCCAAGACTGTGCAAAGCTGTCATCAAGGCAAAGGGTGGCTACTTTGAAGAAGCTAAAATATATATATATTGATTTGTTTAACACTTGTTTTGGTTACTACATGATTCCATATGTGTTTCATAGTTTTGATGTCTTCACTATTATTCTACAATGTAGAAAATAGCAAAAATAAAGAAAAACCTTGAATGAGTAGGTGTGTCCAAACTTTTGACTGGTGTGTATATGTACAATTACACAAATGTAGAAAATATTGTAAAATACAAAGAAAAACAAAGCATATATACATTTAAAAATAAATAAGAGGTGGCTGTTTTGCCTTGTATTTCATTGTTGACAGCCTGTAGTCACCATATTTATATTGCAGAAGGCGACAGATTTAAATTGATTATGTTGTTCAACGGAAGTTGTTTTCTGTTGGTGGTGAGCAAAGTTGTCCAACAAAAATATAGGATATATTTGTTGTCTTAAGGGGTAAGGTGTTACAGGCTTTGGTTTTTCCATTTATGTTTTGAGGTTGGACCTTAGCAGGTATAGCTCGTTAGCACGTAGGGCGCACCGATTGTTGTCACCTTGTTAGTCAGTATGTGTTACAGCTGTGCTGGTTGCCATCTCGTTAGTGGGAAGGTCTTTCACCTGTGCTGGCCAGGTGCTATTTAAGAGTGACTGGCCCAGTGCTTCAGTTGTCTTGAGATATGTGGAGGGTCAACACCCTTTTAGATGGCGCTCCCTATTTTGATTTCTAGATAAACAATCCTGTATCTGATTTTGTTTTGCGCCACGTTTTTGGTTTGCTTCCTGTCTTTCGGTTTGGTGTGGGTTTTTCTTTTGTTTGTCTCTTTTGGGCAAATTTAGTGGGTGCTCATGGTGGGTGTCTAAGGTTCTATTTGTTGTTGCTAGTCAACTTTCAGTGGACAACCCCATGAGTGTATTTCAGAACCCCTCCTAAAACCCTGCCTGTTTTGGTTGTTCAGTGACTGTTAGTTCCTCCTTCTGGTTGAGCGAATCTTTGGTTTTATTGCTGTGGAACGTAACAGTACATACAGACAATTGTTTTAATGCTATTGTCCGTCAGCTTGGTCAATTCAAACATGTCTTTGAGGGACACCTGGGTATTCAGTGCACTCCCCCAGAAGTCCATCAGGATGCTGGCACCAGAGAAGCTGACGTCAATGCAGTTATTCTGGGCAGGTTTGAAACTGAGCTCCTTCTGGAGAATTTTTCTGGAGAAATCCAAATGAGAACTCATTATTTTTTCCCCCTTTGCCTTCAAGAGGAGGCGCACAGCATGGTGCCTCCTCTTGCCAGCCTGTGCTGCTGACATGGAGGCCCACTCCCTTTACAAACCAACACCAGTGAAGCGGGGGGGGGGGGAGGATTACACAGGCCAAGGACAAACTATCTAGCACAGCACCCAACTACGCTATCAACAATGACTAAGGCACCACTATTGCTTAAGAAAAAAAAAAAAGGAGGGGGGTGGGGGGGGGGGCAAATAACGTGAACTTGCCAACAAGGCCCGGAAGGTGAGATGACCAATCAGCTAAACCAGCATGGCCGGCTAACCAGCCAGCTAGATATCCAGTCAACCAACCCACCAACCGCGCCAAACCAACACTCAATACTGCTTGCTACATTTACATTTACATTTTAGTCATTTAGCAGACGCTCTTATCCAGAGCGACTTACAGTTAGTGAATACATATTTTTTCATACTGGCCCCCCGTGGGAATCGAACCCACAACCCTGGCATTGCAAACGCCATGCTCTATCAACGCTACATCCCTGCCGGCCATTCCCTCCCCTACCCTGGACGACGCTGGGCCAATTGTGCGCCGCCATTGAGTCTCCCGGTCGCGGCCGGCTGCGACAGAGCCTGGATTCGAACCAGGATCTCTAGTGGCACAGTTAGCACTGCGATGCAGTGCCTTAGACCACTGTGCCACTCAGGAGTTTACCAGTTTAAAATCAAATAAAAATCAGAAAAGGAGAGATGGACAGCAAAATCAGAGAATTGGATAACTCAGTAGAAGTAAACAAGGAATAATTTGGTCTTAAAGCTCAGTATGAAGAACTTCCCACCTCAAAGGCTGCAAACAGCTTAACTAGGCTGAAACAGTCCTATGATCAAGGTGAAAAACCTGGTAAATTGCTGGCCTGGCACAGTAAGAAGTAAAATTCAGCCTTTAATGCAATTCATAATTTACAAGGACAATTATCAATGGATCCTGTAGAAATAAACCAAACATTTGCTTCCTACTACAACACACTTTACAACTCTGAATCTCCTGAGAACTGAACTAGTCAGGTCTTGATTTTCCCTCTACTTCAGAAGACACTAAATTGGATCCTGAGAAACAGATTTCCCAATCTTCTCCTCCTTTTCTTCATCTTTAATGTTAAAATTAAGCTCCAGTGTTTGACTGCAATCTTCCAGCTTCACTGATGCCATCTCTGGATATTGCGATGCAAATCACAATCAGGACCCAGTGACTGTATGTTTGGACTCAGTGTGGAAGGAGAGAGGCAGGCTGGGTTTGTCCTCACTGTTGATGTTACTGGGACACAAAAGGGAAGGGGCACAAAGGAGGAAACACACCCAAACAAGACAAACAAAAGCTAGGAGGCAAGCAGGCCGGCCAGCCAAAAAGCTCCTCAGTTGACCAAAAATGGGGGGGAAAGTAGGGAAACAAGATGGAGGGGAACAACAAAAACACACCGCTTAGCCACCAAGGTCCTGCATAAAGCCCTGTGGTCCATGCAGAGCAGACCCTCCATGCACTCAGTGTGCCTTCTGCTCCTCTTCACTGCATGTTGGAAATGAGCCGGGAGGGTCTACGCCTTAGGGCAGGAGTTGTCCCAGGCTACCAACCTTTGCAGAGAGAAGGATAGCCAAAAGAAAGGCCTTGAGCATGTGGTTACAAAGACTGACGTAACTTTTACATATCGATGAAAATAAAGTGAAAAACAACCTGTCACGATACCGATGTGGTGGAGGAGTCAGGCGCAGGACACTGAGGTAAAGTCCAACAGTATATTTAATAGTCCAAAGAATAACTGGAACACCTCTGACCTCAAAAACACAAAGAGGCGAGGGAGAATTACGCACACGCGTAAACACTAAACACAAAACAAACAGGGAGCAAAGACGTAGCTCCGACACTGTGGCAGTAAAAATAACAACACACAATAATACTAGCACAAAACAAGGAACTTATAGGGCACGCAATCAACACACAAATGGACACAGGTGATACAGACAGACAAAAGCAATCGACTGACGAAACAGAGCGGTGGCAGCTAGTACTCCGGGGACGGCGCTCGCCGAAGCCTGCCCGAACCAGGAGGAGGAGCAGTCTCGGCCGAAACCGTGACACAACCATCCAAACAAAACTCCCTATCCCCAAACAGGATCCCCACCCCAGAAGGGTGCACACCCCATATTCCCCATCTGGACTCTCCCTTTGCCCACCCCTTGAAAAAACAAACATCCCCCATGTCCCTTAAATGAACCTCTTGTAAAAAGGAGACCTGGAAAAAAATATTTTCAGATTCAGAAAACGTTCATGTCCTCAGAGAGAATTCATTTTGCTGCAGTCCATAAAACATCAAATATAAACAATTAATAGTAAAGGATATTTACAAGCAAATAGGCAGGGTAAGTGCAGTTTCATAGTGCAAGTGATAAGTGCAATTAGTCCAAGATTTTGATAAAGTTGTAGACTAGCCTTTGGAATAAAGGGTACTTGGCCCTATTTTTTTTACCCTTAGGTAGTCTGTACCTGCGGCCAGAGGGAAGGAGCTGGAATTCGGAGTGGAAGGAAAAGTCAACCGCTATTATATTTGCCTTTTGGAGGGCTCTGCCCAGGTAGAGAGATGACAGTTCTTGCTGCCCCGTCATTTTTCCCGCAAGTCCTGACTATCTTGCCCAACCTATTTTTCCCAAACCAGCAGTTCAAGAAGTAGGACAGAATGTCTCAATTATTTATTAAAGAGAACCATGATTGTTAGATCAACATTAAAGAAGACTGACCAAAGCAGTGTCGTCAGCATATTTGATCAGGTGGCGCCCTGGGAACCGGCTCTGGCAGCGGTCTGTATACAGTATGTATGGCACTGGTGAAAGAACACTGCCCTGTGGGGTTCCAACTGAAATAGTGCACACCTCAGTGTATTGCCAACTCGTACCTGCTGAGACCTATCAGTTAGGACGTTGGTGATCCATGTGATAAGCATAGCATCAAGTCCGCGAGGACCAACGGATTGATTGTGTTAAATGCCGAGGAGAAATCTGCGAACATGATACGCACATGGGTTTTACTGTCCTCCAAATGCATATTCACCAGATGTAAGAAGATATGTGACTAACTCACGTCGCAGAGTTTAAAATACAAGCATAATCCTTTACTCGGGTGTATTACATCCTAATCACACTCCATAATGCACCTGTTTGTCTATCGTAGATAGGTGCCTGTTATGTCATTTCATAGTGTTGTGTGAACCAGGTTAAAGTTTGTAGGACCGAAGACAGCTTTTTAACAAAGGGACTTTTTGACAGGCTCTTCATGTCTTAAAAATGTTTTACCTTGTTAAATCATGTATACACATTTTAAAATGGCTTTTTATAGATTGGCTTTTACAAGAAAGGGTACTTTTATGCAGGATTGTTTTAAATAAACATGTACCTTTTTTAAATGTAATTGTAATGTAATGCTGTTTTTATGTGTGTAAATGAATAAAAAATGTGAGCTGTTTCAAAAGGATTTGTACCAATAAAAACTTTTCCAAAAGAGAAATCTGTTCTTGGTTGACCATGCTGTGCGTAGATTATAAGATACTAGCTAAGGTCATGGCAGACCGTTTGCGCACAGCCCTTCCCTATGTTGTCCATGAGGATCAAACATGTGGGGTGGAAGGCTGTTCCCTTAGGTGGAACCTCCAACTGATCAGAGACTCCATCGCCTGGGTTGAGGATAGAAGACTGCCTCTAATGGTAGCGGCACTTGATCAGGCCAAGGCTTTCGATCGCGTCAGTAGGGTTTTTCTTTTCAGAGTGTTCGGTAGGTTAGGGTTTAGTGATCGCTTTAGAAAGTGGATCAAGATTTTGTATGTGGGAGCAGGGTGAGCATAAACAGCCATCTGGGTGACGTGTTTGGCCTCTCCTCAGGGGTCAGGCAGGGATGCCCGCTCTCGGCACTCCTTTTCGTGCTCTATATAGAGCCCTTGGCGGCTGCTATTAGGGCTGACGCAGGGGTGGAGGGTTTGCTGGTCCCTGGGAGCGGCGGTTTGCATGTTAAGGTAACACAGTATGCCGATGACACCACCTTGCATTTGTGCAAGGACTCGTGCCTGCTAAGGTCTCTGGCCATAATTGGAGACGTCACCCGCGCGTCAGGAGCGGTCCTTAACAGACGACTTGGCGAGGTTAAGTATTTCGGCAGATGGTGGGGCAGGACGGATGTGCCCGGGGGACTATCTCTGTAATGGGGCCCTGAGGATTCTTGGGGTCCACTTTGAGACATCCGACTGCGACACTGAACTGCAACATGAGGGTTGCTGTGGTGCAGAGGAAGCTGGCAATGTGGAAGGCCAGATCTTTGTCTTTCTTGGGCAAGGTCCTGGTCCTGAAGGTGGATGTACTGCCTTCCCGTCTGTATTTGGCATACATTTATCCATTGCCAGCGAGCATGAGGAGGGGGCTAGTATGGCTTGTTTCAGTTCATGTGGGGGGGCAGGCATGAGTATGTCGCCAGGGCTCGCATGCTCTCAACCATGTGGAAGGGGAGTCCGACATTTCCCACTCAAGCTGGACTCAATTTTTGTTTCGTCTTTGTTGAATGAGCTCGCTAATCCGGTGATTCATCCCTCCGGTTATTTTCTGCGGGTGTTTCTCATACCAGGCGAGAAGCGTAATGGTGTGGTCCAACACGGGTCCTCGGGCTGAACAGCTGCCGTGGCACTTCAGCCATGCGGCGAAGTGGCTGCGTGCGCATCCAGAGGTTGAAGTCAGACACCTGGATCACAGACACCTGTACGAGGAGGTTAGACGTAGCGTTTGTGCGGCCCCTGTGGTGGGTACCCCTGCTGTGGTCTGGGAGAACATACAGGTGCAGGGTTTGGACAACCGCCTCAAGGATCTAAATTGGTTAAGCCTCCACAAGTGCTTGCTGGTAAGATCCATCGTACCGGCATAGTTTGGCACGATCCCCTCGGTGTCCGAGACCAACTTGCGTTGGGGAGGAGACGATACGCCACATGTACTGGGACTGTGCTTTCGCAGGAGTAGTGTGGGCCAGGGCACAGTGTTTACTAGGTAGAGTTAAGGGGGATTTTGTTTTAACATGGGCGAGGTTGGAGAGAGGAATAGGGAGAGCAGGAGGGGTAAGTAGGGAACGTTTTTTGTTGTGGCTGATCAGCCTTCTTAAACAAGGGCTGTGGGATGCTAGGCAAAGTTTGGTAAAGTCGGGGGCAAACTGTGGGGTGGAGGGAATAGTGAGGAGAGTGGAGGGAGATTTGAGAGGGAGGATAAGGAGGGAGGAGAGGAAGTGGGGTCACCATGCCACCATAGAGCGGTGGAAAGGGGGGCTAGGGCTGGTCAGCACCTGTAGGGTGAGTAAAGAGCCCCTTAATTTATTTGTCTATTTTTTGTGTTTTGTGGTTTTTTGTTGTTGTGTACCTTTTATACTTTACTTACTTTTTTTCTTACTGTTTGTTTTCCTTGTTTCCCCATCCTCTTGTATCCTTAGTTTTAACCCCCTTGTTTCTTTTTGTGTAGTGTTTGCTAGCTGGGTTGGCTTGCTGGCTAGCCGGCCTCTTAGCTTTAGCTTGACTGGCCTGCTAGCCTCCTCGCCCCTCAGGCTTGGCAGGCATTGTTTGTTGGTTTTTGTAGTCCCCGTTAACCCATCCATACTCGTCCAATAGTTTTTTTCCATCCCCTGAATTTTCCCTTGTCTTGGTTTTTGTTTGTTGCTTTTTGTTGCCACTTGGGGGGGCATTTTGCTGGCTGGCCGGCCAGCTAGCTGGTTAGCATAGCCTGGCCTGCTGGTGAGGCCGGCTAGCCTCCTCACCCCTCAATATTGTCTAGATAGTGAGTATTTTTTTTTCTTTCTGTCACCCTTATCCTCCAAAAGGAACTCAATTTTATACCTGCATAGGTGAACTGCTTCGATGTTGCGCCAGCTTCCAAAGGGAGTTCTGGGGGAAACTCCAGAACACCCAGGGATCTCTAGCAGCTATGTTTGAGATGATCAAGCTGACGGACAATAGCATTAAAACCGTGATTGTCCGTATGTATAATGAAACGGTACAACAACGTGAAAGGGCCCCTGACCCAGGTGAAGAATCCCGATGGGATCTGGAAAGGGGCCTGGACGGTCACTGTCCAGCAGAGGGAGGATCCCGGGGGCTATGGTGGGTTGAAAGCCATCCCATCCACCATAGTCCTTGGAGAGAACAGGGGCCATGTTCACTACCAGGACCAGCCTAAGCAGTGCCGTAAGTGTGGTGAGCATGGCCACCTAGCAGAAGCCTGCGATAAGGTGGTCTGCATGAAGTGCCGGGAGGTGGGCCACCGCTACGAGGATTGCATGAATGGAAGGTCATGCAACCTCTGTGGCGAGCGGTCCCACCTCATCCGCAGCTGCCCCTCCTCCTGGGCCAATAAGGTCAGGCTTGGCCGGATGGAGGCGGCGGCTGCGGACCGGTCTTACGAGCGACAGAAGGAGAAAGTGGCAGTAGTGGCGGTAGTAGAGGTGGAGGGTGCGGAAGGCGCAGTGGTGGAAGAAGTGGGAGGGGAGGAACCTGAAGGAGAAAGGGCCGAGAAACTGCTCTGGAGAGCGAGAGCTCCCCAAGTGGGTCTGACAGTATGATGACAACGAAACGACACTGTCAAGCGAGGAAGGTGCAGGAGAGGGGGGAGAGACCCTGGGCGTACACCTTCCCATACGGAAGAGAAACGCAGAGGAGCTCTCCGACCCTGAACAGGGTGAGGAAAAAAGGGCAAATTGGAGTGGGAGAGCTCCCAGGGGGAGGATGAGTCCAGGGTCTTCCCATCCAACTCTCCAAACCAGGAATCATTTTTAAACCCTGTTTTAACCTCCTCTCCCTTACCCCGTAGGGAGAGAAAGGATCTGAAAAATAACCCCTTTTAAACTGTTTTAATGCCGCCTTTCCTTTTACTCACCTCTTATGGCTTTTAACATCACCACCATAAATGTTAGGAGTATAAAGACTGAAGTAAGAGCACAATTCAGATGTGTTTTTATTACAGGAGTGTGGTCTACCCTTTTTATCCTCTTACATCAAATGGGAGGAGAAGTGGCAGCACGGGCCCTCCATTTGGAGCGGATCCAATTTTAACAGAAACGATGGTGTTGCCATTTTATTCAAGACCCCACAGGTGGTGGTGAGGGGGAGCACAGTGGTGGTTGGGGGGCGTGCTCTTTTAGCCAACGTACTTTTATGGGGAGGGATTTTAACGTGCTAAATGTATATGGTTTTAATAACAAACACGACCGTTGCACACTTTGAAGACCTGCAGTCCCACATGCTGGGGAGGGATCCTCTAGTGGTGGGTGGGGATTTTAAGTAGAGCAGACAGGAGAGGAGCGGGAGAAGATTAAGGTAGATAGGTCTAGTGTTTTATTGCAAGGGTTGTGCAGGGATTTTAAACTGACTGTTTTAAAACCCTGCATCCAAGAGAGGAGGGCTTCACCTGGACCAGTGGTGACGGCACCAGAGCCTCTCTTATTGACTGTTTACCCGTGACTGCCCGCCAACTGATGCTAGAATAACACCTGCTTTCTTCTCAGATCACGTAATGCTGACGTGCACCCTTTCACTAACTTCGGGTGTGACTGTAGGAAGAGGGCCCTGGAAACTGAACTGCTCCCTTTTAGAAGATGATAGAGTAGTTAGTCAGTACAGGGAGCAGTTCAGCCAGTGGCAGACGCTACAGGACTTCTTTGACACACGAGCACAGTGGTGGGAAATTGTGAAGGGCAAGACGAGGACCTTCTTTAGAGAGAAAGACGCATGTTGGGACTGCAGAAACGACTGGAACGGTGTTTTGATTTTAACCAAGAAATCCAAGAAGTAAAGAAAGAAATTGCATTTTTAGCAGAACAGAAGAGCAAGGGGGTTATTTTAAGATGTAAAGAAAGGGAATTAGAAGAGGGGGAGAAGTGCACTTTTTTAAGAACATAGTTAGCAAGGGTAGGGTAATGACAGGGTTAAAAGATAAAGATTGGTTTTTAAAAACAGAGGGAATAAAATAAGTAGTCAGAGTTTTATGGGGAGCTGTTTGAGGAAAAAGACATGTGCGAGGAAACCATGGGGGATGTTTTATCATATTGACAGAATTTTACCCAACACAGACGACCTAACAAAAGACTTGACAATGACAGAACTCGACAAAGGACTGACATTTTAAGAGGGGTAAATCACCGGGGGAGGACGGCCTCCCTTTGGAGTTTTATCTGACCTTTTGGGATGTTTTAGCCGACGAACTTCTGACTGTTTTTACTGACTTTGAACAACTTGACAGACTACCTGACAGTTTTAGAGTAGGAATCATGACCCTGTTACATAAGAAAAATGACAGGACTGACCACAGGGAACGGTGCAACACTTTTCTCCCATTGTCAAGGAAAACAACAACACGGAGGTAGGTAAACAGCCAGCAGAAGAAGAGAGAAAAAAAAAAAAATCCTAACTGATAGAAGGGCAAAGCGATTTTTGTGCGGTCCAGCGTTTCCCTCCATTTTTCTTAATTAAAAAACATATATATTTGGCATTCACCAGGATTGTGTGTCTGTCTGTTTTTGACCAAAAAAAGAGCATACTTCACCAGGATAGTGGGTCTGTCTGACTTTTTCCCCACAGCCCCCGAAAACTTGGCAAGTGGGTTCGGGGACAACCCGGCCTAGAGTAAACAGAGTGCGTCTCGGGCCCCGACCTCTGACTTCCATACGACTCTGGTTTCTCTTCATTACGCACAAGCCTTTCGCCTTTTACTAAAGACTTCCGTGGAGAGGAACACTTACGAGTTCAACGTATTTTTGGAGGGGCTTTGCTTCTGGCAGAGCCCGATATCTTGTTTCAAGAGAAATCAACAGAGACTGTGTCTGCCTGCCACGCAGACCTTTTGCATTTGAGTTCATGCTGGCTGACCGGCGTAATTTTCCAGTCAAAGTAGTCACTCGGCCAATTGAATTCAAGCCCGACAATGACGACTGGCGTATTTTCCGGCCTTTGAAGAAATAGCACTGGACGTAAAGAGCTAGTAGGGACTTGACGCATCAGCGACTTTTTGGAAAAAACACTTGCCTGTCGCCAGGGAAACGTGGGGGGGGGGGGTTGCGATGGGAGGAGGCCCACTTTTGCTAAACCGCTGAGGTCTCCCGAGACCCCCGGGTGCCCGGCGGGTGCAGGGGTCAATTTGTGGGTTATCGCTTCTCGGCCTTTTGGCTAAGATCAAGTGGTTTTGTCAACAAAAGAGAAGAGTAGGTGATGGCGACAGGAGATTTTACGTCGGCCCCTTCGGCACGACTACTGAACACAATCCGATTTGTCGGGAAAGAAAAAGATGGAACGCAGTTCAGCATGGGAAGAAGGAGTTTTGCGAAATAAGTCATCTTTGATTTTCTTGGAGTGACGGCAGAACGAATCTACTGCTACAGAGATGTTCCTCTACGGAATGCTTTCGAGGTAACCTTCATGGGGGACTACTTGTGTCAGGAAGCTTGGAATACAAGGACGGAACGCCGATTTCCAACTTCAACATGGAGCCTCTGTTCGCAAGTCGGGTAAGGACCATAACTGTTTGCATGCAGAATCCGTATGTGAAAGAGCAGGACATGCGATCCTTCCTGGGTAAATATTGTGATGTACTGGGGCCCGGAACAAAATAAATTGATAATGATGGAATGTGGAACGGAAATAGAAAATATGCTGTCCGATTTAGAACACAGATGGGAGGAATTAAATACCCACCAGCGTCCTTCTACATTGGTGGTGTAAAGGGGTACTTTTATGGGCAGCCTAAAATGTGGAGAAGATGTGGAGAGGAGGGCCTGTCTGGAGGCGGGTCATCTGGCAAGGGCTTGCCAAAAACCCAAATCTTGCAATCTCTGTGATTCAACTGAGCACATGTTCAAGGACTGCCGGGGAAGGCATAAAACCTACGCAGAATCACTACGAGATTGAGGTGGTCTTGGACGAGATCTCGAGAGACCCTGCGGTTGTAGACGGGAGCGTGGTGGCTGGAGATACCTTACGTGGGACCCTCCCGTCGGCTCTTCCGCGCTGCTGGACATCCGGAACCTCAGCTCAACAGGAACAGATGGCAACAGAGGAATCGTTTCAGGGGATGATAATACCGGATACCCCAGAGGAAGGCAGAGTACAGTGGGGTGAAACAGAAGAGGATAAAGAGATGGATTGGAAAACAGTCGGGGGAAAGAAAACAGCAAAAAGTAACAGGAAAGGCTGGACAATGAGTACAAAAAACAAGTAATAGACATTCAGCAGGTTCCACGCTTTGGAGAACGAGGTGACTGGAGAGGAAGGTGCCCCGGGTCCGGAGCTGTCCTCAGCAGCAGAGTATACATCAGAACTGGCCGGTACACCAGCAGAAGAGGACAGCGAGGGCAGCGTGGATTCCCAGCCGGAGTTGGTCAGAAACATTGTGGTTGACTTCAGGTTGTCCACCATAGAGCTGCTCACAAAGGGGAATGGAGACGGAACATCAGATAAAACCAAATTATTTTTAACGTCTTCTCAGGTTAACGCCAGGGGATTGAGAGACACTGCTAAGAGGGCATCTCTGTTTTTCTCCTTAAAGGCATTGGACATCCAAGTGTGCTTCCTTCAGGAGTGTCATTTAAAGAACACGGAGGACATTAAAAGGTTGAGTAAGGACTGGAAGGCGGGGGCTTCAGCATGGAGCATAGGCAATGTGCATTCGGACGGGGTGGGGATAGTATTTAAGAACACTGGTTTTGTTATTGAGGAGGTAAGTACCAGGGAGGCTTATGTACGTAGATGGCAAGCTTAATAATAAGATTTGCCTAGTAAACGTGTACGCACCTACATTAAAAGGGGGAAGGTTAGACTTTAAGCACTTACCAGATGTTCTGTGCACAAACCGCAGTGATAATGGGGGGGGGGGGGGGGATTTCAACACATACTTAGAGGGGGAATATTATTTTTCTGCGCAATATCTAAAAATAAGTTGAGTGATTACGATTTGGCAGACATATACAGTGGGGGAAAAAAGTATTTAGTCAGCCACCAATTGTGCAATTTCTCCCACTTAAAGATGAGGCCTGTAATTTTCATAGGTACACGTCAACTATGACAGACAAAATGAGAAAATAAATACAGAAAATCACATTGCAGGATTTTTTATGAATTTATTTGCAAATTATGGTGGAAAATATGTATTTGGTCACCTACAAACAAGCAAGATTTCTGGCTCTCACAGACCTGTAACTTCTTCTTTAAGAGGCTCCTCTGTCCTCCACTCGTTACCTGTATTAATGGCACCTCTTTGAACTTATCAGTATAAAAGACGCCTGTCCACAACCTCAAACAGTCACACTCCAAACTCCACTATGGCCAAGACCAGTCAAAGGACACCAGAAACAAAATTGTAGACCTGCACCAGGCTGGGAAGACTGAATCTGCAATAGGTAAGCAGCTTGGTTTGAAGAAATCAACTGTGGGAGCAATTATTAGGAAATGGAAGACATACAAGACCACTGATAATCTCCCTCGATCTGGGGCTCCACGCAAGATCTCACCCCGTGGGGTCAAAATGATCACAAGAACGGTGAGCAAAAATCCCAGAGAGCTGGGACCAAAGTAACAAAGCCTACCATCAGTAACACACTACGCCGCCAGGGACTCAAATCCTGCAGTGCCAAACGTGTCCCCCTGCTTAAGCCAGAACATGTCCAGTCCCGTCTGAAGTTTGCTAGAGTTCATTTGGATGATCCAGAAGAGGATTGGGAGAATGTCATATGGTCAGATGAAACCAAAATCTCAACTCGTCGTGTTTGGAGGACAAAGAATGCTGAGTTGCATCCAAAGAACACCATACCTACTGTGAAACATGGGGGTGGAAAATAATGCTTTGGGGCTGTTTTTCTGCAAAGGGACCAGGACGACTGATCCGTGTAAAGGAACGAATTAATGGGGCCATGTATCGTGAGATTTTGAGTGAAAACCTTCCATCAGCAAGGGCATGTGGCTGGGTCTTTCAGCATGACAATGATCCCAAACACACCGCCCCGGCAACGAAGGAGTGGCTTCGTAAGAAGCATTTCAAGGTCCTGGAGTGGCCTAGCCAGTCTCCAGATCTCAACCCCATAGAAAATCTTTGGAGGGAGTTGAAAGTCTGTGTTGCCCAGCGACAGCCCTAAAATATCACTGCTCTAGAGGAGATCTGCATGGAGGAATGGGCCAAAATACCAGCAACAGTGTGTGAAAACCTTGTGAAGACTTACAGAAAACGTTTGACCTGTGTCATTGCCAACAAAGGGTATATAACAAAGTATTGAGAAACTTTTGTTATTGACCAAATACTTATTTTCCACCATAATTTGAAAATAAATTCATTAAATCCTACAATGTGATTTTCTGGAAAAAATTCACAATTTGTCTGTCATAGTTGACGTGTACCTATGATGAAAATTACAGGCCTCTCATCTTTTTAAGTGGGAGAACTTGCACAATTGGTGGCTGACTAAATACTTTTTTTCCCCCACTGTAAGAGAAAGTTGGGAGCAGAGATATGAGGCTGATTTGAATGTAGTTAATTGGGAGGGGATACAGCCAAAATGGCTGGATAATGAGTGCAAGGATTTGGGATGGTTGTGTGCTTTAAATAGATTGTCCATAAAGGAGAGGATGTACAGGCACGACTGTGCAGTGAATGCAGAGTGACCCAGGGGCAAAAAAAAATGAAACAGGTAATGCATGTATTCTGGGAGTGTTTTTGCAAAGGAATTCTGGAGAAAGTGCGCAACCTTCATCAACATGGTCTGTGACAAGATTGTGCTGAATGGTAGGAACATCTTGTATGGGGAGGAGATCCTAACACTGCCAGAGAAACAGTTTAGGGCTGTGTGGATGATTATTAGTTTGGGGAAGCTGGTACTGTGGGGGAAAAAAGAAAGTGTATGTATTAAAAAGGGAAAATATATATAGCAGTGCCAGCAGATGCTTTTTTGTGTTGGTATGGAAATTAAGAAAAGTGATTGAAATGGAAAGTTACATGTACGGGGAAGACTTTGGTAAGGGAATTTGGGGTAGTGTAAGATTTGCATAAAAAAAAAGCATTAATGGGAAAATGTCACTGTAAATTGCATTTGAAAAATAAATAAATAAAATCTGCACCAGCACCTGTAGGGTGAGTTAAGTTGTTTCCCTTATTTATTTCTAGCTTGTTGTTATGTGTTTTTGTTTTCACTTTACCTTAAAAAAAATCGTGTTTGTGCTCTGTGTTTGCTTGTTGTTTGACTTACATTTTTTCTTATTTTTGTAATTTGTGTTTCCCCATCCTCTTGTAGCCCTAGTTTCCCCTTAGTTTTAACCCCCTTGTTTTTTGTTTGTGTAGTGTTTGCTAGCTGGGTTGGCTTGCTGGCTGGCCGGCCTGTTTAGCTTTTAGCTTGACTGGCCTGCTAGCCTCCTCGCCCCTTAGGCTTGGCAGGCATTGTTTGTTCATTTTGTAGCCCCCTTTAACCCATCCATACCCCTTAAATTGTATTTCCATCCCCTGAATTTTCCCTTGTCTTGGTTTTTGTTGCCACTTGGGGGGCCCTTTTGCTGGCTGGCCGGCCTGCTAGCTGGTTAGCCTGGCATGCTGGGGAGGCCGGCTAGCCCCCTCGCCCCTCAATCTTGGCTTGATAGTGAGTATTTTTTTTTTCTGTGTCCCCTCACCCCATCCATATTGTTTCCCCAGTTTTTTTTTACCCCATTTAAAATTCCCTCGTTTGTTTGTCCACTGGGAGGTTTTAGTCTTCCGGCCTGCTAGCCTCCCAGCCCTTTAATTGGTTTGTTTGGTGTATTTTTTATTATATTTTCCATCCTCCCCACGTGTCCTTTCGTGTTTAGTTTAAACCCCTTCCCCCTACCGTCTTTCCCTATTGTTGATAAGTTTAGTTGGGTGCTGTGCTAGGTAGTTTTGTGTCCCTGGGTTTTGGTAGGCCCTGTTAGCCTAGCATAGCTGGGCCTGCCACCACCCCCCCCCCCACTACTATTTTTTGGTGTTTATTTTCTCACTGGTGTTGGGCTAAAGGGAGTGGGCCTCCATGTCAGCAGCACAGGCTGGCATGCGGAGGCACCACGCCGTGCGCCTCCTTTTAAAGGAGAAGGGAGGAAAAACAATGGAGTTATCCCTATTGGATTTCTGCAGGAAATTCCTCCAAAAAGAACTGTTTTATACCTGTGCAGGTGAACTGCATCTTAACCCTCCCTTATGGGAAGGGCTTCAATGTTAGTTTCGCCGGCGCCAGCTTCCAGGGGGAATTCTGGGGGAAACTCCAGAACGGCCAGAACAACCAGGGATCCCTACCAGCTATGTTGAAGTGATCAAGCTGACGGACAATATAATTAAAATGTCATTAATATTGTCCGTATGTATAATGAAATCGTACAACCGGAAGACGTTGCAGTATGGTTGGGCAGGTACTGCAACGTAAAGGGGCCCCTGACCCAGGTGAAGGATCCCGATGGGATCTGAACAGGGGCCTGGAGGGTTACTGTCCAGCAGAGGGAGGATTCCCGGGGGCTATGGTGGGTTGACAGCCATCCCATCCATCATAGTCCTTGGAGAGAACAGGGGCCATGTTCACTACCAGGACCAGCCTAAGCTGTAAGTGTGGTGAGCATGGCCACCTAGCAGACGCCTGTGACAAGGTGGTCTGCATGAAGTGCGCCACCGCTACGAGGAGTGCACAAATGGAAGGTCGTGCAACCTCTGTGGCGAGCGGTCCCACCTCATCCGCAGCTGCCCCTCCTCCTGGGCCAATAAGGTCAGGGCTGACAGGATGGAGGCGGCGGCATGCGGACCAGGCTTAAGAGCGCCAGAGGGAGAAAGTGGCAGTTGCCAAGGTAGAGGAGGAGGTGGTAGCAGTAGTGGAGGAAGTAGTTGTAGTGGAGGGCGCGGAAGTTGCGGTGGTGGGAGAAGTGGGAGGGGAGGAAAAAACCCGCCCCAGACTGAAGCGACCCCTGAAGGAGAAAGGGCCGAGAGACTGCTCTGGAGAGATGGTGAGTGAGAGCTCCCCAAGTGGGTCTGACAGTATGATGACAGTGTCGGAAACGACACTGTCAAGTGAGGAGAGTGCAGGAGAGGTGGGAGAGACCCTGGGCGAACACCTTCCCCTACGGAAGTGAAACGCTGAGGAGCTCTCCGACCCCGAACAACTTGATGAAAAAAAGGGAAAATTGGAGTGGGAGAGCTCCCAGGGAGAGGACGAGTCCAGGTTCCCATCAAACTCTCCAAACCAGGAATCATTTTTAAACCCAGTTTGTACCTCCTCTCCCTACCGCCCCCCCTTACCCCATAAGGAGAGAGAGAAAGGACCTGAAAAATAATCCCTTTTAAACTGTTTTAATGCCTTCTTTCCTTTTAGCACTTTTTTTACTCACCTCTTTCATGGCATTTAACATCACCACCATAAATGTTAGGAGCATAAAGACTGAAATAAGAGCACAATCGGTTTTATCCTTTTTAGAAAGTGTTAATTCAGATGTGTGGTCTACCCTTTTTATCCTCTTACAGCAAATGGGAGGAGAAGTGGCAGCACGGGCCCTCCATATGGAGCGGATCCAATTTTTAATAAATAATAATAATAATAATAAGCCATTTAGCAGACGCTTTTATCCAAAGCGACTTACAGTCATGCGTGCATACATTTTTTTTTTTGTGTACGTGTGGTCCCGGGGATCGAACCCACTACCTTGGCGTTACAAGCGCCGTGCTCTACCAGCTGAGCTACAGAGGACCACAGGTGAGGGGGAGCACAGTGGTGGTTGGGGGGGCGTGCTCTTTTAGCCAACTGTACTTTTATGGAGAGGGATTTTAACGTAATAAATGTATATGTTTTAATAACAAACACGACCGTTGCACACTTTTAGAAGACCTGCAGTCCCACATGCTGGGGAGGGATCCTCTAGTGGTGGGTGGGGATTTTAACTGTGTTTTAAGTAGAGCAGACAGGAGAGGGGCGGGAGAAGATTTTAAGGTAGATGGGTCTAGTGTTTTATTGCAAGGGTTGTGCAGGGATTTTAAACTAACTGACTGTTTTAAAACCCTGCATCCAAGAGAGGAGGGCTTCACCTGGACCAGTGGTGACGGCACCAGAGCCTCTCGCATTGACTATCTGTTTGCCCGCCAACGGATGCTAGAATAACCCCTGCTTTCTTCTCAGATCACGTAATGCTGACGTGCACCCTTTCACTAACTTCGGGTGTGACTGTAGGAAGAGGGCCCTGGAAACTGAACTGCTCCCTTTTAGAAGATGATAGAGTAGTTAGTCAGTACAGGGAACAGTTCATCCAGTGGTTGACGCTACAGGACTTCTTTGATACACGAGCACAGTGGTGGGAAATGGTGAAGGGCAATACGAGGACCTTCTTTAGAGAGATAGGAAAGAGAAAAAGCAACGCATGTTAGGACTCCAGAAGCGACTGGAAAGGTATTTTAATCAAGAAATCAAAGTAGTAAAGAAATACATGGCATTTTTAGCAGAACATAAGAGCAAGGGGGTTATTTTAAGAAGTAAAGAAAGGGAATTAGAAGAGGGGGAAAAATGTACCAGGTACTTTTTTTTAAAGATAGTTAGTAAGGGTAGGGTTATGACGGGTTTAAAAGATAAAGATGGGTTTTTAAAAACAGACAGAGGGAATTAAAAAAGTAGTCGAGGGTTTTTATGGGGAATTGTTTGGTTTTAAAGATGTGTGTGAGGAAACAATGGAGGAGGTTTTAACATACATTGACAGGACTATACCAAACAGACGACCTAATAAAAGACTTCACAATGACAGAACTCGACAAAGGACTAAGACATTTTAAGAGGGGTAAATCAGCGGGGGAGGACGGCCTCCCTTTGGAGTTTTATCTGACCTTTTGGGATGTTTTAGCCGACGAACTTCTGACTGTTTTTACTGACTTTGAACAACTTGACAGACTACCCGACAGTTTTAGAACAGGAATCGTGACCCTTTTATTCAAGAAAAATGACAGGACTGACCTTAGAAACTGGCGACCGATCACACTTTTAAACTTTGACTGTAAACTTTTTACCAAGGTTTTAACACTCAGAATGTCTTCTGTTTTAGGGGAGGTGATCCACCTGGATCAAGCCTGTGCCATTCCGGGAAGGAAGATCACTGACAGCCTAGTACTGATCAGAGATGCCATCTGTTATGCGAGAGACAGAAACATGCGGCTTATAGTCCTACATTTAGATTTTGAGAAAGCTTTTCATCGAGTCTCGCACCAGTACCTCTTCAAGGTACTGCAAAAAATGGGATTCCCTGAAAGGTTTCTAGCTTGGGTGGGATTGCTGTATGGGGACGTCACCAGCAGAATCCTTGTAAATGGGCATTTGTCAAGAGCAGTGGGAGTACACTGCGGCGTCCGTCAGGGATGTCCATTTTCTCCCCTCCTGTTTGTGACCTGCATAGAACCACTGGCACAGGTCTTGAGAAGGGACCAACGGATCAGTGGGGTGGGTATCCCGGGGAGTGGGGGGATGACCGCCAAGTGCGTTTTTTACATGGACGACGTAAACATTTTATGCACCGACCTTTTATCTGTTGACAGGACTCTGGACAGGACTGACTGGTACGGACGAGCCTCTGGGGCGAGACTGAACAGAGACAAGACAGAGGCCCAATTTTTCGGACCGTGGGCAGACTCAGACTTGACCAGACTACCACTGACTGTTAAAATGACGGATATAAGGGTGCTGGGGGTTAAATTCGACAGGGAGGGAGGAGGTAGTGGTAATTGGACCGGGATGTTAGGGACAGTAAGAAAGAGGCTGGGTTTTTGGGCACTAAGACGACTGACTTTTGAGGGCAAGGTTTTAATCATCAAGGCTGTGATTTTACCTGTCCTTTTATTAATCAGTTCTGTTTTTATCCCCCCACGAACAACTCTTTTAGCTCTGGACCGGATGCTTTTTTATTTTCTGTGGGGAAGCAAGTGGGAGAGGCTGAGGAGGGAGGTGGTAAAGAGGCCCAGGTTCAAGGGGGGGAAAGGCTTGCCTGACCTCTACTTGTTCCTGGGCAGCCGCTATACAGCATTACATCTCACTCTTGCCACCTCCCCGGTCAACAACAAGACCCAGACCCTCGCACGTTTCTGGCTGGGGTCTTACCTCGGGTCTCTGAGGCTGATCCCAGTCTCTTTCCTGCTCCCCACACACTATATCCAGCTCCAAACGTTTTTAAGACATTTTAAACTGGAAAAGGAGCCTGTCACTGTTAACTAAACACCGCTCTCTTCTCTCTCTTGTGCAGGAACGGGAACCGGTGTGTCCAGTGCGCGGGCTTGCTATAGGCGAGCCCACAAAGGTTTGGCGCAACGTGTCCCATCCTGCTCTGCTGAACTGGCACCGTGACCTGTCCTGGATGGTCGCCCATGATATCCTCCCGGTCAGGGCCGTTATGCACTCCCGGGGCATGGCGAGGACATCCGCGTGCCCCCGACCAGGCTGCGGCCAAGAAGAGTCGGTGAGGCACTTGCTCTGGGAGTGCAGAGCCGCACGGGACCTGTGGAAGGAAGCAGGCCCCCTGATCTCCCCACGCCTGCCAGCAGGGGAGGACCTAACGCCCCAGCTCGTGCTATATGGGGTGGGCCGAAGGCCTATAACATCAAAGGCCTTCACAAAACTCTGGCCCACCCTCACGTGTCTGAAGGACGCACTGTGGTCCTCCCGCAACCTGCTGGTTGGGAAACAGGTAGAGACCACCCCCCAGGCAGTGGCTTTGGTAGCCACGGAAGCCCTGGGGTGGTACGAACGACAGGGGGCCTCAACCCCAGGCGAAGGGTCCCCCACAACACCCAAGGTCCCGGCGGCCACGGCCTGACAGCGCTGCGGCGCCTAGGGCGATGCGCCTAGGGGAGGAGTCTCCTCTGGGCCCCGACGGACGGGTACGGAGTCATTTCAGGAAGAGCAAGAGGAGGCTTTTTTGATAAGGACTCACCCCGTTTTTGTACAAAGGACCGAAAACAGCTTTTTAACGTCTTAAATGTTTTACTTTGTTAAATCATTTGTACACATTTTAAATGGCTTACTAATCGGCTTTTACAAGAATGGGTACTTTTATATAGGATTGTTTTAAATAAACATGTACCTTTTTTTATTTAATTGTAAAGTAATGCTGGTTTTTATGCACTTGATGCCGTTTTTATGTGTGTAAATGTATTTAAATAATGTGAGCTGTTTTAAAAAGAATTGATCAATAAAAACTTTTCCAAAATAAAAACATCTATTCTTATCAGTTGCTGCGCTTAGTTGGAGAGGTGATCGGAGGGCAGAGAATTTGTGCTTTTGTCTATGAAATGTGTTTTTTTGTCCCGGGTTAGGTGGTGGACTACCTGTAGGGTGAGTTAAGAGCCCTTTGGGCTCTTTCCTTTGCTTTATTTATTTATTGCTTTTCTTTGTGTTAGCTTGTTGTTGTGTGTTTCATTTTTACTCCCCCCCCCCAAAAAAAAAATTATTTGTTTGTGTTTCCCCATCCTCTTCTTTCCCTTAGTTTTACCCCCCTTGATTTTTGTCTTGTTTTGTGTAGTGTTTGCTAGCTGGGTTGGCTTGCTGGCTAGCCGGCCTGTTAGCTTGACTGGCCTGCTAGCTTCCTCGCCCCTTAGGCTTGGCAGGCATTGTTTTGTTGGTTTTGTAGCCCCCTTTTAACCCATCCATCCTCCTTAAATTATATTTCTATCCCCCAAATTTTCCCTTGTCTTGCTTTTTGCTGGCTGGCCGGCCGGCCTGCTAGCTGGTTAGCCTAGCCTCCTCGACCCTCAGTTTTGGCTTCTCATTGTGTATTTGTTTGTTTCCCTAGTTTTTTTACCCCAGTTAAAATTCCCTTGTTTGTTTTAGTCTTCCGGCCTGCTAGCTTGTTAGCTTAGCCTGACTTGCTAGTACGGCCTGCTAGCCTTCTAGCCCGTAAATTGGTGTGTTTTTTTTATTCGTTTTTCATTTACCCCTCGTGTCCTTTCGTGTTTAGTTTAAACATCCAGATGGGATCTGTACAGGGGCCTGGAGGGTCCCTGTCCAGCAGAGGGAGGATCCCGGGGGCTATGGTCGGTTGAAAGCCATCCCATCCAACATAGTACTCGGGGAGAACAGGGGCCATGTTCACTACCAGGACCAGCCGTGCCGTGTGGTAAGCATGGCCACCTAGCAGACGCCTGTGACAAGGTGGTCTGCATGAAGTGCCGGGAGGTGGGCCACCGCTACGAGGATTGCACGAACGGAAGGTCGTGCTACCTCTGTGGCGAGCGGTCCCATCTCATCCGCAGCTGCCACTCCTCCTGGGCCAACAAGGTCGGAGGTGGTCGCGGACCGGGCTTCCGAGCGCCAGGTGGAGGAAGATGTGGGAGGGGAAGAAAAAAAAACACCCCACCCCAGACTGAGGTGACCCCTGAAGGAGAAAGGGCAGAGAAAGACGACTCTGGAGAGGTGTTGAGTGAGAGCTCCCCAAGTGGGTCAGACAGCATGCTGAGTGTCAAACGAGGAAGGTACAGGAAAGGGGGGAGAAACGCAGAGGAGCTCTCCGACCCCAAACAGGGCGAGTAAAATAAAGGAAAATTGGAGTGGGAGAGCTCCCAGGGAGAGGAGGAATCCACGGTCTTCCCCTCCAACTCTCCAAACCAGGACTCATTTTTAAACCCAGTTTTTACCTCCTCTCCCTACCCCCCCCCCCCCTTACCCCGTAGGGAGAGCGAGAAAGGACCTGAAAAATAACCCCTTTTAAACTGTTTTAATGTCTTCTTTCCTTTCAGCACTGTGTTTACTCACCTCTTTCATGGCTTTTAACATCACCATTAACGTTAGGAGTGTAAAAACAGAAGTAAGAGCACAATCGGTTTTATCCTTTTTAGAAAGTGTTAATTCAGATGTGTTTTTATTACAGGAGTGTGGTCTACCGTTTTTATCCTCTTACAGTAAATGGGAGGAGAAGTGGCAGCACAGGCCCTCCATTTGGAGCGGATCCAATTTTAATAAAAACGATAGTGTTGCCATTTTATTCAAGACCCCACAGGTGGTTTTGAGGTGGAGCACAGTGGTGGTTGGGGGGCGTGCCCTTTTAGCCAACTGCATCTTTATGGGGAGGGATTTTAATGTCGGGGGACCCAGGCAGTGTGGCACCTCAGTGGGCAAGCAAATTAATGACCCCCTCCATGGCATCGGAACATGGAGGGAAGATGGTTGTGCTGCCTCCACAGCTAGCTCATTCAGAACAATCTCGGGGCACTGACCCTAGCCAGGTCAACACTCCAACCGCAGACACCATGCTCATCTCAATCCCGGTACATGAACTGAGCTGCGGGCTATGTGGTGAAATGCTTAGACAAGTGGGCAGCGTCATGAAACACTTTAAGATCTGCCACAGCCTTGTGAAAGTACTATACAAATGTAGCACTTGCGGGCATTCCGGCCCCAGCAGCCATTTAATCTCCTGTCACGTTCCAAAGTGTAGTGGCGTGAAAGAGACCCGGATTGTGGTTAAGGCAGCTTTCGCATGCGAACATTGCCCAAAAAGTTTTGTAACGGTGGTCGGCCTCTCCCAGCATAAGCGGCACGTCCACCTAGCCCTTTATTGCCAGCAAAAGTCAGAGGAGAGAGAAATCAAGGAAAAGCGGAACGGGAGTGGTAAGACCAACGAGGGCTGGTCAATATGGGAGGAACAGGAGATGATCCGCCGGTATGAGCAATTCAAGGGCCACAAAGCTTTCCACAGTATGGTGGCAAGGGGCCTACCGGGGAGGACCCGAAAGCAGGTGAGGTACAAGCGAGGACGCCTGAGAGTGGCAGCGACGTTAAACAATGGTCCCGCGGATGCCACAAGGGTGATCAGAGAACAGAGATGGCTGTCCAACCAAGGAGAGGCACCACCCCCTATATGCGAGGTCCGCGACAAACTCAGAGCAGCGGTCAAGACCAACAGGGGGATGGAGGGTGATCTCGTAATCGGGACCAAAACATTCTCTCTGAGGGGTGTATATCAGAATCGTGCACTGATAGAGTCCTCGGCGCTAGAACTACAGAAGTTGCTGGGAAAAGGTGTGGGAGAGCAAGGTAAGAACACGGCGGAGGAAATTAGGCCCAGGAGCGTGAAGAAGAAAGGGGAAGCAAAGAGAGTGGCCTTCCGTCAGCAGCAAACGCTGTTTGACAAAGACCAGTCCAGACTGGCAGCCCACATCTTAGATGGAGAGACGAATGGTGCGTGTGCCATCCCTATGCCAGAACTAACTCTGGCCTTTGCCGACCGGTGGCGGGCCACGATGCCATTCAACGGGCTGGGCCAATTCCGTGCGGAGAGAGGGGCCAACAATGATGAATTCCAGCATCTGATCTCAGCAACAGAGGTATATGAAAACCTCAGGGGAATGGAAAAGGGCACTGCAGCGGGACCAGACAAAGTCTGGTAAGTTGGGACCCAAAGGGAGACAAGTTGGCTAGCCTTTTCTCGATGTGGCTGGTGTCAGGGCCCTACCTTTGGCCTTCAAAGAGTGCTGCACTACACTAATACCCAAGATGGCAGATCCGATAGAGCAGAGGCAGATCGGAGGATGGAGGCCAATCACTATCAGTTCGGTAGTGGCAAGGCTCTTTTCCAGGATTATTACAGCCAGGCTGGCACGAGCCTGCCCGATAAATCAGAGTCAAAGGGGCTTCATATCCTCCCCAGGCTGTTCAGAAAACTTGATGTTGCTACAGGGCCTTATCAAGCTGAGTAAAAAACAACGAACACCCCTAGCTGTGGTTTTTGTGGACTTTGCGAAGGCCTTCGACTTGGTTTCACACGAGCACCTCCAGCATGCTCTAGGGCAAAGGGGCCTCAACCAGCACATCATTGAGCTAATCGGGAGCACCTATGAGAAAAGCACAACTAGGATCATCATCGGAGTAAAATCCCAGATGATTGACATGGCGGTCGGTGTTAAGCAAGGTGATCCGATGTCACCACTGCTGTTTAATCTGGCACTGGATCCGTTGATCCAGACACTCAAACGCTACGACTCTGGGGTTGGGTCAGAAGGAAGCCAGACCACCACTCTAGCATTTGCCGATGACTTGGTGCTGTTGAGCAACTCGGTGAAGGGTATGGGACAAAACATCGCAATTCTGGAACAATTCTGCCTACTGACAGGGTTAAGGGTGCAACCCAAGGCATAGGGACGGTGGCATTTGGCAATGACAAGACCAGCAATACTTGGTTGGCAAATAACTCAACATTGGGATTCAAGCCAGGCCAGTACATCGATGGTCTTAAGTTGAGAGCCAACGTTTATCCCACGCATGAGATGCTCACAAGAGGAAGGCCGGAGATGGACTCTGTCCAGCCCCGTACGAATCTTGTTCACACATCCTGGATCAATGTCCATCGATCCAAGGAGCACGCATAAATAGACACAACAAGGTGACCTATTGGTAACGGAAGCCGAAAGCAACAGATGGAACGTTATCAAGGAGATGCGTATCTTTTCCAAAGAAGGGAAACTGAGGAAACCAGACTTGATATTCGTGAAAAAAGGCACAGCTTTGGGGGTCGACGTTACCGTGCGATATGAATCCGCCTTTGACACCCTCGAGGTGGCGAGATCTCAAAAGATTGCGCACTATCTCCCGACTGCTCCGACGATTCTTAAAATGCTTCCAGAGGTGAAAAATATCACATTCTACGGATTCCCGGTGGGGGCCAGGGGCAAGTGGCCAACATGCAACAACGAGGTGCTGCGAGCAATGGGAGTATCACAGTCTCGAATAACGACATTCGCAAAGCTGGTAAGCCAGAGAGTCTTGCTCTACATAGATCTGCTGAGAGAATTATTCCGTGCTGAACGGCTAGAGGAAGAGGCCCCGAGTGATGAGGGTGAAAACACACCCCGAGGCCGCATCAGGTCAGATGGGCTTGATATTCGTGGATACTCTACTGGGAGACCACCACGGCCTTCGCCGAACAAAAGGGCACGACGACTACGGTGCAGGCCGAAGGGAGGACATGGTAATGAAGGTGCCCTTCAAACATGACACACGGCCAGCCATACTGACAGATACACGCGCACATGGTGAGGTGCGAAGGGCAGGAACGGTAACAAGTATCACATAGGCACAAACAGAAAATCATCATACAATGGCGGAGGGCGTTACCTTTGATGAACGGTCGAATAATCCCTCTGTTATATTTCCGTCGGGTATCTCATGGTGTCAGACGGAGACAAGCAGTAGGAAACGGATGCCCATCCCAGCTGAAGGACGCCAGATACAGTTTACGGTAGTCCTTGGTTGAGCTCAATCCAGGTAATGAATACTAATCCATTACCGGTCCAGGGCGACCAACCCGGATTATCAAAACTGGCACCAACAGCGGGATTTTCCGAACGCCGTGAGGTCATGCGACCAGGAACTTCCACAGTCCTATACTCTGGGGACTCGGGGAGAAAAAGCTACGGAGCTTCCACAGTCCTATATTCCTGGGACTCTGGGAGAAAAATATATGGAAACTCGAACGAACCCCGGCCTAGCCAGCCGAGTAAACGTTGTTGCCTTACAAACACTCAGACCGCGAGCCGGGATCCCCCCAGAGTGCCGGACGCGGGGGTGGACTTGGTCATTGAGGCGCCTCGGGGGAAAACGAACCAGCCACTCCGTCCAAAACACTGAACATCGGAGGAAAGAAGGTTGCATTGCCACCCCAGTCAGCTCGGTCCGAACCATACCCTGCTCCCTTCCCTCTTCGGGACAAGCCTCTAACCGTGGATACCACGACCATCTCAATCCCGGTACATGACCTGAGCTGCGGGCTTTGCGGTGAAAAACTTAAACAACTGGGCAGCGTCATCAGGCACTTCAAGATCTGCCAAAGCCTGGTGAAAGTTGTATACAAATGCAACTTGTGCGGGCGTTCCGACCCCAATAGCCATGCAATCTCCTGTCACGTCCCTAAGTGCAAGGGCATGACAGAGACCCGGGTTGTGACAGTGGCAGTGTTCGCATTGCAAAAAAGGCTTTGGATCCGGGGTCGGCCTCTCCCAGAACAAGAGGCACGTCCACCTAGCCCTTTGACTTTTCCTGGCAATAGAGGGGGTGAGAACGATCAAGGAGAAGCGGAAAGGAAAATATTACAAAAATGATGGCTGGTCGGAGTGGGAGGAGATGGAAATCCGATACAAACGGTTTGAGGGCCACAACTATATCCATAGTATGGTTGACAAGAGCCTACCGGGGAGGACCCGCGAGCAGGTGAGAGAAGCAGCGACTAAAAATGAAGGACCAGAGGAAGCCCCCGCGGCGGACAACGAGATCAGGGGACTGTCCAACCCAGGCGAACCACCATCCCCAATACACGGGGTCCGCGTCAAACTTAGAGCGGCGGTCAAGACCTCCCGGGGATGGGAGGGTGAGCACAAAATCGGGTCCACCACAATTTCCTTGAGGGGTGCAGACCAGGATAGTACACTGATCGAATCTTCGACACTTGAACTACAGAAGTTGTTGGGCAAAGGGGCCGGAACTGAAGGTGACAGCAGTAAGAAGGAAAAGAAGCCTATGAGCGGCAACAAAAGAGGTAATGCCAAGAGTGCAGTCTACCGTCAACAACAGATGTTGTTCGAGAAAGATCAGTCCAAACAGGCGGCCCTAATCCTTGACGGTGAGATGAACGGTTTGTGCGCCATCCCCATACCAGAACTCACTCTGGCCTTTGCCAACAGGTTGCGGGCCACGGAGTCCTTCAACGGGCTGGGCCAATTCAGAGCAGAAGGAGGTGCTGACAATGACGAATTCAGGCACCTGATCTCAACAACGGAGGTATGCGAAAACCTCAAGGGAATGAAAAAGGGAATGGCAGCGGGACCAGACGGAGTGATCAGAGAAAGTCTGGTCAGTTGGGACCCGAAGGGAGAGAAGTTATCCAGCTTGTTTTCGATGTGGCTGGTGGAAGGGGCCCTCCCCTCAACCTTCAAAGAGTGTTTGCCGATGACTACTTTAATACCAAAGACGGCGGACCCAATGGAGCGGATGCAAATCGGAGGATGGAGGCCTATCACTATCGGTTCAGTAGTGACAAGGCTCTTCTCTAGGATTATTACAGCAAGGCTAGCAAGAGCCTGCCCGATAAATCCGCGACAACGCGGCTTCATATCCACCAAGGTGTTCTGAAAACTTAATGTTGCTACAGGGTCTCATCAAGCAGAGCAAGAAACAGCGAACACCCCTAGCAGTGGTATTTGTGGACTTTGCGAAGGCTTTCGACTCAGTGTCACATGAGCACATCCGGCATGCTCTAGGGCAAAGGGGCCTCGACCAACACATCATGGATTTAATCGGAAGCACCTATGAAAAAGCGCAACTAGGATCATCATCGAAGGAGTAAAATCCCCGATGATTGACATGCTGGTCGGTGTTAAGCAAGGTGATCCGATGTCACCATTGCTGTTTAATCTGGCGCTGGATCCGTTGATCCAGACTCTCGAACGCTACGGCTCTGGGGTTGGGTCAGAAGGCAGCCAGACCACAATGCTAGCGTTTGCCGATGACTTGGTGTTGTTGAGCAACTCTGTGAAGGGCATGGGGAAAAACATTGAAATTCTGGAACAATTCTGCCTACTAACGGGGCTAAGGGTGCAACCTTCCAAGTGCCACAGTTTCTTTATTGAAAAGGGGGGCAACGGCAAGTCCTCGTTCAAGGTGAATGACTGTTCAGCCTGGAAACTGAATGGAGAGGACGTGCACATGATTGGGCCGGAGGAATCAGAAAGATACCTCGGCATGCAAATAAACCCCTGGGCAGGTATTGTCAAGCCAGAACTGATCGGGCTACTCCGTGATTGGATATGCAAGATTGGGCGGGCGGCGCTAAAACCTCCACAAAAGGTGAAGATGTTGAACTCCTATGCTGTACCGAGGCTGATCTACAAAGCTGACCACGGCAACCTAAAGTTGGCTGACTTAACAAAACTCGATAGAACGATAAGAAGGGCAATAAAGGAATGGCTACACCTCCCCCCGAGCACCTGTAACGGGCTGCTGTACTCAACACAGAGATGGGGGGCTGGGTAACGTGAAATTGGCACGCCAGATTCCATCGATCCAGGCCAGAAGGATCCACCGGCAGTGGCACTCTGCGGATGAGTGCACGCAGAGGATAACTCGCAGTACAGTGGAAGAGTCAGAGTTTAAGGGACTATGGTTGAGAGCCGGAGGAATCGATAAAGAGATGCCAACCCTCGAAAATAAACCAACTGGCTCTGTGACGTCCCGAGTGATTGGAGGCAGGAGGAAATGCCGAAATGGATTAGCCTGGAATGCCAAGGCATAGGGACGTTGGCATTTGGCAATGACAAGACCAGCAATACTTGGTTGGCAAATCCCTCAACAGTGGGATTCAAGCAGGGCCAGTACATCGATGGTCTTAAGTTGAGAGCAAACGTTTATCCCACAGGCGAGATGCTCGCGAGAGGAAGGCCGGAGATGGACTCCTTGCAGGCGCTGCCCAGCTCCGTACGAATCTTGCTCTCACATCATGGGTCAATGCCAGTCGATCCAAGGAGCGCACATAAATAGGCACAACAAGGTGTGTGACCTATTGGTAACGGAAGCCGAAAGCAACGGATGGAGATAAAGGAGATGCTTATCTTTTCCAAAGAAGGGAAACTGAGGAAACTAGACTTGATATTCGTGAAAAAAAGCACAGCTTTGGTGGTGGATGTTACCGTGCGATATGAAGTCGCCTTTGACACCCTCGAGGTGGCGAGATCTCAAAAGATTGCGCACTATCTCCCGACTGCTCCGACGATTCTCAAAAGGCTCCCAGAGATAAATAAGATCACCTTCCACGGATTCCAGGTGGGGGCCAGGGGCAAGTGGCCAACTCGCAACAACGAGGTACTGCGAGCAATGGGAGTATCACAGTCACGAATAACGACATTCGCTAAGCTGGTAAGCCGGAGAGTCTTGCTCTACTCAATAGATCTGCTGAGAGAATTATTCCGTGCTGACCGGCTAGAGGAAGAGGCCCCGAGTGATGAGGGTGAAAACACCACCCGGGACAGCATTGGGTAAGATGGCCCCGATATTCCTGGATACTCCTAACAACGAAAACCCCAACCATTACTGGGAGACCATCACGGCCGTCGCCGAACTAAAGGGGAGGACGGCGACGGTGCAGGCTGAAGGGAGGAGACAGTAATGAAGGTGCCCTTCAAAAACAGATCAAAAGGTCAGCCATACTGGCAGTTACACGCGTACATGGTGAGGTGCGAGGGGCAGGAACGGTAACATGTATCACATACGCGCAAAACAACAGAAAATCATAATAACGCCTGAGGGCGTTACCTTTGACGAACGGTGAAATAATCCCTCTTGTTATGTTCCCCTCAGGTGTCCCGCAGTTCCAGACGGAGTCAAGCGGGAGGAATCGTACGTCCACTCTAGCTGCTGGTGCTCCAGATACAGTAGCGCTAGTCCTTGGTGATCTCAATCCGGTAAGTAGTGTGCAGCACATAGATGGTCGCCCCCGACGACTGACGGCCAGTCTGTAAGCCGGAATAGGGTCAGTTCCCGCCAAACGGATCAACCGAATGTCAAAAGTCTGATGTTCAAAAGAGACGAGCCCCGTTTACTTGACATGAAGAGTCTCTGTCAAAGAAATTCAATGAAGCGAGGGTAAACGGCGGGAGCAACTATGACTCTCTTAAGGTAGCCAAATGCCTCGTCATCTAATTAGTGACGCGCATGAATGGATGAACGAGATTCCCACTGTCCTTACCTACCTTGTTCTAACATGCCAGAGGCTGGTCACCTTGGGGACCTGCTGCAGATGGGTACGGCCCGGCGCGAGATTTACACCCTCTCCCCCGGATTTTCAAGGGCCAGCGAGAACTCACCGGACGCTGCCGGAACCGTAACGCTTTCTTTTCGTTTTAGTTTCTTTTTGGACTTGTTGTGGTGGGGGTGCACTTGGATTACTGTGCCCTCCCTTGTTTGCGTTCCACCGAGGCTAGAGGCTGTGCAGGGTTTGGAAGTTTGCCATTCTTCACCCTGTCGGCCCTTCACCCTTGCGTTGGTCATTGTTCGCAGACTGGTTTTAGATAGAGCTGACGGTAGGGGAGACCTTATACAGTGGGGGAAAAAAGTATTTAGTCAGCCACCAATTGTGCAAGTTCTCCCACTTAAAAAGATGAGAGGCCTGTAATTTTCATCATAGGTACACGTCAACTATGACAGACAAATTGAGGAAAAAAATTTACAGAAAATCAAGTTGTAGGATTTTTAATGAATTTATTTGCAAATTATGGTGGAAAATAAGTATTTGGTCACCTACAAACAAGCAAGATTTCTGGCTCTCACAGACCTGTAACTTCTTCTTTAACAGGCTCCTCTGTCCTCCACTCGTTACCTGTATTAATGGCACCTGTTTGAACTTGTTATCAGTATAAAAGACACCTGTCCACAACCTCAAACAGTCACACTCCAAACTCCACTATGGCCAAGACCAGTCAAAGGACACCAGAAACAAAATTGTAGACCTGCACCAGGCTGGGAAGACTGAATCTGCAATAGGTAAGCAGCTTGGTTTGAAGAAAGCAACTGTGGGAGCAATTATTAGGAAATGGAAGACATACAAGACCAATGATAATCTCCCTCGATCTGGGGCTCCACGCAAGATCTCACCCCGTGGGGTCAAAATGATCACAAGAATGGTGAGCAAAAATCCCAGAACCACACGGGGGGACCTAGTGAATGACCTGCAGAGAGCTGGGACTAAAGTAACAAAACCTACCATCAGTAACACACTACGCCGCCAGGGACTCAAATCCTGCTGTGCCAGACGTGTCCCCCTGCTTAAGCCAGTACATGTCCAGGCCCGTCTGAAGTTTGCTAGAGTTCATTTGGATGATCCAGAAGAGGATTGGGAGAATGTCATATGGTCAGATGAAACCAAAAGAGAACTTTTTGGTAAAAACAACTCGTCGTGCTTGGAGGACAAAGAATGCTGAGTTGCATCCAAAGAACACCATACCTACTGTGAAGCATGGGGGTGGAAACATCATGCTTTGGGGCTGTTTTTCTGCAAAGGGACCAGGACGACTGATCCGTGTAAAGGAAAGAATGAATGGGGCCATGTATCGTGAGATTGAGTGAAAACCTCCTTCCATCAGCAAGGGCATTGAAGATGAAACGTGGCTGGGTCTTTCAGCATGACAATGATCCCAAACACACCACCCGGGAAACGAAGGAGTGGCTTCGTAAGAAGCATTTCAAGGTCCTGGAGTGGCCTAGCCAGTCTCCAGATCTCAACCCCATAGAAAATCTTTGGAGGGAGTTGAAAGTCTGTGTTGCCCAGCGACAGCCCCAAAACATCACTGCTCTAGAGGAGATCTACATGGAGGAATGGGCCAAAATACCAGCAACCGTGTGAAAACCTTGTGAAAACGTTTGACCTGTGTCATTGCCAACAAAGGGTATATAACAAAGTATTGAGAAACTTTTGTTATTGACCAAATACTTATTTTCCACCATAATTTGCAAATAAATTCATTAAAAATCCTACAATGTGATTTTCTGGAAAAAATTCACATTTTGTCTGTCATAGTTGACGTGTACCTATGATGAAAATTACAGGCCTCTCATCTTTTTAAGTGGGAGAACTTGCACAATTGGTGGCTGACTAAATACTTTTTTTCCCCCACTGTACCTCCGCCTGCACCGGTCGGGCACATCCCAGGCAATATGGTTGGGGGGCACTTTCATTACTGTGTCCTCCCTTTTCTACTCCCTTCGGCCAGCACGTATTTACGCCGGTGCTAGTGGTGTTCCCTTCTTGGCTGTGGTCTTTTGTCGGTCCACCAAGAGTCTAACCCATGCCGTTTACCCACGCTTCATTGGTCTGTTTCGCTTGCTGGCCCTCTGCTTGCACATGTTAGATGGCCCTCCGACCTGCGCCCATTTCCTAGGGTGAAATATGTTTCTTGTATTGGCTCAAATTTTCACTGATTCTGGGCTAAATCAGCCCCGCTTTGCACCTGTGGGGATCTAGATGTGATGCCTAGCTTAGAAAGAATGCATTAATGATTAAACATAATGGTGGTCCTCTGTAGCTCAGCTGGTAGAGCACGGCGCTTGTAACGTCAAGGTAGTGGGTTCGATCCCCGGGACCACCCATACACAAATGTATGCACGCATGACTGTAAGTCGCTTTGGATAAAAGCGTCTGCTAAATGGCATATTACATTTATATTACATTTACTGTACTGAAATTGTTTCACATAACAAGCTGTGATTCATGTGAGGAGCTGTTAGGGAGTAGGGGGAGTTAAGAACTTGTCTCAAATGTCTCACATACACGAACACTGCCTCTTTGTTAAACCATCATACTCAAGGACATGTGTACTGCAAAAAGGTGCTGACTCTACAGGTTGTGATGATAACAACTTATGCCTGGCAACAGTGTGCAACGGTAAAGCGCCAAGGGGCTGGGACCAGCCTGTGCGCCAACAATTGGCTGAGTAAGTCTAAACCACGCTCAGTCTCTACTCTAAATGGCCAGCAGGGAGCGGGAACTATCTCTGTCAGAGTATTTGAAGAAGAACTTAGAACAATGGATCAGTTCTCTGAGTGCCCTGTGCGGTATTTCAGTGGACCCATATATACGAACATATTTACCATTGAAGTGGTTTGCATTAATTAAAATACTAGTCTATTTTAGAAGACGTGTATTGACCTCTTTGTTCCTAATACCAGATTTGAATTGACGCAACTTAACACCCCAGCCCGACCGACCCAGCCCTTAGAGCCAATCCTTATCCCGAAGTTACAAACTTTAACCTGGTTCACACAACACTATGAAATGACATAACAGGCACCTATCTAGGATAGATAAACAGGTGCATTATGAGTGTGATTGGGATGTAACACACCTGAGTAAAGGATTATGCTTGCATTTTACCAAACTCTGCGACGTGAGTTATTCACATGTGAATGTGCATTTGGAGGACAGTAAAATCCATGTGTATCATGTTCGCAGATTTCTCCTTGGCATTTAACACAATCAATCCGTTGGTCCTCGCGGACAGACTGAGAGGAGACTTCGGACTTGATGCTAAGCTTATCACATGGATCACCAACTTCCTAACTGATAGGTCTCAGCAGGTACGAGTTGGCAATACACTCTCTGAGGTGCGCACTATTTCAGTTGGAACCCCACAGGGCAGTGTTCTTTCACCAGTGCCATACATACTGTATACAGACCGCTGCCGGTTCCCAGGGCGCCACCTGATCAAATATGCTGACAACACTGCTTTGGTCAGTCTTCTCGAAGGGGATAGATGGAGCACGGACCATCTCTGAATGATTTTACTGTCTGGTGTGAGTCATCCCATCTAAAATTGAATACATCAAAAACAAAAGGACATGGTGATTGTCTTTCGAAAGAACACTACCATGCACACACCATCACTGATAAAAGGTGAGCCCATTGAAAGAGTGGAGGAGTACAAATACCTTGGGCTAGTCATTGACAAGTCTGTTGGCCTACGGAAACTGCGCTTTAATGTTGATCTAACAATCATGGTTCTCTTTAATAAATCATTCATTGAGAACATTCTGTCCTACTTGAACTGCTGGTTTGGAAAAAATTGGTTGGGCAAAATAGTCAGGACTTGCGGGAAAAATGATGGGGCAGCAACAGCAAGAACTGTCATCTCTCTAACTGGGAAGAGCCCTCCAAAAGGCAAATAAAATAGCGGTTGACTTTTCTTTCCATCCACTCTGAATTCCAGCTCTTTCCCTCTGACCGCAGGTACAGACTATCTAAGGGTAAAAAAAATAGGGCCAAGTACCCTTCTATTCCGAAGGCAATTCTACAACTTAACAAAATGTTGGACTAATTGCACTTATCACTTGCACTATGAAACTGCACTTACATTAACCTAACCCTTAACTCACTTACCTCTACCCTCTCCCCTACCTTGACCCGACCTCTACCAACGGACACTGGAAATAGGATACATCCTATCCACCAACGCACCCCATAACCAACGCGATCAAAGTGGGAAACGAAGGGTCAACAATGGCGCTGAATGGATCACTAGCCACCACTAAAAAAATTCCTGGGCTGGTTGTGCCCGGATCCCTCGATGCTCCTGCTTGGCAAGCGGAGTGCCCTACCCCCCGGTCTCCGTGCAGCATCCGTTAGGCTCCAGATCGACCTTGTGGATTCCTCAACCTAACCCTAATCCCCCCCCCCGAAGAAAGCTATCATGCTGAAACGTCAGGTCTCTGTTTTAACTCCTGAAAGTTCCCATAACAGGTCTTTAAAATATCCTAAAATCCAAGATAAAAGGAAACAAAATAGCTTAAACTACTTTAGACCTTTTATGGTTCACTCACTGGTTTGAGAAACCAGTTTTTTTGCACTGTTTGGCTCAAACAAGCCATGTAACAATAGTGCAATAGAATCTAGCATATGAAGGTAATACTTACCCTTTTTCTGGATTCCTGTACCTCCTAAGTGGATCAGAAAAGAAAGCTCTAGTGAGCACCACAATTTGGTAGAAGTAGAAACCATGAAACAACAATCAGGCCTCTTGGACTCCAAGTTCACTTGAAAGGAAGCTCCAGAGAGAACCAAAACCTGGAAAAGGATTACGGTAAAGGATTTTTAACCTTTGAACATTGTTGATTTCATGGACAATTTCCTTTGGACTGTTTAGTGAACAATTACCAAATAATGTTTGGGTAGGATAACATCAAGTGACTTTCATGATTTGAATTGTTTTTATGTCCTGTTTTTTTATGAGAATTTTCTTTTTCTTCCCATGGTGTAGTGGAGACTCAGTTGGGACAACATTGTTGATTGCTGTTCTTTTTTACGGTGGTGGAAAATGACGCTTCCTATAAGAAATCGGTTTGGGCCTTTGGCACAATCTATAGATCTGGGGGAGAATACACCCACCTTAAGTTCAGACACTCTTAAAACCTCTTTCGACCCTAAATTGACTAAGCAGTATTTTAAATGATTACAAGCCATTCATCATGCAGAAATTTTAGCAGAATTACAAATGACCAGGTCCTTCCCGCCTGGCATGATGAAACAGGTTGTTAGACTTACAGCTTTTATTAACCCTTCCTCACCCAATTCAACCACTCTGGCGCTGGTTAAGGAGAATACGGACCATATGGATGATTTTCTAGTACATATGTTGTAGAATGAAACACCTATGCCTTACATGCTTATGGATTAAGAACCAATTAAAGGGTTAAATCAGAGCAGAGACATTTCTTTAGTGCAAACGCTGTGCTTCTGATAACTCCCTGCAGCTGATCTGGGTATGTCAATGACATGTGATGGAGATAAAACTTATTGTGGTAGCTGTGTGGAGATTGGATTAACAATGAAACTGGTGTTATCACTTGTTTGTGCTTATGACCTGACACATGCACATAATCTCAAGGGCCAGGGAGGATGGCTGTTGGTAAATGCTTAAATATGTGGTTGAGAATGGGTTACGGATGACATGTTTAAGTATTAATTTATGTTTTATAATGTGTTATGAAATGATAAAGGTAAAACAGAATGAACATGATTGATACTTTGTACTCCAGATGCATGTCTGGATAGTGAATATAGTCAATACAGAGTGTGATTGTTCTTTAACGTACGTATATAATTTTTTGAGTCACGCCCCACTTAGAGAAATGCACGTAGCCTTGTGAGTAACCAACATGTGACACTGAAAGATGTCATTCATTCATTCACAGATTGGAGTAGCTATGTATGTTGTATAAGCTTGACTATGCATTTGTCTGTATAAAAGGAGCTTCGAGTCATGGCAAGCAGCTACTCCATGGACCAGCTCGGCTTTCGTTGCTTCGTGTAATAAAAGTCTATCTTGATTCAACAAAAACTCTGGAAGAACTTTTGATAATTAACAAGTATAGTGATAATTATCCACAACATATTTGGCGCTGCGAGCAGGGTTGGAAGGGATCGCTGAGTGCTTCGCCATCGGAGGAAGTTTGAACGAATCACACACAAATACAGTGGCCACTGTTAGAGGTAAGCAACATTTGTTATTTTAATAGAAATAGTGTGATTCGATCAAGCTGAATCTGAGGGTAAGGTACAGGAGGGGGTCTCTCCAGCATTAAGAACTAAATTTAGGAAAAATACTTAGTTTTTGTGGGAATGAGAAATAAGCATGCATGCGATGCTGAATATTGGTTCTAATTACAAATAAGGTAAATCCTGCGGATAAATGCTTTGGAGAGCTAAAATTAGCACTCCAGAGGACTGGACGGGCAGGTGGCTAGCCAATAACCTAAGGTTACCGCTCTAACGTAGAGTTGTTAGAGGCTGCTTGGGTAGGTGGTGCATCATCCTGTGGTGTGGTGATGCAAAATTTAGAAAGGGCCAATCAGGTAAAAAAAGTAGGTCATCCGGAGTAGGTGACACCATAAATTGGAGTTAAAACTGGTCATCCTGAGTAGGTGAACGGGTTAAATAGCCACAAGGGCTTCAAAATATAGAGAAAGTGTTAAATAGAGTAGGTCTGCTCATCTCGTATGGGTGAATGGTTTGCTTGGGCGGCTGTGAGTCATTCAACTGTCTGATTCATTTGGGCACAAGTGGCTGCTAATCTGTGTGAGTGACAATAATAAGAAATCCTGCAAGTAATAGCCTTTTCTGTGTTCAGGAGAGAAACTATATTTGAGGTCGTTTGAAGCTGGAGAAAGAGCGTGCCAATCTCACATTAGGAAAGAAGAATAAATGGTGCGTGGATGTTCATTGACCAACTGAGTGTGGAAAATTCACATTACCAGGAGGGGTAGAATAAATCCTGTTGGAAGAACAGGTCACGTTTACAGGTGTGATCGTATGATGTCTACATTGTATTTCAGCCAATCTTTTAGGATATGTTTTGGACATTGTATTTGGAAAAATTATAGGTGATGTAGGATTATGGTAAAATTGACCACAGTAAAATAATAACAGGGATAGGGTTAACATTCCAAATGTGGGCACTTTGATAGAATAAAATATTCCTGTAGGTTCTACAAATAGTGATTAAGCGCATTTGAGAACAACATTGTGTGAATATGGGAATGAGTTTTAATGTAGATTTGGATAATGAGTTTCAATGTGTAGCAGACTTGGGTCATAGAGGATCAAGGAGTGGTATTGAGAGTGGAATGGTGTTTTACAGAGTGGTGGAAGGTCTGTGTTTGCTGGGTGGATCCCATGACGGGCAGGGCGGTGTCCTGGAAGCTACGGTCAGTTTTTTGGTTCTGCTGGGAGTATGTTTGTAGAGGTTGATTTGTGTCGATTGAGAATCGTTAAACAAAGGGATTGTTTGCAGTGTTGTCAACTTAGCGACTTTGTCGCTATATTTAGCGAGTGTTCAGACTCCTCTACCAACAAATTTCCAAAAGGCGACTAGCGACAAATCTGGCCACTTTTTCTGATGTTATTGGAGACTGACGTGAAAGCACGTATTGTGCTTACTCTTCTCAACGAGCAGCTGGTGCTGCCGTGGGCCCCACCCCTGTACCAAAGCACTTACAGGCGGCCCAGTACTCGTGCAGCAGTCCCTCCCAGCTGCAGTCAGAGCAGGAGATGTCCAGACTGCAAATGAATTGCGCATGCGGGAAGCCACCGCTGGCTGATCCCGCCCTGGTTTACATTCAGGGCGTGATGTAAATACAAAACATACTTTGTCTAAAATAAATCACTGCACAAAAAACAAATCACTGCATTTGACTCACACAGGCTGTCACTTACTCACCTCGTTCACCGTGTGTGTGCTTCTCTGTGACATAAGCTAAACATCCAGCTGGCTAGGTCATCATGTCTCAGTCTAAACTGTACATTCAAAAATACAGAAAGGAGTGGAAATCAAACCCTGAATTCAAAGGCTGGTTAAAGCCGTTTATTGGAGATGATACACGGGCATACTGCCTTCATTGTAAGGCTGATTTCTACGCCAAACTTAGTGATGTAATAATACAATTAAAATAAAAAAACACAGGACAACTCAAAAACATACTTAAAAGGCAAAGCCAATTATGCAAATTAGGTGAGGACGTTATTTAGCGACTTCTAGCGACTTTTAGGACAGCCAATAGCTACCTTCCTTACTAGGGAGTTGGCAACACTGATTTGTTTGATGTGAGTACCTAGGAGTTTAAACGTTCTATGTGGATTATGTGAATATGTGAAGATATGATGCATTTTGTGTGTTTAAGCGATTATTAGAGTTGTGATGAAGTCATAATTGGAATATTATTAGTATACAATATGTTAACCCCAAAACGTAGACGTACGTCAAGGGTGAGACACGATAAATTAAAGTTTTCGGAGTTGGTGCCGTTTATGGATCATGTGAGGCAGATAATGGGTTAAATTTGGTGCAGCCGGATCACTGGTTGCTGCAGAAGAGGAGGTGGTCAAAGGGGGGTGAGTGTGACCGGTGTGAAATGGCTAGTTAGTTAGCGGCACGCACTAGTGGTGTTTCAACCAGTGACTTCACTTGCTCTGAGACTTGGAAGTAGTTGTTTCTCTTGCTCTGCAAGGGCTGAGGCTTTTGTGGACCGATAGGTAATGATGTTTCGTGGGAGGCAGTTGTTGATGTGTTCAGAGGATGCCTGGTTCGAGCCCAGGCTCGGGGGAGGAGAATGACGGAAGCAGATCTGTTACATTGATGGTGTTGACCCGGATAACTGGTTGCAATAATTGGATTATCAGAAAGGGATTGTCCTACCAACTCAAGCCGGCCTAGGGTAACATAGTAATTAGTGGCCTCTGTGAATAGATGTTTTGATTGTTTTAACTATAATTTAGAAATAACTTTTCATATGGTAAATTACCTTGGATGGAAAGACAGAGGTAGTGGATGATAGATTGTAGAGGGCTTTCTGGGTTAAAAGGAAAGTAGGTTAATTGGAAAATAATAAGTGTTGAATCGAAATGGTTTGAGAAGACAAATTAAAACAATGCCTTCTAGTAATGAGAATGCAAATATGTTATTCATTTTTGGTGGTTTGTGGATAACTAAGGTCATGATTTAGGGTGCGTGTGAAGGAGAGTGGTGCCTAGCTTAGAAAGAATACATTAATGATTAAACATAATAGGTTTGTGCTGTACTGGTATAGATTGTTTAACATAACAAGCTGTGATTAATGTGATAGACGTGTGACTCACACACACACACACACTGCCTCTTTGTTAAACTGCTCAAGGACATTTGTACTGCTACAATGAAGAAGAACAAACTATGTCTTAGGTTGCTGACTCGAGACAAGTTGTAAAGATAACAACTAATGCCCGGCAACAGTGAAGCGCCAAGGGACTGGGACCAGCCTGAGCGCCAACGATAGGTTGGGTAAGTTTAAACCACACCCAGCCTCTATTCTGACAGGCCCAGCAGGGAGCGGGAACTATCTCTGTCAGAGTATTTAAAGAAGAACTTATAACAATAGCTCAGTTCTCTGTCTGCCCTGCGTGGTTTTTCAGTGGGCCCGTATATACGAACATCATATTTACCACTCAAGTGTTTGCATTAATTAAAATACTAGTATATCTTAAAAGACGTGTGTTCACCTCTTTTGTTCCAACACCAGATTTGAATTGACGCAACTTAACAATAGTATGAAAATAGTTAATGATTTCTAAAACGTTGATTTGTTTTCGGTACATGGACCAGTGGATTGCAGGTAGTTTTAACTATTATGCTGATGGGATAGCAACTTTTTGTAGGTTCTGGATTGATCGAACAACAAATTTATATTTTTACTAAATCAATGCAATAGGTTGAAATGATTAGATTACCGGAAAGTGGTTATGGGGTCGTTATTTTATAGTTGTATATTCCACTTACGTGGTAATATCTGATGTGTGTTGATTAGGAGTTTCTCTTCTAGGATTGAATCCCCTACAGTATGAATGATAAGGGAGATGTTGGAGGCCACGTCTCAAACAACATTTTAATAGATCCTTGGGATCAAATATCACAGATTCCTTACACTGAGAAATGACTATTTGCGACAGGGAAAAGTATTACATTTAGTGGGGTTAAAGAATCCTCCCAAGGGTCAAAGATAATGGATTCTGAAAGGTGACATGTAAATTGGCAGTATGAATAATGGTTACAAATAATAAAATGTTGTATCACGCTGCATTTAAACAATCGCTGAAGGGGGTGAATTTGAGGGTTGTGTGTTGTAGTAAATTGTTGTGGGCGTCGAATGACGAGAACACTGATGGGCCAGACCATCATCACATTAGTAAATTGTTTTAGAGAAGGGGGGGGGGTCACAGGGCATGTGGGAAGGTGCAACCAACGAGGCAAGAGACAGCATATTTGGGGATTGGAGTTTGAAGTCACTAAGCATGTTGGGTGTGATCGAGTGAGAGCAATGCGACTCAGGAAAAAGCCTAGGGGTTTAAATCTCATGAGACATTATTTCGTTGTATGTGGAATTGAAAGAGGAGGAGATGTGGACTGGTAAACTAAATAGTGAGAATTTTGAATTTGAATTGTTTGGACTTAAAATGGAAACTAATGAAATGTGCACGTTTTCTTCCAGGAAAAAGGGGTAGTGATTTTCTCTTTCTTTGAAATATTTCCTGAGACTATTAAAAGGCCTGTCCATTTTTGTTTGTTGTTTTACTATATGTTTTTCAAATAACAACCCACTTAGTACGAAATGTTGGCTGTATAGGGTTTTAATTTTTATTTTATTGTTCTTTTCACAGGTTAGAAGTGACATTTCTTAAAGGGGCACACACATGTAATTTTAGGTACTGAGTGAGTTTTAAGTAAATACAGTGGGGAGAACAAGTATTTGATACACTGCCGATTTTGCATGTTTTCCTACTTACAAAGCATGTAGAGGTCTGTAATTTTTTTATCATAGGTACACTTCAACTGTGAGAGACGGAATCTTAAACAAAAATCCAGAAAATCACATTGTATGATTTTTAAGTAATTAAAATGCATTTTATTGCATGACATAAGTATTTGATACATCAGAAAAGCAGAACTTAATATTTGGTACAGAAACCTTTGTTTGCAATTACAGAGATCATACGTTTCCTGTAGGTCTTGACCAGGTTTGCACACACTGCAGCAGGGATTTTGGCCCACTCCTCCATACAGACCTTCTCCAGATCCTTCAGGTTTCGGGGCTGTCGCTGGGCAATACGGACCTTCAGCTCCCTCCAAAGTTGTTCTATTGGGTTCAGGTCTGGAGACTGGCTAGGCCACTCCAGGACCTTGAGATGCTTCTTACGGAGCCACTCAGTTGCCCTGGCTGTGTGTTTCAGGTCGTTGTCATGCTGGAAGACCCAGCCACGACCCATCTTCAATGCTCTTACTGAGGGAAGGAGGTTGTTGGCCAAGATCTCGCGATACATGGCCCCATCCATCCTCCCCTCAATATGGTGCAGTCGTCTTGTCCCCTTTGCAGAAAAGCATCCCCAAAGAATGAGGTTTCCACCTCCATGCTTCACGGTTGGGATGGTGTTATTGGGGTTGTACTCATCCTTCTTCCTCCAAACACGGCGAGTGGAGTTTACACCAAAAAGCCTGCCGTGTAGTTCGGTGCTGATCCCTCACTTTCCTCATGATCATTGATGCCCCAAGAGGTGAGATCTTGCATGGAGCCCCAGACCGAGGGTGATTGACCGTCATCTTGAACTTCTTCCATTTTCTAATAATTGCGCCAACAGTTGCCTTCTCACCAAGCTGCTTCCCTATTGTCCTGTAGCCCATCCCAGCCTTGTGCAGGTCTACAATTTTATCCCTGATGTCCTTACACAGCTCTCTGGTCTTGGGCCATTGTGGAGAGGTTGGAGTCTGTTTGATTGAGTGTGTGGACAGGTGTCTTTTATACAGGTAATGAGTGGAGAACAGGAGGGCTTCTTAAAGAAAAACTAACAGGTCTGTGAGAGCCGGAATTCTTACTGGTTGGTAGGTGATCAATGCAATAAAATGCAAATTAATTACTTAAAAATCATACAATGTGATTTTCTGGATTTTTGTTTTAGATTCCGTCTCTCACAGTTGAAGTGTACCTATGATAAAAATTACAGACCTCTACATGCTTTGTAAGTAGGAAAACCTGCAAAATCGGCAGTGTATCAAATACTTGTTCTCCCCACTGTATGTTGTATAAGCTTGACTATGCATTTGTGTCTGTATAAAAAGAGAGCTTCAATTCATGGCAAGCAGCTACTCCATGGACCAGCTCGGCATTTGTTGTTTCATGTAATAAAAGTCTGTCTTGATCCAACAAAAACTCTGGAAGAACTTTTGATTGTTAACAAGTATAGTGATAATTATCCACGACACTTTTGACTCTGTCAACCACCTCATTCTTATTGGCAGACTAAATAGCCTTGGTTTCTCAAATGACTGCCTCGCCTGGTTCACCAACTACTTCTCAGAGTTCAATGTGTGAAATCGGAGGGCCTGTTGTCTGGACCTCTGGCAGTCTCTATGGGGGTGCCACAGGGTTCAATTCTCGGGCCGACTCTTTTCTCCGTCTTCAATCGAACGCTGCTGGCACCCGCCCACCCGACTAGAATCACTACTCTCGACGGGTCTGACCTAGAGTATGTGGACAACTACAAATAACTAGGTGTCTGGTTAGACTGTAAACTCTCCTTCCAGACTCACATTAAGAATCTCCAATCCAAAGTTGAATCTAGAATCGGCTTCCTATTTTGCAACAAAGCCTCCTTCACTCATGCTGCCAAACATGCCCTCGTAAAACTGACTATCCTACCGATCCTTGACTTTGGCAATGTCATTTACAAAATAGCTTCCAGCACTCTACTCAGCAAATTGGATGTAGTCTATCACAGTGCCATCCGTTTTGTCACCAAAGCCCCATATACTACCCACCATTGTGACCTGTACGCTCTCGTTGGCTGGTCCTGACTACATATTCGTCACCAAACCCACTGGCTCCAGGTCATCTATAAATCACTGCTAGGCAAATCCCCACCTTTACTTAGCTCATTGGTCACCATAGCAACACCCACCTGTAGTATGCGCTCCAGCAGGTATCTCTCACTGGTCATCCCCAAAGCCAACACCTCCTTTGGCCGCCATTCCTTCCAGTTCTCTGCTGCCAATGACTGAAACGAATTGCAAAAATCTCTGAAGATGGAGACTTAACTCCCTCACTAACTTTAAGCATCAGTTGTCAGAGCACCTTACCGATCACTGCACCTGTACACAGCCCATCTGAAATTAGCCCACCCAACTACCTCATCCCCATATTGTTATTTATTTTTGCTCATTTGCAACCCAGTTTATTTATTTGCACATCATCTCTTGCACATCTATCATTCCAGTGTTAATACTAATTGTAATCATTTTGCACTATAGCCTATTTATTGCCTTACCTCCATAACTTGCTACATTTACACACACTATATATATATTTTCTGTTGTATTTTTGACTGTTTTTTACCCCATATGTAACTCTGTTGTTTTTAAATCGCACTGCTTTGCTTTATCTTGGCCAGGTCGCTGTTGTAAATGAGAACTTGTTCTCAACTGGCTTACCTGGTTAAATAAAGGTGAAATACAGGAGGCTTCTCCAAGCTGGCAACCCGATACCAACAGGCCACAATCCAGCTCTTTTAAGAGTGGACGGGCAAATAGAACACCGGAAGCTCTACCCGGTCAATGCTACAGACAACATAAGACCTACACTCGTCCATCGGAAGACCACTACCATTCCCCACTGGATGGGGCAGGCCCAGACACTTTCCACCTTAAAAGCAACAGACCTACACCACCATCTCCGGAACCCCAGAGACCCGGCCATACCCAAACCCGGGTGGCACAGGGAGGGCTTCCGATGAGGAACACAACCTGGTCTGACCCTAGCCCGGAATATACCCCTACCAGGGTATCTGGGCAGGAGATGATCACGGTAGTGAAGGTACCTTGAGCCTCCCAAACCCAAACCCGGGTGGAAGGGATTGGGAATCAACTAGAAGGACTAGGCTGGACAGAACTCGCCCATTCCCCCACCAAGATTGACAAGAACGAGTTAGTAACAGACATCATAGACTACAAATCTGTGATCAACACTCCTCCGGTCAAAGCGCACAGATACTCCACTAATTCAAACACTTCCTCCATGTCCACAGACAAGAGCAACTACGAATGACAGGACTGGAACACAACCCTCAATGGACCACAGAAAAACAACGCAAGAGGGAACGCTACTGGATAGCCCGATTGGGCACCATCACACCGGATGGACTCTCATAAAACCTACACGGCTCAGGCAAAGCAGAGTACAACGAGACCAACAGCAATGACGCTAGTAGTAGCAACTACTACAGCAGCAGTTCTAGCAATGACAGTGACGACTACAAGGACGACAGCCACCCTCCAGATGGCCACAGGAACTGCTGCTCCTCCTACGCCACCATCGGCACCACCTCTGTCAGAACAAACGGCACCCTCCCACACTAAAAAACAACCAACACCACAACACAGGGCTATGTTGGGTTTTATTTTTCTCATAATTGGATTTGTATGTGATGAATAGCTTGGAAGGAATGCATTGATGATTAAGCATGAAGGGTTTGTACTGTACTGATATAAATTGTTTCACCTAACAAGCTGTGATTAATGTGAGGAGCTGTTTTAGGGAGTAGGGGGAGATAAGAACTTGTGTCTCAAAATACTAGACCTCACTGCCTCTTTGTGATCTGTGAACCGTCCTTGAACGTAGGTACATAGAGTACAGTGGAACGGTGTCTTTTCGGTGCTGACTCTGCAGGTTATTATCATAGCAACTATGCCTGGCAACAAATGGAGTGCCAAGGAGTTGAGACCAACCCCCGCGCCAACGGATTGGCTGAAATGGAGTCTGGACCACACTCAGTCCTTTGCTCTGGTTGGCCAACAGAAGAGGTGGAGGCTTTCTGTCAGAGTATTTGAGAAATAATCTGTAAACAATAATTCTAGTTCTCTGTCGGCCCTGCGTGGTTTGTCAGTGAGCCCGTATACGAACTTTCATACTTATCATACATACATTTTGCATATAATAAATTAAGCTTGGATTGAAGATCTCTTGATTCTTATTCCAATACCAGATTTGAATTACGCAATTTCTAACAATTGGTGACCTCCGACTGTGATCTGGTAGCGGAACTTCACTTCGCTGGAATTCACCCAGCCTATTGGACATCACTGTCATCGAACTGTGTTTCACAAATTGCCCGGGCTTCTATAAAGGTAAGCAAAACACCTATTGTAATAACTGAAGTTTTGCACATTGGCTTTATCCAAATTAATTTTGTGAAACACCTGTTTGATGTAAGTGAACCCTATTCTACTTTAAATAACAATTACAGTATACTACTTCGATTTCATAATGTATTATGCAAATGTTTGATAATTGTGATGGTTAAACCCATGGGAAATAGAGGAGGCTGTGTGCCCAAATAGAGGAGGCTGTGTGCCCAAATAGAGGAGGCTGTGTGCCCAAATAGAGGAGGCTGTGTGCCCAAATAGAGGAGGCTGTGTGCCCAAATAGAGGAGGCTGTGTGCCCAAATAGAGGAGGCTGTGTGCCCAAATAGAGGAGGCTGTGTGCCCAAACAGAGGAGGCTGTGTGCCCAAACAGAGGAGGCTGTGTGCCCAAATAGATTGTGTGTCGATTGTAAGTGTGTCATTTATGACTGTGTGACATATTTGACTGTGTGATAGGACTATGACTGTGTATTGTGAGTGAGTGTGATAACTGTATACTACGTTTAACTGTGTAATAACTGTGTACCATTTTGGCTGAGAATAAAGTTTAAATTGTGCAAACGTTAACAAAAGACACCCATAGGAGGTACTTTAAATAAATAGGCAGTGAATAGATAAATAGATTAAAATACTTTAAATAACGGCAGAATATTTGGAACACTAAAACGAAAAACAGCTCTTCAAAAGAGCCTGCTCTCACTGAAAGCTGAAGAGAGAGTTGCGAGGGGAGGGGCTGGAGACAGCGAGAGTGTGGCTTTTGAAGAGTCAGGAGAGAGAGAGAAGGGGGGTGATTTAGATTGATACAAACAATTATTGATGGGTTAGGGCTGGGGATATCTGTATTTTGTTTTATGTGTACTACCATCTTTAGATAGATAAAGTAGAGAGTATTTATATTTGTATTTTTGGTCATTGAGTTAAATTCAGTGGTCTAATAATATTACCTTTACCCATTTGCGTTTTAAACTAAAAATATTAGACCAATAACATTAAAAGCACTTTTTATACAAAATATTGGAGTCAGTAAGGTTTTAAATTACAATTAAGAATAAATAATAAAGTTCTTAAAACAAAAGTATAGATACAACAACATTGGCAAAAATGACAGATAAAGTAATTAAAGTGTTGAAATCCACCCTCGAGATAAATGGGGGAAAAGACGGGAAGGAATGGAAGAGGAGAGGAGAAAAGTTAAACAAAGAATGGATAGCAGATGGATGGATAATGGCAATGAATGGAATCCCAGGGGAAGGAGAACCGAGGACAATACTGACGGCCCTGAAGAAGAGAACAGAGAAGGCAGTAAGTGAGTGGAAAGAGGAAGGAGAGCCCCTCAAAGGGAAGTCCAAAGACACGATGGAGAAAGCCAGGTTAAAGGAGCGGATTGGTTTGGCTATGTTGGAGAAACTAAAGAAAATGTGGGAAGACAAAGCACCACCCAAGATAACAAATCGGTTGTATCCAGCCCTGCCATCGGCCCCACCACCGTATGAAAACCCTCCAAAAACAATGGCACCAGTGTTGGAACTGACTGGGCAGGTACAGTATCAGCAGAAAGACGGCGTGCTGCAGGACACATGGGTGGGTGAAGAAGAGGTGAATAGACGAAGAGGTGATATCGAACAGATGTTGAAAACTGCACGAGAACTGAAAGAACAGATTTCTCAGCTGAGTAGACTGGATAAAGAGGAAGAAGACTCAGAGAGAAGTACAGAGTACCGGGACTTGTGTCGAACCGGAGCAAGTGAGAGAGAGAATGAGGAAATAGGAGGTAGAAGCACAGCCAGTTCAACCATTTATGACAACAATGCCGAATTAAAAAAGGAACTGAAAGTACTGGAAAGGCGGGTGAGAGAAGACAGAAAGGAGCTGGCACTCACATCACTGCAAAGAACACCAGAGCCAAGGGGGGGCCATTGTATTGATTTGGGAGAAGGAGAGGAAGAGTATGAAGACGTAAAGCAGACAAAAATGCTCTATGGAGCTTTTCAAGGAGATATTTGGGATGAGGAAGGGCCTGCACAACGCACACGGGCCAAAACTCAAGGGAGAGGGGGTAACTGTGGGGGTCAGTATCCTCTGAGAGAAACAACAGTGGGAGCTTCAGTATACAAACCCTGGCCACACAGGGATGTGCAAACTCTGGTTGACAGTTTACCCCAGCCTGAAGAATCAGGACACAGGTGGGTGAAGGCTTTTGAGAGCCTTACTGCAGCAGATGAACTCACCATAGGGGATATGGTGGCAGTGATGAACAGGTGCATGGGAGATCATGAATGCAAAGAGATACTCATACAAGCAGGCCTGAGAGGAATAGTAGGAGCAGCAACTGGTTTTGATCGATACCGAACTGTCATATGGGATGCAGTTAGAAGGAAGTATCCCACTCAGGCAAGGCCAGATCTCATGAGAACACTGACGCTGAATGATGATGAAACCATACCAGCCTACATGAAGAGGGCAAAGTGCCTCTGGAGACAAGCATGGAATGAAGAGCCCACCAAAAATACAATGAGTCACCTCTTCCTTGCAAACTGCCTGGGGGGACTCCCAGACCAGGCCCGGGTAGAGTGTGAAAAGGTTGTGGCACTCACAGCAAAGTCCATCCCAGAGTTCACAGAGATAGCCCAACATCATGTGGAGCGATGGAGGGAAGGCAAGAGGAAGGAGGAAGATGAACTGAAGCAGCTACAGAAGAAAGTTCTGAAAAAACAACTGGCTGAAGACAAAACAGGCAAACAGATGGTTGTGACCAGTACCCCGAATCCACAGGGTGTGCCAGGTATTGATCCAGCTGCAGCTGCGGCTGCTGCAGTAGTACAGGCAATGGCTGGGATGATGGCACCCCAGATGATGGCTCCTGTGGGGCCAAATGGGTATTTCTCTGTCGGGATGTACACAGAACCAGATTTACCCCAACATCCTGGCTACGTACCTCATCACAGGAGGTGTTTCAACTGTGGCAAGAACAGACACATGGCTAGAGACTGTTGGTCACAACCCTCAAACTTCAAACGACCAAGAGGACGAGGTTATGGAGGACAGCAAGAAGGGGGTGGGCCCAGATACCCAGGTCAAAGGCCAACCTGGCAAGGCGCCCAACAATTCCAACCACAACCAGCACCCCAATATCCTGGAGGGTCAAATATCCAGCCACAGCAACTACCCAACCCTGAAATGCTGCCAAGTATGTCATGGATGGGAATGCAACACCCCAACCAGGACCCCCAATGAAGCTGCCAAGAAACCCAATCTAACCACACCACCAACATCTACTCATTTCCACCAGGGTTAGAACCGGTAGTGTTATGTTTAATTGGAGGAAGCTATTTGTGGTTGTTTTTCAAATTGGTTTTTCAAACAAAAAACAACACACCTAGTATGATGTTTATAAAGCCTTGTTGTTTCAATTTTGGGGGGTTTCAGCAGGTCAAGGGTGATAGGTCTTAGAGGAGCACACAGTAAATTTTATGGAGTTTTTTAGCTTTTGGCTGAGTTTGGGGTATATATGATTTCTTATGAGAATGAATGTCATGAGGATTTAATGAACACTTGGGATAGCTAACATTTATGAAATATTTAGAATAATGGTAATGTTTAGTATACTATGGGATTAAACAGTTCATTAAATGATTTCAATGGCCTCTGAACTCTGTTTTAACATTCTGGTGTTATTTTAATCATCCACACTAGTAAATTCTAAAGGCATGAGAGGAGGACTTTAAGATAGTTTATTTTACTAAGTTGAGGGTAATTTATAGTACAGTGAAAATTGTGAAGAAGATTATAATTTGGTAATAATATATTTGATTTGAACCATAAAATAACAGAAGAGAGAGTGGAGGAAATGGCAATTGGATAATGAATTAACAATATTAACTAAAGTGATTGTTTAGATAGGTGGTAATATTGACACATGGCCAAATCATGTGTCAAAAGGGGGATGGTTGGATTAAATATTAAATATATACGAAGGAGAGGACAAAATACTTAAAAACAAAAAAAAACATGTATGATAGTTTATTAACCACACCTGTATGTCAGAGGTTTTGTGCCCCACAGGTGAACTAAAGGAGAAGGTGACCCACTCTATCTAACCAGGAGACTGAATCAGGCCTGGCGGGAAGGGCCCTACCAAGTACTGCCTTTGCCAGCAGAACAGCTGAGAGATCCATCTGGGTGCATGTCACACACTGTAAAAAGGCAAAACCAGCTACACCTGACGAACAAACACAGAGTTAGGAGAAAGATCCGATAACCACAAGGGTCCGGGGGTTGGCTCCTTAACGAAGATTCCCTTACCCTGTCTGATCATCCCTGTGTGAGTTCGATAGAAGGTAAAGCAATGGGTTGGCCTCTGGCATCTGACATGTTCTCAGGGCAAGGGTGGGGATTCACAGGTCTCCCGACGGTAGGTAGCTGTCTGATTGTGGGGGCCATAGTCCTAACACACACGGACCCTCCTGTTTCAGCCAAAAGTAGTAGTTAACCTAAAACAAGTTGATAAAATAATACCTGAGCACAGTCTATGAAGGCATAGGAGACAGCTAGACGTAGGGAAAGGGGAAGATTAGGGACTTTAGGGGAGGACATCACTATATGTGTGTCGCCGTGTACATCCTGGGACTATGTAGTTGCTCATATCGAGAGCGTGGGGGATATGTAAATCTCCATACACAGTTTGGGGACAGGTGTAGTGTTGTGAGGGTAGGGAATTACCAGAAATGGCAGTGCGACCCATAGAAGGGTAGGTACTGTCTGAAAGTCTGAAGTACGCAAAAACAGGTTTATCCCCATGCAAACCACCTGGGAATGTGGTGAAAGAGTCTTGTAGTAACTTGAACTATCAGTATCCCCCGATAACAAAGTCATTCCGACCTAGGTTGCCTACGTTTGAAGTCTCAGGGGATTCTAATTGTTTTTCTAGGACTAGTAAGATAGGATACAGAGTAGGGCATCTTAGCTCTGCTCCTACACAGAGAATATCACAACTGAAAGAAAACATGACTAATATTTCCTTTTTGTTGCAGTCAGAGGATTATAGGAGCCAAAACCAGGCCCGTGCTGACATCTGATGGTTGTGTGGTGATAACTGATTGTGAACTCACCTACATACGCAAACAATCAAACGTGTCAGAGACTGGTGAGTTGTCACATAGAAAGTAGGACCTCCTCCCGGGATCCTTTGATGAAAGGATATATATTGATGGGATCCACAATCAGATCGCAGCTGGGTTTGAATCAAGTATTTTCTGGTGGTCAACAATTAATAAAAATGTAGATTGGATAAATTATATTTAATATAACCAGCAAAGTATTTATAAACCACACTCGTGATGCAATAAAGGGATTAGCTGAGCAGACAGCGGCAACTAGCTTAATGACATGGCAGAATAGAATAGCTTTAGATATGCTTTTGGCTGAGCAGGACAGGGTTTGTGTTCTGTTTGGATATATGTGTTGTACTTTCATCTCCAACAATATAGCACCGGACGGGCCCGTGACCAAAGCGCTTGAGTGACCATCACCACGCTGGCGAACGAACTGGTTGAGAACTCTGGTATTGATAGCTCCATAAACGGTTGGTTTGATAACATATTTGGTAAATGGAAAACTATTGTTGTGACTATTCTGGGTGAAGTTATAGCTTCTATGGGTATACTTGTTCTTTGTGGATGTTGTCTTATTTCCTGGCTGAGTGACTGGTTTGGTGAGTACTCTTCTATGGTGGTTACTGGATTTCTGACCCTAATAATTGTGTTTTTGCTGTTAATGTGTTGTGCTGCTTGCATCGTCCCCTGTCTCAGGAGGTCAGTGGTAGGAGCGGTGCAGGCGTCGGGTATGATGGTGTTGTTACCGGCCCAGGATGATGCAGGTGACTCTGCTACTGACTCTGAGACCAAGCTGGATGATCCATGGTTTGCCTAGTAAAATACATACACGCATTTATTTTCAGTTCTTGCTCATTTATTACCTTATGTTTTTACTAACCACTGTGATTGTTTATTCTTCCTGATGTGAAGGTAAAGGATTCCTGGGTGGCTGGTAGCCAACTCAGTACATGTTAGGTGTAGGGGAGGAATAGAGGGTTAAAATTATAATTTTTTATTAACATTAAATGTTGTGATTTAATTTCCATATCCTGTTATTCTTAAGGATGATTATACTCTGTTTAGAGTGACACCATAAATGGTGTCAAAAGAGGGAATTCAAAAATTTCCCTTTAAAAATCTTTAATCACACCCTAGAGTTTTAATAATCTTGTGTTTTGTGTTCTATTAATCCTGTGTTTTATGCTTTATTAATCAAGTTAGCCATGTGAATGTTTGTCTTTCCTTATGTGATGGTTTGAACTTCTTTGATGACTGGTAACAGTTTGCAAGTTGGGTGTCGATGGAAGGACTTTTATTATCAAATTGTCTATTAATAAAAGTGTTTATTTTTGTTTGTATTGTATTTTAATGAGTGACACCCTAGAGGGTGTCAAGAGGGAATTGTTGGGTTTTATTTTTCTCATAATTGGATTTGTATGTGATGAATAGCTTGGAAGGAATGCATTGATGATTAAGCATGAAGGGTTTGTACTGTACTGATATAAATTGTTTCACCTAACAAGCTGTGATTAATGTGAGGAGCTGTTTTAGGGAGTAGGGGGAGATAAGAACTTGTGTCTCAAAATACTAGACCTCACTGCCTCTTTGTGATCTGTGAACCGTCCTTGAACGTAGGTACATAGAGTACAGTGGAACGGTGTCTTTTCGGTGCTGACTCTGCAGGTTATTATCATAGCAACTATGCCTGGCAACAAATGGAGTGCCAAGGAGTTGAGACCAACCCCCGCGCCAACGGATTGGCTGAAATGGAGTCTGGACCACACTCAGTCCTTTGCTCTGGTTGGCCAACAGAAGAGGTGGAGGCTTTCTGTCAGAGTATTTGAGAAAGAATCTGTAAACAATAATTCTAGTTCTCTGTCGGCCCTGCGTGGTTTGTCAGTGAGCCCGTATACGAACTTTCATACTTATCATACATACATTTTGCATATAATAAATTAAGCTTGGATTGAAGATCTCTTGATTCTTATTCCAATACCAGATTTGAATTACGCAATTTCTAACAGCTACCACCAACAGGGGCCCCTCCAACGTCTCCCACCAGGCACATGAGACTGGGGGTTGCCACAACCACGGGCCCCACAGGGTCTTCGACTAGGGCAGAGGACAAGGGGTTGCCTCAACCCAGGGCCCCACACAAACACCTCGTCGGACACCGGGGGTTGCCACAACTATGGGCCCTTTCTCTCTGCACCAAAGCCTCCGACCAAAGAACAAGATAAAACAGTCAACCATGTGGTGTGCATTTTTGTGTTTGAAAAGGTGCGGCGTTAAGTGAGTGAGAGGGGAAATGGTTGCATATCCCAGAGCCGACCGGGGGTCTATGAACAGGGGTAGTGAGAGAGAGCTTTCAATTAAAAATAGTATACATCTAATCTAATTATTCATTGTCCTATCATGATGGAAAGATCCATAACCCTATAACCTGGACACCCACCTGAGCGACCCATACACCAAAGAGAAGTTCCCATCTATTTTATGGACCTGCTGTGAATATGCAGCCTAAACAGAGAAATAAATGCGGTCAGAGACCTACTTGAGCAGCACCGCCCCCTCAAGATTCTGAGCCTGCCTGGCAGGGTTGGTCCTACAAAGCCAGAGCCCCCTGATGGGAGAGCATAATATACAAGGAAATTCTCAAAGCTGCTAATGAGAACCTTGACGACCTTTTACCTAGCCGGTGGGGATTCCGGTGGGGTACGCCCACCCAGGTAGTGGCAGTGCTGGCAACACTGGCTGCAGTAACCCATGGGGAGGGGGTCACACTCGGACAATCAGAGAGGGGGTTTATCATTGTGGCCCAGGTGGCACAAAATAATCAAAGGTCTGACCGCATGGAGATGCTTGGGAAAATGGTTACAACAGGGGATCAGAGTGTTTGTGTCTCAGGTGAAGAGGGTGGATCTGATCTCCATCACCTAGGACTTGACATAGATTAAGTAGATTAATCAAATCTCACATTGTTATCAATTTCTGCTCAATCTGCATGCTTTCTCAATCAGCTTTAACTGTATGTGCACTCGTAGATCAAGTTATTTCTCGAGTTGGGCTCTGGGATATAACAGCCGTTGAGTATCGGATTTTATGGTGGATTGTGGAGGAGGGGGGTTGAGTGTGTTGGAGTATGTGAGTATGTGCGTGTGTGCTTGTCTGGCATCTGTTGTGGGGGGGGGGGGGGGGATGTTGGGGGGGGGTATGGGATGGACCGCGGGAATTATTTGCTAGGATAATAATTGCTTGTCAATGAATTAAATGTAATACAATGGCAATCCTGGTTATATGTTAGAATCCTATGCGTGAACTGCCGACATTATTACGCATATTAATTGATAATGATGGAAAATAGGATATGCATAATTTAAAAAATATTATATAGATATATATATATATATATATATATATAGAGGTGAAAGCATTGGAAATGCTTTTGGCGGTTAACCTGCTTCTGTTTTGTGGGTGGCACTGTGTGCCGTTTTCGATGGATGGGTCCTGGCCTCTCGGGGCCTTAGGGATACGGCGGGACGTGGGTGGGATGCTGATCACTGGGATGACGGCTCAACTTGGGATGGGGAGGGGCTTTAGCGGGGGAATTAGTGGAGAACAATTGAAGGGTTACTCCGTAGCAATGCAAATATCACGGTACAGCTATATGGACACTCAATCATTACGCTATTTTTTATTGGTAAATTTACAAACATATATATAATGATAAATAGACTTGAAACTTGTATCTCATTATGGTGTATGGTGAAATAAGTATAGCCAGTTATAATTGTAATGGCTTAGCTGATAATAACAAAAGAAGAACAATATTTACATGGCTCAAAGAGAAGGAATATAATATCTATTGTATACAGGAAACTCATTCAACAATTCGAGATGAAGTAGCGTGGAAAAAAGAATGGGGGGGGGGAAATATACTTCTCCCATGGGCAAAGAAATTCAAAAGGGGTGATGATATTAATTAATAGTAATTTCGATCCGAATGTGCAAATTGTCCAAATAGATACGCAAGGTAGATGGATTATTTTAAATATGGTATTGGACCATAAACAGATATGGCTCATTAACCTTTACGGACCAAATAATGATGATCCACAATTCTTTGACAATATATATAATAAATTATCAAGCCTGCAAGCAACTCAAGACAATATTATTATGGTGGGGGATTATAATACTGTTTTAAATAGCTCAATGGACCGAAAAGGAAATCACACCACAAACAATCACCCACATGCTCTTAAGGAAATTGTGAATGTCATGGATACATTAGAACTAGTAGATATATGGAGGCTTAAATATGCTGATCTAGTGAGATATACATGGCGGAGACTGAATCAAGCTAGTCGTCTTGACTTCTTTCTTATCTCATTCTCGTTGGCACCAAAAGTAAAAAAAGTGTTGATAGGGGACAGAATGCGGTCGGACCATCATATAATAGGCATATACATTACTCTAACTGAATTTCCACGTGGGCGAGGTTATTGGAAATTTAATCAAAGCCTATTAGATGATAATCTATTTATAATTAGAACAAAGGAATTTATAACTGACTTTTTCCAACATAACATAGGTACAGCGAATCCCCTTATTGTATGGGACACCTTTAAATGTGCCTTTAGAGACCATGCAATTCAGTACTCATCTCGAAAACAAAAGCAATTTAGGTCAAAAGAGTTTATACTAAGAAAGGAAATAGAAAGTCTAACAGAACAGATAGATGGCAATAAAAACTGTAACATAGAGGCTCAGAATAAATTAGAGGAAAAACAAAAAGAAATGGAAAAACTTATTCAAGAAAGATCAAGTGTAATATATTATTAAAATAAAGCAAACTGGATGGAATATGGGGAAAAATGCACAAAATTCTTTTTTAATCTTCAACATAGGAATGCTACCAAAAAGAACTTAATGAAACTGGTTACAATTGACGGAGTCACCCATAATTCACCTAATGATATTTTGAAGGAAGAAACAAAGTATTTTAAGCATATGTTTTCTTTTCAGTCACCTCCATCTCCTCTAACTGAAGCTAATTGTAGAGATTTTTTTTCTATTGATAATGTCAAATTAACAGCCACACAGAAAGACTCATGTGAAGGTGAAATTACAGAGGAGGAACTTCTGGATGCAATTAAAGACTTTAAGTCCGGGAAAACTCCAGGGTTGGATGGCATACCAATCGAGGTATACCAAACCTTTTTTGATATACTAAGAGGACCGTTATTAGCATGTTTTAACCACTCCTATGTAAATGGTAGATTATCTGACACTCAAGAAGAAGGTCTGATCTCATTATTACTGAAACAGGATACAAGTGGAAAATATAAAGATCCAGTCCATTTACAAAATTGGAGGCCACTTACACTTCAGTGTTGTGATGCAAAAATCCTAGCAAAATGTATAGTGCATAGAATTAAAAAGGTATTGTCGGATATTATTCATTCTAATCAGACAGGTTTTTTACATGGAAGATACATTGGAGATAATATAAGGCAAGTATTGGAAACAATAGAACACTATGAAAAATATGGGAAACCAGGCCTGCTATTCATAGCAGACTTCGAAAAGGCATTTGATAAAGTTCGACTGGAATTTATATATAAATGCCTGGAGCATTTCAATTTTGGAGAATCTCTTATAAAATGGGTCAAAATCATGTATAGTAACCCTAGGTGTAAAATAGTAAATAATGGCTATTTCTCAGAAAGTTTAAAACTGTCAAGAGGAGTGAAACAAGGTTGTCCACTATCGGCATATCTATTTATTGTGGCCATCGAGATGTTAGCTATTAAAATCAGATCCAATAATATCAGAGGATTAGAAATACAGGGCTTAAAAACAAAGGTGTCATTGTACGCAGATGATTCATGTTTTCTTTTAGATCCACAACTAGAATCCCTCCACAGCCTCATAGAGGATCTAGATACATTTTCTAACCTCTCTGGATTAAAACCAAATTATGACAAATGTACTATATTACATATTGGATCACTAAAAAATACAATTTTTACATTACCATGTAGTTTACCAATAAAATGGTCTGATGGTGATGTAGATATACTCGGAATACATATCCCAAAGGAAATAAATGATCTCACTTCAATAAATTTTAATAGAAAGTTAGCAAAAATAGATAAGATCTTACTACCATGGAAAGGAAAATACCTGTCAATTTGTGGAAAAATCACCCTGATTAACTCTTTAGTATTATCCCAGTTTACCTATTTGCTTATGGTCTTGCCTACGCCTAGCAAACAGTTTTTTAAATTATATGAGAAAAAAATATTCAATTTTATTTGGAACGGCAAGCCAGACAAAATTAAAAGAGCATATTTATATAATGAATATGAATTCGGAGGACAGAAATTATTAAATATTAAAGCATTAGACCTATCACTAAAATCTTCAGTCATCCAAAAGTTATACTTAAATCCGAACTGGTTCTCAAGCAAATTAGTAAGATTGTCTCACCCACTGTTCAAGAAAGGCCTTTTTCCCTTTATTCAGATTACAACCTCTCACTTTCAGTTATTTGAAAAGGAAATAATCTCCCAAATGTCACTATTTCTAAAACAAGCCATAGAAAGTTGGTTGCAATTTCAATTTAATCCTCCAGAAACGACAGAACAAATAATGCAACAAATATTGTGGTTAAATTCAAATATACTAATTGACAAAAAACCTTTATTTTTTGACAGAATGTTTAAAAAAGGTATAATCTTCGTAAATGATATCATCGGTAGGACTGGTGGAGTTATGTCGCACATGCAGCTAACAAAAACATATGGAAATGTCTGCTCTACCCAAAATTACAACCAAATAATTGCAGCCTTACCGCAAAAGTGGAAGAGGAAAGTTGAAGGGGGAGAAAGTAAGGAACTTGTCTGTCGGCCTTGCATTAAAGAACATAATTGGTTAAGGAAAACTGTGATAAATAAAAAAGTATATCAGTTTCACTTAAGGACCAAAGGATTGACAGCCGTCCCATATAGATTGCAAAATAGTTGGGAAGAGATCTTTGACGTACCGATCCCATGGCATAGTGTTTATGAACTGACACGCAAAACGACACCGGATTCAAAAATTAGAATCTTTCAATTTAAATTATTATATAAAATTCTTGCTACCAATAGAATGTTATTTATATGGGGGATACAATCTTCCCAGCTCTGCAGATTTTGCTGTGAAGAGAGAATCATTTGTTTTGGTTCTGTCCATTTGTAGCTTGTTTTTGGACACAGGTCCATGAATGGCTAAAGGATTGCAATATTTACCTGGAACTAACCTTGCAGATAGCATTACTGGGTGATCTGAAAAGTCAGTCAATCAATCAATAATATAATAATACTTTTAGCAAAAATGTTTATTTTTAATTCACAATCTGTAGAAGCAATGAGAATAGAAAGGTTCAGAACTTTTGTAAAACATCACAGTACGGTTGAAATATATATGGCAAATAGAAATCCTATATGGATGGTGTTAAGAGATAGATGGGAGGTATTGAATAGAGTTGAAGGATGGGACTAATAACAACAAATAATAACAAAGATAGCTAATAATGTAAGCATACTGTGTCCATAATAAGTATATAGGTTGTATGTTGGGAGCTTTTGGGAAAGAGCACAGTTAGAAAGATATGGCATTTAGAAGCAAACCGGATGGACATCATGAAAATGATCGGAGAGGTTGAGAGTAGAAGAAGTTCAGGAGCAAAAAAATAAATATATATATATATATATAGAATTACTGTAAAATTAACTCTGTCCATAAGGTGTAGATAGTAAGTATAGACCGGAAGTAGAGGCCTGGGCGTTGTTGTTTACTAATTTACTCCAAGTAGGGAAAGGATGGTGGGGTTGAAAAGTAATAAAGGGGAATATATATATAAAAAAAAAAAAAAACATGGGGGATTGGAAGTGATGCAGACAATTACATTGATAGAAGATACAATATATCTGCAATATTAAGCTGATTCATCCCCCCCGAAAAAATAAAATAAAAATAAAAAATAAGGACAAAGAAAAAAAAAGAACAAGATAAAACAGCAATACAAGGCCACCACTACCGAGGATCACACCAACTCAACAAAACCTGTGTGTCAACACACCACCAAGGCAGCAACCTAGCAACAAACACCCGTCCATCAACTACACCACCAACGCTGGGATACTAAGGGGGACCCACAATGTGGGCTCCCTGTATACCTTCAGCCACCAACATAACACTCTACAACGCACCTACAAACCCTCACCTCGTGGGAAGATTCTGGAAGGATCCACCACGGGCAGGAGACATAGTGACAGAAAACTCAGTGGGGCTGTATGACACACTAGGAGGCGAGGGGCCCTTTTGGACTTGTCTACTGAACCATTGAGTACTTACTGACGGACTACTCAGTGTGGAGGCGTGGCAGCCAGTAGGTGTGCTATGATCCTGGAAGGTAGGGGCCCTGATGGTGTTACCCTGTGCTGAGCCACCGAGGACCCGGACGGAGCACCTTCGGGTGGATGCATGGCAACCGACTGAGGAAAAACCAGGATCCTGGAAGGGAATGGTACGATGGTTTTTGCCTGCTCAAACACCAAGTACTCTTTGACAGACCAGCTTGGGGACACGATCCTTTAAGGGAGTGACCTTCTCTGGATTTTGTCTGCTCAAACGCCAAGGACCTATTGACAGACGAACATATTGCGGATGCATGGCAACCAACAGTGGTTACGATTCTTGAAGGGAGTGGCCCACTAGGAAATTTTGCCTGTTCAAACACTGTGTACTCAGAGACAGTAGGACGATTTTCCTACTCTTCACCTAACCCTAACCTTAACCTAACCCTGCCTACTTGCTTGTAAATATCCTTTACTATTAATTTTTTATATTTTATGTTTTATGGACTACTGCAAAATGAATTGCCTCTGAGGACATGAATATTTTCTGAATTTGAATATCTTTTTCCAGGTCTCCTTTTTACAAGAGGTTCATTTAAGGGACATGGGGAAAGTTTGTTTTTTCAAGGGGGTGGGCAAAGGGAGAGTCCAGATGGGGATTATGGGGTTTGCACTCTTCTGGGGTGGGGATCCTGTTTGGGGATAGGGAGTTTTGTTTGGAAGGTTGTTTTTCTGTCATACAGGGGAGGGTTTTAATAGTTGATGCAGACTGGTGGGGGATTGGGATTCGCTTCATCAACGTTTATGCACCTGCTGAACCTCGAGGTAGGTAATATCTTTTTTTGGCGTTGTTCAATGTCTCCATTTAAGGTACTGGGGATTTTAGCCTACCTTATTTGGTTTCTGTGGTTAAGAATTTATCTTTCAGAATTGTCGACCCCACGGGGGAGGGTATGACGTCGGCAAAGTCAAGGGGTTCCTGTAGTGGAATTGATTTTGGTTTTACCTGCATCTGTGCCGGTCTCTCGAGTCACTGTTTCTCCTGTCTGGTTTTCTGACCATCGCCAAGTGCAGGTAATGTTCTCGGTTGATGTAACTATGTTTGGGAGAGGTTTTTGGGGGATCCTTCTTTTAGGGAGGCCTTTAAATCCCATTATGAGTTATTGGGGAACCTCAAGCCCTTTTTTGGGAGTGCGTAGAGTGCAATGTGCGCACCTTGGCCATTTCACACTGTGTTGCTAAGGCTCGTGCAGGCAGGGAGGTTTATCCGTGCCTTCAGGGAGATCTGACTCCCTTGGTGTCAGCTGAGAAAAGGGTGAGGGGAGGGATGTGGAGAGGATGGAGGTTTTAAAAAGTTAGTTAGGGCTGTATTTTCAGGAGAAGGCCAGGGATTTTCTCTTCAGGTGTCAAAAGGGACAAGTTTGAGTTAGGGGAGGCTAGCAGTTCATATTGTTAAAGCTGCCTGTGCCAAAGCAGTTATTGCTCAGCTGTGAACAGAATGGAAAGGTACCTGACCCAAAGGGGATGGTGGAGGCAGCGTCCGCTTTCTACCGAGAATCCTTTAGGGAAAAGGACATAGACAGTTCGAAATAGTGTATTTTGGGGGGTTTTGGGGAGGAAGGTTCCCCCGGAGGCAGTCTCTGAACTCGACCGCCCTTTCGAGCTTGCGGAGGTTGAGGCTGCCTTGCAGGGTTTACCTACCAACAAGGTGCCAGTATTCGATGGGCTTCCTCTGGGGGCCAGTATAAAAAAAATATGTATTCACTAACTGTAAGTCGCTCTGGATAAGAGCGTCTGCTAAATGACTAAAATGTAAATGTAAATGTGTTTTATGTTACCTTTTTGGGGGATAGATTTTCTTTCTGTAGTTAATGCAGGGCTTTTGGGGTCTTCAATGAGGGAGGGGGTCTTGACGCTGCTTTTTAAGTAAGGTGAAAGGGATAACCAGGGGAATTACAGGCCCATTACACTATTGTGTGCAGACTACAAGGTGGTAGCCTGTGTTTTAGCGGGCCACCTCAGGAAGCTTCTGCCCCATGTCATACATGAGGACCAGACCTGTGTGGTGGAGGTCTATCCACTGGAACCTGAGTCTGGTGAGGGACTGTATTACTTGGGCCCAAGTAATACGGGGGTGCACCTCATGTTGGTGGGCCTAGACATGGGAGAAGCTTTTGATAAGGTGCACCATGGGTTCCTTTTGTGAGTTTTGGAAAGGATGGGATTTGGGGCAGGGTTTTTGAGGTGGGTGGGGATGTTATATACTGGAGTGGGAAGTAGGGTTTTAGTTAAATGGGCATTTTAGTGAGGTGGTTCCTCAGCAGACTGGAGGATGTCAAGGTTGCCCATTGTCCCCACTTTTTGTTTTGTACATGGAGCCTCTGGCAGCAGCCTCCCTGGTGGTTGCTCGTCGGTCGTCAAGATCTCCCAGTATGCGGATGACATGACGCTGTTTCTGACGTCCAAGGGGAGTGTCGCCAGGGTGGTGGTGGTCCTAGGGGAGTTTGCACAGGCATAAGGGGCTAGGGTCAACATGGGGAAGTCCTCAGTGGTCTCTCACTCTGCTCTGGGCCTATGAGGGTCCTGTGGGTGGATTTTGAAGTGGCAGCTAGCGAGGGCATCAATTGGGTGCAGAGGAACTCAAAAGTGCGCACCCGGGTGGGCCTTTGGAAAGCTCGTCAGCTCTCTATGAGTGGACGGGTTCTCATCATTAAAGCAGACCTTCTGTCTTCGGTTTGTTTGGCCTGTTTTTCCTTTGCCTCCTCGTTACATGTACAAAGGGATTGGATGGTGCAATCAGTGGAGGAAGGGGTGTTCCTGACCTCCCTCTTATGTTGGACACTTTCTTTTCATCGATATGTAAAAGTTACGTCAGTCCTTGAAACCCTCCCGGCTCATTTCCAACATGCAGTGAAGAGGAGCAGAAGGCACACTGAGTGCCTGGAGGATCTGCACTGCATGGACCACAGGGCTTTATGCAGGACCTTGGTGGCTAAGCGGTGTGTTTTTGTTGTTCCCCTCCATCTTGTTTCCCCCCCCCATTTCTTGTCAACTGAGGAGCTTTTTTGGCTGGCCGGCCTGCTAGCCTCCTAGCTTGTCTTGTTTGGGGTGCGTTTCCTCCTTTGTGCCCCTTCCCCTTTGTGTCTAGTGTAAATGTAGCAAGCAGTATTGCGTGGTGGTTTGGCGCGGTTGGTTGACTGGATATCTAGCTGGCTGGTTAGCCGGCCATGCTGGTTGGTCATCTCACCTTCCGGGCCTTGTTGGCAAGTGCACGTTATTTGCCCCCTTTTTTTGTTTTAACCTCTACGGAATCGGTGTCCCATATATAGGACAGTTGAGCTAACGTGCGCTAATGTGATTAGCATGACTGTTGTAAGTAACAGCAAACTTTCCAGGACATAGACATGTCTTTTATGGGCAGAAAGATTACATTCTAACTGCACTGTCCAATTTACAGTAGCCATTACAGTGCACAACAAAAAAGTATCACGGCAACTGGTTTGATACATTCACCTCTGAAGGTAAATAATGTACTTACATTCAGTAATATTGCTCTGATTTGTCATCCTGAGGTTCCCAGAGATAAAATGTATCGTAGTTTTGTTTAATAAAATATTTTTTTATATTCAAATGTAGGAACTGGGTTCTACAGTTTGAACCCTTGCTGTCTCTGGCTCCACACCCACCCCGCACGGCCATCTAGATGTGTTTAAGTTAGTGTATAAGCTAATGATCCATCATGTATGACATTCCTGGGAATGTGTAAACCTACATTTTGTATTACCATAAAAATGTTGTATGTTCTCTATAGTTATGTACTTGATGTCAATTGACCAAGTCGGAACATTTGGGCAGACTTTATACAAAATAGTCCGGTATTGCAATGCTTCACTGGAGCAATCTGAAACTTTACACACTGCTGACATCTAGTGGCTAAAATCTAAGTTGCGCCTAAACTGCAATATTATATTGTGGCCTCTTGCATTTCAAAGATGGATCACAAAAATAGAAAACGCATGTTTTTTTGTTTGTAATATATCTTTCACAAGATCTTATGAGTTATACTATCCACATTAATTTCACATTCCCACAGACACAGGCTGGCAAGAGGAGGCATCTGAATACCCAGGTGTCCCTCACAGAAATGTTTGAGGTGACCAAGCTGACGGACAATAGCATTAAAACAGTTGTCTGTACTGTTAAGTTCCACAGCAATAAAACCAAAAATGCAGAAGGAGGAACTAACAGTCACTGAACAACAACCAAAACAGACAGGGTTTTAGGAGGGGTTCTGAAAGACACTCATGGGGTTGTCCACTGAAAGTTGACTAGCAACAACAAATAGAACCTAAAAGACACCCACCATGAGCACACACTACATTTTCCCGAAAGAAAAACCCACACCAAACCTAAAGACAGGAAGCAAATCAAAAACATGGCCAAAATAAAATCAGATAAGGGATTGTTTGTCTAGAAATAAAAATAGGGAGCGCCATCTAAAAGGGTGTTGACCCTCCACATATCTCAAGCCAACTGAAGCACTGGGCCAGTCACTCTTAAATAGCACCTGGGTCAGCACAGGTGAAAGACCTTCCCACTAACGAGATGGCAACCAGCACAGGTGTAACACATATCGACTAACAAGGTGACACCAATCGGTGCGCCATACGTGCTAACGAGCTATACCTGCTAAGGTCCAACCTCAAAACATAAATGGAAAAACCAAAGCCTGTAACACCTTACCCCTTAAGACAACAAATACACTGCTCAAAAAAATAAAGGGAACACTTAAACAACACATCCTAGATCTGAATGAATGAAATAATATTATTAAATACTTTTTTCTTTACATAGTTGAATGTGCTGACAACACAATCACACACAAATTATCAATGGAAATCAAATGTATCAACCTTGGGAGGTCTGGATTTGGAGTCACCTTCAAAATTAAAGTGGAAAACCACACTACAGGCTGATCCAAATTTGATGTAATGTCCTTAAAAAAAGTCAAAATGATGCTCAGTAGTGTGTGTGGCCTCCACGTGCCTGAATGACCTCCCTACAACGCCTGGGCATGCTCCTGATGAGGTGGCGGATGGTCTCCTTAGGGATCTCCTCCCAGACCTGGACTAAAGCATGATGTCCCAGATGTGCTCAGTTGGATTCAGGTCTGGGGAATGGGCGAGCCAGTCCATAGCATCAATGCCTTCCTCTTGCAGGAACTGCTGACACACTCCAGCCACATGAGGTCTAGAATTCTCTTGCATTAGGAGGAACCCAGGGCCAACCGCACCAGCATATGGTCTCACAAGGGGTCTAAGGATCTCATCTCGGTACCTAATGGCAGTCAGGCTACCTCTGGCGAGCACATGGAGGGCTGTGCGGCCCCCCAAAGAAATCCCACCCCACACCATGACTGACCCATCGCCAAACCGGTCATGCTGGAGGATTTTGCTGGCAGCAGAACATTCTCCACAGCGTCTCCAGACTGTCACGTCTGTCACGTGCTCAGTGTGAACCTGCTTTCATCTGTGAAGAGCACAGGGCGCCAGTGGCGAATTTGCCAATCTTGGTGTTCTTTGGAAAATGCCAAACGTCCTGCACGGTGTTGGGCTGTAAGCACAACCCCCACCTGTGGACGTCGGGCCCTCATACCACCCTCATGGAGTCTGTTTCTGACCGTTTGAGCAGACACATGCACATTTGTGGCCTGCTGGAGGTCATTTTGCAGGGCTCTGGCAGTGCTCCTCCTGCTCCTCCTTGCACAAAGGCGGAGGTAGCGGTCCTGCTGCTGGGTTGTTGCCCTCCTACGGCCTCCTCCACGTCTCCTGATATACTGGCCTGTCTCCTGGTAGTGCCTCCATGCTCTGGGCACTATGCTGACAGACACAGCATACCTTCTTGCCACAGCTCGCATTGATGTGCCATCCTGGATGAGCTGCACTACCTGAGCCACTTGTGTGGGTTGTAGACTCCGTCTCATGCTACCACTAGAGTGAAAGCACCGCCAGCATTCAAAAGTGACCAAAACATCAACCAGGAAGCATAGGAACTGAGAAGTGGTCTGTGGTCACCACCTGAAGAACCACTTCTTTATTGGGGGTGTCTTGCTAATTGCCTATAATTTCCACCTGTTGTCTATTCCATTTGCACAACAGCATGTGACATTTATTGTCAATCAGTGTTGCTTCCTAAGTAAACAGATTGATTTGGAGTTACATTGTGTTGTTTAAGTGTTCCCTTTATTTTTTTGAGCAGTGTATATCCTATATTTTTGTTGGACAAGTTTGCTCACCACCAACAGAAAACAACTTCCGTTGCACAACAATAATCAATTTAAATCCGTCGCCTTCTGCAATATAAATATGGTGACTACTGGCTGTCAACAATTAAATACAAGGCAAAACAGCCACCTCTTATTAATTTTTAAATGTATATATGCTTTTTTTTTTGTATTTTACAATATTTTCTACAATTGTGTAATTGTAAATATACACACACAAATACATATACAGTACCAGTCAAAAGTTTGGACACACCTACTCATTCAAGATTTTTCTTTATTTTTGCTATTTTCTACATTGTAGAATAATAGACATTTGACATTTTTTTTCAGGGATGTAGCTCAGTTGATAGAGCATGGCGTTTGCAACGCCAGGGTTGTGGGTTCGATTCCCACGGGGGGCCAGTATAAAAAAAATATGTATTCACTAACTGTAAGTCGCTCTGGATAAGAGCGTCTGCTAAATGACTAAAATGTCAAAATGAATAATAGTCAAGACATCAACTATGAAACAACTCATATGGAATCATGTAGTAACCAAAACAACATATATTTTAGATTCTTCAAAGTAGCCACCCTTTGCCTTGATGACAGCTTTGCACAGTCTTGGCATTCTCTCAACCAGCTTCACCTGGAATGATTTTCCAACAGTCTTGATGGAGTTTTCATATATGCTGAGCACTTGTTGGCTGATTTTCCTTCACTCTGCGGTCCAACTCATCCCAAACCATCTCAATTCGGTTAAGGTCTGGCGATTGTGGAGGCCTGGTCATCTGATGCAGCTCTCATTCTTGGTCAAATAGCCCTTACACAGGCTGGAGGTGTGTTGGGTCATTGTCCTGTTGAAAACTAAATGATAGCCCCACTAAGCGCAAACCAGATGGAATGAATTCTAAATAAATCACAGACAGTGTCATCAGCAAAGTACCCCCACACCATCACACCTCCTCATCCATGCTTCATGGTGGGAACCACACCTAATCTGCGTCACAAAGACATGGTGGTTGGAACCAACATTTTCAAATTTGGACTCATCACACCAAAGGACAGATTTCCACTGGTCCATTGTTCGTGTTTCTTGGCCCAAGCAAGTCTTTTCTTCTTATTGGTGTCCTTAAGTAGTGGTTTATTTGCAGCAATTCGACCATAAAGGCATTCTCCTCTGAACAGTTGATGTTGAGATGTGTCTGTTATTGAACTCTGTGAAGCATTTATTTTGGCTGCAATTTCTGAGGCTGATAACTCTAATGAACTTATCCTCTGCAGCAGAGGTAACTCTGGGTCTTCCTTTCCTGTGGCGGTCCTCATGAGAGCCTGTTTCATCATAGCGCTTGATGGTTTTTGCGACTGCACTTGAAGAAACTTTCAAAGTTCTTGAAATTTTCCAGATTGACTTGACCTTCATGTCTTAAAGTAATGATGGACTGTCATTTCTCTTTGCTTATTTGAGCTGTTTTTGCCATGATATGGACTTGGTCTTTTACCAAATAGGGCTATCTTCTGTATACCACCCCTACCTTGTCACAACAACTGATTGGCTCAAACGCATTAAGAAGGAAAGAAATTCCACAAATTAACTTTTAAGAAGGCACACCTGTTAATTGAAATGCATTCCAGGTGATTACCTCATGAAGCTGGTTGAGAGACTGCCAAGTGGGCAAAACTGTCATTAAGGCAAAGGATGGCTACTTTAAAGAATCTCAAATATAAAATATATGATTTGTTTAGCACTTTTGGTTACTACATGATGAAGTCCAGTGTCTGTGTTCTTTTGCCCATCTTAATCTTTTTATTGGCTAGTCAGATATGGCTTTTTCTTTACACCTCTGCCTAGAAGGTCAGCATCCCGGAGTCGCCTCTTCAACTATTCACCCCCCCAAAGTCAATACTTTGTAGAGCCACCTTTTGCAGCAATTACAGCTGCAAGTCTCTTGGAGTATGTCTCTATAAGCTTGGCACATCTAGCCACTGGGATTTTTGCCCATTCTTCAAGGCAAAACTGCTACAGCTCCTCCTTCATTCCAATCCAAGATGGCGTGGCAGTGTTGTCGTGTATTCTGTTGTGTCCTCGTGTAAATAGCCTGCTTGTTTTCTTTTTTTTCGTATATATTTCTCTCACTTTCCATCCTTTAACTAAATATACTTTCCTGCAACCCGCCTCAGCCAATGTGGAACGGATTCTATTATTTCTTTATTTTTATCAAGAACCTATGGCTGAAACTAGCCAGCTAGCCAGCTACTTGCTATTAGCCACAACGCCCGGAAATCTGCCCCTTTTATTCTCTGTACACAATACACTAGAAGACCAGTTCTTAAAGCCTTTAGCCATATCCTTATTCTATTCCTCCTCTGTTCCTCTGGTGATGTAGAGGTTAACCCAGGCCCTGTAGCCCCTAGTAACAGTCCTACTCCCCAGGCGCTATCATTTGTTGAATTCTTTAACCGTAAAAGCCTTGGATTCTTGCATGTCAACATCAGAAGCCTCCTCCCCAAGTTTGAGTTATTCACTGCGTTAGCACACTCTGCCAACCCTGATGCTCTAGCAGTGTCTGAATCCTGGCTTAGGAAGGCCACCAAACATTTTGAAATGTCCATCCCGAATTAAAACATTTTCCGTCTAGATAGAATTGCCAAAGGGGGCGGAGCTGCAATCTACTGTAGAGATAGCCTGCAGAGCTCTATCATACTATCCAGGTCTGTGCCCAAACAGTTTGAGCTTTTACTTCTAAAAATACACCTTTCCAGAAATAAGTCTCTCACTGTTCCCGCTTGCTACAGACCCCCCTCTGCCCCCAGTTGTGCCCTGGACACCATATGTAAATTGCTTGCCCCCTATCTATCCTCAGAGTTCGTACTGTTTGGTGACGTAAACTGGGATATGCTTAACACCCCGGCCGTCCTACAATCTAAACGAGATGCCCTCAATCTCACACAAATTATCAAGAAACCTACCAGGTACAACCCTAAATCCGTAAATATGGGCACCCTCATAGATATCATCCTGACTAATTTACCCTCTAAATACACCTCCGCTGTCTTCAACTAGGATCTCAGTGATCACTGCCTCATTGCCTGTGTCCGTAATGCGTCCTCGGTCAAACGACCACCCCTCATCACTGTCAAATGATCCCTAATACACTTCAGTGAGCAGGCCTTTCTAATTGACCTGGCCCGGGTATCCTGGATGGATATTGACCTCATTCCGTCAGTAGAGGATGCCTGGATGTTCTTCAAAAGTGCTTTCCTTTCCATCTTAAATAAGCATGTCCCATTCAAAAAATTCAGAACTAAGAACAGATATAGCCCCTGGTTCACCCCAGACTTGACTGCCCTTGACCAGCACAAAAACATCCTGTGGCGTACTGCATTAGCTTCGAACAGCTCCCGCGATATGCAACTTTTCAGGGAAGTCAGGAACCAATATACACAATCAGTTAGGAAAGCAAAGGCTAGCTTTTTCAAACAGAAATTTGCATCCTATAGCACTAACTCTAAAAAGTTGAGACACTAAAGTCCATCGAGAATAAGAGCACCTCCTCCCAGCTACCCACTGCACTGAGGCTAGGAAACACTGTCACCACCGATAAATGTACGATAATCGAGAATTTCAATAAGCATGTTGCTACGGCTGGCCATGCATTCCACCTGGCTATCCCGGCCAACAGCTCTGCACACTCCGCTGCAACTTGCCCATGCCCCCCCCCCCCTTCTCCTTCACCCAAATTTAGATAGCTGATGTCCTGAAAGACCTGCAAAATCTGGACACCTACAAATCATCTAGGCTAGACAATCTGGACCCTTTCTTTCTAAAATTAGCTGCAAACACTATTACTAGCATGTTCAAACACTTTCGTATCGTCTGAGATCCCCAGAGATTGGAAATCTGCCGCCGTCAACCCCCTCTTCAAAAGGGGATGACACTCTAGATCCAAACTGTTACAGACCTATATCCATCCTGCCCTGCCTTTCAAAAGTATTTGAAAGCCAAGTTAACAAAACAGATCACCGACCATTTAGAATCCCACCGTACCTTCTCCGCTATGCAATCTGGTTTCCGAGCTGGTCATGGGTGCACCTCAGCCACGCTCATGGTCTTAAACGATATAATAACCATGATCGATAAAAGACAGTACTGTGCAGCAGTATTTATCGACCTGGCCAAGGCTTTTGACTCTGTCAATCACAGTATTCTTATTGGCAGACTAAATAGCCTCGGTTTCTCAAATGACTGCCTCGCCTGGTTCACCAACAACTTCTCAGATAGTGTCAAATCGGAGGGCCTGTTGTCTGGACCTCTGGCAGTCTCTGTGGGGGTGCCACAAGGTTCAATTCTCGGGCTGACTCTATTCTCTGTGTATATCAATGATGTCACTCTTGCTGCTGCTGACTCTCAGATCCACCTCTACGCAGATGACACCATTTTGTATACATCTGGCCCTTCATTGGACACTTAACAAACCTCCAAACGAGATTCAATGCCATACAACACTACTTCTGTGGCCTCCAACTGCTCTTAAACGCTAGTAAAACTAAGTACACTGCTCAAAAAAATTAAAGGAACACTAAAATAACACATCCTAGATCTGAATGAATGAAATAATATTATTAAATACTTTTTTCTTTACATAGTTGAATGTGCTGACAACAAAATCACACAAAAATTATCAATGGAAATCAAATGTATCAACCCATGGAGGTCTGGATTTGGAGTCACCCTCAAAATTAATGTGGAAAACCACACTACAGGCTGATCCAACTTTGATGTAATGTCCTTAAAACAAGTCAAAATTAGGCTCAGTAGTGTGTGTGGCCTCCACGTGCCTGTATGACCTCCCTACAACGCCTGGGCATGCTCCTGATGAGGTGGCGGATGGTCTCCTGAGGGATCTCCTCCCAGACCTGGACTAAAGCATCCGCCAACTCCTGGACAGTCTTTTGTGCAATGTGGCGTTGGTGGATGGAGCGAGACATGATGTCCCAGATGTGATCAATTGGATTCAGGTCTGGGGAACGGGCGGGCCAGTCCATAGCATCAATGCCTTCCTCTTTGCGGAACTGCTGACACACTCCAGCCACATGAGGTCTAGCATTGTCTTGCATTAGGAGGAACCCAGGGCCAACCGCACCAGCATATGGTCTCACAAGGGGTCTGAGGATCTCATCTCGGTACCTAATGGCAGTCAGGCTACCTCTGGCGAGCACATGGAGGGCTGTGCGGCCCCCCAAAGAAATGCCACCCCACACCATGACTGACCCATCGCCAAACCGGTCATGCTGGAGGATGTTGCAGGCAGCAGAACGTTCTCCACGGCGTCTCCAGACTCTGTCACGTCTGTCACATGTGCTCAGTGTGAACCTGCTTTCATCTGTGAAGAGCACAGGGCGCCAGTGGCGAATTTGCCAATCTTGGTGTTATCTGGCAAATGCCAAACGTCCTGCACGGTGTTGGGCTGTAAGCACAACCCCCACCTGTGGACGTCGGGCCCTCATACCACCCTCATGGAGTCTGTTTCTGACCGTTTGAGCAGACACATGCACATTTGTGGCCTGCTGGAGGTCATTTTGCATGATGTACTGGCCTGTCTCCTGGTAGCGCCTCCATGCTCTTGACACTACGCTGACAGACACAGCAAACCTTCTTGCCACAGCTCGCATTGATGTGCCATCCTAGATGAGCTGCACTACCTGAGCCACTTGTGTGGGTTGTAGACTCCATCTCATGCTACCACTAGAGTGAAAGCACCGCCAGCATTCAAAAGTGACCAAAACATCAGCCAGGAAGCATAGGAACTGAGAAGTGGTCTGTGGTCACCACCTGCAAAACCAGTCCTTTATTGGGGGTGTCTTGCTAATTGCCTATAATTTCCACCTGTTGTCTATTCCATTTGCACAACAGCATGTGAAATGTATTGTCAATCAGTGTTGCTTCCTAAGTGGACAGTTTGATTTCACAGAAGTGTGATTGACTTGGAGTTACATTGTGTTGTTTAACTGTTCCCTTTATTTTTTTGAGCAGTGTAGAATCACTACTCTTGGCGGGTCTGACTTAGAATATGTGGACAACTACAAATACCTAGGTGTCTGGTTAGACCGTAAACTCTCCTTCCAGACTCACATTAAGCATCTCCAATCCAAAGTAAAATCTAGAATCGGCTTCCTATTTCGCAACAAAGCCTCCTTCACTCATGCTGCTAAACATGCCCTCGTAAAACTCACTATCCTACCAATCCTTGACTTCGCCTTATCTTAGCTCTTTAGTCACCATAGCAACACCCACCCGTAGTATGCGTTCCAGCAGGTATATCTCACTGGTCATCCCCAAAGCCAACACCTCCTTTGACCGCCATTCCTTCCAGTTCTCTGCTGCAAATGATTGGAACGAACTGCAAAAATCTCTGAAGCTGGAGACTTATCTCCCTCACTATCTTTAAGCATCAGTTGTCAGAGCAGCTTACCGATCACTGCACCTGTACACAGCCCATCTGTAATTTGCCCACCCAACTACCTCATCCCCATATTGTTATTGATACCCCAGTATCTCTATTTGCACATCTATCATTCCAGTGTTAATACTAAATTGTAATTATTTTGTACTATGGCCTATTTATTGCCTTACCTCCATAACTTACTACATTTGCACACACTGTATAAACTGATACTCCAATCTCCGCTGAGGAGCATTGCAGCTCCTTCAGGGTTATCTTTCGTCTCTTTGTTGCCTCTCGGATTAATGCCCTCCTTGCCTGGTCCCTGAGTTTTGGTGGGTGGCCCTCTCTTGGCAGGTTTGTTGTGGTGTCATATTCCTTCAATTTTTTTATAATGGATTTAAATGGCGCGCCGTGGGATGTTCAAAGTTTCTGATATTTTTTTTATAACCCAACCCTGATCTGTTCTTCTCCACAACTTTGTCAGTGACCTGTTTTGAGAGCTTCTTGGTCTTCATGGTGCCCCTTGCTTAGTGGTGTTGCAGACACTAGGGCCTTTCAGAACAGGTGTATATATACTGAGATCATGTGACACTTAAAGTCCACCTGTGTGCAATCTAACTATTTTGTAAGGCACTGTGTGTGTATATATATGTGTGTTTTTTCATATTTGCCTAAAACGCTGAAGTTTTCAAAAACTCACATACTTTTCTATAACTCTCCTACCCCTGGAACGAGCGCAACCAAAACAATACTCATCTCCAAAACGGTAAACGTGCAGTGAAAATAAATTGTGAGCCAGGGCAACACACTGCCTAAATGCAAAACGTATTGACTGCCCAAATCAGCAACCAAGTTGTCCTTACCAAAGACGTCGGCTTTCAAGTGGAAACTCCTGTAATATCCGTAGTGATTTTCCTCAGTGGAATGGCCTCAAGGAATCGAATGGCAGTGCATATGATGGTAAGATAAACTGGTTACCACTCTTTGCTTTGGGCAAAGGACCAACACAATCCACCTGAACACTGCTAAAAGGTTTGTCAAAAACAGGAATAGGCTGCAAAGGTGCAACCGGTACAGCTTGGTTCGGTTTACCTGTCCGCTGGCGAACTAGAAAGGAATTACAGTAAGACACAACATCCGGTTTCAGACCAGAACAGAAGTTACGCAAGATACGGTCATACGTCTTGTTGACCTCAAGATGGCCTGCCATACTACCATCGTAAACCAACCTCAGTATCTCGTCGAAGCATAACTGGAACGACAATTTGAAATACACTGGGCCAATTGTCCTGCCCAGAAGTGACGCGAGAAGGCCATTTCCTCATTAGAACCCAATCTCTGTCAAAGTATCCCACATAAAACTTCAAACTCCTCCTCCGGACATATCTCAGCAAAAAGAGGGGAGAGGGAAACATCTTTACTCTGTTCAGCAATCAGCTACTTCCTAGACAACTCTGAAAGTTTTGCGAAATCAGGATAACCCATAAACGTCTCAGACAGATCGACCATGGTGGGATCGCTGACATCCTCTACACTTGACTTGCTCCCAGCGACTTTCTTAGACGTGGAACGGCACACGCTGGGACACTCTAGGGTACTTTCTGATAACCCATCAGGTTCCTCTACAATGCGTTCCTTACAAATGACAGGATTTGGCATGACCTTCCCTCCAGCCAAATTGTTTCCCAAAATGAATGAGACCCCCTTCACCGGTAGGCTAGGCCTCACTCCAATGACAACTGAACCAGAAATAAGATCGGACTTGAGTTCCACATTATACAAAGGAACTTCCATGCAACCCATCTCCACGCCTTGTACTAACACACTGTATTCAGATGCTGAAGTGTCAGAAAAAGGCAAAACACTCTCCAAAATGAAGGATGGCCTGCCCTAGTGTCTCGCAATATCTTCACCGGCTGCTTAACAGCATCACCATTCTGCAGAGACATGAACCCGTCTGAATCAAAGGGTTCATACACATCTGATCCAAAATCCAAAGTCCAAACCAGAGACTTATTGGGCTGGAGTGCTCCCACAAGAAGAAACTGCTTTTTCTCTCATTTTTCTGTTTCAACTTAGGACACAGAGACAATGTGTCCATTCTCACTGCAGTATTGACAAACTGCCAGATATGAAAAAGCAGTTCTCTGCCAATCTTTATCTTGGGACACTAGAAATGGACTGAAATCTCGCAGTAGGTGACTTCTCTGGATTGATTTTTGCGTAGGGATAATTACTGGGTTCTTTGTTTGTGAAGGTAGTTTTATGTGTCAACACAAACTCATCTGCAAGAACTGCAGCTTTCTCCAGAGTGAGATCCTTGTGCTCATAAATGTAATTCCCTACCCTTTCGGGAAGGCAATTCTTGAACTTTGAGAAGTAATAGAGTATTTAAATCCTCACGGGCGTTGACCTCTTGAGAACCACAACACCGATCAAAAATACATGCTTGTTCCCTTGCGAACTCAAAATGGCTTTGTGATTCTTTCTTTCGTAATTTACGGAACTGTTGTCCATATGCCTCTGGGACAAACTCGTAAGCCCAAAGGATAGCAGCATTCACAGTGTCATAGTCTGAACTCTAGTCAAGAGATAAAGCAGTGTACACTTTGAGCTTTTCCCACAAGAACACTTTGGAGGAGCAGTGACCAAATATATCGCAGCAATTTTAGGGATGTGGTAATTCACTCAAACAGAGTAAAATATACATCCACCTCCTTTTCGTTGAAAGGCAATACTAGTCGGCTGTTCCAACCAAGATCAAACTCTTGAGGGTGCAGGATGGCCTGACTGGATTCCAAGTGCTTCCAGATCTATCTCTTGTAATCGAAGGGCATGCCCACGTTCCTGTTCCCTTTCCTTGTGCTCAAGCTCTAAGCCTGTGTTTATGCAACTTTAAAAACATTTCCCCCAATCTTATAACCCCTCTGGGTGGATGTCAGTGACAGAAACCCTACCACAAAGTATATTTTGAACACTCAAATATCGGGGCACAGCAGAGCTTCTATTAGCGTGACTATCATAGGAAACAAGAACCCGGACGAGCCCCCATTTTGAAAACCAAAAATTTCACTCAAACAGAAGGAGAAACTAACAAAGGGTCACTGACCAACAACCAAAACGAAACAGGCAGGGTTTTAGGAGGGGTTCTGAAAGACACTCATGGGGGTGTCCACTGAAAGTTGACTAGCAACAACTGAAACCTAAAAGACACCCACCATGAGCGCCCAATAATTTTGCCCAAGAAGAGGCAAACAAAAGAAAATCCACACCAAACTTAGACAGGAAGCAAACCAAAAAGGTGGAGCAAAACAAAAAATCAGATAAAGGATTTTTGTCTACAAATCAAAATAGGGAGAGCCAACTAAGTTTTGACCCTCCACATGACAACTGGAGCACTGGGCCAGCCACTCTTAAATAGTACTTAGGCCAGCACAGGTGAAACACCTTCCCACTAATGAGATGGCAACCAGCACAGGTGTAACACATACTGACTAAAGAGGTGACACCAATCTGTGTGCCCTACGTGCTAACGAGCTACATGTGCTAAAGTCCAACCTCAAAACTTAAATGGAAAAACCAATGCCTACAAAAGTACGATGAGACCGTACAACCGGAGGACGTTGCAGTATGGCTGGGCAGGTACTGCAACATGAAGAGCCCCCCAATCCAGGTGAAGGATCCGGATGGGATATGGACGAGGGCCTGGAGGGTCACTGTCCAGCAGAGAGAGGATCCCGAGGGCTATGGTGGGTTGAAAGCCATCCCGAAAGCCCAAGCTGTGCCGGAAATGTAATGAACATGGCCACCTGGCAGACACCTGTGAGAAAGTGGTCTGCATGAAGTGATTGACATGCATATTATTAATGTTTGCTCTCTGTGTACATCCAAGGGCCAGCCGTGCTGCCCTGTTCTGAGCCAAATGCAATTTTCCTAAGTCCGTCTTTGTGGCATCTGACCACGCGACTGAACAGTAGTCCAGGTGCGAAAAAACTAGGGCCTGTAGGACCTGCCTTGTTGCTAGTGCTGTTAGACAGACTTCTCCCCATCCTAGCTACTGTTGTATCAATATGTTTTGACCATGACAGTTTACAATCCAGGTTTACTCCAAGCAATTTAGTCTCCTTAACTTGCTCAATTTCCACATTATTCAATACAAGATTTAGTTGAGGTTTAGGATTTAGTGAATAATTTGTCCCAAATACAATGATTTTAGTTTTTGAAATATTTAGGACTAACTTATTCCTTGCCACCCATTCTGTAACTAACTGCAGCTCTTTGTTAGGTGTTGCTGTCATTTCAGTCACTGTAGTAGCTGACGTGTATAGTGTTGAGTCATCCGTATACGTAGCCACACCGGCTTTACTCAAAGCCAATGGCATGTCGTTAGTAAAGATTGAAAAAAGTAGTGTGCCCACACAGCTGCCCTGGGGAATACGTGATTCTACATGGATTATGTTGAATAGGCTTCCATTAAAGAACAACCTCTGTTCTGTTAGACAGGTAACTCTTTATTCACTTTATAGCAGGGAGTGTAAAGCCATACGTTTTTCCAGCGACAGACTATGATCAATAATGTCAAAAGACGCACTGAAGTCTAACTAAACAGCCCCCAAAACCTTTTTATCATCAATTTCTCTCAGCCAATCATCAGTCATTTGTATAAGTGCTGTGCTCGTTGAATGTCCTTCCCTACAAGGGTGCTGAAGGTCTGTTGTCAATTAGTTTACTGTAAAATAGCATTGTATCTTGTCAAACAACATTTCTTCCAAAAGTTTACTAAGGGTTGGTAACAGGCTGATTGGTCGGCTATTTGATCCAGTTAAGGGGGCTTTACTATTCTTAGGTAGGGAAATAACTTTTACTTCCCTCCAGGCCTGAGGGCACACACTTTCTAGTAGGCTTAAATTGAAGATGTGGCAATAACGTCCGCTATTATCCTCAGTAATTTTCCATCCAAGGTGTCAGACCCCGGTGGCTTGTCATTGTTGATAGACAACAATAATTGTTTTACCTTTTCCACACTCACTTTACGGAATTCAAATTTACAATTCTTGTCTTTCATAATTTGGTCAGATATACTTGGATGTGTAGTGTCAGCGTTTGTTGCTGGCATGTCATGCCTAAGTTTGCTAATCTTGCCATGAAAAAATCATTAATGTCGTTGGCAATATCAGTGGGTTTTGTGATGAATGAGCCATCTGATTCAATGAATGATGGAGCGGAGTTTGCCTTTTTGCCCAAAATTTCATTGAAAGTGCGCCAAAGATTTTTACTATCATTCTTTGTCATTTATCTTTGTTTCATAGTGTAGTTTCTTCTTTTTATTCAGTTTAGTCACATGATTTCTCAATTTGCAGTACGTTTGCCAATCGGTTGTACAGCCAGACCGATTTGCCATCTCTTTTGCATTATCCCTCTCAACCATACAATTTTTAAATTCCTCATCAATCAACTGGGATTCAACAGTTTGTACAGTCATTTTCTTAATGGTTGCATGATTATTAGTAACTGGGATAAGCAATTTCATAAATGTGTCAAGTGCAGCGTCTGGTTGCTCGTCATTACACACCACGGACCAACAAATATTCTTCACATCAACAACATAGGAATCACTACAAAACGTATAGTATGACCTCTTATACATAATATTAGGCCCAGCCTTTGGAACTTTGGTTTTCCTAGATATGGATACTATATTGTGATCACTGCATCCGATGGATTTGGATACTGCTTTCAAACAAATTTCTGCAGCATTAGTAAAGATATGATCAGTACATGTTGATGATTTCATTCCTGTACTGTTTGTAACTACCCTGGTAGGTTGATTGATAACCTGAACCAGGTTGCAGGCACTAGTTACAGTTTGCAGCATGATGAAAGCCAGTCAATATTTACCTCACCCAGAAAATATACCTCTCTATTGATATCACATACATTATCAAGCATTTCACACATGTTATCCAGATACTGACTGTTAGCACTTGGTGGTCTATAGCAGCTTCCCACAAGAATGGGATTTAGGTGAGGCAGATGAACCTGTAGCCATATTACTTCAACAGTATTTAACATGAGATCCTCTCTATATTCAGAATCACATTCCTGTAAAGCTTAAACAGCCACACCTCCACCTTTGGCTTTTCTATAGATCTTATAACAATGCATTGCTACCACTGTGTCATCTAAGGTATTATCAAAGTGAGTTTCAGCGACAGTCAGAATATGAATGTAATCTGTTACAAGCAAATTATGGATGTTTCCCCGCGTTGTCATCTATCCCTATCCGAATGGCCTGTGCTACCTGAAACTTGCCTGCCAAGGAATTCATCTCCATCTGCTTCTCCTCCTCCATCCTGTAGTGAAGTAGACGGAGAACAGCAAGAAGAGTCTTCCAATCAGCGCTGGTCCCGTGTCACAAGTTTATGGAAACCGAAGGCAGCGGCAGGCTGCTAAGCGGGTGGGAGTGACTGTGAGAGTTTTGGAGCAGATTGACATAAGGAATAGCTTCGCTGCACCGGTGCCTGATCTACCTGCGCCTTCATCGCTGGGACTGCCTATGTCTGCAGCGGCGGTGGTAACTCCAACTACGGTGACTCCTGCAGCGGCTTCGTCATCGAGTTCGGCTCCTTTCCCTCTCTCTGGATCTGATGGGGCACTGCCTGCTGTGGGAGGTGTGGACCTATCACTAGGAGCAGCAGGCGTATGCTATCCTGCTTCTCGTGGGTCCGTGAAAAGCTCAACGAATTGTTTGAGGGGTGGGAATGGCCATTGTATTGGGCAGTTCAATGTTGAGAAATGTCTCAGTCTCTTGAGCAAAAACGTTGTGCTATCCAGGAGCACGAATACAGGACATCAATAAGCTGCTCAAACATTTTAAACTGGCATCAGGAAATGTATTCTATAATAGTTCATGTGGGATTCAATGACATTATGAAGGGCAGCTGAGAACAGCTGAAAAGTATTTTAAAGAACTGATTGGGTCACTACTTGGCACCATAATATCTAGCCCTCCCTAAATCGTGGCATTGAACGGTTCAGCAGACTTTTAGCCCTCCATAACTGGCAACGAGACTATTGAAGCTCTGTGGGTGTAACATTTGACAATTTTGATACATTCTGTAAACAAAGCTTGTATTATAAGGAGGATGGGATCCACCCAAAACATTTGGGTTCATGGATCCTTTTACAGCATAATAAGGCTATCCCAGCTAATTTAATCCCTACCATTGAGTCACTGAATTGTCATAATCTTCAGCAAATGTACATTATCCCAGGGGCGCTGGCAGACACAATGTAAGTAACCTAATTTATGTCCCTCTTACTGCCCTGAATGCCTCTGCTGATCCTACAGTTATTGTATGCAGTAATCATGTGCCTTTGAATCAGAGTTATACTGTTAGCACTGAGGCGGTGTGCCCTAGCATGAAGTCCACTGTGTGCAGCTCATCCTGCTCTAACATAAATAAGAAGAGCATTTCTACTTTTGCCACGGTTCTCAGTAAATCAATGAAAACAATCAAGCATCACAGAAAAGTGCCAAAAATAGCCCATGTTAATATATGAAATTAATAACTTGCTAGTAACAGATTTATATTCTGACTATCTCTGAAATTCACTTAGATAATACCTTTGATGATACATGGTTATAACATTTACAGAAAAGAGAGAAATGCCAATGGTGAAGGTGTTGCTGTTTATATTCAGAACCACAAGCTTAGAGAGCGTCTCATGTTAAATACTGTAATATGGCTACAGCCTGATCTGTTTCACCTCTTTGTGATTGTCTCCACCCCCCTCCAGGTGTCGCCCATCTTCCCCATTATCCCCAGTATATTTATACCTGTGTTCTCTGTTTTGTCTGTTGCCAGTTTGTTTTGTTTCATCAAGGTGACCAGCGGGTTTCCCCATGCTCCTGTCTTTCTCAAGTTCCTGTTTTATAGTTTTCCCGGTTTTGAACATTCTGCCTGCCCTGACAGTGAGACTGCCTTCCGTTCTGTACCTTTTGGACTCTGATCTGGATTACTGACCTCTGCCTGCCCTTTACCTGTCGTTTGCATGCCCCCTGTTTTTGTAATAAACTTGTATTTCTTCGACACTGTCTGCATCTGGGTCTTCTCCTGAAACATGACAGCACTATAGCAGCTTCCCACAAGAATGGACTTTAGGTGAGGCAGATCAGGGTGTGCCTAATTTCTACCAGCATGTTAAATGTGCAACCAGAGGAATAAAAACTCTATACCACCTTTACTCCACACACAGAGATGCGTACAAAGCTCTCCCTCGCCCTCCATTTGTTAAATATGACCATAACTCTATCCTCCTGATCCTGCTTATAAGCAAAAACTTAAGCAGGAAGCACCAGTGACTCGGTTAATAAGGAAGTGGTCAGATGACGCAGATGCTAAGCTCCAGGACTGTTTTGCTAGCACGGACTGGAATATGTTCCGGGATTCTTCCGATACCATTGAGGAGTAAACCACATCAGTCACTGGCTTCATCAATAAGTGCATCAATGACGTCATGCGGTACTAAAAAGTGCAGGTTTTGTGGGTCGGACGTGCACGAGGCGAGGGTTTGTGACGAGCCTAAGGCGTGCCACGGGTGTGGCTCGTCAGCGCACCTGTGGTGGGAATGTCCGGCTCATCACAGGTCATATGCATCTGCATCTGGTGGGGGAGCAGGAGCGAGAGATGGGGGAGAAAGAAGAGGAGGAGTCCTAGACCCAAGCACAGGTCCAGAGGAAACACCTTCACTGACGGAGGAGGAGCCGAGAATGGCAGCGGGAGGAGAGGGGGACAGGCAAGGGACGGCCACAGCAGGACCGGAAGGAGCGGAGGTGCCAGAGACGGAAGGGAGTGAGGGAGAGGAGGTGCCACAGACGGCAGCGACTGAGGGAGAGGAGGTCGGGAAGGAGCCAGCCACAGGCCCGGGAGGAGAGGAGAAGGGGGGAGATGGGATACCGGCGTGGGGAGACAGCGAGCTGTCGAGTGCCTGGGTGGACGAGATGAGGGAGATGGTGGAGGAGCTTGCTGTCAGGGGGGGCGGGGGAGAGGGGTTAGCCAAGCAAGTCATGGCGGAGAAGGGTAGTGGGGTGGAAGAAACTCCTGTGTCCTCGCTGCCCCACCGCCATCGCACAACTCCTAGTGGGTATTGATCTCCCGAGCACAGCTCAGGACTGGTCGTCCGATGGGGGGGTCGCAGATTGTTTCTGAGGGCTCTAGATCCCCCTACTCTTTTCCCAACCTGCTTCAGGGCTGGGAAATTGGAGGCTGCTGGTGGTGAACCCAGGATGCAGGGAACTCAGGATCCAAACACTGTTCCTGCATCCTGGGTTGGAGAGATGGAGGACGATGGGGGGACTTCTGGAGTGGAGATGGTGTCCCTTCCTGAGGAGATGGTGACCATCGGGTGAGCCTCCAGTTTTTTTTTTTTTGGGGGGGGGGTTTAGTAGGTTTTATTTTATGATGGCATCAATTACTTTTGTTAGTTTAAATGTAAGGGGATTGAGGGATAGTTTTAAGAGAAGGGTGTTTTTTTGTTATTTAGACAGTGTTGGGTTTGATTTTTGTTTTTTACATGATGTTCACCTAAGTGATGGTGGGGATGTGATTAGGTTTAAGAGGGAGTGGGACAATGGTGAGTCAGTTTGGGGCATGGGGGGGTTCATTCATCAGGGGTAGGGATTTTTTGGGAACAGGGAGGTGAAGGTTGAGGGTACTTTTGTTGTTATGCAGGGGAGGGTTTTGAGGGCGGATGTCACTTTAAGGGATTGTAGGTATAGGTTAGTTGGGGTGTACGGGCCACAGTTGGCGGCAGACAGGAAGGAGATGGTTGACTCTCTGGTGCCACTGTGTGTCACTAATAGGCAGTTGGTGATAGGGGGTGATTTTAATATAGATTTAGGGTTTGAGGAGGACAGTAGTGCAGGTGCCATCACCGGGTGAAATGGCTTCATGGTCTGGTCGATGGGGGTCTGCACACTGCTCCGACGTTAGCGGGTCCCACTTGGCGCAACTCCCAGGGGGGGTCGCGCGGAGGCTCAACTACATTTTTCTATCCAGGTCATTGGGTCGGTTGTCTGGGCGTTTGTTGCCTGTTTCTTTTCAGATCACGACGGGGTGCTCCTGCAGGTGAGTTCACCAGTCTGCCTCTTCGGTAGGGTTTACTGGAAATTAGATTGGGATCTACTGGATGAGCAAGCTTTTGTTAACGCCTTTTTTGTTTTCTTTCGGGGGCTTGAGAGCCTCCGGTCCATGTGTGAGGGGGTGTTAGTGTGGTGGGAATTAGTAAAGGTAAGGATTAGGGTCTTTATTATAGGAAATTGAAAGAGGAGAAAGAGGGAGGAAAGGAGGGAGGCGGATCGTATCCAAAGGTTGCTCGAACTCGAGTATGAGGCAGTTAACCTCGGCGGGTCGGTCGACTGGGAAAGATTCTCTGCCCTAAAGGCGCAACTCAGGGAGCTGCATGAGCGGAAGGCTCGCGCTTTCCTGGAGCGTGCGCATAACGGTTTTTAGAACACGATGAGACTTGTTCCGCCGTATTCTTTAAATCAGTTAGGGGCAGACAGAGTAGGAAGGTAATGTACAGGGTTAGGGAAGAAAAAGGCAGAGTTGTTAGAGAAACGGAGGAAAAGGTGACCACTGACCATTTCCAATTTTTCTTTCAGGGAAGGGTAGTAGACGTAGAGTAGGGAAACTTGTTTTTAGAACACCTGTCCCGGGAATTGCCGGAGGATATTAGAGAAGTGATGGAGGCTCAGATCTCCCTCAAAGAGGCTGAGAGCGTCCTCAGGAGGATGGGAAAAGGGAAGGTGCCCGGGATGGATGGGCTGCCGGCTGAGTTTTACCTCAAGTTTTGGGGGATACTTGGACCGGTAGTCTTGAAGGCCATCTACGAAAAAAAAGGGTCCCGGGGGGATTGATTGCCGTAGGTTTGCTATCACTTCTTTACAAGAAGGAGGACGCCACAGACCTTGGCAACTGGCGGCCGTTGACCATGCTGTGCATAGACTACAAGCTGCCTTTGATCGCGTGAATAGATATTTTCTTTTCAGGGTGTGTCACGAACCGGCTCAAGTTCGTAACAAAAGGGAGACACGTGGAGACAAGGAATACTCAAAGTATATATTTATTAACTAAAGTAAACTAAATCAATTAACAATGCTGTGTGTAATCAGTAATCAGTAGTGTAAGTTAGTGTTTGCATGCATAAATGTAATATGGAAAGGTGCCAAAGCAAACAACCAAAAAGCCACAAAAATACCACAACAACAATCAAAGTATCTGCCTGGAGAGAGTCTCCTCAATGAATGTGGAAGAGGTCCATTTATCCTGGGACACACCCGGCCCAGGTGTTTCCCATGTAGCTGAGGACCCTCCCAACTCCGCCCACCTAATAAGGAAACAAGAGCAGAGAGAGAATACGGCAGACAGAGTGGGAGGGTCGTCACAGGGTGTTAGGTAGTTTAGGATTTGGGGAGAAGTTTATAGGGTGGATCTGTACTTTATATGTCGGAGCGGGGTGCCGGGTTAGCGTAAATAGTCACATGGGTGACGTTTTTGACCTCTCGTCTGGGGTCAGGCAGGGGTGCCCGCTGTCGGCACTCCTGTTTGTTCTGTACATGGAGCCTCTGGGGGTTGCCATTAGGGCGGACACAGGGGTGGATGGCTTGTTAATCCCTGGAAGTGGTGGGCTGCATGTCAATTTGACGCAGTACGCCGACGACACTTCCTTGCTGCTTAGCAAGGACTCGTGCCTGATCAGGTCCCTTGCCTCGTGTACTCGACTTAGTACCCGCTTTGTCATGTCCCACTGCGGGGGGGCACGGGGACCCCTGTCCCCGGCGTGACTGTCAACCGTGTCGGACAGTCCTCAGTGCGCACCCGACTCTGTTGCGTTGCCAGATTGGGGATCGGCTCACGTAAACTGGCGCCAAGGGTCAGCGGCGATGTCGGCAACCCACCCGACCCGTCTTGAAACACTGACCAAGGAGTCTAACGCACGCGCAAGTCAGAGGGTTTACGCTGAACACACCCCGTGGTGCAATGAAAGAGAGGGCCGGCTCGCTCAGGCTGAGGTGGGATTGGTCCCTCGGGGAGGTGGAGCGTGAGCGCGTGCAATAGGACCCTAAAGATGGTGAACTATGCCTGGGCAGTGTGAAGCCAGAGGAAACTCTGGTGGAGGTCCGTAGCGGTCCTGCCGTGCAAATCGTTCGTCCGACCTGGGTATAGGGGCGAAAGAAAGTCTAATCGAACCATCTAGTAGCTGGTTCCCTCCGAAGTTTCCCTCAGGATAGCTGGCGCTCTAAGTCTAGCAGTTTTATCTAGTAAAGTGATTGATTAGAGGTCTTTGGGCCGAAACGATCTCAACCTATTCTCAAACTTTAAATGGGTAAGAAGCCCGGCTTGCTGGCTTGGAGCTGGGCGTGGAAAGAGAGCCGCCTAGTGGGCCACTTTTGATAAGCAGAAATGGCGCTCTGGGATGAACCGAACGCCCGATGCCGACGCTCATCAGACCCCAGAAAAGGAGTTGGTCGATATAGACAGCAGGACGGTGGCCATGGAAGTCAGAATCTGCTAAGTAGTGCGTAACAACTCACCTGCTGAATCAACTAGCCCTGAAAATGGATGGCGCTGGAGCGTCAGGCTCATACCCAGCCGTCGCCGGCCACGGGAGCCTCGAGGGATACTCCGCAACAAGTAGGAGCACGGAAGCCTAGGGCACGGGAATGGGTGGAGCCGCCGCGGGTGCAGATCATGGTGGTAGTAGCAAATATTCAAACGAGAACTTTGAAGGCCAAAGTGGAGAAGGGTTCCATGTGAACAGCAGAAGAACATGGGTCAGTCGGTCCTAAGAGATGGGCGAACCCCGTTCGGAAGGGAGGGGCGATGGCCTCCGTGAACCCCTGCCGATCGAAAGGGAGTCGGGTTCAGATCCCAGAATCCGGAGTGGTGAAGACGGGCGCCGCGAGGCACCCAATGCGATAACGCGACCGATCTCGGAGAAGCTGGCGGGAGCCCCGGGGAGAGTTATATTTTCTTTGTGAAGGGCAATGCTCCCTTCACGACCTTCTGACTGTTTTTATGGACTATGAATGACTCGACAGGCTACCTGACAATTTTAGAGTGGGAATTACTCTTTTAGACTTTGATTGTAAACTTTTTACCAAGGTATTAACACTCAGAATGTCTTCTGCTTTAGGGGAGGTGATCCACCCGGACCAAGCCTGTGCCATCCCAGGAAGGAAGGTCACGGACAGCCTGGTACGGATCAGTGATGCCATCTGTTATGCGAGAGACAGAAATATGCGGCTTGTAGTCCTACATTTTGATTTTGAGAAAGCTTTCGATCGTGTCTCATACCAGTAACTCGTCAAGGTACTGCAAAAAATGGAGTTCCCTGAAAGGTTTCTAGCTTGGGTGGGATTGCTGTATGGGGACATTACCAGCAAAACCCTTGTAAATGGGCATTTGTCAAAATCAGTGGGAGTACACTGTGGCGTCCGTCAGTGATGTCCGTTATCTCCGCTTCTATTTGTGCCCTGCATTGAACCACTGGCACAGGTCTTGAGAAGGGACCAACGGATCAATGGGGTGGGTATCCCGGGGAGTGGGGGGGATGACCACCAAATGCGTTTTTTACATGGACGACAGATATTAAACCTTCTTATCAGTTTAATATCTGATATGTCCCCCATCGGGGGACTACATATTAAAATGATTTTTTGAACAGGAAATGGGGCTTGCTCCTTCCACTCCACGACCCGGTATTGCAGTACCTCCAGGAATGGTGCAAAACTTTTCTCCCATTGTCAAGGAAAATAACTACACGGAGGTAGGTAAACAGCCGGGGAGTGGGGGGATGACCGCCAAGTGTGTGTTTTATATGGACGATGTCAACATTTTATGTACCAACCTTTTATCCGTTGACAGGACTCTGGACAGGACTGACTGGTACGGACGAGCCTCTGGGGCGAGACTGAATAGAGACAAGACGGAGGCCCAATTTTTTGGACCGTGGGCAGACTCAGACTTGACCAGATTTCCACTGACAGTTAAAATGACAGAGATAAGCGTACTGGGAGGGAAGGAGGAGGGAGCGGCAATTGGACTGGGATTTTAAGGACAGTGAGACAGAGACTGGGCTTTTGGGGACTACAGCAGCTGACTTTTGAGGGCAAGGTTTTAATCATCAAGGCTGTGATTTTTCCTGTGCTTTTACTAATCAGCTCTGTTTTTTATCCCACCTCAAGTGACACCTTATCTCTACTTGTTCCTGGGTAGCCACTACACAGCGTTACATCTCACTCTTGCCACCTCCCCGGTCAACAACAAGACCCAGGCCCTCGCACAGTTCTGGCTGGGGTCTTTCGTCAGGACCCCGAGGCTGATCCCAGTCGACCTGCGAGCCCCAGTCTCTTTCCTGCTCCCTACACACTATGCCCAGCTCAAAAAGTTTTAAAGACATTTTAATATGGAAAAAGAGTCAGTGACGGTTTTGACTAAACACCTCTCTCTTCTCTCTCTTGTGCAGGAGCAGGAACCAGTGTGTCCAGTGCGCGGGCTTGCTATAGACGAGTCCACAACAATTTGGCACAACGTGGCCCATCCTGCCCTCCTGAACCGGCACCGGGACCTGTCCTGGATGGTCGCCCACGAGATCCTCCCGGTCAGGGCCGTTATGCACTCCCGGGGCATGGCGAGGACATCCGCGTGCCCCCGACCAGGCTGCGGCCAGGAGGAGTCGGTGAGGCACTTGCTCTGGGAGTGCAGAGCCGCACGGGACCTGTGGAAGGAAGCAGGCCCCCTGATCTCCCCACGCCTGCCAGCAGGGGAGGACCTAACGCCCCAGCTCGTGCTGTATGGGGTGGGCCGAAGGCCTATTACAACAAAGGCCTTCGCACAACTCTGGCCCACCCTCACGTGTCTGAAGGACGCACTGTGGTCCTCCCGCAACCTGCTGGTAGGGAAACAGGTAGAGACCACCCCCCAGGCAGTGGCTTTAGTAGCCACGGAAGCCCTGGGGTGGTACGAACGACAGGGGGCCTCGACCCCAGGCGAAGGGTCCCCCACAACACCCAAGGTCCCGGCGGCCACGGCCTGACAGCGCTGCGGCGCCTAGGGCGATGCGCCTAGGGGGGGAGTCTCCTCTGGGCCCCGACGGACGGGTACGGAGTTGATTCAGGAAGAGCAGGAGGAGGCTTTTTCGATAAGGACTCACCCCGTTTTTGCACAAAGGACCGAAGACAGCTTTTTTAACAAAGTGACTTTTTGACAGGCTTCTTATGTCTTAAAAATGTTTTTACTTTGTTAAAACATGTACACACATTTTAAAATGGCTTTTATTAATTGGCTTTTACAGGAATGGGTACTTTTATGTAGGATTGTTTTATTGTTTTAAATAAACAACATGTACCTTTTAAAATGTAACTGTAATGTAATGCTGATTTTAATGCACTTCATGCCGTTTTTATGTGTGTAAATGTATTTAAAATGTGAGCTGTTTTAAAGGAAATGATCAATAAAAACTTTTCCAAAAGAAAAAATCTGTTCTTATCAGTTTAATATCTGATACGTCCCCCATTGGGGGACTACATATTAAATGGATTTTTCGAACAGGGAGTCGGAAATGGGGCTTGCTCCGTCCACTCCACGCATCGACCCGGTATTGCAGTACCTCCGGGAACGGTGCAACACTTTCCTCCCATTGTCAATGAAAACAACTACACGGAGGTAGGTAAAACAGCCAGCAGAAGAAGAGAGGTAAAAAAAAAGAAAAAGAAGGAAAAAAAATTCCAAACTGAAAGAAGGGCGAAGCGCTTTTCGTGCGGTCCAGCGTTTTCCCTCCATTTTTCTTAAAAAAAAAAAAAAAAAAAAATGTTTTATTGGGTTTGGCATTCACCAGGATAGTGTCTGTCTGTCTGTCTGTCTGTCTGTCTGTCTGTCTGTCTGTCTGTCTGTCTGTCTGTTTTTCACCAAAAAAAGAACAAATACTTCACCAGGATAGTGGGTCTGTGTCTGTCTGTGTGTTTGTCTGTGACTTTTTCCCCACAGCCCCCGAAAACTTGGCGAGTGGGTTCGGGGACAACCCGCGAGAACCCGGCCTTGAGTAAACAGAGTGCGTCTCGGGCCCCGACCTCTGACTTCCATACGACTCTGGTTTCTCTTCATTACGCACAAGCCTTTCGCCTTTTACTAAAGACTTCCGTGGAGAGGAACACTTACGAGTTCAACGTATTTTTGGAGGGGCTTTGCTTCTGGCAGAGCCCGATATCTTGTTTCAAGAGAAATCAACAGAGACTGTGTCTGAATGCCACGCAGACGTTTTGCATTTGAGTTCATGCTGGCTGACCGGCGTATTTTTCCAGTCAAAGTAGTCACTCGGCCAATTGAATTCAAGCCCGACAATGACGACTGGCATATTTTCCGGCCTTTGAAGAAATAGCACTGGACGTAAAGAGCTAGTAGGGACTTGACGCAGGACATGAATGACATTGCTCAGGGGTGTTACCATGAGGCCATTGGTGATTTTAAAACAGTTTGTTAACATATAGACTAATACGTTATAAATTGTGTTCTTACATTGGTACAGTTATGCCCTATGAGAGATGTACAACTGCGCATGTGCGAAAATAAAGAAAGGGCATTCCCGCGTTCTGGTTAAAACACCAATGATGAACATGTGTGTTTATTCCTCCGTTAAGTAAGCCGGTATTCCTGTCCTGAAGATGACAGCACCAACAGGTTATGGGCCCAGGAGGGAACATGGAAGCCGATGGAATAGATTGTTTCGACGGAGATGAAAAAAACTACGAGTTATGGGAGACTAAGTTTTTGGGGCGCTTGCGTTTGCTAGGGCTAAAGGCCACCATATTGAGCGTGGATGAAGATGAAGAAGACGGAGAGAAAAATGAAGAACCCTACGCCGAATTGATACAGGTTTTGGATGATAAAAGCCTTTCCCTGATAATGAGAGAAGCAGCAGATGGGAGAAAAGCGTTGAAGATATTGAGGGAACATTATGCAGGTAAAGGGAAGCCACGTGTGATTAGCCTCTACACTGAGCTAACTTCTCTTCAGAAAGCCGCTGACGAAAGTGTTACGGATTATATCATTCGTGCTGAGACGGCTATTACAGCACTGAGGAAGAGACTTTAAGTGACGGGCTGTTGATTGCAATGATTCTGAAAGGTTTGCCCGAATCATTTAAGCCGTTTGCCATCCACATAACGCAGAGTGATGAGCCGACAACTTATGGCAAGTTCAAAACCAAGTTGAGGAGCTATGAAACCACCGAGAAGTTTAGCGCCATTTCCACTGACGACCACGTGATGAATGCAAGTAACATTAAAGGTAGCTGGCCAAGAGGAAGAGATAAAGGGACCGAGATAACCTGCTTCAACTGTGGCCAGAAAGGGCACAAGGCTCGGGAATGTACCGTTACTGGAGAGCACAGAGAACGGAGACCGTGGTGTAGTTTTTGCAAGAGCTCCACTCATACTGACGCAAATTGCAGACGAAAAAGAAGAGACAATGTGAAACAAGCAACAGATGCTGAAGGCCACACATTTGCATTCAGAATAAGTGACTGTCAGGTTCGTGGACTGAAACAAAAAGGGCTGATGGTTGATACGGGAGCAACGTCACATATAGTCACGGACATCGGGAAGTTTAAGGAGTTTGACGAGACTTTCAAACCGGAAAAACATTCCGCGGAGCTGGCTGACGGAACAAGAACGAATGGTGTCGCGGAGAGGAGAGGTGCAGCGGAGGTTTACCTGAGAGACAACACGGGTCGTCGGGTGAAAACAACGCTGACGAAGGCGCTGTACGTGCCGTCGTTTCCACAGGACATTTTCTCTGTTAAAGCAGCGACAGCCAACGGAGCTTCAGTCAACTTTCGACAGGGATGTAACAAGCTCATCCACAAGAACGGTACCACTTTTGACATCGAGGAGTACGATAGACTTTACTATCTTAACACTGTAAGTGATGAAAATGATGATGGATGTCATGGGTGCTATGATATTCACACATGGCACAAAATTATTGGCCACTGTAATTTTGAGGATGTGTCAAAGTTAGAAAATGTGACAGAGGGAATGAAAATCACAGGTAAGATCGACAAATCTACCCTCAACTGTGAAATCTGCACACAGGGAAAATTTGTTCAGAGCAGAAACAGAGAGCCTGATGAAAAGGCAAAAGCAGCCCTTGAGCTTGTGCACACTGATTTGGTTGGCCCTATTGAGCCAGAGGCGAAAGATGGGTTCAGATATACTCTAGCATTTACGGATGATTATTCAGGGGCAGTTTTTGTGTATTTCCTAAAAGCAAAGAGTGATACTGTAAAATCTACTGAGAAGTTTATTGCTGATGTGGCCCCTTATGGAAAAATTAAGTGTGTCAGGTCAGATAATGGCACAGAGTACACAGCCAAAGAGTTCCAGTCACTGCTCAGTAAGAATGCCATAAGATATGAAACTTCAGCCCCTTACTCACCCCATCAAAATGGGACCGCTGAGAGAAATTGGAGAACACTGTTTGAAATGGCAAGATGCATGCTACTTGAGAGCAACCTGCCAATGAAATTGTGGACATATGCTGTAATGACTGCTGCAGTAATTCGCAATAGGTGTTACAATAAGCGTGTAGGACAGACTCCACACTACATGTTTACTGGGAGAAAGCCTGATCTTTCAAAGATGAAAGAATTTGGATCTGTTTGCTATGCATACAGACAGAACAAGAAAAAGTTGGACTCGAGATGTGAAAAGGGTATTTTTGTCGGGTATGATAAAAATAGTCCAGCATACCTAGTCTACTACCCAGACACTGGAAAAGTTCTTAAAAACAGATTAGTCAAGTTCGTTACAAAAGGTGTAGTCGAACGCCAAACTCAGACAGATTTGGAAATGAGTGATGATCTTCATGGGGAGAGATTTGAATCCCCATGCCAAAAGCCAAGATGGCAGATCAAAATTCCGAAGAGACACGAGATGTGCAAATGGAGACTTCAGATAGTCAGAGTCCACGCTATCCAGACAGAGCGAGGAAGAAGCCCCAGTACTTAAAAGACTATGAGTGTAAAGTGAAGTGTGATGACCAGATACCACCTAGTGTTGACTACTGCTACAGAGTAATGTGCAATGCACCACAAACCTTCAAAGAAGCAATGATTTTACCAAAATCAGAGATTTGGGCTACTGCTATGAAGGAGGAGATGGATTCCCTTAGGGTAAATGATACATTCACATTGAGCACACTGCCAGAGGGTAAAAATGCAGTGGGGGGCAGGTGGGTCTATGCGGTCAAAAACAATTCAGATGAGACTGAGACATACAAGGCAAGAGATGTTGCAAAGGGGTATTGTCAAGTGGCAGGAATAGACTATAAGGAGACTTTTTCTCCAACTGCAAATATGACATCAGTACGTTGTTTGATGCAGCTAGCAGCTCAGTATGACTTAGAGTTACATCAGATGGATGTCAAAACAGCATATCTACATGCTCCTATTGACTGTGAAGTGTACATGGAGCAACCAGAGGGTTTTGAAGTCAGGTCAGATACAGGTGAGCAACTAGTCTGCAAACTGAACAAGGCACTGTATGGCCTGAAACAGTCAGGAAGGAACTGGAACAAAATGTTGCATGATCACCTTAGTGAAAATGGTTTTACACAGAACCCAACTGATCACTGTGTTTATAACAAACAAACTGCAACAGAAAGGATCATTTTGATAATTTGGGTCGATGATCTAATTATCGCTGCTAGTGATAGTGACTCACTCACAAGTGTAAAAGAAATGTTAAGTGAAAAATGTAAGATGAAAGATCTTGGGAGGCTTGGACATTTCCTAGGCATAGATTTTACACAAAGTGAAGGGAAAATAAAGATGAACCAAACAAGGTACATAACCAAGATACTGGAAAGGTTTGGTATGTCAGACTGTAAAACAAGGTCAACACCATGTGAACAAAAACAAAACTTTGATGGTGATGGTGAACCTATTGATTCAAAAAGGTATCGTGAAGTGATAGGCAGCTTGATATATGTTATGACATGTACAAGACCGGATATCAGTTGGATTGTCAGCAAGCTGTCACAATACCTATCAGAACTAAAAGAGCAACACTGGATAACAGCTAAACATGTGTTGAGGTACTTGAAGGGGACAATGAATCAGGAGTTGTGTTACAAAAAGGGGGTGGAAAAACTCACCCTCGTAGCATATAGTGATGCTGATTGGGCAGCAGATCAAAGTGACAGACAAAGCATAACAGGGTATTGTTTTAGTTTAACTAAATATGGACCTGTTATTTCATGGAGGTCTAAGAAGCAGCCAACAGTAGCTTTATCTACATGTGAAGCAGAGTACATGGCACTGGCTGCTACTACACAAGAAAGTTTGTACCTTGTACAGTTATTGGGCCAGATGGATAGTGAGTGCCAATATGCACCAGTAACAATCTTTGAAGATAACCAAGGTGCAATTGCTCTGTCAAAGAACCCAGTATGTCGTCAGAGATGTAAACATGTCGACATCAGATATCATTTCATTTGATCTGCACTCAGTGATGGCAAAATAAGTATTGAATATTGTCCAACGGCAGACATGGTTGCAGATGTTTTGACTAAACCTGTAACGAAGTTCAAAAAAAAAAATTATTGGGTTATATGTTTGGAATGTAAACTGACATTTGTTAGATGTATAACTGTAAGCTAAATGTGTTGATAGTTAGGTTGAATATGACGTGTACAGTATAAGAGCAAGTGGGGGTGTTAACATATAGACTAATATGTTATAAATTGTGTTCGTACACTGGTACAGTTATGCCCTATGAGAGATGTACAACTGCGCATGTGCAAAAATAAAGAAAGGGCATTCCCGCGTACTGGTTAAAACACCAATGATGAACATGTGTGTTTATTCCTCCGTTAAGTAACACAGTTACAGGCAATGGTAAAAAAAAACTGAGAATGGATTAACATCATTGTAGTGACACCACAATAATGACTTAAATGACAGTAAAAAAAAAAAATACAAACACACATAATACCAAAAATCCAAAATATGTGTCTAGTATGCAACAACAAGGCACTAAAGTTAATACTGAAAAAAAACTGCAAAGGAATACACTTTTTTGTCTAAATGCAAAACCTTATGTTGTTTGGGTCAAATCCAACACAACACATCACTGAGTAACTAACTCCATATTTTTTAAGATTGGTGCTGGCTGCATCATGTTATGGGTATGCTTGACATCATTAAAAAGTGTGTAGTTTTTCAGGATGAAAAGAAACGGGATGGAGCTAAGCACAGACAAAATGCTAAAGGAAAATCTGGTTCAGTCTGCTTTACACCAGACATTGGGAGAGGAATTCACCTTTCAGCAGGACAATAACCTACAAAACAATGACAAATCTACACTGCAGTTGCTTAGCAAGAAGACAGAGAATGTTCTTGAGTTGCCAAGTTAAAGTTTGGACTTAAATCTGATTGGAAATCTATTGCAAGACTTTAAAATTGCTGTCTAGCCATGATCCCCAACATATTGACCTAGCTTGAAGAATTATGGAACGAATAATGGGCTAATATTGCACAATCCTGGTGTTAAGCTCTAAGAGACTTACCTGAGAAGACTTACAGCTGTTATCGCTGTCAAAGGCGTTTCCAAGGGGTATAACTACTTTTGCAAGGCACTGTAACGTTAGATCCAATACCAAGGTACAACCAAAACCATATGTATTTGGACAGTGAAGCTAAAATGTGAAATATGGATCTATACTCCAGAATTTAGTATTTTAAATAAAAGGTTTAATGTACTATAACTTTAATACACTATAAGTGAATTTGTCAAAATACTTATGGATTCTTCAATTGGGGGGGACTATATGCATAAAGTGCTTTCTTTTCAAAATTGTAAAAAGGCGACCTTCTGTACTATCGCCTCATATGAAACATTTGATCTCAAATTCAAAATGCTGGAGTTTAAATTAAAATTGTACATTTTAGCTTCACTGTCAAAATACATATGGTATTGAGTGTACAGTATATTCTCAATTCTTTCTAGGAGATTAGTTGAAGTAAACATACCATCCAGAGCATGGCTTCCATCTCACTTTCTGCTCCTGATCCTTTATTATGCAAGAAATATAAATGTATTTTTTATTTAAAAGCTGCACTATGCAGAAATCACTCCACAATGTCATGGTTGCTAATGTCAGCTGTTTGAAGCTGCTGTACAAAAACCAAAGTAAAAGATTCTAAAACAAAACTTAAGAACAGGAAGCATAGAAATAACGCACACTGTCGAACAGATCTACTGCTTCTTAGACTTGCTTTCAAGTAGAATGAAAGATCTGTAACTCACATTTATATGTGAATTTTGTTACATATATCCACTTTAACTACAAGGTCTCTGCAAGTTAACTACAATTGGTGTTGCACTAGGATTAGCCTGTAAATACAGTCACAGGAATTTCAATGTACTGCAGATGATTTACCTCCTCTGAAGTTCTATTGGCAAGAATTTCGAGAATAGGGAAAATCATTTGCCCTGAATGCACTGAAACAATAAATACATTTATTTAATCACCACCCATCAGAACATTAATGAAGTTAGTGTGCCAGTCATTTGCATTATTCATTTTACATCTATTCCTAGCCTTAGACTACGCTCTTAGAAATTGTTATTTGGCTGTCCCCATAGGAGAACCCTTTTTTGTTCCAGGTAGAACCCTTAAGACAAAGGGTTATACATGGAACCCAATAGTGTTCTACCTGGAACCAAAAAGGGTTCTACCTGGAACCAAAAAGGGTTCTACTATGGGGTCAGCTGAAGAACCCTTTTGGAACCCTTTTTTCTAAGAGTGTATAATATGCCTGCCTCCCGAAAAGTAGGGGACCATCAATCACTGGAATTGTTGTATTAATTTATTTAAAAACATTATTGAAGTTATTGACAGCATTTTGATTTATTAATAAACAATATAAGTTAGATACTGATTTACCTTTTCGCATGTAGTCATATTTCCTCTTCCTTGGTCGTGGTTGGAAGGGGTTGTCTGTGTCATGCTCAGTGGGTTGGAATTTTTTTAGGGTGACAGGGTGACAGGACTTTATCCCAGTCTTCTTTGGTTCGGTTTGGGTGTAGCTTGTCTCCTGGGCGGTGGGGTTTAGCGGGGGTTCACCCAGGTTGGGGATCCGGGTGTAGCTGGTCTCCTGGGTGGTGGGGGAAATCGGGTGTTCAACCTGGATGAGGATGTAGCTGGTCTCCTGGGGGGCAACTGTATCAGACAGTTCTTGGGAGAATGTCTTGTTATATAGAAGCAATTCTGACTACTGCACATAATACTTCCTCTCTAACCCTAATAGCTTGTGAAACCCCCACACAGAGGTGTGAAATTCCTCAGCTTGAGAAGCCTCAAACATCAGAGCAATGGCCTAGGCAACAACACCTGAGACATTTTTTAGCAAGATGGCATCTGCCAAAAGTGTGGGTGAAAATAAAAACAATATGCAGGTTTTCTTTAAATGTGTTGTTTATTTTAAAGTGCAGGATACCCAAAACTGACATTTTAAGTTGAACATGCATGGCTAAATATATTACCAAAATTACAGATTTACATTTTAAAAAGGGGTTTAAGGATATTTTTGAGTCCCATCAGTTATTGTTGATTTCATGCTGACTGGCCTAGCTGTCAAGCCATTCCAAATCTTCTCCTTCTCCACCAAAATATTTTCTTTACACCCCATAGTCAAATAACAGTTCTTCCTGCATCGGAATGTCTCGTTGGCCAATGAAAAGGATAACGTTCCACACTTTGCCATCCTCTTCAAGTTGCTGAAGCTGACCCTTTATGTTGCTTCTCTTTCTGGAGTGGTTGATCCTCCGTCCAATTGTGTCCTTCTCTGGGTGGCAAGGGCAGGGCACAGTCTTGGCATCTATGCAGCACGTTTTCCCTGATACATCCTTGGAGAAATATAGGTACCCCATCTCGTCTTCATCTGTTGCTGCCAAAAGTTCTTTCCCCTGCTTCCCTGAGAGTGGGAGACCGTGGTAGTCACAGACGACTTCCCCTTTAGCAAATTTCCGTGTTGTCATGACCTTTCTTCCTTTGACAGGGTCACTGGAAATGTACAGTCCTTTCCACTTCTGGGACTTCACCAGCTTCATAATTGCGTTGATGTCTTTTTTTGTGTCAGTGTTGCTTGAAGGTTGCCAGTAACGAAGGACATCCTCCACCTTCACTTTGTTCTTCTCCCAGTTCTGCCGTTTAATGTATATCTCTACTTTTCTGGCAGTGGGTTCTCTTCTGGGAAGTGAGCTGTAACAATGCAAAGACAAAAATAAATGTGTTATTATTAATTTCATTTATTCAATAGCAGAAGCCCTTATCCAGGACTACTTACAGTCGTAGTTATGTCACTAAATCAAGTACATTCTCGTAATACCTAATATGTTAAAATTGTATTCAGTCTATTGTATTTTAGCTGCATCTTACCGATCACATAATCCCGTCTCATTTTCTCTTGCTGGTTTCTCCACTTGTCATAACAGTATCTCTCATGCCTTCCTGCAATCAGTAGTCTGTCCTTCTTCTTGATTGATTGTCCATCAATTGTGACAGGGAAGCTTTGATAGAAGAGGTTCAAAGCCTGTGCCTCATCCAACTTTTGGCTGCTGGACAATGCTCCTGTTCCATAACTTGTGCTTGCGGAGGAGGGGCCTGCAGTCTCACTACTTGAAAAAGGGAAAATAACAAAAACGTGTTAGCCATATGTAACAACTTTACAAGACATTGTAAAGGGTCATTTATATAACGAGTGTAAATACTTACTCAGATTCACTGGACATGGCAACTTTGGAGATCAGCTTCATTCACATGCAGGCATTGACTGGTGTCTTCATGCGGTAGGGCCTGTCAGCTGTAGCAGTTGTATGGGCCAAGTAGTCAGCAACAAGTGCCTTCTCTTGGTCTGTGAAGTTGGCTTTGGTATGTGTCTAAAAAATTTGCCAAAAATTCCAGAACAGCGCCGGAGAAGATGGCTGCCGTTTTACAGCCCTCTAACCAATTGTACTATTATGTGTGTTTTTCCGCGTTATTTGTAATTTATTTTGTACATAATGTTTCTGCCATCGTCTCTTATAACCAAAAAGAGCTTCTGGATATCAGGACAGCGATTACTCACCTCGTATTGGACAAAGATTTTTTCTTCAACGAGGCGGCCGCGAAGGATATCATACAGACACCCGACAAGGCCCAAATCCCCGTCATTCGCGTGAGGAAGAGACGGAGATATCGTGGACGTAGATCGGGGTGCCTTGTAAGGATCCGACGGCGAGCGAGTAAACTGCCTCTTCCATCAATCCTATTAGCCAACGTTCAATCATTTGAAAATAAATTGGATGACTTAAGATTACGGTTATCCTACCAACGGGACATTAAAAACTTTAATATCTTATGTTTCACCGAGTCGTGGCTGAACGACGACATGGATTTCATACAGCTAGCGGGCTATACGCTACATCGGCAGGATAGAACGGCTGACTCCGGTAAGACAAGGGGTGGCGGTCTGTGTATATTTGTAAACAACAGCTGGTGCACAAAATCAAATACTAAGGAAGTCTCAAGGTTTTGCTCGCCTGAGGTAGAGTATCTTATGATAAGCTGTAGACCACACTATTTACCAAGAGAGTTTTCATCTATATTTTTCATAGCTGTCTATTTACCACCACAAACCAATGCTGGCATTAAGATTGCACTGAATGAGTTGTAGAAGGCCATAAATCAACAGGAAAACGCTCATCCAGATGCAGCGCTCCTAGTGGCTGGGGACTTTAATGCAGAGAAACTTAAATCCGTTCTACCTAATTTCTACCAGCATGTTAAATGTGCAACCAGAGGAAAAAAAACTCTAGACCACCTTTACTCCACACACAGAGACGCATACAAAGCTCTCCCTCGCCCTCCATTTGGCAAATCTGACCATAACTCTATCCTCCTGATTCCTGCTTATAAGCAAAAACTAAAGCAGGAAGCACCAGTGACTCGGTTAATAAAAAAGTGGTCAGATGACGCAGATGCTAAGCTACAGGACTGTTTTGCTAGCACAGACTGGAACATGTTCCGGGATTCTTCAGACAGCATTGAGGAGTACACCACATCAGTCACTGGCTTCATCAATAAGTGCATCGATGATGTCGTCCCCACAGTGACCGGACGTACATACCCCAACCAGAAGCCATGGATTACAGGAAACATCCGCACTGAGCTAAAGGGTAGAGCTGCCGCTTTCAAGGAACGGGACTCTAACCCGGACGCTTATAAGAAATCCCGCTATGACCTCCGACGAACCATCAAACAGGCAAAGAGTCAATACAGGACTAAGATTGAATCATACTACACTGGCTCTGACGCTCGTCGGATGTGGCAGGGCTTGAAAACTATTACAGACTACAAAGGGAAGCACAGCCGCGAGCTGCCCAGTGACACAAGCCTACCAGACGAGCTAAACCACTTCTATGCTCGCTTCGAGGCAAGCAACACTGAAGCATGCATGAGAGCACCAGCTGTTCCGGATGACTATGTGATCACGCTCTCCGTAGCCGATGTGAGTAAGACTTTTAAGCAGGTCAACATTCACAAGGCCGCAGGGCCAGACGGATTACCAGGACGTGTACTCCGAGCATGTGCTGACCAACTGGCAAGTGTCTTCACTGACATTTTCAACATGTCCCTGACTGAGTCTGTAATACCAACATGTTTCAAGCAGACCACCATAGTCCCCGTGCCCAAGGACTCTAAGATAACCTGCCCAAATGACTACCGACCCGTAGCACTGACGTCTGTAGCCATGAAGTGCTTTGAAAGGCTGGTCATGGCTCACATCAACAGCATTATCCCAGAAACCCTAGACCCACTCCAATTTGCATACCGCCCCAACAGATCCACAGGTGATGCAATCTCTATTGCACTCCACACTGCCCTTTCCCACCTGGACAAGAGGAACACCTACAGTGGGGAAAAAAAGTATTTGGTCAGCCACCAATTGTGCAAGTTCTCCCACTTAAAAATATGAGAGAGGCCTGTAATTTTCATCATAGGTACACGTCAACTATGACAGACAAAATGAGAAGAAAAAATCCAGAAAATCACATTGTAGGATTTTTAATGAATTTATTTGCAAATGATGGTGGAAAATAAGTATTTGGTCAATAACAAAAGTTTTGTCAATTCTTTGTTATATACCCTTTGTTGGCAATGACACAGGTCAAACGTTTTCTGTAAGTCTTCACAAGGTTTTCACACACTGTTGCTGGTATTTTGGCCCATTCCTCCATGCAGATCTCCTCTAGAGCAGTGATGTTTTGGGGCTGTCGCTGGGCAACACGGACTTTCAACTCCCTCCAAAGATTTTCTATGGGGTTGAGATCTGGACATTGGCTAGGCCACTCCAGGACCTTGAAATGCTTCTTACGAAGCCACTCCTTCGTTGCCCGGGCGGTGTGTTTGGGATCATTGTCATGCTGAAAGACCCAGCCACGTTTCATCTTCAATGCCCTTGCTGATGGAAGGAGGTTTTCACTCAAAATCTCACGATACATGGCCCCATTCATTCTTTCCTTTACACGGATCAGTCGTCCTGGTCCCTTTGCAGAAAAACAGCCCCAAAGCATGATGTTTCCACCCCCATGCTTCACAGTAGGTATGGTGTTCTTTGGATGCAACTCAGCATTCTTTGTCCTCCAAACACGACGAGTTGAGTTTTTACCAAAAAGTTATATTTTGGTTTCATCTGACCATATGACATTCTCCCAATCCTCTTCTGGATCATCCAAATGCACTCTAGCAAACTTCAGACGGGCCTGGACATGTACTGGCTTAAGCAGGGGGACACGTCTTGCACTGCAGGATTTGAGTCCCTGGCGGCGTAGTGTGTTACTGATGGTAGGCTTTGTTACTTTGGTCCCAGCTCTCTGCAGGTCATTCACTAGGTCCCCCCGTGTGGTTCTGGGATTTTTGCTCACCGTTCTTGTGATCATTTTGACCCCACGGGGTGAGATCTTGCGTGGAGCCCCAGATCGAGGGAGATTATCAGTGGTCTTGTATGTCTTCCATTTCCTAATAATTGCTCCCACAGTTGATTTCTTCAAACCAAGCTGCTTACCTATTGCAGATTCAGTCTTCCCAGCCTGGTGCAGGTCTACAATTTTGTTTCTGGTGTCCTTTGACAGCTCATTGGTCTTGGCCATAGTGGAGTTTGGAGTGTGACTGTTTGAGGTTGTGGACAGGTGTCTTTTATACTGATAACAAGTTCAAACAGGTGCCATTAATACAGGTAACGAGTGGAGGACAGAGGAGCCTCTTAAAGAAGAAGTTACAGGTCTGTGAGAGCCAGAAATCTTGCTTGTTTGTAGGTGACCAAATACTTATTTTCCACCATCATTTGCAAATAAATTCATTAAAAATCCTACCATGTGATTTTCTGGATTTTTTTTTCTCAATTTGTCTGTCATAATTGACTTGTACCTATGATGAATATTACAGGCCTCTCTCATCTTTTTAAGTGGGAGAACTTGCACAATTGGTGGCTGACTAAATACTTTTTTTCCCCACTGTACGTGAGAATGCTATTCATTGACTACAGCTCAGCATTCAAAACCATAGTGCCCTCTAAGCTCATCACTAAGCTAAGGATCCTGGGACTAAACACCTCCCTCTGCAACTGGATCCTGGACTTCCTGACGGGCCGCCCCCAGGTGGTAAGGGTAGGTAACAACACATCTGCCACACTGATCCTCAACACGGGGGCCCCTCAGGGGTGCGTGCTCAGTCCCCTCCTGTACTCTCTGTTCACCCATGACTGCATGGCCAGGCACGACTCCAACACCATCATTAAGTTTGCCAACGACACAACAGTGGTAGGCCTGATCACCGACAACGATGAGACAGCCTATAGGGAGGAGGTCAGAGACCTGGCCGTGTGGTGCCAGGACAACAACCTCTCCCTCAACGTGACTAAGACAAAGGAGATGATTGTGGACTACAGGAAAAAAAAGAGGACTGAGCACGCCCCCATTCTCATCGACGGGGCTGTAGTGGAACAGGTTGAGATCTTCAAGTTCCTTGGTGTCCACATCACCAACTAACTATCATGGTCCAAACACACCAAGACAGTCGTGAAGAGGGCACGACAAAGCCTATTCCCCCTCAGGAGACTGAAAAGATTTGGCATGGGTCCTCAGATCCTCAAAAAATTATACAGCTGCACCATCGAGAGCATCCTGACTGGTTGCATCACCACCTGGTATGGCAACTGCTTGGCCTCCGACCGCAAGGCACTACAGAGGGTAGTGCGTACGGCCCAGTACATCACTGGGGCCAAGCTTCCTGCCATCCAGGACCTCTATACCAGGCGGTGTCAGAGGAAGGCCCTCAAAATTGTCAAAGACTCCAGCCACCCTAGTCATAGACTGTTCTCTCTGCTACCGCACGGCAAGCGGTACCGGAGTGCCAAGTCTAGGTCCAAAAGACTTCTCAACAGCTTCTACCCCCAAGCCATAAGACTCCTGAACAGCTAATCATGGCTACCCGGACTATTTGCACTGCCCCCCCCACCCCATCCTTTTTTACGCTGCTGCTACTCTGTTAATTATTTATGCATAGTCACTTTAACTCTACCCACATGTACATATTACCTCAACTACCTCAACTAGCCGGTGCCCCCGCACATTGACTCTGCAACGGTACCCCCCTGTATATATAGCCTCCCTACTGTCACTTTATTTTACTTCTGCTCTTTTTTTTCTCAACACTTTTTTTGTTGTTGTTTTATTTTTACTTTTTTTGTTAAAAATAAATGCAGTGTTGGTTAAGGGCTGTAAGTAAGCATTTCACTGTAATGTCTGCACCTGTTGTATTCGGCGCATGTGACCAATAAAATTTGATTTGATTTGATTTGATTTGATTCTCTTGGTCTGTGAAGTTGGCTTTGGTATGTGTCTCAAAAATTTCCCTTGCTACCTGGCTGGTGATGTTGGGGAGTTCGTATCTGATGAAAGAACAAGAAAAAACTGTTTTGGTTTTAGAAAACTGTACTGTCATAAAAGTATTGTGTAATGATAAAAAACTGCGTTGTTCTTAACAGTGTTCGACTTACTTGGCATGAAACCTTTGTAGGTCATTGGAAGGATTGTAGATGGCTCTTCCAGCTGTGGAAATGAAGAATCTCTAATCTTCTTCCACGTCATCACAGTTTTGAAGAAAAGCTGGTCCAACGTGTCGGTAGTACGTATCCAACCACTGAAAATGTAGACAAAAAAAACATATTTACCAGGTTTGTATTAAATCAATCTCATTCACAATAACCAGATTGTGGTAAATATACTTACTGCATCTTCCTCCTCGTCTAACGAAAGGGTTGCCACCTGCTGTGTCCCTGTCTTGTGTTGCTTAACACCGATGACAGTCCATTTCTCACCATTTGGCAAGATGCGCGCCTTCCTTGAGAGCCATTCGTTCAGCTACAATAGGAAATGTGACATATCAATTAAACATATGCCAAAAAAAGCAAATACGATTCAACATTATAGCAATTATATGACATTAGTTAACTTACGGTCATATTTTTTACAACTCCAGCACTTTGGAGATGTTTCAGCATGAGCAGAGACTCCAGGTAGTACAGTTGTTCATTTTCGTCCAAAGTTTCTTCTCTCATGGCCTTCATAATGACATCCAGAAAGTCTTTCTTGGCCACCTCCAAGATTGCCAAACATTCTTTTGGTGTCTTTGCAACTGTCACCATCTGTGTGTACCTGCAGAAAAACAATAATACATTAATGATTTGAAGAATGACAACAATACACACTTAAAATGTTAACTTCATTTCCATGAGGATCAATTTTAAATATATACCTTTTGCCAGTAATTTCCTGAGACACCTGCTTGCTCATGGACTTCTGTAAGTCATTCAGGCAGTCTTGGAAATGCTTATGTGTAGTAGTTGTTTATGAGATTATTTATATGTGTATTTACTTATGGTTGGTACAAGGCAGACTGGTCATCCTCCATGTTGATGTCTGATTCTGCATCTTCAATTGGTGCCAACACATGAGCCACTTCCACTTGGCTGAAATATCATACAGATAAACAAAAACAATTATTTTATATTACAATCAAACATAATTGGACGACAGTTAAAATGAGTTAAAATACGATGTAACTTGCATATATATTATTTTATCAGTGTAAGAAATAGCTTACACAGGTGCTTGTTTGACTTCTGGCTTGTTCTTAACAATATGACCAGTTTCTTCAAGCTTCTGGATCAGGAGTCGGAGTTTGTCTTGTTGTATAACGATACAGCTGAGTAAGCTGTAGTCAAGGGTAATTTATCTTTGCCTTTGCAAAGATGCTCTATCATGGAATCTCTGGCAGCGGCGACTTCTTGAACAATCTCTTGTTTTGTTTTTAACTTCATGCACACTCTGCTGAGGTGTAGAGAGATGTTGTCCTGGTTCTTCAAGCAAAATCTGCAGACAAGAGGGATCCTTCTTTGTTTTCTGTAAGACAGTAAATGCACAATAAGTACATGTAATGAAGTTACTAGCAGTATGTCAATACTTACACACCTATTATTACTAGTGCTAGCAGAGCTACTACTAACATTAATAACAGCAATGTTACTGTGGTTGAATTGTGTTTCTGGGCGGCAGGTAGCTTAGTGATTAAGAGCATTGTGCCAGTAACCGAAAGGTCACTGGTTCTAAGCCAACTAGGTGAAAAATCTGTCGGTGTGCCCTTGAGCAAGGCACTTAACCCTAATTGCTCCAGTAAGTCGCTCTGGAAAAGAACGTCTGCTAAATGACAAAAAAATAATAAATAAACAAAATAGCCTCAACGGTTCTAATGCTCTCAACCAAAAGCACCTCAAATTTAGGTCAGGCTTCATTTTGGGCCTACTACTAACATTAATAACAGCAACATACTAACAGTAATATACATTGAATAATTAAAGAGATAAATTACCCTGAACCAGTTGCATTTGCAGATGCCATCTTGCTAAAAAATGAAGGAAGTAATAAGACAATCGCAAATAAATCTCTGCAAATTAAGGAAAAAAGCAATAATCCAAAATGTCAGCTCCCAGAAGGAAAGAGTGTTGTCGTTGCTCTCAGTTTAATTCTCTTTTCTGAAGTGGAGTATATACTGTTGCCTTGGTCAGTATATATACAATCAGATTGACCCAACCCCATTCGACATTAAAATATTCCATTCAGGGTAGATTTACACATAAGCAAATGAGTTGCTAACCCCCATACCACTTCACACCTCACAATACCTCTGCAGCTCAGATGGTAGAGCACGCCGCTTGTAACGCCAGGGTAGTGGGTTCAATCCCTGGGACCACCCATACACAAAAATGTATGCACGCATGACTGTAAGTCACTTTGGATAAAAGCGTCTGTTAAATGGCATATTATTACTATATTATTATAGAACATTTGGGTACCATTGGGACACGCTTTTACAGAACCCTGTTGCAGGTCTATACGTGAAGAACTGAATTATTTACAGAGCATTGAATGCAGTGTTTTTCACTAACTGCGGGGAGTGAAATCAAAACCACGTTTAAGGTCAATCTTAACACTTCCGGTTGCACCAGGAAGCTTAAAATAAACACAGGTAATCCTTATAGTCATAGAAGACAGTTTGATATGGCAATCATAACCCACATAGGCATCAGGTTGAAGTTAGGGCAGCAGGCAATGTATTTCTATGGAAAATGACCCTAAATGCACCCTGTTTTCACTGTTAAGGGTTAATTCCACATGGTCAAGGGTAGGCTTGCACAGATCGGGAGGACCTTAGGAGCGTTCCTGTGGTTGAAATGTGTTTCTAGCCTCAACGGTTCTAATGCTCTCACCCAAAAGCACCTCAAATTTAGGTCAGGCTTCATTTTGGGCCTTGTCCTGAGACCTTTCATGATGTCTATATTTTAGCCCAATAAACGTCAGAGCCCGCTGATCTTCACATATGTGGCTATTTATTTGCCCCCCAACCATAATCTGGAAATATATTAATTTCAGACTTCTGGACATAAAACTTACTATCTAACCCTAATCGCTTGTGAAAACCACACACATACATGTGAAATCCCTTAACTAGATGAGCCTCAAACATCAGAGCAATGGCCAAGGCGACAACACCTTGGGTGGGCAATTGTCTTCCAAATGAATGTTCATATTAACACGCCATTCTCCAAATCAATGTTCCTATATAACATGCAATTCTCCTTGCATTATGCTGTTGGGTCAGGGAGGAGGGAGGTTGAAATGCTGGGAAAAACTTCTCCACAGAATTTGCACGTAGCATTTCAACATTTTTCAAATGAGAGTAACGGTTTGTGACTGGGCAGGGAGTGCAGGCCTAAAGGCCTGGATGTCTGTGCTCTCAAAAAAACCACGGATAAAAACCCGGAATGTAAGCATATTATTATATCTGCTGTACCTCTGGAGTTACAGGGAGTAAGCTGTACTCTCAGGCCCATGGGAGAGGGGTTTTGAGCTGGCAGGGAGTGTGGAACTAGAGGCCTGTAGTTCCAGAGGTCACAAAGGTCAATGTGGGCCTGCATGGAGGTCAGCAGGGACACAGGGAAAAGGCACAAGTGAATAGGTGGGTGAGTCAAACTGTCTCACAAGGGGGAAGAGCAGGCAGACCCTCTGGAGGCTGGCTGCTCTCTTCCCCATTTTTTTAGGCCTGCTGTACCTCTGGAGTTACAGGGAGTGAGCTGTACTCTCAGGCCCACGGGAGAGGGGTTTTGAGCTGGCAGGGAGTGTAGGCCTAGAAGCCTGTAGTTCCAGAGGTCACAAAGGTCAATGTGGGCCTGCATGGAGGTCAGCAGGGACACAGGGAAAAGGCCCAAGTGAATAGGTGAGTGAGTCAAACTGTCTCACAGGGGGGAAGAGCAGGCAGACCCTGTGGAGGCTGGCTGCTCTCTCCCCCTTTTTTTTAGGCCTGCTGTACCTCTGGAGTTACCCCTAATGTCAAATAACATTAGGCTATGTTAATCTATTCTTTATTAAATAATCATCAAAGTTTGTGAAAAAGTAGACTGTGGGTGGCGCTATTGAGCACCCGATGGCCACCAGGGGTATGGGATTGCATAATTATTTCTGATTAATGTAAAATATTATTTGTGCCAAGCCATAAGACTGAGCTACAAAAAACATTCCATGACCAGACCTGACCTCTTACAAAGGTTTCCTGGTGATGTATAAAGGTTAATGGCAGAAAACAAGTGTATGTATAGAAATGCTTATAGAAACGTTGTTACATCGATATTGATGCTTCTAGAAGCTCAAAAAATTGACAATATTAACATTCAGCAGCCTATATGTCGCCTTTCAACCCCTATACCCATTACCCATTATTTGTGGTCCTCTGTAGCTCAGCTGGTAGAGCACGAAGCTTGTAAAGCCAAGGTAGTGGGTACGATCCCTGGGACCACCCATACACAAAAATGTATGCACGCATGACTGTAAGTCGCTTTGGATAAAAGCGTCTGCTAAAAGGCATATTATTATATTATTACCCGCATGGCCTTATAACCGCACTTCTATTGCCTTGGTCCTCGGCACATCATATTCCTGATAAGCAACTGCTTTTCTAAAAAGCAGTTGAGGCATGATTTGGCTTTGATCTTCATCAAATACATACATATACTGTGTATATAATCCATATACATATATATTTTATATATATATATATATATATATATATATATATATATATATATATATATATTTATAACAAAATATAAGATATGTTGATATACATGTAGGCCTATGTATTTTAATATATAGCCTAGCTACGCCTAGCCTATAGGCCTATAATAAACTCAGATATGAATTGCGAAGATCAAGGTCAGTCGTCCAAAATGCAACATTCTCATCACTTTTGATTATTATTTTCTCATTACTCATAAGACATTCACTAAGTACTAAAGTTGATCAGCCCAATCCAATGCTCATAACTAATATATCAACACTGTACTATGTGCTTAGGCATCTGGTTATAAGTAGTCCACTTTCCAAGGAGTAGGGTGGAATTTGTCTCCCGAGTGGCGCAGTGGTCTAAGGCACTGCATCGCAGTGCTAGCTGTGCCACTAGAGATCCTGGTTCAAATCCAGGCTCTGTTGTAGCTGGCCGTGACCGGCACACACATGCGGCGGCGCACAATTGGCCCAGTGTAGGGGAGGGAATGGCCGGCAGGGATGTAGCTCAGTTGGTAGAGCATGGTTTTTGCAACGCCATGGTTGTGGGTTCGCTTCCCAAGGGGGGACAGTATATAAAAATAATAATACAAAAAAATGTGTGCTGTCGCTCTGGATAAGAGCGTCTGCTAAATGCCAAAAATATATATTTGGAAAGAAAGGATCCTGTACTTTTATCCATTGAACTAACATTGTTAAAGTAGAAAGACAGAAGGAAACAAGAGTGACCTTTAAGTCTCAGATTTACATGCATTCGTTCCAAACATAATGTTGTAGCTTAACTATATTGGAAAAGGCACAGGTAAAATGAGGAACTATGTATATTAACCTGTGTGCCTTTTCTAATAGTGAGCCAACGTTTTATTCCAGGACCACAGACAGCTACTGCTAGCTAGTGCGGTAGAAATGCAAGGAATGCCGTGGCGAGTTCAGAACCACGGCAGTGGAGACTGGAGAGTGTCACTAACAACAAATAGGAAGACCACAAGATGATTTCTGCCTGCTGTAAACAGTCAAATCACGATAAAATCTGTGATTTTCAACCATCTGACCTAGTACTGTCTGATTCATATAGCCTGATTTTTGTTTGTTCTTTATTATATCAAATTATTGCTTCTGTATGGGGTGCTTTGGCTGAAAGACCAACACGTTTGATCTGGAGCCCATTGACTAGATAACTTGCAAATTAACAGTCTATACAGTAAATATTGTTGTATCTACTCCATAAGATAATTAGCTATGTGCATTGTGTTATAGAATAGGCAGAAGCTAAAGGTCAAGAATGGACAGAGAGTGGAATTAAACGTACATATTTAGTAACATAGTAAAATGAATCAATTCAAACATAAAATACAAAAATACTCAACTTCTGACTACTTTAATACACATATAAAGTGAATTTATCACAATACTTTTGGTCCCCTAAAATGGGGGGACTATGCACAAAAAGTGTTTTCTAAACGGTTCACCAGATATGGATGAAAATACCCTCAAATTAAAGATGGCAGGCTGACTTTAACCTCATAGTTAACCTTGTATCATTTCAAATCCAAAGTGCTGGAGTACAGAGCCAAAACAACAAAAAATGTGTCACAGTTGCAATACTTTTGTAGCTCACTGTATATCAAGAAGCTCTAAATGCATATTCTCATGAAACTGATTGAGATCAAATGGTTGGCATGCTGATGCTCCATGAACGTTTCAATGGGAAATCATGACGAATCTAGCCAACCATTTATGATTGACAGTGATGAATGTGAAGGGAGAGTGAGGAAGACATTTGTGCATAAAGTAGAGGTTAAACTGGAGAAAACCGGTCCTCGGCCTTGATCCAGTCATCGTCCCATTTCTTGCCACTGTAAGACAAGAAAGAAAACATAAAAAGGAATGTCATGTTTTTAAGCAGAAATAGAAAATAAATCATTCAATATTTAATCGTGAGCAAGGGTTGCACCTATTCTTTTCAAACGGTTTTATGATTTTTGGTTGCACCTTGTCTCCCGTTGGTCGAGCACCTTCTCCCCTCAAATATATATTATTTCAACTACATAAAGTGCCTTGCAAAAGTATTCATACCCCTTGGATTTCTCCACATTTTATTGTGTTACAAAGTTGGATTGAAATTGATTTCATTTTGATTTTTCGTCAACAATCAACTCAAAATTGTGTACTCTAATGTCAAAGTGGAAGAACATTTTGATTTTTTTATGAAGACTAATTCAACATTTGAGAACTAAAATAGTCGTTACATAAGTATTTCAGCCCCTTTGTTTAGGCATGCCTAAATTATTTCACAAGTTACATTTGGCTTAACAAATCACATAATATGTTATATGGACTCAATAGGGGTTGACATTATATTTGAATGACTACCCATACCTCTGTCCCCCATACATACAACATCTGTAAGGTCCCTCAGTCAAGTATTGAATTTCAAGCTCAGATTCAACTACAAAGACCAGGTAGCTTTTCGAAAGCCTCATAAAAAAGAGCAGTGATTGGTAGATGGGTAACAATAACAAATCAGACATTGCATATCTCTTTAAGTATGATCAAGTTAATAATTATGGTGTGGATTATGTATTAAACCACCAAGACACATCAAAGATAGTCTTCCTTCTGAACTGAGCTGCACGACATGAATGAAATTGCCCATGAGGTCATCAGTGATTTTAAAACAGTTACAGGCTGCAATGTTAGAAAAACTGTGGATGGATTAACATCATTGTAGTGACACCACAATAATGACTTAAATGACAGTAAAAAAAAGAATACAAATACACATAATACCAAAAATCCAAAATATGTATCTTGTATGCAACAACAAGGCACTAAAGTTAATACTGAAAAAAGAAAACTGCAAAGGAATACACTTTTTTGTCTAAATGCAAAACCTTATGTTGTTTGGGTCAAATCCAACACAACACATCACTGAGTAACTAACTCCGTATTTTCAAGATTGGTGCTGGCTGCATCATGGTATGGGTATGATTGACATCATTAAAAAGTGTGTAGTTTTTCAGGATGAAAAGAAACAGGATGGAGCTAAGCACAGACAAAATGCTAAAGGAAAATCTGGTTCAGTCTGCTTTACACCAGACATTGGGAGAGGAATTCACCTTTCAGCAGGACAATAACCTACAAAACAATGACAAATCTACACTGCAGTTGCTTAGCAAGAAGACAGAGAATGTTCTTGAGTTGCCAAGTTAAAGTTTGGACTTAAATCTGATTGGAAATCTATTGCAAGACTTTAAAATTGCTGTCTAGCCATGATCCCCAACATATTGACCTAGCTTGAAGAATTATGGAACGAATAATGGGCTAATATTGCACAATCCTGGTGTTAAGCTCTAAGAGACTTACCTGAGAAGACTTACAGCTGTTATCGCTGTCAAAGGCGTTTCCAAGGGGTATGACTACTTTTGCAAGGCACTGTAACGTTAGATCCAATACCAAGGTACAACCAAAACCATATGTATTTGGACAGTGAAGCTAAAATGTGAAATATGGATCTATACTCCAGAATTTAGTTTTTCTAATAAAAGGTTTAATGTACTATAGCTTTAATACACTATAAGTGAATTTGTCAAAATACTTATGGCTTCTTCAATTGGGGGGGACTATTTGCATAAAGTGCTTTCTTTTCAAAATTGTAAAAAGGTGACCTTCTGTACTATCGCCTCATATGAAACATTTGATCTCAAATTCAAAATGCTGGAGTTTAGATTAAAATTGTACATTTTAGCTTCACTGTCAAAATACATATGGTATTGAGTGTACAGTATATTCTCAATTCTTTCTAGGAGATTAGTTGAAGTAAACATACCATCCAGAGCATGGCTTCCATCTCACTTTCTGCTCCTGATCCTTTATTATGCAAAAAATATAATTATTATTTAAAAAAATTAAGCTGCACTATGCAGAAATCTCTCCACAATGTCATGGTTGCTAATGTCAGCTGTTTGAAGCTGCTGTACAAAACCAAAGTAAAAGACTCTAAAACAAAACTTAAGAACGGGAAACATAGAAATAACGCACACTGTCGAACAGATCTACTGCTTCTTAGACTTGCTTTCAAGTAGAATGAAAGATCTGTAACTCACATTTCTATGTTAATTTGGTTACATATTGCCACTTTAACTACAAGGTCTATGTACTGCAAGTTAACTACAATTGGTGTTGCACTAGGATTAGCCTGTAAATACAGTCACAGGAATTTCAATGTACTGCAGATGATTTACCTCCTCTGAAGTTCTATTGGCAAGAATTTCGAGAATAGGGAAAATCATTTGCCCCGAATGCACTGAAACAATAAATACATGTATTTAATCACCGGGTGTAGCTGGTCTCCTGGGTGGTGGGGGATATCAGGTGTTCAACCTGGATGAGGGTGTAGCTGGTCTCCTGGGGGGCAACTGTATCAGACAGTTCTTGGGAGAATGTCTTGTTATATAGAAGCAATGCTGACTACTGCACATAATACTTCCTCTCTAACCCTAATAGCTTGTGAAACCCCCACACAGAGGTGTGAAATTCCTCAGCTTGAGGAGCCTCAAACATTAGAGCAATGGCCTAGGCAACAACACCTGAGACTTTTTTTAGCAAGATGGCATCTGCCAAAAGTGTGTTGAATAGACAAGGGTGAAAAGAAAAACAATTTGCAGGTTTTCTTTAAATGTGTTGTTTATTTTAAAGTGCAGGATACCCAAAACTGACATTTTAAGTTGAACATGCACGGCTAAATATATTACTAAAATTACAGATTTACATTTTAAAAAGGGGTTTAAGGATATTTTTGAGTCCTATCAGTTATTGTTGATTTCATGCTGACTGGCCTAGCTGTCAAGCCATTCCAAATCTTCTCCTTCTCCACCAAAATATTTTCTTTACACCCCATAGTCAAATAACAGTTCTTCCTGCACCGGAATGTCTCGTTGGGCAATGAAAAGGATAACGTTCCACACTTTGCCATCCTCTTCAAGTTGCTGAAGCTGACCCTTTATGTTGCTTCTCTTTCTGGAGTGGTTGATCATCCGTCCAATTGTGTCCTTCTCTGGGTGGCAAGGGCAGGGCACAGTCTTGGCATCTATGCAGCACGTTTTCCCTAATACATCCTTGTAGAAATATAGGTACCCCATCTCTTCTTCATCTGTTGCTGCCAAAAGTTATTTCCCCTGCTTCCCTGAGAGTGGGATACCGTGGTAGTCACAGACGACTTCCCCTTTAGCAAATTTCCGTGTTGTCATGACCTTTCTTCCTTTGACAGGGTCACTGGAAATGTACAGTCCTTTCCACTTCTTGGACTTCACCAGCTTCATAATTGCGTTGATGTCTTTTTTTGTGTCAGTGTTGCTTGAAGGTTGCCAGTAACGAAGGACATCCTCCACCTTCACTTTGTTCTTCTCCCAGTTCTGCCATTCAATGTATATCTCTACTTGACTGGCAGTGGGTTCTCTTCTGGGGAAGTGAGCTGTAACAACGCAAAGACAAACATAAATGTGTTATTATTCATTTCATTTAATTCAATAGCAGAAGCCCTTATCCAGGACTACTTACAGTCGTAGTTATGTGACTAAATCAAGTACATTCTCATAATACCTAATATGATCAAATTGTATTCAGTTTCCTGTATTTTAGCTGCATTTTACCGATCACATAATCCCATCTCATTTTCTCTTGCTGGCTTCTCCACTTGTCATAACAGTATCTCTCATGCCTTCCTGCAATCAGTAGTCTGTCCTTCTTCTTGATTGATTGTCCATCAACTGTGACAGGGAAGTGTTGATAGAAGAGGTTCAAGGCCTGTGCCTCATCCAACCTTTGGCTGCTGGACAATGCTCCTGTTCCATAACGTGTGCTTGCGCAGGAGGGGCATGCAGTCTCACTACTTGAAAAAGGGAAAATAACAAAAATATGTTAGCCATTTGTAACAACATTTACAAGACATCGTAATGGGTCATTTATATAATTCATGTAAATACTTACTCAGATTCACTGGACATGGCAACTTTGGAGATCAGCTTCAATCCCATGAAGGCATTTACTGGTGTCTTCAAGCGTTAGTGCCTGTCAGCTGTAGCAGGTGTATGGGCCAAGTAGTCAGCAACAAGTGCCTTCTCTGCATCTGTGAAGTTGGCTTTGGTATTTGTCTCAAAAACCTGTGTCGCTACCTGGCTGGTGATGTTGGGGATTTTTTTTTTCTTGTTCTTTCATCAGATACAGTTTTGGATTTAGAAAACTGTACTGTCAAAAAAGTATTGTGTAATGATAAAAAACAGCGTTGTTCTTAACAGTGTTCTACTTACTTGGCATGAAACCTTTGTAGGTCTTTGGAAGGGTTGTAGATGGCTTTTCCAGTTGTGGAAATTGAGAATCTCATCTTCTTCCACGTCATCAGAGTTTTGAAGAAAAGCTGGTCGAACGTGTCGGTAGTACACATCCAACCAACTTGCACACCTCCCTTGAGAGCCATTCGTTCAGCTACAACTGGAACTGTGACATATCAATAAAACATATGCCAAATAAGCAAATACGAATCAACATTATAACAAATATATGACATTAGTTAACTTACGGTCATATTTTTTACAACTCCAGCCCTTTGGAGATGTTTCAGCATGAGTAGAGACACCAGGTAGTACAGAACGAGCAGTTGTTCATTTTCACTCATGGCCTTCCAAATGACACCCAGAAAGTCTTTCTTGTCCACCTCCAAGATTGCCAAACATTCTTTTGGTGTCTTTTCAACTGTCACCATCTGTGTGTACCTGCAGAAAAACAATAATACATTAATGATTTGAAGAATGACAACAATACACACTTAAAATGTAAAAAACATTTCTGTGAGGACCAATTTTAAATATACACCTTTTCCCAGTAATTTCCTGAGACACCTGCTTGCTCATGGACTTCTGGAGGTCATTCATGCACTCTTGGAAATGCTTGAATTGCTCATACAAGCCCCTGTCTGTCTGGATGAGGTTCGTTGCAGCAGAGTTGTAGCGAAGAAATCTCTTCAGATTCTTCATGTAGTTTGCAATGGTTTGCTTCTTCTGTCGAATGTTTGCAAGCTTCGTAAAAAAGGACCTGCTTTTGTCCAAGTCATGGACAAAATCCAGGGATGGTTTGGTGGTCCTTAACATATTTGCAACCTGTACCTGTACATGAAAATGAAAATAATGTTAGTTACATAGTTAACAACTACTTTAGAATTGAGTAATTATCCTTAAAATATTTAAACTAAAGTAAAATTGCTGTACATACCTCCTGTTTGAAATTGGGAATGTTGTGGTCGTCGCTGAGATATTTGCCAAATCCAGCCAGCAGATCAGCATCCAGAGGGTGCTTTTGGTATAAACCACTGCTTTGCATCCCCTTTCTCAGTTTGGTGTCCCATTACTGGTTCTCTGGTCTGGAAAACATTTGGTATGCAGATTAGAATAAATAAAATAAATCCATGTTCACTTATATACTTATGTGTAGTACTTCTTTATGAGATTATTTATATGTGTATTTACTTACGGGTGGTACAAGGCAGACTGGTCATCCTCCATGTTGATGTCTGATTCTACATCTGCCGTTGTTGCCAACACATGAGCCACTTCCACTTGGCTGAAATAACATACAGATAATCAAAAACATTTATATTATATTACAATCAAACATAATTGGACAACAGTTAAAATGAGTTAAAATATTATGTAACTTGCATATATTATTTTATCAGTTTAAAAAATAGTTTACCCAGGTGTTTGTTTGTCTTCTGGCTTGTTCTTAACAATGTGACCAGTTTGATCAAGCTTCTGGATCAGGAGTCGGAGTGTGTCTTGTTGTGTAACGATACAGCTGAGTGAGCTGTAGTCAAAGATCCTGCCTTGCCAAAGATGCTCTATCATGGAATCTCGGGCAGCGGTGACTTATTGGTCAATCTCTTGTTTTGGTTTTAGCTTTCTGCACACTCTGTTGAGGTGTAGAGAGATGTTGGTTTATGTAAGACAGTAAATGCACAATAACTACATGTAATGAAGTTACTACTTAATTAAACATATACAGCATGATTTACAAACAAATAAAAACTGGGTTGCCAAGTGATTTCAAAAACATTTTGCACAATAAAAAGCAATATGTCAATACTTATACACCTATTATTAATAGTGCTAGCAGAGCTACGACTAACATTAATAACAGCAAGATAATAATAGTAATATACATTGAATAATTAAAAAGAGAACTTACCCTGCACCAGTAGCAGTTGCAGATGCCATCTTGGTCCAGAAGGAAGGAAGTAGTAGGAATATCTCAAAGAAATCTCTGCAGAATAAGGAAAAAGCAATAATCAACTGTGGCCTTTGCTCTCAGTTGGAAATTCTGTTCTGAACTAGATTATATTCTGTTTCCTTGGTCAATATATGTACAATCAGATAGGCCCAACCCTTTTCCACATAAAAATATTCCATTCAGGGTAAATTGACGCATTAGCAGATTAATTGATCACAGATCAACTGTTAATAGTTGCCAAGTCCCAATAAAATGGACATTAGGTAACATTATCATATGGTATAGAATATCACTTCACTCCTCACAATAGCTCTAGCACCTTTGTGTACTGTCCTCAGAATGTATTGCATTTGAAAAAAAGTTGAAAGGCTGGGAGGATCTTCTGTGGAGAAGATTTTCCCAGCCTTTCAACATTCAGTTTTCATAGGGAATGAATGGGAGTCGCGTCTCCCGCCCTAGCTCCCGAACCAAACCTCGCACAGCGACGGGTCTGGTACCTGCGTGTCTGGGAGTTCTAGCCAATCCGAGAAACTGGCGAGGAACTAGGGGACAAATCCGTGCCCATGTTAAACTGCCATACAGAATGAATGGGATTCCCACCATTACTCTATTTCGAAAAAAGTTGAAAGGCTGGGAGGATCTTCTGTGGAGAAGATCTTCCCAGCCTTTCAATCTACCTCCTCCCTGACCAACAGAATAATGCATGGAGAATGGCTTGTTAGGGTTAGGTAGGTAATGGTATGTATCCATGTGTAGTCTGAATTTAATATATTTCCAGATTATGGTTGGGAGGCATATAAAGAGCAACATATGTGAAGAGCAGCTGTTTCTGACGTTTTTGGGGCAAGATATTGACATCCAGAAAGGTCTTTGCCTGCTGCCCTAAATTCAACCTGATGCCTATGTGGGTTATGATTGCCATATCAAACTGTCTTCAATGACAACCCATCAGGCTACTATAAGGATTACCTCTGTGGATTTTAAGCTTCCTGGAGCAACCGGAAGTGGTTAAATTGACCCTAAATGTGGTTTTGATTTCACTCTCTGCAGTCAGTGAAAAACACTGCATTCAACCCTCTGTAAATCAGTCAGTTCTTCATGTAAAGACTTGAAACTCCGGAATCTATAAAAGCGTGTTCTGGTTGTCACAGCTTCCTGTAACAACCGGAAGTGCTTAAATTGGGGTCATAGGGGCGGTTAAAAAGGTCACATCTTTCCAAAATATAACATGTGTGATTAGGCAACCCTCATGAACCGGTAAATAGCAGAAAACTGGGTTTTTATTAGGGTTTTTTTGAGAGCACAGCCTACTCCATGGAACTATATACCTCCAGGCCTACACCCCCTGCCCGGTCACCAGGTGCACTCCTGGTAACCCGTCGATCACCAGGTGCACTCCTGGTAACCAGTCCGGTCACCCATGCCTGACAGCATGGATGTGTGTTTTAGTATAATATAATAATATAAATAATATAATAATAATAATATATAATATAATATAATATAATATGCCATTTAGCAGACGCTTTTATCCAAAGCGACTTACAGTCGTGCGTGCATACATTTTTTTTTGTGTATGGGTGGTCCCGGGGATCGAACCCACTACCTTGGCGTTACAAGCGCCGTGCTCTACCAGCTGAGCTACAGAGGACTAGTGGGAGTAGTGTGTTTTGGAAATAGAATGCATTTGACTAGAGGCGACATCATTGTGACTGTTTTTGAAACAGAATGTGTTTGACTAGGAGCTGAAGCAAGGTAAGAGTTGGAGGAGTATTTTAGTGGGAGAATAGCTTTTTTGAAATAGAATGTGTTTGACTAGAGCCTGACAGCATGGATGTGTGTTTTAGTGGGAGTAGTGTGTTTTGGAAATAGAATGCATTTGACTAGAGGCGACATCATTGTGACTGTTTTTGAAACAGAATGTGTTTGACTAGGAGCTGACAGCAAAGTAAGAGTTGGAGGAGTATTTTAGTGGGAGAAGAGCTTTTTTGAAAAAGAATGTGTTTGACTAGAGCCTGACAGCATGGATGTGTGTTTTAGTGGGAGTAGTGTGTTTTGGAAATAGAATGCATTTGACTAGAGGCTGACAGCATGGGAGGAGTGGAGGGAGTGGTCTCAGATGTGTTTATAAGCAGCAAATAAGCAGCCTGGAGCATTGTACTTTCTGGATAACTGAAGTGATTGTGTAAAGGTATTTATTTACTTATTTAAGTTATTTGACTTTTCAATTATATAGATGGCTCCAGTGCGTTCTCTATTTCGTTCATGTCCACTTTGCTTTAAGGTTGTGGTTGGCTTCAGTCAGCACCTTAGGCAAGTACACAACGTTTGGAACACTGAGAGGATTCTCCTTTGTAATTGGCAGTCGGGCCGTGTAAATATCAGGCAGGAGCGGTGTCCAGTGACAGGATGCTCCACCCATGTCAGCAGGCTGGACCGGCATATGGACTCCCATACAGAGCACAGAGGAGACAGGCTTTAGAGGAGGTGAAGAGACGTCTGACGATGGAGAGGCTGGCGGCATTGAGGGCGTCGATCCCTGCCATCCCATTGGCCAACGATTTTGATATTGTGGAGACTGCGAGGCAAGAAGAAGAGGAGGATAACTTTTTAGATACTTTTGCAGAGGAAGAGGAGGAAGAGGGCTGCACATATGATTACTGCCACGCACCACTTTTGAGGCTGCAGAAAGCTGTGAAAGAGAGGGATGAGGCCCTGACCAAGAGAAGTGAGACCATCATATCCATTAAAGAGGACAACCTGAAGCTCATCTCTGAGCTGCATAGAGTGAGGAAGAGGTACCAGCTACTGAAAAGGCAGATGGGGATTCTCAGGGTGTCCGGCAAAGGAGAGGTCGGCAAAGAGGTCCCTCAGCTTTCAGGCCGAGGCAGACACAGCCCAAGAGGAGCTGCAGCTGGACCAAGTGACAGGTTCAGGGGACCAGACAGAGGAGGCTACAGCGTCCGGATCTGGCAGCATACTTATCTTCCCGGGCTCTTCCATTAGTAAGTACTGTTTCTTTAAATAGTGGCAAGTGTTTGTGTTGGAAAGTTTTTTTTTTAAACAGCCTGACTGATTCATGTTGCCTCATGAGATTGTAATTCTTGTCTTATGTTTCTTTGACAGGTGTGTTTCTTGAGGGATTCAGGAAGACCTGTGAGGGACCCAATCCAAATTATAAACTAAGGGAAAATTGTGCCAGAATGATCAAAAGGGTGACGCAATTTTTTAACTACATGGCGAAGGATGAGACCTACCAGTCCAATCTCCTTTTCCTCACTAACCATGACAAAATCAGGGGATAAGCAGAGTTCTTTCTTTTTAGTCTCAGCAGCGTTCATTAACAATGCAGTAATTGATTGTATGATGTGTGTGTGTGTTTGTGTGTGTATTTTTTTTTGATGGGTTCAATCCCTCCAAAAGACAAAGGCAATCACCACAGTCAACCACTACACCTTGACTGTCGGCGCCTTTCTTAAATATGCCGAGGAGACCCCTCCACCTGCATGCCGGCTGACGAAAAATCAATGGAAGGGGATCAACCGGTTGATGAAGGGGATCAACAAGTCCATGAAACGCCCAGTTTCCATTCACCAGGTAAAGGTTAAAGACAGCAAAGAAGCCAAGGGGGTTTCCAGAAAGACCCTGCTGGAGTGCCAGTCTCTTGCCAAGGCCAAGATCCCAGAAGTGCTGAGTAAGTGTTTCTAAATCTGTGATGTCACTGTTATTACACACTTATAAACGTCAGACATGTATAGCGTGCAGTGTGAAGATGCCTGTTATTATTTTCATGTCCCCACAGAAACCTTGGAAGAAACAAGGACACAGAGAAATCAGTACCAGTTTTATGGATACCTGTGTGTCTATTTTACCTCCATATACGGCCATAGACCGGGCCTGTATAAGAACATGTTGGTGAAGGAGGCAAAATGTGACCAGTCTGGGATGTATCTCATCAGGTGTAAGTCTATAAATGTACACCTGAATGTGTTTATTTGTTGGTTTTGTTGGTTGGTTGGTTGTTTTTGGAAACAATTGCAGTCGCCTGCGTCATTTGTGTGTTTTTGTGTGTGTTTATTCTGTTCAATTTCTAATAGGGGAACACAAAACGAATAGAGACCATGGCATGGTCCAGATGTCGCTGACAAAGGATGAGTACACTTGGTTTACAGACTTCCTCAAATTCAAACACTGCCTCCCAGGGGGAAAGAAGTCCCAGCACTTATTTTTCAATTCCACAAACACTCAGCTGAAGAACCTGCCTGCCTACCTGAGGGAGGTGTGGAAGGAGATGGGTCTGCCTGAAACTCCTTCCTTCACTGACCTGCGGACCTCCATTGTCACTCATGTAAGTCAGATTAGATATGAATAGAAGTATTGTAAGATCCTATTCCACTGTTGTCTGAAATAATATCAATACATTATTTTATTTTTTGTGTGTGTGTGTGGGTCTTTTTTGCTTGTGTCTTACAGGTCAAAAACATGCTCCCGAAGGCTGACAGGGAAAGGGTGGCCAACTTCATGTGCCACGACATCCAGACGGCAGACAAATTTATGCCATCAATTTAAATCCGGCCCAAGCCAGTGAAACCAGGGCACTCTTCCAGGCAGCATTAAAGGGAGAAGATACCTCTGTCGCCGCCGAGAACCAGGCCTCTTCAAAAAAAAAGCGGAAGGCGAGAGAGGACTCCCTCTCCGAGGGGAGCACCACCCCCGAAGAGACCAAGGTGATGTACCAGGAGTCTGGCACGTCCTCCAGGGACTCGGAGGAGGAAGAGGTCAAGGATGAGGAACAGACGGCCAGACAACCTGTGGTAAGATCAGCTATTCCGACACCACACATTACATTACCAAAATGTGCTTGTACACCATGTAACAGTCAAACGTGCATTTTTGTATATATATATATATATATATATATATATATATATATATATATATATATATATATATATATACAGTGGGGAAAAAAAGTATTTAGTCAGCCACCAATTGTGCAAGTTCTCCCACTTAAAAAGATGAGAGAGGCCTGTCATTTTCATCATAGGTACACGTCAACTATGACAGACAATTTGAGAAAATTTTTTCCAGAAAATCACATTGTAGGATTTTTAATGAATTTATTTGCAAATTATGGTGGAAAATAAGTATTTGGTCAATAACAAAAGTTACTCAATACTTTGTTATATACCCTTTGTTGGCAATGACACAGGTCAAACGTTTTCTGTAAGTCTTCACAAGGTTTTCACACACCGTTGCTGGTATTTTGGCCCATTCCTCCATGCAGATCTCCTCTAGAGCAGTGATGTTTTGGGGCTGTCGCTGGGCAACACGGACTTTCAACTCCCTCCAAAGATTTTCTATGGGGTTGAGATCTGGAGACTGGCTAGGCCACTCCAGGACCTTGAAATGCTTCTTACGAAGCCACTCCTTGGTTGCCCGGGCGGTGTGTTTGGGATCATTGTCATGCTGAAAGACCCAGCCACGTTTCATCTTCAATGCCCTTGCTGATGGAAGGAGGTTTTCACTCAAAATCTCACGATACATGGCCCCATTCATTCTTTCCTTTACACGGATCAGTCGTCCTGGTCCCTTTGCAGAAAAACAGCCCCAAAGCATGATGTTTTCACCCCCATGCTTCACAGTAGGTATGGTGTTCTTTGGATGCAACTCAGCATTCTTTGTCCTCCAAACACGACGAGTTGAGTTTTTACCAAAAAGTTATATTTTGGTTTCATCTGACCATATGACATTCTCCCAATCCTCTTCTGGATCATCCAAATGCACTCTAGCAAACTTCAGACGGACCTGGACATGTACTGGTTTAAGCAGGGGGACACGTCTTGCACTGCAGGATTTGAGTCCCTGGCGGCGTACTGTGTTACTGATGGTAGGCTTTGTTACTTTGGTCCCAGCTCTCTGCAGGTCATTCACTAGGTCCCCCCGTGTGGTTCTGGGATTTTTGCTCACCGTTCTTGTGATCAGTTTGACCCCACGGGGTGTGATCTTGCATGGAGCCCCAGATCGAGGGAGATTATCAGTGGTCTTGTATGTCTTCCATTTCATAATAATTGCTCCCACAGTTGATTTATTCAAACCAAGCTGCTTACCTATTGCAGATTCAGTCTTCCCAGCCTGGTGCAGGTCTACAATTTTGTTTCTGGTGTCCTTTGACAGCTCTTTGGTCTTGGCCATAGTGGAGTTTGGAGTGTGACTGTTTGAGGTTGTGGACAGGTGTCTTTTATACTGATAACAAGTTCAAACAGGTGCCATTAATACAGGTAAAGAGTGGAGGACAGAGGAGCCTCTTAAAGAAGAAGTTACAGGTCTGTGAGAGCCAGAAATCTTGCTTGTTTGTAGGTGACCAAATACTTATTTTCCACCATAATTTGCCAATAAATTCATAAAAAATCCTACAATGTGATTTTCTGGATTCTTTTTTCTAAATTTGTCTGTCATAGTTGACGTGTACCTATGATGAAAATTACAGGCCTCTCTCATCTTTTTAAGTGGGAGAACTTGCACAATTGTTGGCTGACTAAATACTTTTTTCCCCCACTGTATATACAGTGGGGAGAACAAGTATTTGATACACTGCCGATTTTGCAGGTATTCCTACTTACAAAGCATGTAGAGGTCTGTAATTTTTTATCATAGGTACACTTCAACTGTGAGAGACGGAATCTAAAACAAAAATCCAGAAAATCACATTGTATGATTTTTAAGTAATTAATTTGCATTTTATTGCATGACATAAGTATTTGAGACATCAGAAAAGCAGAACTTAATATTTGGTACAGAAACCTTTGTTTGCAATTACAGAGATCATATGTTTCCTGTAGGTCTTGACCAGGTTTGCACACACTGCAGCAGGGATTTTGGCCCACTCCTCCATACAGACCTTCTCCAGATCCTTCAGGTTTCGGGGCTGTCGACGGGGCAATACGGACTTTCAGCTTCCTCCAAATATTTTCTATTGGGTTCAGGTCTGGAGACTGGCTAGGCCACTCCAGGACCTTGAGATGCTTCTTACGGAGCCACTCCTTAGTTGCCCTGGCTGTGTGTTTCGGGTCGTTGTCATGCTGGAAGAGCCAGCTACGACCCATCTTCAATGCTCTTACTGAGGGAAGGAGGTTGTTGGCCAAGATCTCGCGATACATGGCCCCATCCATCCTCCCCTCAATACGGTGCAGTCGTCCTGTCCCCTTTGCAGAAAAGCATCCCCAAAGAATGATGTTTCCAACTCCATGCTTCACGGTTGGGATGGGTGTTCTTGGGGTTGTACTCATCCTTCTTCTTCCTCCAAAACACAGCGAGTGGAGTTTAGACCAAAAAGCTATTTTTTTGTCTCATCAGACCACACAACCTTCTCCCATTCCTCCTCTGGATCATCCAGATGGTCATTGGCAAACTTCAGACGGGCCTGGACATGCGCTGGCTTGAGCAGGGGAACCTTGCGTGTGCTGCAGGATTTTAATCCATGACGGCGTAGTGTGTTACTAATGGTTTTCTTTGAGACTGTGGTCCCAGCTCTCTTCAGGTCATTGACCAGGTCCTGCCGTGTAGATCTGGGCTGATCCCTCACCTTCCTCATGGTCATTGATGCCCCACGAGGTGAGATCTTGCATGGAGCCCCAGACCGAGGGTGATTGACCGTCATCTTGAACTTCTTCCATTTTCTAATAGTTGTGCCAACAGTTGTTGCCTTCTCACCAAGCTGCTTGCCTATTGTCCTGTAGCCCATCCCAGCCTTGTGCAGGTCTACAATTTTATCCCTGATGTCCTTACACAGCTCTCTGGTCTTGGCCATTGTGGAGAGGTTGGAGTCTGTTTGATTGAGTGTGTGGACAGGTGTCTTTTATACAGGTAACGAGTTCAAACAGGTGCAGTTAATACAGGTAATGAGTGGAGAACAGGAGGGCTTCTTAAAGAAAAACTAACAGGTCTGTGAGAGCCGGAATTCTTACTGGTTGGTAGGTGATCAAATACTTATGTCATGCAATAAAATGCAAATTAATTACTTAAAAATCATACAATGTGATTTTCAGGATTTTTGTTTTAGATTCCGTCTCTCACAGTTGAAGTGTACCTATGATAAAAATACAGACCTCTACATGCTTTGTAAGTAGGAAAACCTGCAAAATCGGCAGTGTATCAAATACTTGTTCTCCCCACTGTATATATATATATATATATATATATATATATATATATATATATATATATATATATATATATATATATATATATATATATATATAATAATATATATATATATGTTCTCTTCTGTGTTTGCTGTGCCTGCAGACACCCTCCAAGTTGACCATGCCTGAGCTGGAGCAGTACCATACCCCGAGCAAGAAGCAGCTGATCCGCAGGCGCCGCATGGTGGTCGCCGTCAGCCCCCTGCTAGTCTCACCCATCAAATTGAAGAGCAAGTCGCCCCTCACCTCCCCCATTGTCACGATGCAAGGTATGCAGCAGGTGAATTCTAATAAAGACCGACTCAAAGAAGCCATTGCCTCAAGGAGGAGGAAGATGGATGAGAAGGTGCACAAGGAAAGAGGGGAGCCCTCTGGCAGCCAGAAGGAAGGGGAGCCGACCCACTTCAAGACTCAACAAGGGGAGGAAGGAAACAGCAGCACCTCTTAAAGACTCTCTCACATTTACACTGTTCTTATTTTTGTGTTGTGTGGTTTTCTATTTTAGTGTGCTTGTTCAGATCATAAAATGTGTGTAATTTATTCAAACTGTCTAATCTATTTTAAATGTTGGTGTGATGCTTTATAATGTTCCAAGGTTTGCTCTGTTTAATAAAAAATGTTTTTGAGTAATTCATTGTGTTGTTGTGCTTTTTTAAAGGTTTGGATTTGCTCTGTGTCACTTATATTATATTCAACCTGCACTGTCTTGTCTTTATTGTCTGTGAATGTTGGTTAAAATAAATAATCTTAATTAATTTCTCTCTGTTATTTATCAGAGAGAAATTACTTAGGAAATAGTTCATTTCAAAACCTTCTCAGTGTGAACACAATGCAGCTGTCAACTAGGTTTATTGTTGGTTTGACTTAGTGTTTTCAGAGGTTTATGTCCTGAAATAATGGTGTTTTTTCAACTTGGTAGCTTCATTTAGCACCTATATCCACTCTATTATTTTGTGTTCCTTAACTTAGTTTGGTTCATTTAAAAATAAGAATGCAATAACACATTAACACTACTTTACATGGAAGTCAGCAGGGCCACAAGGGAGAAGGCCCAAGTTAATAGGTCTGTCTGTGTGTGTGTGTGAGTGAAGCTGTCCTACAGGGGGGCAGAGCAGGCAGCCCCTGTGGAGGCAGGACACACTCTCCCCCCTTTCTTCTAGCCTGCTGCACCTCTGAAGGTCCAGGGAGTGAGCTGTACTCTCAGGCCCATGGGAGATGTCTGTTACTAGGCAGGGAGTGTAGAAATAGAGGCATGGAGCTCCAGAGGTCACAAGGTCAATGTGGGCCTGCATGGAAGTCAGCAGGGCATGAGGGAGAAGGCCCAAGTGAATAGGTGTGTCTGTGTGTTTGAGAGTGAAACTGTCCTACAGGGGGGAAGAGCAGGCAGCCCCTGTGGAAGCTGGCCACTCTCTGGAGGTCCAGAGAGTAAGCTGTACTCTCAGGCCCTTGGGAGAGGTTTTTTACTAGACAGGGAGTGTAGAAATAGAGGCATTTAGCTCCAGAGGTCACAAGGTCAATGTGGGCCTGCATGGAAGTCAGCAGGGCATGAGGGAGAAGGCCAAAGTTAATAGGTGTGTCTGTGTGTGTGTGTCTGTGTCTGTCTATGTCTGTCTGTGTGTGTCTGTCTGTCTGAGAGTGAAACTGTCCAACAGGTGGGCAGAGCAGGCAGAGCAGGCAGCCCCCATGGAGGCAGGCCACTCTCTCCCCCCTTTCTTTTGGCCTGCTGTCCCTCTGGAGTTCCAAGTGGGTAAGCTGTACTCTCAGGCCCATGGGAAGTGTCTTTTGAACAGGCAGGGAGTGCACAATTAGAGACATGGAGCTCCAGAGGTCACAAGGTCAATGTGGGCCTGCATGGAAGTCAGCTGAGCCACAAGGGTGCAACAGCTTTAACAGAATCCAAAAGCCGAGTGTCGTTATAATGGACTTGTATGTTTGCCATATGAAATACATACTGGCATTGGTAATGTTTCATATGGCAAACATACAAGTCCATTTGCAATACATTTCAATGGGCATTTATTATCACCAATTGGACATGCTGTAACATGCCAATGCCAATATGAAACATTGCCAATGCCAATATGTTATACTGGCATTGGTTGTATTTCATATTGCAAATGTACAAGTACATTTGGAATATGTTTCAATGGGCATTTATTATCAGCCAAATGGACATGCTGAAATCTACACCAATGAGTAAGGGAGAGGATCCACTATCATTTGTTGGCCAGCCCGAGTTCAATAATCTTGAAAATGTGGCTTTTAAGCTTTGTAAGAGCGTGTTACAGCATAAATAAATGCCCATTGTAGATATTGCTATTGGACAGTGTCCATTACACATCATTCATTAACCCACATGAGGCCTTACGTGAGTAATAACACCTACTAGGCCTCGTTTGCCATAGTAGGCTAGCATTAGATTAGAACATGGATATAAGATTTTACTCTTGACTTTGGCGACTATTATTGCACATAAAGGGCTGGCAGTGTGAATTTTGGGGTGGCACGGAGAGGCCAGGCCTCCCGTCCAATGGCCGACGGAGGAGGCCTCCGCAACGGCCCAATCGGGGTGGTGGGGAGATGGTGTCCAATCAGCAGACGCCACGGCTGGCTTTATAAACTTCACATAGGCATTTCGAGGCTATACTCCGACTGTCAAAGAAGGAAGCAAGACAGCAAAAAACAAGCAACATTTTTTGTTAAAAGTGCCAAATTCAATAAAGAGAGTCGGAGCAGAGGTGCGAGCGCTAATCTCTTTGCGGAGATGGCGGACCCAAAAGGGTACAGGGCGATTCCCAGGATGGGGATCACAAATGCGATAAGGTTCGCATGGAGGGAGAAGGAGATGGAGCCCTTTGGAAGGGAGACTTTCGGGAGGACCATACTGATGGGGGTCCTGAAGCTGGCGGTAAAAGACGTGCTGTGCCTCCAGGTGAATCCCCTAGAAGGGGCCTATGATGTGGTGTTGCACACAGAGCCGAAGCATGACGAGGTTATGGGAAGGGTAAAGGAGATCGAAATGCTAGACCGATGTGCCACTATGAGTGGCAAGCCTGGCGAGGAACAGCTTCAGGGTGGTGACTGTCAACATGTATAATCTGCATGTGAAGGAAGAGGAGGTGAGGGCCTTTCTGGGGAGATACATGGACAATGTCTCCTCAGCAAGGCTCCTCAAGGACACGTTAGGGTTCTGGAATGGGAGGAGGAGTTTCCAGGCCTTATTGAAGGAAGACCCAGGGGGCCTGGGGGGGTACCTTCATCCTCCAGTGCTGTTCTCCCTGGGGGCTGATAGGGGGCCATTATTTTATGCCCGTCAGCCTCCATTCTGCAGGCGCTGCATGAAATATGGTCATAATTTCGCCTCATGTGGAGGGAGGAAATGCAGGGTGTGTGGGTCAGGGGCGCACGAGGCAAAAGACTGTGACGAGTCGAAGAAATGCCACGGGCGTGGATCGTCTGCACACGTATGGAGGGACTGCATGGCTTGCCACAAGTCGTATGCAGCGGCTGCAGGGGGGGAGCAGGTGCAGGATCGGGGAAAGGAGGAGGAAGAGGAGAGGGAGTTCCAGACCCGAGCAAAGGGCCAGAGGGAAGCCCAGCTGCAACGGAGGAGGAGCCGGGAAAAGCAGCGGGAAGAGAGGAGGACTGGCAGAGGACGGCCGGAAAAGGGCCGGAAGGAGAGGTGGGACCGGGGACAGAGACGGAGGGGAGAGTGGGAGAGGAGGTGCCGGATCGGAAGGAGACGGAGGGAGAGGAGGACGGGGAGGAGCCAGCCACGGCCCCAGTAGGAGAGGAGAAGGGGGGAGAGATGAGGCCGGAGTGGGGGGACAGTGAGATGCCGAGGGCCCGGGGGGACGAGATGGGGGAGTTTTTGGGGGTCAGGGGGGGCTGGCTCCTCCCCCTCCTCTCCCCACTGCCTGTGTCGCCGATGAAGAGAGGGAAGAGGAGGGGGTGATCCAATGACAGGAAGAGGGAAAAGGGTGGTGAGGGGGTGGCCAAGAGGGTCATGGGGGAGAAAGGCAGTGCGGGGGAAGAATCTCCTGTGACCTCGTTGCCCCCCCCTCAAACCACAGGGGGCGGAGGGCTCTGGATTCCCTGCACTTTTCCCAACCGGTTTCGGTTTGGGGAGGTTGGAAGAGGATGGTGGGGAGCCCAGGATGCAGGGAACCCAGGAACCAAACACCATTCCCGCATCCTGGGTGGGGGAGATGGAGGGGAGTGGGGGGGCATCTGAGGGGGAGTCGGAGTCCCCACAGGAGGAGATGGAGCAGGGGAGCATCAGGTTAGCCTCCTGTTTTGTTTTTGTGTTTTGGGGTAAGACATTTGTGATGGGTTTAATGTATTATGGCAGGGGCTATTTTTGTTACTGTAAATGTGAGGGGAATAAGGGAGGATGTTAAGAGAAGGGCGGTTTTCGGGTATTTAGAGGAGGTGGGTTTTGATGTTTGTTTTATACAGGAGGTTAACCTAAGGGATAGTGGGGATGTTTTAAGGTTTAAGAGGGAGTGGGACAAGGGTGAGTCAGTTTGGGGCATGGGGGGGTTCATTCATCGGGGGTGGAAATAGGGAGGTGAAGGTGGAGGGCACATTTGTGGTTATGCAGGGTAGAGTACTGGGAGCGGATGTCACGATAAGAGAGAGCAGGTACAGAGTTATTGTGGTGTATGGGCCACAGTTGGCGGTGGGGGCAGGAGGGAGATGGTGGACTGCTTGGCGCCGCTGTGTGCTACAAATAGACACTTGGTGATAGTGGAGGATATCAATATAGATATAGGGAGGGGGAGAGATAGTAGTGCAGGAGCCATTGCCAGACTAATGGCATGCCATGGTCTGGTGGATGGGGGCCTGCACACTGTTCCGACGATGGCATGGCCAACATGGCGCAACTCTAGGGGGGGGTCGAGCGGAGGCTCAACTATATTTTCTTATCTAGGTCTCTGGGTCAGTTTTCTGGGCGCTTTTTGCCTGTGTTCTTTTCGGACGACGACGGGGTGCTTCTGCAGTTGGGGGCACCAGTCTGCCTCTTCGGTAGGGGGTACTGGAAGTTAGAACGGGAGGTGCTGGATGGGCAGGCTTTCGTCAATGCTTTTGTTGATCTTTTTAGGGGGCTTGAGGGCCTCCGGTCTATGTGTGAGGGGGTGTTAGAGTGGTGGGAAATAGTAAAGGTGAGGATGAGGGGTTTTATAATAGGACAGTGGAAGAAGAAAAAGAGGGAGGAAAGGAGGGAGGTGGATCATATCCAGAGGCTGCTAGAACTCGAGCTTGAGGCAGGCAACCTCGGCGGGTCGGTAGACTGGGAGAGATCCACTGCCCTAAAGGCGCAGCTAAGGGAGGTGCATGAGCGGAAGGCTCACGCTTTCCTGATGCGTGCGCATAGTGGTTTTATAGAACACAACGAAACATGTTCGGCCGTGTTCTTTAAATCAGTAAGGGGAAGACAGAGTAGGAAGGTAATGTAAGGGGGGTAGGGAAGAAAGCGGTAGAGTAGTGAGAGAGACGGAGGAAATGGTCAGGGTGACCACTGACCATTTTCAGGTTTTCTTTCAGGAAAGGGCAGTAGATGTAGAGCAGGGAAACATGTTTTTAGAACACCTGTCCCTGCAATTGCCGTAGGATATTAGAGAAGTGATAGAGGATCAGAACTCCCTCGAAGAGGTTGAGAGAGCCCTCAGGAGGATGGGAAAAGAGAAGGTGCCCGGGATGGATGGGCTGCCGGCTTAGTTTTACCTCAAGTTTTGGGGGATACTTGGACCGGTAGTTCTCAAAGTCTTGAAGGCCATCTTCGAGACGGGGGTCCCGGGGGGATCGATGGCCGTAGGTGTGCTGTCACTTCTTTACAAGAAGGGGGATGCCACAGACCTTGGCAATAGGCGGCCATTGACCATGCTGTGCGTAGACTACAAGCTGCTTGCGAAGGTCCTAGCAGACCGGTTGCGCACAGCCCTTCCCTACGTTGTCCACGAGGTTCAGACGTGTGGGGTAGAGGGCTGCTCTATTAGGTGGAACCTGCAGTTGATTAGGGACTCCATCGCTTGGGTAGAGGATAGAGGGCTGCCTTTAATGGTAGCAGCGCTTGATCAGGCAAAAGTCTTTGATCGCGTGAATAGATATTTTATTTTCAGGGTGTTAGGTAGTTTAGGATTTGGGAAGAAGTTTATAGGGTGGATCCATACTTTATATGTTGGAGCGGGGTGCCGGGTTAGCGTAAACGGTCACATGGGTGACTTTTTTGACCTCTCGTCTGGAATAAGGCAGGGGTGCCCGCTCTCGGCCCTCCTCTTGGTTCTGTACATAGAGCCTCTGGGGGCTGCCATTAGGGCGGACACAGGGGTGGAGGGCTTGTTGATCCCTGAAAGTGGTGGGCTGTATGTTAAGTTGATGCAGTATGCCGACGACACTTCCTTGCTGCTTTGCAAGTGCCTGACCACGTCCCTTGTCATTATTGGAGATTTCACCCGAGTGCCAGGAGCGGGTCTTAACCACGCAAAGTCTGCCGTTAAGTTCTTCAGAAGATGGTGTGGTAGGATGGATGTGCCCGGGGGGTTCTCTCTCTGTAACGGGGCCCTGAAAATTCTCGGGGTCCATTTTGAGACCTCCGGCATCGCAGTGGTACAGAAGAAGCTGTGGCCTCTCGCTCTGGTTAAGGGCGGGCGGGGGAAAGGAGGCCAACCTCCCCAACCCCGCCTAGCCACTAGCCTCTGCGTAAAACAAGAGACTGTTTACTGGCAGGATCAACCAGGTAATGGACTTAAATCCATTACCTGGTTGATCAAAACTGGCACCGACGGTGGGCGTTTCCGGACACCGTCAGGTCAAGCGAGGAGGATCTTCCACAGTCCTATATTCCAGGGACTCTGGGGGGGAAAAATTACGGGAGATCAGATCACCAGTGCGGCCAAGTCAGACTCAAGCACAAAATACGTGAAGGGCAATCGGGAGAAGCTCAAACTTGAACAAACCCCGGTTTAGCCAACCGAGAAAACGTCGCCGCCTAAAAAATGTTCAGTCCATAAGCCTGGATTCCCCCAGACAGCCGGATGCTGTGGGTGAGCGAATTAATGATTCCTTCCAGGGCATCGAATAACGGAGGAAGGAAGGTTGTGTTGCCACCACAGCCAGCTCGGTCCAAACCATATCCTGCCACAGACCCTCTTCCAGCCAAGCCTTCAGCCATCGACACCATGCTCATCATAATCCTGGAACAAGAACTGAGCTGTGGGTTATGTGGTGAAATACTTAAACGGGTGGGTGGCGTCGTCAGACACTTTAAGATCCGCCATAGTCTGGTGAAAGTCCTATACAAATGCAGCTCTTGTGGGCGTTCCGGCCCCAGTAGTCATGCAATCTCCTGTCACGTTCCTAAGTGTAACGGTGTGACAGAGACCAGGGTTGCGGCTGCGGCAGCTTTCGCATCGAATATTGCCCAAAAAGCTTCGGTTTTGGGGTTGGCCTCTCCCATCATAAGCAGCATGTCAACCTAGCCCTTTATTGCCAGCAAAAGTCAGAGGAAGCGAGAGCAATCAAAGGAAAGCGGAACGGAAGGGAAAATACCAAAGAGGGCTGGACGGAATGGGAAGAGTAAGAGATGAACCGCCGGTATGAACTATTCGAGGGCCACAAAGCAATCCATAGCATGGTCGAGAGGGGCCTACAGGGGAGGACCCGAGAGCAGGTGAGGTATAAAACAAGGACGCCTGAGAAAGACAACGACCCGAAGCAATGGTCCCGCGGAAGCCTCTGTGGTGAACAAAGAACCCAGATGGCTGTCCAACCCAGGTGAAACACCACCCTCAATACATGGGGTCCGCGACAAACTCCAAGCTGCGGTTGAGGCCAACATGGGGATGGATGGTGATCTCGAAATCGGGACCAGCACATATTCTTTGAGGGGTGTGTATCAGAATTGTGCACAGATTGAGCCCTCGTCACTGGAAATACAGAAGTTGCTGGGAAAAGTTGCGGGACAGTATGGGAAGAGCGATACGGTGGAAAGTAGGCCTAGGAGCGGGAATAAGAAATGGAAAGTAAAGAGGGGGGTCTTCCATCGACAACAGATGTTGTTTGACAAAGATCAGTCCAAACTGGCGTCCCTAATCTTAGACGGAGAGGTGAAAGGTTTGTGTGCCATCCCCATGCCAGAACTCACTCTGGCCTTGGCTGACTGATGGCGGACCACAAAGCCTTTCAATGGGCTGGGCCAATTCCACACAGAAGGAGGGGCCAACAATGTTGAATTCCTGCATCTGATCTCAGCAATGGAGGTATATGAAAACCTCAAAGAAATGAAAAAGGGCACAGCAGCGGGACCAGATGGAGTGACCAGAGAAAGTCTGTTAAGTTGGGACCCTAAAGGAGACAAGTTGGCTAGCTTATTCTCAATGTGGCTGGTGACAGGGGCCCTACCATCGACCTTCAAATAGTGCCGCACTAACCTAATACCAAAAACGTCTGATTCAGTAGAGCGGAAGCAGATTGGAGGATGGAGGCCGATCACTATCGGATCTGTAGTGGCACGGCTCTTCTCAAGGATTATTATAGCCAGGCTGGCGCATGCCTGCCTGATAAATCCGTGACAGAGGCTCTTCATATACGCCCCGGGGTGTTCAGAAAACTTGATGTTGCTCCAGGGGCTCATCAAGCAGAGTAAAAAACAGACACCTCTAGCAATGGTATTTGTGGACTTTGCGAAGACCTTCGGCTCGGTATCACACGAGCACCTTCAGGGTGTTCTAGGGCAAAGGGGCCTCCTCCAGCACATTGTGGAGCTAATGGGGAGCACCTATGAGAACAGCACAACAAGGATCATCATAGACGGAGTGAAATCCTCGATGATTGACATGTCGGTCAGTGTTAAGCAAGGTGATCCAATGTCACCGCTGCTATTCAATCTGGCCCTGGAAGATACTTCTTCTTCCAAGAAGAACATGCATCTTCTTGGAAGAAGATGGCCCAGGCTGCCTATTTAAAACAGCTTTTTCAACAGTTGAAGATATCAGTTTGTTAACTTTGATCATTTCATGTACTTCTGCATTGTTATTTTATTGATGTTCAAATTTTAGACATTTTTGCTTTTCGGGATCTGGTTCCTCGCCAGTATATCCGATCAGCTCGAACTATCAATGTGTTTATCTGGTCCTCCCGGACACGTAGATACTTGAACAATTACTGTGCGATGTTCTGGTCACGAGATAGAGCGGGATTCGTGTTCAACCAGGGGAGCCCGTGGCTAGTTATTAACATTCTTCGAATCATGAATGTATTATTGTTTTTCTGCAGGTACACACAGATGGTGACAGTCACGAAGACACCAAAATAATGTTTGGCAATCTTGGAGGTGGCCAAGAAAGACTTTCTGGGTGTCATTGGTAAAGACACTGTAGTGTCTGAAGGTCTATTGATTTTGCTGATGTTTGCAAATGGTGTAATAGATGAACTTTACTCTGCTTTGCTGAAGCATTTGGAAAAGCATTGCTACATAGGTTTCTTGGAATAGAGGACATTTGGAGATATGTGAAAGCCGGGGATTGGTTTATTAAAATCACGCCATACTATGTCACATAGGATATAAATACCGTGTCTTAAACAAAGGACTGGGAGAGAGACAACATATTGGATCAACAGATTGGCCGTTTCTCTCCAGATATAACTGCAGATATCTGTAAATTAATACTGTGAACTTTGATACAATAAATCTTTATAATCAAAGAACAGTGTAAGCGGACTTCTTATCATCACAGCATAATTAGCAACGCTGTCTTGGACACCACATTTTAATGGCGACGAGGATTTGGGACGTGCTACGTCTTTTCTCAGCATTCCATTCATGGGCTACGAAATTACTCCCGCTCAAGACGCCGGCAGATAAGGTGAGATTACTCACAGTTCTTTGGGCGCTGGTCGGTTCGTGTGCTTGTGTCTGTGTTTGTTCAGATGTACCGTCAAAGGACTTGTGTGTGTGCGCTTTGCTGTTATTTGCTGTGGGATGAAAGTCCGTTCTAAATTTCTACCTTTGTTTGCGTTGGGAACAACGCAAACAGGGGGGAGAGTATATAGGAATTATTGACACTGGACACACATATTTTGGCTTGGAAAAAGTGTGAGAGAGTGTCCAGGAAAAGCATGAAGGAATAAGGCCAGGAAATAAGGAAAAGTATACTTTTAGGACGCCGTTAATTTAAGGAAGCCCTTGAAAGAAGGCGATCAATATGATGGGCCATGAATCTTGATAGTTATTAGATTAACTCTCAAGTCAGTTCTGGGAACTGCAGATTGTAGAAGATATATTCAATTGTATGTTACCACTCAGAATCTATTTGACGAAGTATTTGTCTGAAGTAATCCTCTCATTGAATGTCTACAATCTGAGGTAGCAGAAATTTAGCAAAGGAATATAAAGGAAAATAGGAACGGCGGTAGCATGCTTAGTGTATTGTATGAACGGATGCATTCCTCTTGAATTGTGTGTGTGTGAGAGGAAGAGAGCCTATGTGTGTGTGTGTGTGTGTGTGGGAGAGAGAAAAATAATAAAATAAAGACGTCTCTGTTGTGTTTAAACTGTGTGTCGACTCATGTTAGGATAAAATCTATGTTAGAGATTTATACACATATATATATATATATATATTTTGGTTGAGAACAGCGATTTTTGTTTTCATAAGAAGTTAAGCCCCTAGAATAAAGTTAAGCCCCTAGAATGAAGTTAAGGTTAAAAATCTTATGAGTCTCTGTTTGTGAGAACGTTAATAATTGTTAACTATATAAACTATGAGCCCCCTGGAAGGACAATAAGTTAAAAAATCATATGAGTCTCTATAAAAAGAGAACGTTTACTAACTAATCATGAGCCTACAGGGAGGACTTTTTTTTAAGAGTGTATAGAGATGTTTTGTAATTGATAACAACATAACTATAAATCTGCAGATTAGGATAAGTGAAGATAACAAACTTGGAAGTGGGATTTGTGTTCTATGTTCTATGTGTTCCGTGTTCGTTTGTGAGTTTTGTTAAGTGTTATTGTTTGTCTATGGGAGGAGAGAACGGAGCGACAGCGGGTCTGTCTACTCTGTTGTTCCTTTCACTCTGAAATCGCATTGGTGACTGAACTGCGCACGCGTAGGATTTTATGAGTTTAGAGTTACGTACAACAGATGTGCCACTCCCCTGCACTGAACTGCTGGGAGAGGCAGTCTCAGAGCAGACAAAAAAAAAAAAAAAAGGGGAGGGGGAATCTTGCACACAAGTGGAATGTTCTGTTGAATTAACTGTTGCTTGACGGTGAAACTGTTTGGTTGATATCGGTTGAGTTGGTGAATGAGAGATATATTGACGGATTAAAAATAATAATAATAAAATAAATAAATAAAATAAAATGTTATTGAGCTATTTATAATATTCCTGAGTTAAGCTGTTTGCTTATTTCTTAGCGTGAATGTGAATATAAGTATGCATAAAATACTAAATTGTTGTCTGTTCCTTTTGTTTTTCTGTCATATGAGAGACGAGAAGGAGGAGACAGAGAGAGAGAGAGAGAGAGAGAGAGAGAGGAGGTGCTGACCAGTACATCAGCGACAACAACCCAGTCCAATCAAGGCCAGTACTGTTCTTATCCACAAAACCTACTTTCCCTTACAGGATATAATACATACATTGTGTATACATAGGATATTTCATGTTGTGACCATTTCGCAGGAACTTGGCAACAGACTGATGAATTGATGTAATTGATAATTGCACATTAGAGTTTTTGTGAATGACTTGTTTTAATTAGAGTTGTGTTGGAAATCCAGCATTGACATTATTCTGTAAAATTAAGGTAATTGGGTGCTTAGTGTTGTAGTGTTGCAGGATTGCTTAGTGCTTAGTGCTGTAGTGTTGCAGGATTAGAGGTCTTTTATTTTTGGATTGCTCTGAAGTTGACTACTTTCCTTTACTTTTCCTGATCGGATGTGGTAAGACTGCCACTAATCAATAATTTGGTAAAATAAAATTCATAAAATAAATTGATATATTGATTAATTAATTGATTAATTATTTTTAATTTTAAAAAAAAAGAAAAAAAAAAAAAAGAGGGAAACACATAACAGAGTCGTTACAATGGGGAAAAAGGACATCAAAACTACAAAAGCAATTACTCCTCTTGATGTAGTACAGAATAGTAATCCTCTAGTTAATGGTATAGCAAGATTATCCGAAAAATGGAATAAACGTTGGCCTGACATTGAACAACCATGGCCAGTGGAAGGGACTCTTAACCCAGACGTCATCAAGATAATGCAAGTGCTTGTATCCACGTATAAGGCAGATCAAAAGAAGGGGAAGAAAGGAAAACTACGCAAAGAAAAAAGACAAAGAGAGCTGGGTGTTCTTAAGCTGTTTGAAAATGAAGGACAAAAACTGATAAAAGATACAAAAGATAAGAGAGACAGAGGTACAGAGAAAATGGCAAAAGAGGTGAAGGTGACAGAAAAAGTAATTGCAGAAGTCAATACACCTTTCTCACATATGGATTCAGCAAAAACACCCCCACCTTATGAGAAAGAAGCCAAGTTTAAGGACGTTTATCCTCAGCTTCCAGTGATCATTCAGGAGGGTGACTATTGCATCAGAGATGAAGATGAACGAATAATAGAGAGAGGACAAGCAGAAACGACCATAAAGATGAATCCAAACTCCAAAAGTAGGAAGAAAACGAGATGTCTGGAAACTAAGGGTAGAGTGAGGTTCAGGAGGATGGAACTTGATGATGATGATGATGATGATCAGAGTGATTCAGAAGAGATCATGGGTGGATATGACCCTGTCATCAGACAGAGGTTGGCCAGAGCGGAAAGAAGGGGTGATGGAAGTTGGAAGAAGAAGAATACAAGTGATTCGAGTTCTGATGAAAATGAAGATGGAGACAACGATGAAGATTTGGAGATTAAAGGTGCTTCATATTCAAGAGGATTTTATCCTACAATGACTAGCACAGAAGAAATAGAAAGAGATATAGACCGATGCGTATCATACCTGTATAAGGCCAATAATTTAGAAGAAGTAAAAGAACTGGAGGAACAACTCAAGAGGCTGAAGATAAAGAAAAAGAAGCTGCTGAGAAAAGAATCCCAAGAATCTGAGAAGAAATATACATTGAGGCCAAGGAAAGAGGGCACTAGTAAGAAAATTATGCCGGTGATCATTCGAGGACAAAACCTAGAATATAAGCCTTTGCAGAATACCGATATGTCAGATATACTTGAGAAGCTGCCTACTCTTCAAGATGGAGCATATCCTTGGATTTCAAAGTTGGAAGAAATTATGGTGGGAACACAGTCTGCCATAGGAGACATTAAGAGACTTTTGGCTAATCTCCTTGGGATTCCAGGCATGGAAGACATTTTTCAGAGAGCTGGACTTCATAGATATGTGGGGACTGCAGTGAACGACCCTGAATTGTTGGCTGCAAGTAGAAATCGGCTGTGGAGAGCACTGAGAGATACGTTTCCAACAAATGTGCATCCTGACAACATTCTGATTGACCCACTAGGACAACAAGAAAATCCGAGAGCCTACGTGTCAAGAGTTCATCAAGTGTGGAGAAATATTACCGGAAATGATCCAGATGTGAGTCAAATTGAGCAGTCAATCTTGAGAGCTAAACTACAGATGGGACTGCCCTTACCGGTAAGGAGCAAACTGGCAGAGGTGGTTGGACTTGGAAGCATGACAAAAGGTGTCTATACAGATCATATAGCCCATCAAGTGGATCTGTACCGGAAAAAGGAACACAACCAGAAAGAACAGGACCAAGAAACTCTCAGAAAACTCAATCAATTACAACTGGTAGAGAATAAGAAGGAGAAGAAAAGCTTTGGTTATGAAGAATCAGTGTGAACCAAATCAACAATCACTGCTACAGCTTCAACTGAACAAGGTCAAATGCAACTGTACCAGCCACAACTAGTGGTACAAGTTGTTTCATATCCATAGATAGTTTCTGGAAAGAAAGAATTTCAGAGGAAGATACAGGAGCAAGTGAAGATCATCTGGATGACAGGTGAACCCTTTAGGGGAAAGGAGCAAGGATTCTAGGGGTGCCTAGAAGACCCGAAAGGGGGAGTTTCAGCTGGTAGCACCAGTTAGGGAAAAAGATCCAACAATTGAAGTGAAAATAAAGAGGTTACACATCTCACTATGTCCAATCAACTAATTAGGACAATCGGATTTGAGGGAGTGAAACAGCTGATTCCTCTTACGGAACCAATTGAGCTCTGCTATGAAAATCAGAAAATTACAATACCCATACTAGTATCAGAACATACACCTATTGCATTGTTGGGAAGAGATGCATTGTGTAAATTGAACTGTACAATAAAATGTACACCAGACGGCTGTCTGGTAGAGATGCCAAAGGAAAATGTTTATCAATTGTCGATGACGACAGAGATGGATTCTTCTTCAGTATTCTGGATTGGAAATCTCAGTGAAGATTTTTTGAAGCAGGCTAAGATATGGGAGAAATTCATTGTGACAAACATGCCAGATGCGAGGCTTCCGGAATATCCATTTCATTGTACGCTCAAGTATTTCAAGAGTGCTGCTCAATCGGACTCAGAGGAATGGTTGAGTCATCAACCAAAGAAAGTTCAACTCAGTTCATGTTGCATAATTTTAGGACCACAAGGAGCAGCTATGAAGATAAACACAGACGATTATCTGGATAAAGAATTTGAGATTGAGAAGAGTGTGCCACATGTGACCTTGTTGGTTTCTGAAGGCTATGAGCAGAAGCAAATAGGAGAAATGATGACAGAAGCAAAGAAAGCTGTTTTCATACCGATGAAAGAGAATTTGGCGATTTGGAGGAGTGAAGATCATCGATTTCTCAAAATCATGATTTCGGCTCAAGGACAAGGAGAGCCACAAGCTGTACGGATAACACACGAATCTATTTGCAGTGTGAAGATGGATTCAGACCCTATGAAAGAGGAGATGTTGCAACAAGTTCCAGAATGTTTGTGGTCTCAACACAGTACCGATATTGGACTTGTGAAATCAGCCCAACCGGTGAAAGTTGAACTTCGACCAGGAGCCAGACCTCCTTGGAAGAATCAGTATCCATTGAAAGATGAAGCAATCCAAGGGATTGAACCAGCAATTGAATGACTTTCAAAAGCAGGTGTTTTGAGGACAATAGAAAAAATCCTTAGAGTAGCAATCAATTATTGTTTTGGAGAAACCATGATGATTTAGGAAGCTATGGGTTAGCTAATGTTGCAAGAGGGGAGATTAGGATAAAGATCACAAAGGAGTAGGATTTTTGGGAACCATATTTTCTTGAATAGGTTGACTATGTCATTGGCAGGTGCACAATCTGTCTGAAAAAGAATGTGTGACTGTTATTCTTGGTTACATTCCTACACCAAGAGGTGCATAAGATGTCCAACTAAGCTAAAATATGCTCAGTCGGTTGCAAAGTTCTTGTGTAAAGAAGTCATAAGCAGGTAGTAATTTCCCGATTTAATATCCTCAGAAAATGGGAAAGAGTTTTGTGAATAAATCAGTGAAATGGTTTTTGAATTTTTTTTTGGGAAAAAAGGAAAAGTCAGACTAAAAAGTTATGAAAACTAGGGTTGAAATAACTGTAGGAAATTTTGAATATCTGATTGTGGGATAATTATATTATTGTGATATTTAGTATTTTCTTATGAATCAAAGGGGGGAAATGGAATTCATATCATTTTTGGAATTCATATAATTTTTAGTTGATATTGAAGTTTTAATTTGAATGTGTTGTTTTGCAAAAGATACTGTTTGGTCTTTTCTTTTCTTCCAGAAGCATATGGGGGAATGTGTAGAGGGGATTCAAATACTCAAACATGAACAATATGAATGGACTGGAAGAAGTGGAACAAGGAAGGTGTGGAAATGTTCAGATTCCATCATCGACGTCGCATTGAAAGTCGACACTGTGGAGGAGCTGCAGTGTAGTGGACTACATTCCAGTGTTATATTCTTTCTGTATTAATTTTTGAATAATTATGTTTTCTGTTGTTGGGTACATGTGGGGACCTCAGATGTTTTTGTTTATTTCGTTGAAGCTTAGGGATATTGGGTCTAGGCAGGGACAGAGAGAATCCACAGGAGGGTCCGATGGGTCGACCAGCCTGAATGTGGACATTTTTGATTGTATTTTGTTTTCTGAGGTTTTCATGTGTATTCAATTGCATCATAGCTTAAAATGCATTGATAAAGATTTATAAATTGATCTGGAGTACTTAGGTGGTCGCCTAGGGCAGAGGGGCCGTGAGAGAATTTTCCTGTCTTGATTGACTGATGGATATTTGGAATGAAAGCTGCCAGACAGGTTTTTCGCTCTTACACTCCATAACAATTTATTTACACCCCATACAAAAATGTGTCTATATAAACATGTGTTTACTCTCCATAAATTTTGGTTTATTGCTAAAGTTACTCAAGAACAAAAATTGTTATTTGTCATAATTCTATTCTTTTTGTTTTCGAGACTTAATTAGTCTCGAAGGGGGGAAATATGTAGTGTCTGAAGGTCTATTGATTTTGCTGATGTTTGCAAATGGTGTAATAGATGAACTTTACTCTGCTTTGCTGAAGCATTTGGAAAAGCATTGCTACATAGGTTTCTTGGAATAGAGGACATTTGGAGATATGTGAAAGCCGGGGATTGGTTTATTAAAATCACGCCATACTATGTCACATAGGATATAAATACCGTGTCTTAAACAAAGGACTGGGAGAGAGACAACATATTGGATCAACAGATTGGCCGTTTCTCTCCAGATATAACTGCAGATATCTGTAAATTAATACTGTGAACTTATACAATAAATCTTTATAATCAAAGAACAGTGTAAGCGGACTTCTTATCATCACAGCATAATTAGCAACGCTGTCTTGGACACCACAACACACACATACATTTAAAGTGACACCAGCCTCCACTGTAATAGAATGAGCAAAAAAAGGTGTGGTCACTTCCTATTTTAACTGTGTCTTTATATCCTATTATAATTGTTTCACTTTTTAATTTACACACAGCTTGGATGGTAAAATGTATGCATGCATGACTAAGTCGCTTTGGATAAAAGTGTCTGCTAAATGGCATATACAGTGGGGGGGAAAAGTATTTGATTCCCTGCTGATTTTGTATGTTTGCCCACTGACAAAGAAATGATCAGTCTATAATTTTTAATGGTAGTGTCACGCCCTTACCTGGAGAGACTGTTATTCTCTAGGTAGTTTGGTCAGGGTGTGAAACTCTATGTTTTGTATTTCTATGTTTTGCCGGGTGTGGTTCCCAATCAGAGGCAGCTGTCGCACGTTGTCTCTGATTGGGGATCATACTTAGGCAGCCAGTTTTCCTGCCTGGGTTGTGGGATCTTGTTTGTGTTTCGGTGTGTTTGGCTTGTTTGTGTATAGCCTTCTGACGTCACGTTTCGTTGCCTTTTGTCAGTGTTTATTGTTTTAATAAACATGTATGCATTCCACGCTGCGCCTTGGTCTAATCCATCTCTCAATGATCGTGACAGGTAGGTTTATTTGAACAGTGAAAGACTAACAACAAACAAATCCAGAAAAACGCATGTCTAAAATGTTATAGATTTGCATTTTAATGAGGGAAATAAGTATTTGACCCCCTCTCAATCAGAAAGATTTCTGGCTCCCAGGTGTCTTTTATACAGGTAACGAGCTGAGATTAGGAGCACACTCTTAAAGGGACTGCTCCTAATCTCAGCTTGTTACCTGTATAAAAAAGACACCTGTCCACAGAAGTAATCAATCAATCAGATTCAAAACTTTCCACCATGGCCAAGACCAAAGAGCTCTCCAAGGATGTCAGGGACAAGATTGTAGACCTACACAAGGCTGGAATGGGCTACAAGACCATCGCCAAGCAGCTTGGTGAGAAGGTGACAACAGTTGGTGCAATTATTCGCAAATGGAAGAAACACAAAATAACTGTCAATCTCCCTTGGCCTGGGGCTCCATGCAAGATCTCACCTCGTGGAGTTGCAATGATCATGAGAACAGTGAGGAATCTGCCCAGAACTACACAGGAGGATCTTGTCAATGATCTCAAGGCAGCTGGGACCATAGTCACCAAGAAAACAATTGGTAACACACTACGCCGTGAAGGACTGAAATCCTGCAGCACCCACAAGGTCCCCCTGCTCAAGAAAGAACATATACAGGCCCGTCTGAAGATTGCCAATGAACATCTGAATTATTCAGAGGAGAACTGGGTGAAAGTGTTGTGGTCAGATGAGACCAATGGAGCTCTTTGGCATCAACTCAACTCGCCGTGTTTTTAGGAGGAGGAATGCTGCCTATGACCCCAAGAACACCTTCCCCACCGTCAAACATGAAGGTGGAAACATTATGCTTTGGGGGTGTTTTTCTGCTAAGGGGACAGGACAACTTCACCGCATCAAAGGGACGATGGACGGCGCCATGTACCGTCAAATCTTGGGTGAGAACCTCCTTCCCTCAGCCAGGGCATTGAAAATGGGTCGTGGATGGGTATTCCAGCATGACAATGACCCAAAACACACGGCCAAGGTAACAAAGGAGTGGCTCAAGAAGAAGCACATTAAGGTCCTGGAGTGGCCTAGCCAGTCTCCAGACCTTAATCCCATATAAAATCTGTGGAGGGAGCTGAAGGTTTGAGTTGCCAACCGTCAGCCTCAAAACCTTAATGACTTGGAGAAGATCTGCAAAGAGGAGTGGGACAAAATCCCTCCTGAGATGTGTGCAAACCTGGTGGCCAACTACAAGAAACGTCTGACCACTGATCGCCAACAAGGGTATTGCAAGCAAGTACTAAGTAATGTTTTGCAGAGGGGTCAAATACTTATTTCCCTCATTAAAATGCAAATCAATTTATAACATTTTTGACATGCGTTTTTCTGGATCTTTTTGCTGTTATTCGGTCTCTCACTGTTCAAATAAACCTACCATTAAAATGATAGACTGATCATGTCTTTGTCAGTGGGCAAACGTACAAAATCAGCAGGGGATCAAATACTTTTTTCCCCTCACTGTATTATTATTATTATTATAATTATTATTATTATTATTAATGGGAAGGCCATGAGTGAAGAATCCTTGGCCGAAAATGAACAACTGCTCGTTCTATACTACCTGGAGTCTCATGCTGAAACATCTCCAAATGGCTGGAGTTGTAGAAATGTTGACCGTAAGTTAACTAATGTCATATGCTATAATGTTGAATCGTATTTGCTTTTTTGGCACGTGTTATTGATATGTCACAGTTCCAATTGTAGCTGAACGAATGGCTCTCAAGGGAGGTGCGCAAGTTGCCAAATGGTGAGAAATGGACTGTCATCGGTGTTAAGCAACACAAGACAGGGACACAGTTAGTGGCAACCGTTTCGTTAGACGAGGAGGAAGATTCAGTAAGTATATTTACCACAATCTGGTTATTGTGAATGTGATTGATTTAATACAAACCTGGTAAATATGTTTTCTTTTGTGTACATTTTCAGTGGTTGGATGTGTACTACCGACACGTTCGACCAGCTTTTCTTCAAAACTCTGACGTGGAAGAAGATGAGATTCTTCATTTCCACAACTGGAAAAGCCATCTACAACCCTTCGAAAAACCTACAAAGGTTTCATGCCAAGTACAACACTGTTAAGAAGAACGCTGTTTTTTTTATCATTACACAATACTTTTTTGACAGTACAGTTTTCTAAATCCAAAACAGTTTTTTCTTGTTCTTTCATCAGATACAAACTCCCCAACATCACAAGCCAGGTAGCGACACAGGTTTTTGAGACAAATACCAAAGCCAGCTTCACAGATGCAGAGAAGGCACTTGTTGCTGACTACTTGGCCCATACAACTGCTACAGCTGACAGGCACTACCGCTTGAAGACACCAGTCAATGCCTTCATGGGATTGAAGCTGATCTCCAAAGTTGCCATGTCCAGTGAATCTGAGTAAGTATTTACACGAATTATATAAATGACCCTTTACATTGTCTTGTAAATGTTGTTACAAATGGCGAACATATTTGTTATTTTTCCTTTTTCAAGTAGTGAAACTGCAGGCCCCTCCTGCGCAAGCACAAGTTATGGAACAGGAGCATTGTCCAGCAGCCAAAAGTTGGATGAGGCACAGGCCTTGAACCTCTTCTATCAAAGCTTCCCTGTCACAATTGATGGACAATCAATCAAGAAGAAGGACAGACTACTGATTGCAGGAAGGCATGAGAGATACTGTTATGACAAGTGGAGAAGCCAGCAAGAGAAAATGAGATGGGATTATGTGATCAGTAAGATGCAGCTAAAATACAGTAAACTGAATACAATTTTATCATATAAGGTATTACGAGAATGTACTTGATTTAGTCACATAACTACGACTGTAAGTAGTCCTGGATAAGGGCTTCTGCTATTGAATTAAATGAAATTAATAATAACACATTTGTTTGTCTTTGCGTTGTTACAGCTCACTTCCCCAGAAGAGAACCCACTGCCAGTCAAGTAGAGATATACATTGAATGGCAGAACTGGGAGAAGAACAAAGTGAAGGTGGAGGATGTCCTTCGTTACTGGCAACCTTCAAGCAACACTGACACAAAAAAAGACATCAACGCAATTATGAAGCTGGTGAAGTCCAAGAAGTGGAAAGGACTGAAGGATGAAAGGTCATGACGACACGGACATTTGCTAAAGGGGAAGTCGTCTCTGACTACCACGGTCTCCCACTCTTAGGGAAGCAGGGGAAATAACTTTTGGCAGCAACAGAGGAAGACAAGATGGGGTACCTTTACTTCTACAAGGATGCATCAGGGAAAACGTGCTACATAGATGCCAAGACTGTGCCCTGCCCTTGCCACCCAGAGAAGGACACAATTGGACGGAGGATCAACCACTCCAGAAAGAGAAGCAACATAAAGGGTCAGCTTTAGCAACTTGAAGAGGATGGCAAAGTGTGGAACGTCATCCTTTTCATTGCCCAACGAGACATTCCGGTGCAGGAAGAACTGTTATTTGACTATAGGGTGTAAAGAAAATATTTTGGTGGAGAAGGAGAACATTTGGAATGGCTTGACAGCTAGGTCAGTCAGCTTGAAATCACCAATAACTGATGGGACTCAAAACTATCCTTAAACACCCTTTTAAAATGTAAAACTGTAATTTTTGTAATATATTTAGCCCTGCATGTTTGACTGAAAAAGTCAGTTTTGGGTATGCTGCACTTTTAAGTAAAACAACACGTAAAAAAAAAAAAACTGCGTATTCTTTTTATTTCCACCCTTTTATCTATTGAACACACTTTTGGCATAATTTGCAATAAACATTTTTTTTATTTTCATTTGAAATCTAGCTTTTGCATTAGACAGGCAATTATGTGAGCTGCCTTGGTCATTAATTTCGGAAAGTATAGTTGCTTGCGAAAGTATTCAGCCCCTTAGCATTTTTCCTATTTTGTTGTTTTACAACCTTGTCGGGTGACAATATGGGCGCCATTACCGGCCACCCCAAGACAAAAGAGGGTAGCTTCTTCAGCCCAGAAGAACCTGGGAGGCAGCAGGGGTGTTTTCTGACTCCGGGGAAGCAAGGAGGAGGAAGAAGAAGAAGAAGAAGAGGATCTCCATCGAGCTGGGAGAGGGCCAGAGCGGGCTGGGAGGGGTGGGGGGGGGGGGGGGGGGGGGGTTGGGAGTGCAAGCGATGGGGGAGATAGACAGTGCAGAGGAGGTGATCCCCCCCCCCGTCGTTGACGGGCTCATCGATCAAACTCATCCAGGTGGACGTAGACCTGGAGACCAGGGTGATGGTGAAGCCTGCTGGAGATGGGGAGTCTCAGGGCATTTTCTGGGACCCCCCCATCCCCAATCCTTTCCCCTTGTCTTGGGTTTCACAGGAGGGGGGGTGTGTGGATGGGGCAACCTCGGAGAGTGAGGGTCAGGAGCCCTCGCACGTGGGTGTACAAGTGTTTGGGGGGATGATCAGTGAGGCCAAGCTGGAGCCCCTGTCATCACAGGACTCAGCTCTCCCATTTCTCACCATGGAGGAGATCCGGTCGTCCCCTGAGCTGTTTTGGCCATCAGGGGATGGGGTGTCTCAGGCAAGCTCTGGGACGCCGGTACCCCTCATCCCCAACCCCTTCCCCACGTCTCGGGGTTCTCAGGAGGGGGATACGGGGAGTGGGAGAGTTGGGGGGGCCTCCGAAAGCTGCTGGAGTAGCATCCCTGTCTGATGAGGACAGGTACCAACCGGACAGAGTAAGTGCATGACTACTGTATAGGGCTGTTTTTCTATTAGTTTGGGAAAATGGCAAACATTAAAATAATGACAACATAAAAAGAAGGGCCGTTTTTAGTTGGTTGTCCAACATAAGTTTTACTTTTTGTTTTTTGCAGGAGGTGCATTTGAGAGATGGGGGGGATGTGGAACAATTTTTAAAAGAGTGGGTTAAAGGGAAGTCAGTGTGGAGTGTGGGGGGAGTACACTCAGCAGGGGTTGGGATTTTGTTTGGCACAAGGGAGGTGAAGGTGGAAGGAACATACGTAGCGATACAGGGGAGGGTATTGGGGGTGGACATAGTATTAGGGGATTTTAGACTAAGGGTTATAGGGGTATACGGGCCACAGACGGTGCCAGAGAGAAGGGAGATGGTGGAGCCTCTGGCAGCCCTGTGTGCCACAAACAGGGTTTTGGTAGTGGGAGGGGATTTTAATGTAGATTTAGGAGGGGTAGCAGATGGTAGTGTAGGGGCCATCACCGGACTTATGGCAAGCCATGGCCTGGTGGATGGCGGCCTTAATACTACTCCGGCGCTGGCAGGCCCCACGTGGCGTAACTCCCGGGTTTTGTGAGGAGGCTGGACTACGTCTTCCTACCCAAATCCCTGGGGCTTTTGTCTGGGCGGTTGTTGCCTGTGTTTTTCTCGGACCACGACAGGGTTTGTTTTAGGGTCAAAGCACCTGTCTGCCTTTTAGGTAGGGGGTACTGGAAGCTCGACCGGGATATCCTGGAGGAGCGAGCTTTCATCAACACTTTTTCCGTTTTTTTTCGGGGGCTTGAGGGTGTCCGTCCTATGTGCGGAGGGGTGTTGGAGTGGTGGGAGATAGCCAAAGTCAGGATTAGGGTTTTATTAGTGGGTTTTGTAACAGGAAGGTGAGAGAAGGGAGGTGGAACAGCTCCAACGTTTACTTGAGCTCGAGTACGAGGCAGGCAACCTCGGGAGCTCGATGGATGTTGAGCGTGCAACCAGCCTAAAGGCTCAACTCAGGGAGGTGCATGAGCGGAAGGCCCGTGCTTTCCTGCAGCGTGCACACTCCGAGTTCATAGAGCAGAATGAGACCTGCTCTGCAGTGTTTTTTAAATCAGTTAGGGAAAAGCAGGAAAGACAGGTTTTTTACGGGGTGAGGGATAGACAGGGTAGGATAGTCAGGGAGCTGGCACAGATGGTCAGGGTGGCAACTGACCATTTCCAGAGGTTTTTCCAGGAGAGGGTAGTAGAGGAAGAGCAGGGTACCGTGTTCTTAGAACATTTGTCCCAGCGTGTGCCGGAAGACATTACAAAGGCGGTGGAGGCCCCGATAACACTAGAGGAGGTGGAGAGTGCCCTCAAGAGGATGTGGAAAGGAAAGGTGCCTGGGATGGATGGGCTGCCGACTGAGTTTTACCTCAAATTTTGGGGTATGCTTGGACCGGTGGTACTCGAAGTCCTGACGGCCGTTCGAGACTGGAGTTCCGGGCAGGTCAATGGCTGTAGGTGTGCTGTCCCTCCTCTACAAGAAGGGAGACACCGCAGACCTTAGCAACTGTTGACCATGTTGTGCGTAGATTATAAAATACTAGCTAAGGTCATGGCAGACCGTTTGCGCACAGCCCTTCCCTATGTTGTCCATGAGGATCAAACGTGTGGGGTGGAAGGCCGTTCCATTAGGTGGAACCTCCAACTGATCAGGGACTCCATCGCCTGGGTTGAGGATAGAAGACTGCCTCTAATGGTAGCGGCACTTGATCAGGCAAAGGCTTTCGATCGCGTCAGTAGGGTTTTTCTTTTCAGAGTGTTAGGTAGGTTAGGGTTTAGTGATCGCTTTATAAAGTGGATCAAGATTTTGTATGTGGGTAGAGGGTGAGCATAAACAGCCATCTGGGTGACGTGTTTGGCCACTCCTCAGGGGTCAGGCAGGGATGCCCGCTCTCGGCACTCCTTTTCGTGCTCTATATGGAGCCCCTGGCGGCTGCTATTAGAGCTGACGCAGAGGTGGAGGGTTTGCTGGTCCCTGGGAGCGGCGGTTTGCATGTTAAGGTGACACAGTATGCCGATGACACCACCTTGATTTTTTGCAAGGACTCGTGCCTGCTAAGGTCTCTGGCCATAATTGGAGACTTCACCCGCGCGTCGGGAGCGGTCCTTAACAGACGACTTGGCGAGGTTAAGTATTTTGGCAGATGGTGGGGCAGGACGGACGTGCCCGGTGGACTATCTTTCTGTAATGGGGCCCTGAGGATTCTTGGGGTCCACTTTGAGACCTCCGGCTCTGCGACACTGAACTGGAACATGAGGGTTGCTGTGGTGCAGAGGAAGCTGGCAATGTGGAAGGCCAGATCTTTGTCTTTCTTGGGCAAGGTCCTGGTCCTGAAGGTGGATGTACTGCCTTCCCGTCTGTATTTGGCATACATTTATCCATTGCCAGCGAGCATGAGGAGGGGGCTAGTATGGCTTGTTTAAGTTCATGTGGGGGGGCAGGTATGAGTATGTCGCCAGGGCTCGCATGCTCTCAACCATCGGGGAGGGTGGGAGCGGAGTCCCACATTTCCCACTCAAGCTGTTTAGTTTTTGTTGAATGAGCTCGCTAATCCGGTGATTCATTCCTCCGGTTATTTTCTGTGGGTGTTCTTCTCATACCAGGCGAGAAGTGTAATGGTGTGGTCCAACACGGGTCCTCGGGCTGAACAGCTGCCGTGGCACTTCAGCCATGCGGCGAAGTGGCTGCGTGCGCATCCAGAGGTTGAAGTCACAGACACCTGGATCACAGACACCTGTACGAGGAGGTTAGACGTAGTGTTTGTGCGGCCCCTGTGGTGGGTACCCCTGCTGTGGTCTGGGAGAACATACAGGTGCGGGTTTTGGACAACCGCCTAAAGGATCTAAATTGGTTAAGCCTCCACAAGTGCTTGCCGGTAAGATCCATCATGTACCGGCATAGTTTGGCACGATCCCCTCAGTGTCCGAGACCAACTTGCGTTGGGGAGGAGACGATACGCCACATGTACTGGGACTGTGCTTTCGCAGGAGTAGTGTGGGCCAGGGCACAGTGTTGACTAGGTAGAGTTAAGGGGGATTTTGTTTTAACATGGGCGAGGGTGGAGAGAGGAATAGGGAGAGCAGGCGGGGTAAGTAGGGAACGTTTTTTGTTGTGGCTGATCATCAGCCTTCTTAAACAAGGGCTGTGGGATGCTAGGCAAGGTTTGGTAAAGTCAGGGGCAAACTGTGGGGTGGAGGGAATAGTGAGGAGAGTGGAGGGAGATTTGAGAGGGAGGATAAGGAGGGAGGAGAGGAAGTGGGGTCACCATGCTGCCATAGAGCGGTGGAAAGGGGGACTAGGGCTGGTCAGATAGGTAAGTCCTAGAAGGTAGTTATTGGTAGGCAGTTGTGGGATATTGATGTGTTAGGTTTACTGATGTAATGTGGTTTTAGTTCGCTGCGGTCCCCTGCAAAGGAACAGGGGTCAGGCGCAGGTTGAACACCAATACCCTGTGTTTATGAGCCATAAAAATTATGTTACCAAGTACCATAAATTGAGAATGGGGGAAATGTCAGTAGGTTGGAAAATGGTTTTGACGTGCTGATAGTTCAACTGTGAAATAGATTATGGTGTATGTTAAGATGTGGTGGTACAATGTTGTTAAAAACCAGTGACTTTTTTGTTATAAAAACGTTTTGTATGGGTATGTTATAAATGTATAAATTGTTCACCATTTGGATGTATGAAAGGTAGAATAAAACTTTGAATCATCTGTTTTTATCATTTCTTAACTACCCCAGGCGAAGGGTCCCCCACAACACCTAAGGCCACGGCCTGACAGCACTGCGGAGCCTAGGGCGATGCGCCTAGGGGAGGGGTCTCCTCTGGGCCCCGACGGATGGGTACGAAGTCAATTCAGGAAGAGCAGGAGGAGGCTTTTTTGATAAGGACTCACCCCGTTCTTGTACAAAGGACCAAAGACAGCTTTTTAACAAAGTGACTTTTGACAGGCTTTCCATGTCTTAAAATTGTTATACTTTGTTAAATCATTTATGCACATTTTAAATGGCTTTTTATAGATTGGCTTTTACAAGAAAGGGTACTTTTATGCATGATTGCTTTATTGTTTTAAATGAACAACTTGTACCTTTTAAATGTAATATAATGCTGATTTTTATGCATTTTATGCCGTTTTTATGTGTATAAATCAATAAAAAATGTGAGCTGTTTTAAAAGGAAAATGAATCAACTTTTCCAAAATAAAAATCTGTTCTTATCAGTTTATTTTGTGTCCCGTGGTGTTGGTAGGCCCTGTTAGCCTAGCATAGCTGGGCCTGCCAGATTCCTCTGGTGTTTACACTTCCCCCCCTTTTTTGTGTGTGTTTATTTTCTCACTGCTGGTGGGACAAAGGGAGTGGGCCTCCATCATGTCAGCAGCACAGGCTGGCATGCGGAGGCACCACGCCGTACACCTCCTTTTAAAAGGAGAAGGGAGGGAAAACAATGGAGTTGTCCCAATTGGACTTCTCCAGAAAATTCCTCCAAAAAGAACTCGGTTTCAGACCTGCGCAGGTGAACTGCATCTTAACCCTCCCTTATGGGAAGGGCTTCGATGTTAGTTTCGCCGGCGCCAGCTTCCTGAGGGATTTCTGGGGGAGACTCCAGAACACCCAGGGGTCCCTGACAGCAATATTTGAGGTGACCAAGCTGACGGACAATAGCATTAAAACCGTTATTGTCCGTATGTACAATGAGACTGTACAACCGGAGGACGTTGCAGTATGGTTGGGCAGGTACTACAACGTAAGGGGGCCCCTGACCCAGGTGAAGGATCCCGATGGGATCTGAACAGGGGCCTGGAGGGTCACTGTTCAGCAGAGGGAGGATCCCGGGGGCTATGGTGGGTTGAAAGCCATCCCATCCACCATAGTCCTCGGAGAGAACAGGGTCCATGTTCACTACCAGGACCAGCCTAGGCAGTGCCGTAAGTGTGGTGAGCATGGCCACCTAGCAGACGCCTGTGACAAGGTGGTCTGCATGAAGTGCCGGGAGGTGGGCCACCGCTACGAGGAGTGCACAAATGGAAGGTCGTGCAACCTCTGTGGCGAGCGGTCCCACCTCATCCGCAGCTGCCCCTCCTCCTGGGCCAATAAGGTCAGGGCTGACAGGATGGAGGCGGCGGCATGCGGACCGGGCTTAAGAGCGCCAGAGGGAGAAAGTGGCAGTTGCCAAGGTAGAGGAGGAGGTGGTAGCAGTAGTGGAGGAAGTAGTTGTAGTGGGGGGCGCGGAAGTTGCGGTGGTGGGAGAAGTGGGAGGGGAGGAAAAAACCCACCCCAGACTGAAGCGACCCCTGAAGGAGAAAGGGCCGAGAGACTGCTCTGGAGAGATGGTGAGTGAGAGCTCCCCAAGTGGGTCTGACAGTATGATGACAGTGTCGGAAACGACACTGTCAAGTGAGAAGAGTGCAGGAGAGGTGGGAGAGACCCTGGGCGAACACCTTCCCCTACGTTAGTGAAACGCTGAGGAGCTCTCCGACCCCGAACAACTTGATGAAAAAAAGGGCAAATTGGAGTGGGAGAGCTCCCAGGGAGAGGACGAGTCCAGGTTCCCATCAAACTCTCCAAACCAGGAATCATTTTTAAACCCAGTTTGTACCTCCTCTCCCTACCGCCCCCCCTTACCCCCCCCTCTTACCCCATAAGGAGAGAGAGAAAGGACCTGAAAAATAATCCCTTTTAAACTGTTTTAATGCCTTTCCTTTTAGCACTTTTTTTACTCACCTCTTTCATGGCATTTAACATCACCACCATAAATGTTAGGAGCATAAAGACTGAAATAAGAGCACAATCGGTTTTATCCTTTTTAGAAAGTGTTAATTCAGATGTGTGATCTACCCTTTTTATCCTCTTACAGCAAATGGGAGGAGAAGTGGCAGCACGGGCCCTCCATATGGAGCGGATCCAATTTTAATAAATAATAATAATAATAAGCCATTTAGCAGACGCTTTTATCCAAAGCGACTTACAGTCATGCGTGCATACATTTTTTTTTTTTGTGTACGTGTGGTCCCGGGGATCGAACCCACTACCTTGGCGTTACAAGCGTGGTGCTCTACCAGCTGAGCTACAGAGGACCACAGGTGAGGGGGAGCACAGTGGTGGTTGGGGGGGCGTGCTCTTTTAGCCAACTGTACTTTTATGGAGAGGGATTTTAACGTAATAAATGTATATGTTTTAATAACAAACACGACCGTTGCACACTTTTAGAAGACCTGCAGTCCCACATGCTGGGGAGGGATCCTCTAGTGGTGGGTGGGGATTTTAACTGTGTTTTAAGTAGAGCAGACAGGAGAGGGGCGGGAGAAGATTTTAAGGTAGATAGGTCTAGTGTTTTATTGCAAGGGTTGTGCAGGGATTTTAAACTAACTGACTGTTTTAAAACATCCAAGAGAGGAGGGCTTCACCTGGACCAGTGGTGACGGCAACAGAGCCTCTCGCATTGACTATCTGTTTACCCGCGACTGCCCGCCAACTGATGCTAGAATAACCCCTGCTTTCTTCTCAGATCACGTAATGCTGACGTGCACCCTTTCACTAACTTCGGGTGTGACTGTAGGAAGAGGGCCCTGGAAACTGAACTGCTCCCTTTTAGAAGATGATAGAGTAGTTAGTCAGTACAGGGAACAGTTCAGCCAGTGGTTGACGCTACAGGACTTCTTTGATACACGAGCACAGTGGTGGGAAATGGTGAAGGGCAATACGAGGACCTTCTTTAGAGAGATAGGAAAGAGAAAAAGCAACGCATGTTAGGACTGCAGAAGCGACTGGAAAGGTATTTTAATCAAGAAATCAAAGTAGTAAAGAAAGACATGGCATTTTTAGCAGAACATAAGAGCAAGGGGGTTATTTTAAGAAGTAAAGAAAGGGAATTAGAAGAGGGGGAAAAATGTACCAGGTACTTTTTTTTAAAGATAGTTAGTAAGGGTAGGGTTATGACGGGTTTAAAAGATAAAGATGGGTTTTTAAAAACAGACACAGAGGGAATTAAAAAAGTAGTCGAGGGTTTTTATGGGGAATTGTTTGGTTTTAAAGATGTGTGTGAGGAAACAATGGAGGAGGTTTTAACATACATTGACAGGACTATACCAAACAGACGACCTAATAAAAGACTTCACAATGACAGAACTCGACAAAGGACTAAGACATTTTAAGAGGGGTAAATCACCGGGGGAGGACGGCCTCCCTTTGGAGTTTTATCTGACCTTTTGGGATGTTTTAGCCGACGAACTTCTGACTGTTTTTACTGACTTTGAACAACTTGACAGACTACCCGACAGTTTTAGAACAGGAATAGTGACCCTTTTATTCAAGAAAAATGACAGGACTGACCTTAGAAACTGGCGACCGATCACACTTTTAAACTTTGACTGTAAACTTTTTACCAAGGTTTTAACACTCAGAATGTCTTCTGTTTTAGGGGAGGTGATCCACCCGGATCAAGCCTGTGCCATTCCGGGAAGGAAGATCACTGACAGCCTAGTACTGATCAGAGATGCCATCTGTTATGCGAGAGACAGAAACATGCGGCTTATAGTCCTACATTTAGATTTTGAGAAAGCTTTTCATCGGGTCTCGCACCAGTACCTCTTCAAGGTACTGCAAAAAATGGGATTCCCTGAAAGGTTTCTAGCTTGGGTGGGATTGCTGTATGGGGACATCACCAGCAGAATCCTTGTAAATGGGCATTTGTCAAGAGCAGTGGGAGTACACTGCGGCGTCCGTCAGGGATGTCCATTTTCTCCCCTCCTGTTTGTGGCCTGCATAGAACCACTGGCACAGGTCTTGAGAAGGGACCAACGGATCAGTGGGGTGGGTATCCCGGGGAGTGGGGGGATGACCGCCAAGTGCGTTTTTTACATGGACGACGTAAACATTTTATGCACCGACCTTTTATCTGTTGACAGGACTCTGGACAGGACTGACTGGTACGGACGAGCCTCTGGGGCGAGACTGAACAGAGACAAGACAGAGGCCCAATTTTTCGGACCGTGGGCAGACTCAGACTTGACCAGACTACCACTGACTGTTAAAATGACGGATATAAGGGTGCTGGGGGTTAAATTCGACAGGGAGGGAGGAGGTAGTGGTAATTGGACCGGGATGTTAGGGACAGTAAGAAAGAGGCTGGGTTTTTGGGCACTAAGACGACTGACTTTTGAGGGCAAGGTTTTAATCATCAAGGCTGTGATTTTACCTGTCCTTTTATTAATCAGTTCTGTTTTTATCCCCCCACGAACAACTCTTTTAGCTCTGGACCGGATGCTTTTTTATTTTCTGTGGGGAAGCAAGTGGGAGAGGCTGAGGAGGGAGGTGGTAAAGAGGCCCAGGTTCAAGGGGGGGAAAGGCTTGCCTGACCTCTACTTGTTCCTGGGCAGCCGCTATACAGCATTACATCTCACTCTTGCCACCTCCCCGGTCAACAACAAGACCCAGACCCTCGCACGTTTCTGGCTGGGGTCTTACCTCAGGTCTCTGAGGCTGATCCCAGTCGACCTGCGAGCCCCAGTCTCTTTCCTGCTCCCCACACACTATATCCAGCTCCAAACGTTTTTAAGACATTTTAAACTGGAAAAGGAGCCTGTCACTGTTTTAACTAAACACCGCTCTCTTCTCTCTCTTGTGCAGGAACGGGAACCGGTGTGTCCAGTGCGCGGGCTTGCTATAGGCGAGCCCACAACGGTTTGGCGCAACGTGTCCCATCCTGCTCTGCTGAACTGGCACCGTGACCTGTCCTGGATGGTCGCCCATGATATCCTCCCGGTCAGGGCCGTTATGCACTCCCGGGGCATGGCGAGGACATCCGCGTGCCCCCGACCAGGCTGCGGCCAAGAAGAGTCGGTGAGGCACTTGCTCTGGGAGTGCAGAGCCGCACGGGACCTGTGGAAGGAAGCAGGCCCCCTGATCTCCCCACGCCTGCCAGCAGGGGAGGACCTAACGCCCCAGCTCGTGCTATATGGGGTGGGCCGAAGGCCTATAACATCAAAGGCCTTCACAAAACTCTGGCCCACCCTTACGTGTCTGAAGGACGCACTGTGGTCCTCCCGCAACCTGCTGGTGGGGAAACAGGTAGAGACCACCCCCCAGGCAGTGGCTTTGGTAGCCACGGAAGCCCTGGGGTGGTACGAACGACAGGGGGCCTCGACCCCAGGCGAAGGGTCCCCCACAACACCCAAGGTCCCGGCGGCCACGGCCTGACAGCGCTGCGGCGCCTAGGGCGATGCACCTAGGGGAGGAGTCTCCTCTGGGCCCCGACGGACGGGTACGGAGTCGTTTCAGGAAGAGCAAGAGGAGGCTTTTTTGATAAGGACTCACCCCGTTTTTGTACAAAGGACCGAAAACAGCTTTTTAACGTCTTAAAAATGTTTTACTTTGTTAAATCATTTGTACACATTTTAAATGGCTTTTACTAATTGGCTTTTACAAGAATGGGTACTTTTATATAGGATTGTTTTATTGTTTTAAATAAACATGTACCTTTTTTAATTTAATTGTAAAGTAATGCTGGTTTTTATGCACTTGATGCCGTTTTTATGTGTGTAAATGTATTTAAATAATGTGAGCTGTTTTAAAAAGAATTGATCAATAAAAACTTTTCCAAAATAAAAACATCTATTCTTATCAGTTGCTGCGCTTAGTTGGAGAGGTGATCGGAGGGCAGAGAATTTGTGCTTTTGTCTATGAAATGTGTTTTTTTGTCCCGGGTTAGGTGGTGGACTACCTGTAGGGTGAGTTAAGAGCCCTTTGGGCTCTTTCCTTTGCTTTATTTATTTATTGCTTTTCTTTGTGTTAGCTTGTTGTTGTGTGTTTCATTTTTACTCCCCCCCCCCCAAAAAAAAATTCTTTGTTTGTGTTTCCCCATCCTCTTATAACCCTAGTTTCCCTTAGTTTTACCCCCCTTGATTTTTGTCTTGTTTTGTGTAGTGTTTGCTAGCTGGGTTGGCTTGCTGGCTAGCCGGCCTGTTAGCTTGACTGGCCTGCTAGCTTCCTCGCCCCTTAGGCTTGGCAGGCATTGTTTTGTTGGTTTTGTAGCCCCCTTTTAACCCATCCATCCTCCTTAAATTATATTTCTATCCCCCAAATTTTCCCTTGTCTTGGTTTTTGCTGGCTGGCCGGCCGGCCTGCTAGCTGGTTAGCCTAGCCTCCTCGACCCTCAGTTTTGGCTTCTCATTGTGTATTTGTTTGTTTCCCTAGTTTTTTTACCCCAGTTAAAATTCCCTTGTTTGTTTTAGTCTTCCGGCCTGCTAGCTTGTTAGCTTAGCCTGACTTGCTAGTACGGCCTGCTAGCCTTCTAGCCCGTAAATTGGTGTGTTTTTTTTATTCGTTTTTCATTTTCCCCTCGTGTCCTTTCGTGTTTAGTTTAAACATCCAGATGGGATCTGGACAGGGGCCTGGAGGGTCCCTGTCCAGCAGAGGGAGGATCCCGGGGGCTATGGTCGGTTGAAAGCCATCCCATCCACCATAGTCCTCGGGGAGAACAGGGGCCATGTTCACTACCAGGACCAGCCGTGCCGTGTGGTAAGCATGGCCACCTAGCAGACGCCTGTGACAAGGTGGTCTGCATGAAGTGCCGGGAGGTGGGCCACCGCTACGACGATTGCACGAACGGAAGGTCGTGCTACCTCTGTGGCGAGCGGTCCCATCTCATCCGCAGCTGCCACTCCTCCTGGGCCAACAAGGTCGGAGGTGGTCGCGGACCGGGCTTCCGAGCGCCAGGTGGAGGAAGTGGAAGGCGCGGTGGTGGAAGATGTGGGAGGGGAAGAAAAAAAACCACCCCACCCCAGACTGAGGTGACCCCTGAAGGAGAAAGGGCAGAGAAAGACGACTCTGGAGAGGTGTTGAGTGAGAGCTCCCCAAGTGGGTCAGACAGCATGCTGAGTGTCAAACGACACTGTCAAGTGAGGAAGGTACAGGAAAGGGGGGAGAGACCCTGGACGAACACCTTCCCCTACGGAAGAGAAACGCAGAGGAGCTCTCCGACCCCGAACCGGGCGAGTAAAATAAAGGAAAATTGGAGTGGGAGAGCTCCCAGGGAGAGGAGGAATCCACGGTCTTCCCCTCCAACTCTCCTGTTACGGATACAGGTATCCTGTGTTTTTGTGTGTTTCTCTCCTTCTGCCCTAATCACAGGTGTCCTGTATGTTCCTGATTGGTGGTCGTTGAGGTGTCTGCTGATTGGACCAATCAGTGAACATTCCTGTGCATTGCACCACCTGTTACTCGTTTTGTTCAATCACACATCCCATTGTATAAAAACCAGACTTGTGTTTGTTGTGAGAGAGAGAATATTTCTGTATGTGAGTATGGACACGGTGGTGTCCTGTTTTTGGTTACTCACTAAGTTGCTGTTTACTATGATTGGTAATTCTGTTAGACTACTGTTTTGTATGTGAGTAATGGATACTGTGATGTCCTTTGTTTAGAGTACTCACTAATTTGCTGGTTGCTCTGTTTGGTAACTATTGTGTGTTTCTGGGAAAAGGGAAGTTTGAGCTAGCTGCCCTTGGGCATACATTTCCCGTAGAAAGAACTGTCTATAAACACTAGTTAGACCTGAGCGGACCACCCACTGTATTTTTGTATGGTAGCAGTAGCCTAGCGGTTCTTGAGGCAGGCAAGATCAGCTTAGGGGGTTTTACACTATTGTTTCATTTCTTGGGTCCTGCTCAGCCCTTTTTCCCAAACCCTTACCGTGTGTTCAGAAATAAACCATTTGTGTTTGACGGTAGTTCATGGTTGTTGTGTCATATTTGTTCTCACTGTTCCATGCCACACTCCTAATTTGCATAATTTATGTTACGGGTCTCATGTCCATCCACCCTAGATGTTTAGAGCCACGGGGTTCGTAACATAAAGTGGGGGTTCGTCCGGGATCTATCCCATGCTACTCATGCAAATTAGTAAGTGTCTGGTTCAGTGTTGAGCTTGGCAGCTGTACTACCTGTTTTTTTTTTGTGTTCAGTAGTCGACGGCTCGTGTTGCTAGTAGGATGGCTACTTTTGAGTTAGAGGCATTTTTGGAAAACCCTACGTGGGGGGTTTTTGAGAATTGCCGTAGAGTGGATCTACAGGCTTTGGCTGACCACTTTTCTTTACCCATACCGAGGGGTTTAGTGAAAGCAGAAGTTAGGGAAGTAGTGTTAGCGATATTATTGAACGAGCGAGTGCTTGAGTTACCGCCGCCTGAGTCTGCTGCTCCTGTAGGGGATGTGGTTGCTGTTCCTGTAAGCCCATCAGTGTCTGAGGACGAGGCTAAGGCTCCAGCCACATTGCCCCGTTATGACCCACTCTCCCCACTGACTGACAGTGATGCCAGGATCGATGTCCGCTCGACACGGCTCCAAATGGAGGCGGAAGAGCGGGCACAAATCAGGCAAGACAAGCTGGAGATGCGTAAAATGGAGCTAGAGGCAGAACAGGAGACGCGTAAGCTAGAGGCAGAACAGGAGACGCGTAAGCTAGAGGCAGAACTGGAGACGCGTAGGCTTGATCAAGAACTGGAGACGCGTAAGATGGAACTGGAGATGCGTAAAATGGAACTAGAGGCAGAAACAGCGAGGTTAGTCTCTGCTCATACTATGCCTGCTAGTGAGCCAGCCTCACCAGCTGTGTCGTCTGCTACTTTTGATATTAGTAGACAGATCACCTTGGTACCTGTGTTTAGGGAGTCAGAGGTTGATTCCTATTTCAGTGTGTTTGAACGTATAGCGGTAGCATTGAAATGGCCCGACGAGGTATGGTGCCTATTACTTCAGTGTAAACTAACAGGTAAAGCCCAAGAGGTTCTGGCAGCGCTACCTCTTGAAGACAGTTTGAATTATGAAGTGGTCAAAGCTACTGTTCTTCGTGCCTATGAGCTTGTTCCTGAGGCATATCGACAGAGATTTAGGTCTCATAAAAAGTATCCTACTCAGACTTATGTGGAGTTTGCTAGAGACAAAGGAAATCTGTTTGACAAATGGCACAGTGCTAGTAAGGTAACTGATTTTAACTCTCTACGGGAGTTAATCTTGTTAGAAGAGTTTAAAAATTGCTTACCGGAAACCAGGACTCATTTTTAAACCCAGTTTTTACCTCCTCTCTCCCGCCCCCCCCCCCCCCCCCTTACCCCGTAGGGAGAGCGAGAAAGGACCTGAAAAATAACCCCTTTTAAACTGTTTTAATGCCTTCTTTCCTTTCAGCACTGTGTTTACTCACCTCTTTCATGGCTTTTAACATCACCATTAACGTTAGGAGTGTAAAAACAGAAGTAAGAGCACAATCGGTTTTATCCTTTTTAGAAAGTGTTAATTCAGATGTGTTTTTATTACAGGAGTGTGGTCTACCCTTTTTATCCTCTTACAGTAAATGGGAGGAGAAGTGGCAGCACGGGCCCTCCATTTGGAGCGGATCCAATTTTAATAAAAACGATAGTGTTGCCATTTTATTCAAGACCCCACAGGTGGTTTTGAGGTGGAGCACAGTGGTGGTTGGGGGGCGTGCCCTTTTAGCCAACTGCATCTTTATGGGGAGGGATTTTAATGTCGGGGGACCCAGGCAGTGTGGCACCTCAGTGGGCAAGCAAATTAATGACCCCCTCCATGGCATCGGAACATGGAGGGAAGATGGTTGTGCTGCCTCCACAGCTAGCTCATTCAGAACAATCTCGGGGCACTGACCCTAGCCAGGTCAACACTCCAACCGCAGACACCATGCTCATCTCAATCCCGGTACATGAACTGAGCTGTGGGCTATGTGGTGAAATGCTTAGACAAGTGGGCAGCGTCATGAAACACTTTAAGATCTGCCACAGCCTGGTGAAAGTACTATACAAATGTAGCACTTGCGGGCATTCCGGCCCCAGCAGCCATTTAATCTCCTGTCACGTTCCAAAGTGTAGTGGCGTGAAAGAGACCCGGATTGTGGTTAAGGCAGCTTTCGCATGCGAACATTGCCCAAAAAGTTTTGTAACGTGGTCGGCCTCTCCCAGCATAAGCGGCACGTCCACCTAGCCCTTTATTGCCAGCAAAAGTCAGAGGCGAGAGAAATCAAGGAAAAGCGGAACGGGAGTGGTAAGACCAACGAGGGCTGGTCAATATGGGAGGAACAGGAGATGATCCGCCGGTATGAGCAATTCAAGGGCCACAAAGCTTTCCACAGTATGGTGGCAAGGGGCCTACCGGGGAGGACCCGAAAGCAGGTGAGGTACAAGCGAGGACGCCTGAGAGTGGCAGCGACGTTAAACAATGGTCCCGCGGATGCCACAAGGGCGATCAGAGAACAGAGATGGCTGTCCAACCAAGGAGAGGCACCACCCCCTATATGCGAGGTCCGCGACAAACTCAGAGCAGCGGTCAAGACCAACAGGGGGATGGAGGGTGATCTCGTAATCGGGACCAAAACATTCTCTCTGAGGGGTGTATATCAGAATCGTGCACTGATAGAGTCCTCGGCGTTAGAACTACAGAAGTTGCTGGGAAAAGGTGTGGGAGAGCAAGGTAAGAACACGGCGGAGGAAATTAGGCCCAGGAGCGTGAAGAAGAAAGGGGAAGCAAAGAGAGTGGCCTTCCGTCAGCAGCAAACGCTGTTTGACAAAGACCAGTCCAGACTGGCAGCCCTAATCTTAGATGGAGAGACGAATGGTGCGTGTGCCATCCCTATGCCAGAACTAACTCTGGCCTTTGCCGACCGGTGGCGGGCCACGATGCCATTCAACGGGCTGGGCCAATTCCGTGCGGAGAGAGGGGCCAACAATGATGAATTCCAGCATCTGATCTCAGCAACAGAGGTATATGAAAACCTCAGGGGAATGGAAAAGGGCACTGCAGCGGGACCAGACAAAGTCTGGTCAGTTGGGACCCAAAGGGAGACAAGTTGGCTAGCCTTTTCTCGATGTGGCTGGTGTCAGGGCCCTACCTTTGGCCTTCAAAGAGTGCTGCACTACACTAATACCCAAGATGGCAGATCCGATAGAGCAGAGGCAGATCGGAGGATGGAGGCCAATCACTATCAGTTCAGTAGTGGCAAGGCTCTTTTCCAGGATTATTACAGCCAGGCTGGCACGAGCCTGCCCGATAAATCAGAGTCAAAGGGGCTTCATATCCTCCCCAGGCTGTTCAGAAAACTTGATGTTGCTACAGGGCCTTATCAAGCTGAGTAAAAAACAACGAACACCCCTAGCTGTGGTTTTTGTGGACTTTGCGAAGGCCTTCGACTTGGTTTCACACGAGCACCTCCAGCATGCTCTAGGGCAAAGGGGCCTCAACCAGCACATCATTGAGCTAATCGGGAGCACCTATGAGAAAAGCACAACTAGGATCATCATCGGAGTAAAATCCCAGATGATTGACATGGCGGTCGGTGTTAAGCAAGGTGATCCGATGTCACCACTGCTGTTTAATCTGGCACTGGATCCGTTGATCCAGACACTCAAACGCTACGACTCTGGGGTTGGGTCAGAAGGAAGCCAGACCACCACTCTAGCATTTGCCGATGACTTGGTGCTGTTGAGCAACTCGGTGAAGGGTATGGGACAAAACATCGCAATTCTGGAACAATTCTGCCTACTGACAGGGTTAAGGGTGCAACCCACCAAGTGCCACAGTTTCTTCATTGAGAAGGGTGGCAACGGCGAGTCCTCGTTCAGCCTGGAAACTGAATGGAGAGGACATGCACATGATCGGGCCCGAGGAGTCTGAGAAATATCTGGGCATGCAGATAAACCCGTGGGAAGGCATTGTTAAACCAGTACTGATCGGGCTACTTCGTGATTGGATATGCAAGATCAGGCGGGAGGCGCTATAACCTCCACAAAGCTACCACAGCAACTTAGTTGGTTGACTTAAAAAAAATCGATGGAATGATAAGAACGGCAGTAAAGGAATGGCTCCCCCTGAGCACCTGTAATGGGTTGCTCTATGCAAAACACCGAGACGGGTGGGCTAGGCATCGTGAAAATGGCATGCCAGAGTCCATCGATCCAGGCCAGAAGGATTCACCGGTTGTGGCACAGTTGAAGGCAGGAGGAAATGCAGAAATTGATCAGCTTGGCAACCCAAGGCATAGGGACGGTGGCATTTGGCAATGACAAGACCAGCAATACTTGGTTGGCAAATAACTCAACATTGGGATTCAAGCCAGGCCAGTACATCGATGGTCTTAAGTTGAGAGCCAACGTTTATCCCACGCATGAGATGCTCACAAGAGGAAGGCCGGAGATGGACTCTGTCCAGCCCCGTACGAATCTTGTTCACACATCCTGGATCAATGTCCATCGATCCAAGGAGCACGCATAAATAGACACAACAAGGTGACCTATTGGTAACGGAAGCCGAAAGCAACAGATGGAACGTTATCAAGGAGATGCGTATCTTTTCCAAAGAAGGGAAACTGAGGAAACCAGACTTGATATTCGTGAAAAAAGGCACAGCTTTGGGGGTCGACGTTACCGTGCGATATGAATCCGCCTTTGACACCCTCGAGGTGGCGAGATCTCAAAAGATTGCGCACTATCTCCCGACTGCTCCGACGATTCTTAAAATGCTTCCAGAGGTGAAAAATATCACATTCTACGGATTCCCGGTGGGGGCCAGGGGCAAGTGGCCAACATGCAACAACGAGGTGCTGCGAGCAATGGGAGTATCACAGTCTCGAATAACGACATTCGCAAAGCTGGTAAGCCAGAGAGTCTTGCTCTACATAGATCTGCTGAGAGAATTATTCCGTGCTGAACGGCTAGAGGAAGAGGCCCCGAGTGATGAGGGTGAAAACACACCCCGAGGCCGCATCAGGTCAGATGGGCTTGATATTCGTGGATACTCTACTGGGAGACCACCACGGCCTTCGCCGAACAAAAGGGCACGACGACGACGGTGCAGGCCGAAGGGAGGACATGGTAATGAAGGTGCCCTTCAAACATGACACACGGCCAGCCATACTGACAGATACACGCGCACATGGTGAGGTGCGAAGGGCAGGAACGGTAACAAGTATCACATAGGCACAAACAGAAAATCATCATACAATGGCGGAGGGCGTTACCTTTGATGAACGGTCGAATAATCCCTCTGTTATATTTCCGTCGGGTATCTCATGGTGTCAGACGGAGACAAGCAGTAGGAAACGGATGCCCATCCCAGCTGAAGGACGCCAGATACAGTTTACGGTAGTCCTTGGTTGAGCTCAATCCAGGTAATGGATTCTAATCCATTACCGGTCCAGGGCGACCAACCCGGATTATCAAAACTGGCACCAACAGCGGGATTTTCCGAACGCCGTGAGGTCATGCGACCAGGAACTTCCACAGTCCTATACTCTGGGGACTCGGGGAGAAAAAGCTACGGAGCTTCCACAGTCCTATATTCCTGGGACTCTGGGAGAAAAAGATATGGAAACTCGAACGAACCCCGGCCTAGCCAGCCGAGTAAACGTTGTTGCCTTACAAACACTCAGACCGCGAGCCGGGATCCCCCCAGAGTGCCGGACGCGGGGGTGGACTTGGTCATTGAGGCGCCTCGGGGGAAAACGAACCAGCCACTCCGTCCAAAACACTGAACATCGGAGGAAAGAAGGTTGCATTGCCACCCCAGTCAGCTCGGTCCGAACCATACCCTGCTCCCTTCCCTCTTCGGGACAAGCCTCTAACCGCGGATACCACGACCATCTCAATCCCGGTACATGACCTGAGCTGCGGGCTTTGCGGTGAAAAACTTAAACAACTGGGCAGCGTCATCAGGCACTTCAAGATCTGCCAAAGCCTGGTGAAAGTTGTATACAAATGCAACTTGTGCGGGCGTTCCGACCCCAATAGCCATGCAATCTCCTGTCACGTCCCCTAAGTGCAAGGGCATGACAGAGACCCGGGTTGTGACAGTGGCAGTGTTCGCGTGCGAACATTGCAAAAAAGGCTTTGGATCCGGGGTCGGCCTCTCCCAGCACAAGAGGCACGTCCACCTAGCCCTTTGACTTTTCCTGGCAATAGAGGGGGTGAGAACGATCAAGGAGAAGCGGAAAGGAAAATATTACAAAAATGATGGCTGGTCGGAGTGGGAGGAGATGGAAATCCGATACAAACGGTTTGAGGGCCACAACTATATCCATAGTATGGTTGACAAGAGCCTACCGGGGAGGACCCGCGAGCAGGTGAGAGAAGCAGCGACTAAAAATGAAGGACCAGAGGAAGCCCCCGCGGCGGACAACGAGATCAGGGGACTGTCCAACCCAGGCGAACCACCATCCCCAATACACGGGGTCCGCGTCAAACTTAGAGCGGCGGTCAAGACCTCCCGGGGATGGGAGGGTGAGCACAAAATCGGGTCCACCACAATTTCCTTGAGGGGTGCAGACCAGGATAGTACACTGATCGAATCTTCGGCACTTGAACTACAGAAGTTGTTGGGCAAAGGGGCCGGAACTGAAGGTGACAGCAGTAAGAAGGAAAAGAAGCCTATGAGCGGCAACAAAAGAGGTAATGCCAAGAGTGCAGTCTACCGTCAACAACAGATGTTGTTCGAGAAAGATCAGTCCAAACAGGCGGCCCTAATCCTTGACGGTGAGATGAACGGTTTGTGCGCCATCCCCATACCAGAACTCACTCTGGCCTTTGCCAACAGGTTGCGGGCCACGGAGTCCTTCAACGGGCTGGGCCAATTCAGAGCAGAAGGAGGTGCTGACAATGACGAATTCAGGCACCTGATCTCAACAACGGAGGTATGCGAAAACCTCAAGGGAATGAAAAAGGGAACGGCAGCGGGACCAGACGGAGTGACCAGAGAAAGTCTGGTCAGTTGGGACCCGAAGGGAGAGAAGTTGTCCAGCTTGTTTTCGATGTGGCTGGTGGAAGGGGCCCTCCCCTCAACGAGTGTTTGCCGATGACTACTTTAATACCAAAGACGGCGGACCCAATGGAGCGGATGCAAATCGGAGGATGGAGGCCTATCACTATCGGTTCAGTAGTGACAAGGCTCTTCTCTAGGATTATTACAGCAAGGCTAGCAAGAGCCTGCCCGATAAATCCGCGACAACGCGGCTTCATATCCACCAAGGTGTTCTGAAAACGTAATGTTGCTACAGGGTCTCATCAAGCAGAGCAAGAAACAGCGAACACCCCTAGCAGTGGTATTTGTGGACTTTGCGAAGGCTTTCGACTCAGTGTCACATGAGCACATCCGGCATGCTCTAGGGCAAAGGGGCCTCGACCAACACATCATGGATTTAATCGGAAGCACCTATGAAAAAGCGCAACTAGGATCATCATCGAAGGAGTAAAATCCCCGATGATTGACATGCTGGTCGGTGTTAAGCAAGGTGATCCGATGTCACCATTGCTGTTTAATCTGGCGCTGGATCCGTTGATCCAGACTCTCGAACGCTACGGCTCTGGGGTTGGGTCAGAAGGCAGCCAGACCACAATGCTAGCGTTTGCCGATGACTTGGTGTTGTTGAGCAACTCTGTGAAGGGCATGGGGAAAAACATTGAAATTCTGGAACAATTCTGCCTACTAACGGGGCTAAGGGTGCAACCTTCCAAGTGCCACAGTTTCTTTATTGAAAAGGGGGGCAACGGCAAGTCCTCGTTCAAGGTGAATGACTGTTCAGCCTGGAAACTGAATGGAGAGGACGTGCACATGATTGGGCCGGAGGAATCAGAAAGATACCTCGGCATGCAAATAAACCCCTGGGCAGGTATTGTCAAGCCAGAACTGATCGGGCTACTCCGTGATTGGATATGCAAGATTGGGCGGGCGGCGCTAAAACCTCCACAAAAGGTGAAGATGTTGAACTCCTATGCTGTACCGAGGCTGATCTACAAAGCTGACCACGGCAACCTAAAGTTGGCTGACTTAACAAAACTCGATAGAACGATAAGAAGGGCAATAAAGGAATGGCTACACCTCCCCCCGAGCACCTGTAACGGGCTGCTGTACTCAACACAGAGATGGGGGGCTGGGTATCGTGAAATTGGCACGCCAGATTCCATCGATCCAGGCCAGAAGGATCCACCGGCAGTGGCACTCTGCGGACGAGTGCACGCAGAGGATAACTCGCAGTACAGTGAAAGAGTCAGAGTTTAAGGGACTATGGTTGAGAGCCGGAGGAATCGATAAAGAGATGCCAACCCTCGAAAATATACCAACTGGCTCTGTGACGTCCCGAGTGATTGGAGGCAGGAGGAAATGCGGAAATGGATTAGCCTGGAATGCCAAGGCATAGGGACGTTGGCATTTGGCAATGACAAGACCAGCAATACTTGGTTGGCAAATCCCTCAACAGTGGGATTCAAGCAGGGCCAGTACATCGATGGTCTTAAGTTGAGAGCAAACGTTTATCCCACACGCGAGATGCTCGCGAGAGGAAGGCCGGAGATGGACTCCTTGCAGGCGCTGCCCAGCTCCGTACGAATCTTGCTCTCACATCATGGGTCAATGCCAGTCGATCCAAGGAGCGCACATAAATAGGCACAACAAGGTGTGTGACCTATTGGTAACGGAAGCCGAAAGCAACGGATGGAACATTAAAGAAGATGCTTATCTTTTCCAAAGAAGGGAAACTGAGGAAACTAGACTTGATATTCGTGAAAAAAGGCACAGCTTTGGTGGTGGATGTTACCGTGCGATATGAAGTCGCCTTTGACACCCTCGAGGTGGCGAGATCTCAAAAGATTGCGCACTATCTCCCGACTGCTCCGATGATTCTCAAAAGGCTCCCAGAGATAAATAAGATCACCTTCCACGGATTCCAGGTGGGGGCCAGGGGCAAGTGGCCAACTCGCAACAACGAGGTACTGCGAGCAATGGGAGTATCACAGTCACGAATAACGACATTCGCTAAACTGGTAAGCCGGAGAGTCTTGCTCTACTCAATAGATCTGCTGAGAGAATTATTCCGTGCTGACCGGCTAGAGGAAGAGGCCCCGAGTGATGAGGGTGAAAACACCACCCGGGACCGCATCGGGTAAGATGGCCCCGATATTCCTGGATACTCCTAACAACGAAAACCCCAACCATTACTGGGAGACCATCACGGCCGTCGCCGAACTAAAGGGGAGGACGGCGACGGTGCAGGCCGAAGGGAGGAGACAGTAATGAAGGTGCCCTTCAAAAACAGATCAAAAAGGTCAGCCATACTGGCAGTTACACGCGTACATGGTGAGGTGCGAGGGGCAGGAACGGTAACATGTATCACATACGCGCAAAACAACAGAAAATCATAATAACGGCAGAGGGCGTTACCTTTGACGAACGGTGAAATAATCCCTCTTGTTATGTTCCCCTCAGGTGTCCCGCAGTTCCAGACGGAGTCAAGCGGGAGGAATCGTACGTCCACTCTAGCTGCTGGTGCTCCAGATACAGTAGCGCTAGTCCTTGGTGATCTCAATCCGGTAAGTAGTGTGCAGCACATAGATGGTCGCCCCCGACGACTGACGGTCAGTTCCCGCCAAACGGATCAACCGAATGTCAAAAGTCCGATGTTCAAAAGAGACGAGCCCCGTTTACTTGACATGAAGAGTCTCTGTCAAAGAAATTCAATGAAGCGAGGGTAAACGGCGGGAGCAACTATGACTCTCTTAAGGTAGCCAAATGCCTCGTCATCTAATTAGTGACGCGCATGAATGGATGAACGAGATTCCCACTGTCCTTACCTACCTTGTTCTAACATGCCAGAGGCTGGTCACCTTGGGGACCTGCTGCAGATAGGTACGGCCCGGCGCGAGATTTACACCCTCTCCCCCGGATTTTCAAGGGCCAGCGAGAACTCACCGGACGCTGCCGGAACCGTAACGCTTTCTTTTCGTTTTAGTTTCTTTTTGGACATGTTGTGGTGGGGGTGCACTTGGATTACTGTGCCCTCCCTTGTTTGCGTTCCACCGAGGCTAGAGGCTGTGCAGGGTTTGGAAGTTTGCCATTCTTCACCCTGTCGGCCCTTCACCCTTGCGTTGGTCATTGTTCGCAGACTGGTTTTAGATAGAGCTGACGGTAGGGGAGACCTTATACAGTGGGGGAAAAAAGTATTTAGTCAGCCACCAATTGTGCAAGTTCTCCCACTTAAAAAGATGAGAGAGGCCTGTAATTTTCATCATAGGTACACGTCAACTATGACAGACAAATTGAGGAAAAAAAAATCCAGAAAATCAAGTTGTAGGATTTTTAATGAATTTATTTGCAAATTATGGTGGAAAATAAGTATTTGGTCACCTACAAACAAGCAAGATTTCTGGCTCTCACAGACCTGTAACTTCTTCTTTAACAGGCTCCTCTGTCCTCCACTCGTTACCTGTATTAATGGCACCTGTTTGAACTTGTTATCAGTATAAAAGACACCTGTCCACAACCTCAAACAGTCACACTCCAAACTCCACTATGGCCAAGACCAAAGAGCTGTCAAAGGACACCAGAAACAAAATTGTAGACCTGCACCAGGCTGGGAAGACTGAATCTGCAATAGGTAAGCAACTTGGTTTGAAGAAAGCAACTGTGGGAGCAATTATTAGGAAATGGAAGACATACAAGACCACTGATAATCTCCCTCGATCTGGGGCTCCACGCAAGATCTCACCCCGTGGGGTCAAAATGATCACAAGAACGGTGAGCAAAAATCCCAGAACCACACGGGGGGACCTAGTGAATGACCTGCAGAGAGCTGGGACTAAAGTAACAAAGCCTACCATCAGTAACACACTACGCCGCCAGGGACTCAAATCCTGCTGTGCCAGACGTGTCCCCCTGCTTAAGCCAGTACATGTCCAGGCCCGTCTGAAGTTTGCTAGAGTTCATTTGGATGATCCAGAAGAGTATTGGGAGAATGTCATATGGTCAGATGAAACCAAAAGAGAACTTTTTGGTAAAAACTCAACTCGTCGTGTTTGGAGGACAAAGAATGCTGAGTTGCATCCAAAGAACACCATACCTACTGTGAAGCATGGGGGTGGAAACATCATGCTTTGGGGCTGTTTTTCTGCAAAGGGACCAGGACGACTGATCCGTGTAAAGGAAAGAATGAATGGGGCCATGTATCGTGAGATTTTGAGTGAAAACCTCCTTCCATCAGCAAGGGCATTGAAGATGAAACGTGGCTGGGTCTTTCAGCATGACAATGATCCCAAACACACCGCCCGGGCAACGAAGGAGTGGCTTCGTAAGAAGCATTTCAAGGTCCTGGAGTGGCCTAGCCAGTCTCCAGATCTCAACCCCATAGAAAATCTTTGGAGGGAGTTGAAAGTCTGTGTTGCCCAGCGACAGCCCCAATACATCACTGCTCTAGAGGAGATCTGCATGGAGGAATGGGCCAAAATACCAGCAACAGTGTGAAAACCTTGTGAAAACGTTTGACCTGTGTCATTGCCAACAAAGGGTATATAACAAAGTATTGAGAAACTTTTGTTATTGACCAAATACTTATTTTCCACCATAATTTGCAAATAAATTCATTAAAAATCCTACAATGTGATTTTCTGGATTTTTTTTTCTCATTTTGTCTGTCATAGTTGACGTGTACCTATGATGAAAATTACAGGCCTCTCTCATATTTTTAAGTGGGAGAACTTGCACAATTGGTGGCTGACTAAATACTTTTTTTCCCCCACTGTACCTCCGCCTGCACCGGTCGGGCACATCCCAGGCAATATGGTTGGGGGGCACTTTCATTACTGTGTCCTCCCTTTTCTACTCCCTTCGGCCAGCACGTATTTACGCCGGTGCTAGTGGTGTTCCCTTCTTGGCTGTGGTCTTTTGTCGGTCCACCAAGAGTCTAACCCATGCCGTTTACCCACGCTTCATTGGTCTGTTTCGCTTGCTGGCCCTCTGCTTGCACATGTTAGATGGCCCTCCGACCTGCGCCCATTTCCTAGGGTGAAATATGTTTCTTGTATTGGCTAAAATTTTCACTGATTCTGGGCTAAATCAGCCCCGCTTTGCACCTGTGGGGATCTAGATGTGATGCCTAGCTTAGAAAGAATGCATTAATGATTAAACATAATGGTGGTCCTCTGTAGCTCAGCTGGTAGAGCACGGCGCTTGTAACGTCAAGGTAGTGGGTTCGATCCCCGGGACCACCCATACACAAATGTATGCACGCATGACTAAGTCGCTTTGGATAAAAGCGTCTGCTAAATGGCATATTACATTTATATTACATTTACTGTACTGAAATAGTTTCACATAACAAGCTGTGATTCATGTGAGGAGCTGTTAGGGAGTAGGGGGAGTTAAGAACTTGTCTCAAATGTCTCACATACACGAACACTGCCTCTTTGTTAAACCATCATACTCAAGGACATGTGTACTGCAAAAAGGTGCTGACTCTACAGGTTGTGATGATAACAACTTATGCCTGGCAACAGTGTGCAACGGTAAAGCGCCAAGGGGCTGGGACCAGCCTGTGCGCCAACAATTGGCTGAGTAAGTCTAAACCACGCTCAGTCTCTACTCTGATTGGCCAGCAGGGAGCGGGAACTATCTCTGTCAGAGTATTTGAAGAAGAACTTAGAACAATGGATCAGTTCTCTGAGTGCCCTGCGCGGTATTTCAGTGGACCCATATATATGAACATATTTACCATTGAAGTGGTTTGCATTAATTAAAATACTAGTCTATTTTAGAAGACGTGTATTGACCTCTTTGTTCCTAATACCAGATTTGAATTGACGCAACTTAACACCCCAGCCCGACCGACCCAGCCCTTAGAGCCAATCCTTATCCCGAAGTTACAAACTTTAACCTGGTTCACACAACACTATGAAATGACATAACAGGCACCTATCTAGGATAGATAAACAGGTGCATTATGAGTGTGATTGGGATGTAACACACCTGAGTAAAGGATTATGCTTGCATTTTACCAAACTCTGCGACATGAGTTATTCACATATGCATATCTTACATCTGGTGAATGTGCATTTGGAGGACAGTAAAATCCATGTGTGTATCATGTTCGCAGATTTCTCCTTGGCATTTAACACAATCAATCCGTTGGTCCTCGCGGACAGACAGAGGAGACTTCGGACTTGATGCTAAGCTTATCACATGGATCACCAACTTCCTAACTCATAGGTCTCAGCAGGTACGAGTTGGCAATACACTCTCTGAGGTGCGCACTATTTCAGTTGGAACCCCACAGGGCAGTGTTCTTTCACCAGTGCCATACATACTGTATACAGACCGCTGCCGGTTCCCAGGGCGCCACCTGATCAAATATGCTGACAACACTGCTTTGGTCAGTCTTCTCGAAGGGGATAGATGGAGCACGGACCATCTCTGAATGATTTTACTGTCTGGTGTGAGTCATCCCATCTAAAATTGAATACATCAAAAACAAAAGGACATGGTGATTGTCTTTCGAAAGAACACTACCATGCACACACCATCACTGATAAAAGGTGAGCCCATTGAAAGAGTGGAGGAGTACAAATACCTTGGGCTAGTCATTGACAAGTCTGTTGGCCTACGGAAACTGCGCTTTAATGTTGATCTAACAATCATGGTTCTCTTTAATAAATCATTCATTGAGAACATTCTGTCCTACTTGAACTGCTGGTTTGGAAAAAATTGGTTGGGCAAAATAGTCAGGACTTGCGGGAAAAATGATGGGGCAGCAACAGCAAGAACTGTCATCTCTCTAACTGGGAAGAGCCCTCCAAAAGGCAAATAAAATAGCGGTTGACTTTTCTTTCCATCCACTCTGAATTCCAGCTCTTTCCCTCTGACCGCAGGTACAGACTATCTAAGGGTAAAAAAAATAGGGCCAAGTACCCTTCTATTCCGAAGGCAATTCTACAACTTAACAAAATGTTGGACTAATTGCACTTATCACTTGCACTATGAAACTGCACTTACATTAACCTAACCCTTAACTCTCACTTACCTCTACCCTCTCCCCTACCTTGACCCGACCTCTACCAACGGACACTGGAAATAGGATACATCCTATCCACCAACGCACCCCATAACCAACGTGATCAACGAAGGGTCAACAATGGCGCTGAATGGATCACTAGCCACCACTAAAAAAAATTCCTGGGCTGGTTGTGCCCGGATCCCTCGATGCTCCTGCTTGGCAAGCGGAGTGCCCTACCCCCCGGTCTCCGTGCAGCATCCGTTAGGCTCCAGATCGACCTTGTGGATTCCTCAACCTAACCCTAATCCCCCCCCCCCCGAAGAAAGCTATCATGCTGAAACGTCAGGTCTCTGTTTTAACTCCTGAAAGTTCCCATAACAGGTCTTTAAAATATCCTAAAATCCAAGATAAAAGGAAACAAAATAGCTTAAACTACTTTAGACCTTTTATGGTTCACTCACTGGTTTGAGAAACCAGTTTTTTTGCACTGTTTGGCTCAAACAAGCCATGTAACAATAGTGCAATAGAATCTAGCATATGAAGGTAATACTTACCCTTTTTCTGGATTCCTGTACCTCCTAAGTGGATCAGAAAAGAAAGCTCTAGTGAGCACCACAATTTGGTAGAAGTAGAAACCATGAAAAAACAATCAGGCCTCTTGGACTCCAAGTTCACTTGAAAGGAAGCGGTAAAGGATTTTTAACCTTTGAACATTGTTGATTTCATGGACAATTTCCTTTGGACTGTTTAGTGAACAATTACCAAATAATGTTTGGGTAGGATAACATCAAGTGACTTTCATGATTTGAATTGTTTTTATGTCCTGTTTTTTTATGAGAATTTTCTTTTTCTTCCCATGGTGTAGTGGAGACTCAGTTGGGACAACATTGTTGATTGCTGTTCTTTTTTACGGTGGTGGAAAATGACGCTTCCTATAAGAAATCGGTTTGGGCCTTTGGCACAATCTATAGATCTGGGGGAGAATACACCCACCTTAAGTTCAGACACTCTTAAAACCTCTTTCGACCCTAAATTGACTAAGCAGTATTTTAAATGATTACAAGCCATTCATCATGCAGAAATTTTAGCAGAATTACAAATGACCAGGTCCTTCCCGCCTGGCATGATGAAACAGGTTGTTAGACTTACAGCTTTTATTAACCCTTCCTCACCCAATTCAACCACTCTGGCGCTGGTTAAGGAGAATACGGACCATATGGATGATTTTCTAGTACATATGTTGTAGAATGAAACACCTATATGCCTTACATGCTTATGGATTAAGAACCAATTAAAGGGTTGAATCAGAGCAGAGACATTTCTTTAGTGCAAACGCTGTGCTTCTGATAACTCCCTGCAGCTGATCTGGGTATGTCAATGACATGTGATGGAGATAAAACTTATTGTGGTAGCTGTGTGGAGATTGGATTTACAATGGAACTGGTGTTATCACTTGTTTGTGCTTATGACCTGACACATGCACATAATCTCAAGGGCCAGGGAGGATGGCTGTTGGTAAATGCTTAAATATGTGGTTGAGAATGGGTTACGGATGACATGTTTAAACCATGTTTAAGTATTAATTTATATGTTTTATAATGTGTTATGAAATGATAAAGGTAAAACAGAATGAACATGATTGATACTTTGTACTCCAGATGCATGTCTGGATAGTGAATATAGTCAATACAGAGTGTGATTGTTCTTTAACGTACGTATATAATTTTTTGAGTCACGCCCCACTTAGAGAAATGCACGTAGCCTTGTGAGTAACCAACATGTGACACTGAAAGATGTCATTCATTCATTCACAGATTGGAGTAGCTATGTATGTTGTATAAGCTTGACTATGCATTTGTCTGTATAAAAGGAGCTTCGAGTCATGGCAAGCAGCTACTCCATGGACCAGCTCGGCTTTCGTTGCTTCGTGTAATAAAAGTCTATCTTGATTCAACAAAAACTCTGGAAGAACTTTTGATAATTAACAAGTATAGTGATAATTATCCACGACATATTTGGCGCTGCGAGCAGGGTTGGAAGGGATCGCTGAGTGCTTCGCCATCGGAGGAAGTTTGAACGAATCACACACAAATACAGTGGCCACTGTTAGAGGTAAGCAACATTTGTTATTTTAATAGAAATAGTGTGATTCGATCAAGCTGAATCTGAGGGTAAGGTACAGGAGGGGGTCTCTCCAGCATTAAGAACTAAATTTAGGAAAAATACTTAGTTTTTGTGGGAATGAGAAATAAGCATGCATGCGATGCTGAATAGTGGTGCTAATTACAAATAAGGTAAATCCTGCGGATAAATGCTTTGGAGAGCTAAAATTAGCACTCCAGAGGACTGGACGGGCAGGTGGCTAGCCAATAACCTAAGGTTACCGCTCTAACGTAGAGTTGTTAGAGGCTGCTCGGGTAGGTGGTGCATCATCCTGTGGTGTGGTGATGCAAAATTTAGAAAGGGCCAATCAGGTAAAAAAAGTAGGTCATCCGGAGTAGGTGACACCATAAATTGGAGTTAAAACTGGTCATCCTGAGTAGGTGAACGGGTTAAATAGCCACAAGGGCTTCAAAATATAGAGAAAGTGTTAAATAGAGTAGGTCTGCTCATCTCGTATGGGTGAATGGTTTGCTTGGGCGGCTGTGAGTCATTCAACTGTCTGATTCATTTGGGCACAAGTGGCTGCTAATCTGTGTGAGTGACAATAATAAGAAATCCTGCAAGTAATAGCCTTTTCTGTGTTCAGGAGAGAAACTATATTTGAGGTCGTTTGAAGCTGGAGAAAGGGCGTGCCAATCTCACATTAGGAAAGAAGAATAAATGGTGCGTGGATGTTCATTGACCAACTGAGTGTGGAAAATTCAAATTACCAGGAGGGCTAGAATAAATCCTGTTGGAAGAACAGGTCACGTTTACGGGTGTGATCGTATGATGTCTACATTGTATTTCAGCCAATCTTTTAGGATATGTTTTGGACATTGTATTTGGAAAAATTATAGGTGATGTAGGATTATGGTAAAATTGACCACAGTAAAATAATAACAGGGATAGGGTTAACATTCCAAATGTGGGCACTTTGATAGAATAAAATATTCCTGTAGGTTCTACAAATAGTGATTAAGCGCATTTGAGAACAACATTGTGTGAATATGGGAATTAGTTTTAATGTAGATTTGGATAATGAGTTTCAATGTGTAGCAGACTTGGGTCATAGAGGATCAAGGAGTGGTATTGAGAGTGGAATGGTGTTTTACAGAGTGGTGGAAGGTCTGTGTTTGCTGGGTGGATCCCATGACGGGCAGGGCGGTGTCCTGGATGCTACGGTCAGTTTTTTGGTTCTGCTGGGAGTATGTTTGTAGAGGTTGATTTGTGTCGATTGAGAATCGTTAAACAAAGGGATTGTTTGCAGTGTTGTCAACTTAGCGACTTTGTCGCTATATTTAGCGAGTGTTCAGACTCCTCTACCAACAAATTTCCAAAAGGCGACTAGCGACAAATCTGGCCACTTTTTCTGATGTTATTGGAGACTGACGTGAAAGCACGTATTGTGCTTACTCTTCTCAACGAGCAGCTGGTGCTGCCGTGGGCCCCACCCCTGTACCAAAGCACTTACAGGCGGCCCAGTACTCGTGCAGCAGTCCCTCCCAGCTGCAGTCAGAGCAGGAGATGTTCACCCCTCCGCGTCCAGACTGCAAATGAATTGCGCATGCGGGAAGCCACCGCTGGCTGATCCCGCCCTGGTTTACATTCAGGGCGTGATGTAAATACAAAACATACTTTGTCTAAAATAAATCACTGCACAAAAAACAAATCACTGCATTTGACTCACACAGGCTGTCACTTACTCACCTCGTTCACCGTGTGTGTGCTTCTCTGTGACATAAGCTAAACATCCAGCTGGCTAGGTCATCATGTCTCAGTCTAAACTGTACATTCAAAAATACAGAAAGGAGTGGAAATCAAACCCTGAATTCAAAGGCTGGTTAAAGCCGTTTATTGGAGATGATACACGGGCATACTGCCTTCATTGTAAGGCTGATTTCTACGTCAAACTTAGTGATGTAATAATACAATTAAAATAAAAAAAACACAGGACAACTCAAAAACATACTTAAAAGGCAAAGCCAATTATGCAAATTAGGTGAGGACGTTATTTAGCGACTTCTAGCGACTTTTAGGACAGCCAATAGCTACCTTCCTTACTAGGGAGTTGGCAACACTGATTTGTTTGATGTGAGTACCTAGGAGTTTAAACGTTCTATGTGGATTATGTGAATATGTGAAGATATGATGCATTTTGTGTGTTTAAGCGATTATTAGAGTTGTGATGAAGTCATAATTGGAATATTATTAGTATACAATATGTTAACCCCAAAACGTAGATGTACGTCAAGGGTGAGACACGATAAATTAAAGTTTTCGGAGTTGGTGCCGTTTATGGATCATGTGAGGCAGATAATGGGTTAAATTTGGTGCAGCCGGATCACTGGTTGCTGCAGAAGAGGAGGTGGTCAAAGGGGGGTGAGTGTGACCGGTGTGAAATGGCTAGTTAGTTAGCGGCACGCACTAGTGGTGTTTCAACCAGTGACTTCACTTGCTCTGAGACTTGGAAGTAGTTGTTTCTCTTGCTCTGCAAGGGCTGAGGCTTTTGTGGACCGATAGGTAATGATGTTTCGTGGGAGGCAGTTGTTGATGTGTTCAGAGGATGCCTGGTTCGAGCCCAGGCTCGGGGGAGGAGAATGACGGAAGCAGATCTGTTACATTGATGGTGTTGACCCAGATAACTGGTTGCAATAATTGGATTATCAGAAAGGGATTGTCCTACCAACTCAAGCCGGCCTAGGGTAACACAGTAATTAGTGGCCTCTGAATAGATGTTTTGATTGTTTTAACTATAATTTAGAAATAACTTTTCATATGGTAAATTACCTTGGATGGAAAGACAGAGGTAGTGGATGATAGATTGTAGAGGGCTTTCTGGGTTAAAAGGAAAGTAGGTTAATTGGAAAATAATAAGTGTTGAATCAAAATGGTTTGAGAAGACAAATTAAAACAATGCCTTCTAGTAATGAGAATGCAAATATGTTATTCATTTTTGGTGGTTTGTGGATAACTAAGGTCATGATTTAGGGTGCGTGTGAAGGAGAGTGGTGCCTAGCTTAGAAAGAATACATTAATGATTAAACATAATAGGTTTGTGCTGTACTGGTATAGATTGTTTAGCATAACAAGCTGTGATTAATGTGAGGAACTGTTAGGGGGTAGGCTGAGATAGACGTGTGACTCACACACACACACACTGCCTCTTTGTTAAACTGCTCAAGGACATTTGTACTGCTACAATGAAGAAGAACAAACTATGTCTTAGGTTGCTGACTCGAGACAAGTTGTAAAGATAACAACTAATGCCCGGCAACAGTGAAGCGCCAAGGGACTGGGACCAGCCTGAGCGCCAACGATAGGTTGGGTAAGTTTAAACCACACCCAGCCTCTATTCTGACAGGCCCAGCAGGGAGCGGGAACTATCTCTGTCAGAGTATTTAAAGAAGAACTTATAACAATAGCTCAGTTCTCTGTCTGCCCTGCGTGGTTTTTCAGTGGGCCCGTACATACGAACATCATATTTACCACTCAAGTGTTTGCATTAATTAAAATACTAGTATATCTTAAAAGACGTGTGTTCACCTCTTTTGTTCCAACACCAGATTTGAATTGACGCAACTTAACAATAGTATGAAAATAGTTAATGATTTCTAAAACGTTGATTTGTTTTCGGGACATGGACCAGTGGATTGCAGGTAGTTTTAACTATTATGCTGATGGGATAGCAACTTTTTGTAGGTTCTGGATTGATCGAACAACAAATTTATATTTTTACTAAATCAATGCAATAGGTTGAAATGATTAGATTACCGGAAAGTGGTTATGGGGTCGTTATTTTATAGTTGTATATTCCACTTACGTGGTAATATCTGATGTGTGTTGATTAGGAGTTTCTCTTCTAGGATTGAATCCCCTACAGTATGAATGATAAGGGAGATGTTGGAGGCCACGTCTCAAACAACATTTTAATAGATCCTTGGGATCAAATATCACAGATTCCTTACACTGAGAAATGACTATTTGCGACAGGGAAAAGTATTACATTTAGTGGGGTTAAAGAATCCTCCCAAGGGTCAAAGATAATGGATTCTGAAAGGTGACATGTAAATTGGCAGTATGAATAATGGTTACAAATAATAAAATGTTGTATCACACTGCATTTAAACAATCGCTGAAGGGGGTGAATTTGAGGGTTGTGTGTTGTAGTAAATTGTTGTGGGCGTCGAATGACGAGAACACTGATGGGCCAGACCATCATCACATTAGTAAATTGTTTTAGAGAAGAGGGGGGGTCACAGGGCATGTGGGAAGGTGCAACCAACGAGGCAAGAGACAGCATATTTGGGGATTGGAGTTTGAAGTCACTAAGCATGTTGGGTGTGATCGAGTGAGAGCAATGCGACTCAGGAAAAAGCCTAGGGGTTTAAATCTCATGAGACATTATTTCGTTGTATGTGGAATTGAAAGAGGAGGAGATGTGGACTGGTAAACTAAATAGTGAGAAATTTGAATTGTTTGGACTTAAAATGGAAACTAATGAAATGTGCACGTTTTCTTCCAGGAAAAAGGGGTAGTGATTTTCTCTTTCTTTGATATATTTCCTGAGACTATTAAAAGGCCTGTCCATTTTTGTTTGTTGTTTTACTATATGTTTTTCAAATAACAACCCACTTAGTACGAAATGTTGGCTGTATAGGGTTTTTATTTTTATTTTAGGGTTCTTTTCACAGGTTAGAAGTGACATTTCTTAAAGGGGCACACACATGTAATTTTAGGTTTTATTTACTGAGTGAGTTTTAAGTAAATACAGTGGGGAGAACAAGTATTTGATACACTGCCGATTTTGCACGTTTTCCTACTTACAAAGCATGTAGAGGTCTGTAATTTTTTATCATAGGTACACTTCAACTGTGAGAGACGGAATCTAAAACAAAAATCCAGAAAATCACATTGTATGATTTTTAAGTAATTAAAATGCATTTTATTGCATGACATAAGTATTTGATACATCAGAAAAGCAGAACTTAATATTTGGTACAGAAACCTTTGTTTGCAATTACAGAGATCATACGTTTCCTGTAGGTCTTGACCAGGTTTGCACACACTGCAGCAGGGATTTTGGCCCACTCCTCCATATAGACCTTCTCCAGATCCTTCAGGTTTCGGGGCTGTCGCTGGGCAATACAGACCTTCAGCTCCCTCCAAAGTTGTTCTATTGGGTTCAGGTCTGGAGACTGGCTAGGCCACTCCAGGACCTTGAGATGCTTCTTACGGAGCCACTCAGTTGCCCTGGCTGTGTGTTTCAGGTCGTTGTCATGCTGGAAGACCCAGCCACGACCCATCTTCAATGCTCTTACTGAGGGAAGGAGGTTGTTGGCCAAGATCTCGCGATACATGGCCCCATCCATCCTCTCCTCAATATGGTGCAGTCGTCTTGTCCCCTTTGCAGAAAAGCATCCCCAAAGAATGAGGTTTCCACCTCCATGCTTCACGGTTGGGATGGTGTTATTGGGGTTGTACTCATCCTTCTTCCTCCAAACACGGCGAGTGGAGTTTACACCAAAAAGCCTGCCGTGTAGTTCTGTGCTGATCCCTCACTTTCCTCATGATCATTGATGCCCCAAGAGGTGAGATCTTGCATGGAGCCCCAGACCGATTGACCGTCATCTTGAACTTCTTCCATTTTCTAATAATTGCGCCAACAGTTGCCTTCTCACCAAGCTGCTTCCCTATTGTCCTGTAGCCCATCCCAGCCTTGTGCAGGTCTACAATTTTATCCCTGATGTCCTTACACAGCTCTCTGGTCTTGGGCCATTGTGGAGAGGTTGGAGTCTGTTTGATTGAGTGTGTGGACAGGTGTCTTTTATACAGGTAATGAGTGGAGAACAGGAGGGCTTCTTAAAGAAAAACTAACAGGTCTGTGAGAGCCGGAATTCTTACTGGTTGGTAGGTGATCAATGCAATAAAATGGAAATTAATTACTTAAAAATCATACAATGTGATTTTCTGGATTTTTGTTTTAGATTCCGTCTCTCACAGTTGAAGTGTACCTATGATAAAAATTACAGACATCTACATGCTTTGTAAGTAGGAAAACCTGCAAAATCGGCAGTGTATCAAATACTTGTTCTCCCCACTGTATGTTGTATAAGCTTGACTATGCATTTGTGTCTGTATAAAAAGAGAGCTTCAAGTCATGGCAAGCAGCTACTCCATGGACCAGCTCGGCTTTTGTTGTTTCATGTAATAAAAGTCTGTCTTGATCCAACAAAAACTCTGGAAGAACTTTTGATTGTTAACAAGTATAGTGATAATTATCCACGACACTTTTGACTCTGTCAACCACCTCATTCTTATTGGCAGACTAAATAGCCTTGGTTTCTCAAATGACTGCCTCGCCTGGTTCACCAACTACTTCTCAGAGTTCAATGTGTCAAATCGGAGGGCCTGTTGTCTGGACCTCTGGCAGTCTCTATGGGGGTGCCACAGGGTTCAATTCTCGGGCCGACTCTTTTCTCCGTGTATATCAATGATGGCGCTCTTGCTGCTGGTGACTCTCAGATTCACCTCTACGCAGACGACACCATTTTGTATACATCTGGCCCTTCATTGGACACTTAACAAACCTCCAAACGAGCTTCAATGCCATACAACACTCCTTCAGTAGCCTCCAATGGCTCTTAAACACTAGTAATACTAAATGCATGCTCTTCAATCCAACGCTGCTGGCACCCGCCCACCCGACTAGAATCACTACTCTCGACGGGTCTGACCTAGAGTATGTGGACAACTACAAATAACTAGGTGTCTGGTTAGACTGTAAACTCTCCTTCCAGACTCACATTAAGAATCTCCAATCCAAAGTTGAATCTAGAATCGGCTTCCTATTTCGCAACAAAGCCTCCTTCACTCATGCTGCCAAACATGCCCTCGTAAAACTGACTATCCTACCGATCCTTGACTTCGGCAATGTCATTTACAAAATAGCTTCCAGCACTCTACTCAGCAAATTGGATGTGGTCTATCACAGTGCCATCCGTTTTGTCACCAAAGCCCCATATAATACCCACCATTGTGACCTGTACGCTCTCGTTGGCTGGTCCTCACTACATATTCGTCACCAAACCCACTGGCTCCAGGTCATCTATAAATCACTGCTAGGCAAATCCCCACCTTTACTTAGCTCATTGGTCACCATAGCAACACCCACCTGTAGTATGCGCTCCAGCAGGTATCTCTCACTGGTCATCCCCAAAGCCAACACCTCCTTTGGCCGCCATTCCTTCCAGTTCTCTGCTGCCAATGACTGAAACGAATTGCAAAAATCTCTGAAGATGGAGACTTAACTCCCTCACTAACTTTAAGCATCAGTTGTCAGAGCACCTTACCGATCACTGCACCTGTACACAGCCCATCTGAAATTAGCCCACCCAACTACCTCATCCCCATATTGTTATTTATTTTTGCTCATTTGCAACCCAGTTTCTTTATTTGCACATCATCTCTTGCACATCTATCATTCCAGTGTTAATACTAATTGTAATCATTTTGCACTATAGCCTATTTATTGCCTTACCTCCATAACTTGCTACATTTACACACACTATATATATATTTTCTGTTGTATTTTTGACTGTTTTTTACCCCATATGTAACTCTGTTGTTTTTAAATCGCACTGCTTTGCTTTATCTTGGCCAGGTCGCTGTTGTAAATGAGAACTTGTTCTCAACTGGCTTACCTGGTTAAATAAAGGTGAAATACAGGAGGCTTCTCCAAGCTGGCAACCCGATACCAACAGGCCACAATCCAGCTCTTTTAAGAGTGGACGGGCAAATAGAACACCGGAAGCTCTACCCGGTCAATGCTACAGACAACATAAGACCTACACTCGTCCATCGGAAGACCACTACCATTCCCCACTGGATGGGGCAGGCCCAGACACTTTCCACCTTAAAAGCAACAGACCTACACCACCATCTCCGGAACCCCAGAGACCCGGCCATACCCAAACCCGGGTGGCACAGGGAGGGCTTCCGATGAGGAACACAACCTGGTCTGACCCTAGCCCGGAATATACCCCTACCAGGGTATCTGGGCAGGAGATGATCACGGTAGTGAAGGTACCTTGAGCCTCCCAAACCCAAACCTGGGTGGAAGGGATTGGGAATCAACTAGAAGGACTAGGCTGGACAGAACTCGCCCATTCCCCCACCAAGATTGACAAGAACGAGTTAGTAACAGACATCATGGACTACAAATCTGTGATCAACACTCCTCCGGTCAAAGCGCACAGATACTCCACTAATTCAAACACTTCCTCCATGTCCACAGACAAGAGCAACTACGAATGACAGGACTGGAACACAACCCTCAATGGACCACAGAAAAACAACGCAAGAGGGAACGCTACTGGATAGCCCGATTGGGCACCATCACACCGGATGGACTCTCATAAAACCTACACGGCTCAGGCAAAGCAGAGTACAACGAGACCAACAGCAATGACGTTAGTAGTAGCAACTACTACAGCAGCAGTTCTAGCAATGACAGTGACGACTACAAAGACGACAGCCACCCTCCAGATGGCCACAGGAACTGCTGCTCCTCCTACGCCACCATCGGCACCACCTCTGTCAGAACAAACGGCACCCTCCCACACTAAAAAACAACCAACACCACAACACAGGGCTACCACCAACAGGGGCCCCTCCAACGTCTCCCACCAGGCACATGAGACTGGGGGTTGCCACAACCACGGGCCCCACAGGGTCTTCGACTAGGGCAGAGGACAAGGGGTTGCCTCAACCCAGGGCCCCACACAAACACCTCGTCGGACACCGGGGGTTGCCACAACTATGGGCCCTTTCTCTCTGCACCAAAGCCTCCGACCAAAGAACAAGATAAAACAGCAATACAAGGCCACCACTACCGAGGATCACACCAACTCAACAAAAACTGTGTGTCAACACACCACCAAGGCAACAACCTATCAACAAACACCCGTCCATCAACTACACCACCAACGCTGGGATACTAAGGGGGACCCACAATGTGGGCTCCCTTTATACCTTCAGCCACCAACATAACACTCTACAACGCACCTACAAACCCTCACCTCGTGGGAAGATTCTGGAAGGATCCACCACGGGCAGGAGACATAGTGACAGAAAACTCAGTGGGGCTGTATGACACACTAGGAGGCGAGGGGCCCTTTTGGACTTGTCTACTGAACCATTGAGTACTTACTGACGGACTACTCAGTGTGGAGGCGTGGCAGCCAGTAGGTGTGCTATGATCCTGGAAGGTAGGGGCCCTGATGGTGTTACCCTGTGCTGAGCCACCGAGGACCCGGACGGAGCACCTTCGGGTGGATGCATGGCAACCGACTGAGGAAAAACCAGGATCCTGGAAGGGAATGGTACTCGATGGTTTTTGCCTGCTCAAACACCAAGTACTCTTTGACAGACCAGCTTGGGGACACGATCCTTTAAGGGAGTGACCTTCTCTGGATTTTGTCTGCTCAAACGCCAAGGACCTATTGACAGACGAACACATTGCGGATGCATGGCAACCAACAGTGGTTACGATCCTTGAAGGGAGTGGCCCACTAGGAAATGTTGCCTGTTCAAACACTGTGTACTCAGAGACAGTAGGACGATTTTCCTACTCTTCACCTAACCCTAACCTTAACCTAACCCTGCCTACTTGCTTGTAAATATCCTTTACTATTTATTTTTTATATTTTATGCTTTATGGACTACTGCAAAATGAATTGCCTCTGAGGACATGAATATTTTCTGAATTTGAATATATTTTTCCAGGTCTCCTTTTTACAAGAGGTTCATTTAAGGGACATGGGGAAAGTTTCTGTTTTTTCAAGGGGGTGGGCAAAGGGAGAGTCCAGATGGGGATTATGGGGTTTGCACTCTTCTGGGGTGGGGATCCTGTTTGGGGATAGGGAGTTTTGTTTGGAAGGTTGTTTTTCTGTCATACAGGGGAGGGTTTTAATAGTTGATGCAGACTGGTGGGGGATTGGGATTCACTTCATCAACGTATATGCACCTGCTGAACCTCGAGGTAGGTAATATCTTTTTTTGGCGTTGTTCAATGTCTCCATTTAAGGTACTGGGGATTTTAGCCTACCTTATTTGGTTTCTGTGGTTAAGAATTTATCTTTCAGAATTGTCGACCCCACGGGGGAGGGTATGACGTCGGCAAAGTCAAGGGGTTCCTGTAGTGGAATTGATTTTGGTTTTACCTGCATCTGTGCCGGTCTCTCGAGTCACTGTTTCTCCTGTCTGGTTTTCTGACCATCGCCAAGTGCAGGTAATGTTCTCGGTTGATGTAACTATGTTTGGGAGAGGTTTTTGGGGGATCCTTCTTTTAGGGAGGCCTTTAAATCCCATTATGAGTTATTGGGGAACCTCAAGCCCTTTTTTGGGAGTGCGTAGAGTGCAATGTGCGCACCTTGGCCATTTCACACTGTGTTGCTAAGGCTCGTGCAGGCAGGGAGGTTTATCCGTGCCTTCAGGGAGATCTGACTCCCTTGGTGTCAGCTGAGAAAAGGGTGAGGGGAGGGATGTGGAGAGGATGGAGGTTTTAAAAAGTTAGTTAGGGCTGTATTTTCAGGAGAAGGCCAGGGATTTTCTCTTCAGGTGTCAAAAGGGACAAGTTTGAGTTAGGGGAGGCTAGCAGTTCATATTGTTAAAGCTGCCTGTGCCAAAGCAGTTATTGCTCAGCTGTGAACAGAATGGAAAGGTACCTGACCCAAAGGGGATGGTGGAGGCAGCGTCTGCTTTCTACCGAGAATCCTTTAGGGAGAAGGACATAGACAGTTCGAAATAGTGTATTTTGGGGGGTTTTGGGGAGGAAGGTTCCCCCGGAGGCAGTCTCTGAACTCGACCGCCCTTTCGAGCTTGCGGAGGTTGAGGCTGCCTTGCAGGGTTTACCTACCAACAAGGTGCCAGTATTCGATGGGCTTCCTCTGGTGTTTTATGTTACCTTTTTGGGGGATAGATTTTCTTTCTGTAGTTAATGCAGGGCTTTTGGGGTCTTCAATGAGGGAGGGGGTCTTGACGCTGCTTTTTAAGTAAGGTGAAAGGGATAACCAGGGGAATTACAGGCCCATTACACTATTGTGTGCAGACTACAAGGTGGTAGCCTGTGTTTTAGCGGGCCACCTCAGGAAGCTTCTGCCCCATGTCATACATGAGGACCAGACCTGTGTGGTGGAGGTCTATCCACTGGAACCTGAGTCTGGTGAGGGACTGTATTACTTGGGCCCAAGTAATACGGGGGTGCACCTCATGTTGGTGGGCCTAGACATGGGAGAAGCTTTTGATAAGGTGCACCATGGGTTCCTTTTGTGAGTTTTGGGAAGGATGGGATTTGGGTCAGGGTTTTTGAGGTGGGTGGGGATGTTATATACTGGAGTGGGAAGTAGGGTTTTAGTTAAATGGGCATTTTAGTGAGGTGGTTCCTCAGCAGACTGGAGGATGTCAAGGTTGCCCATTGTCCCCACTCCTTTTTGTTTTGTACATGGAGCCTCTGGCAGCAGCCTCCCTGGTGGTTGCTCGTCGGTCGTCAAGATCTCCCAGTATGCGGATGACATGACGCTGTTTGACGTCCGAGGGGAGTGTCGCCAGGGTGGTGGTGGTCCTAGGGGAGTTTGCACAGGCATAAGGGGCTAGGGTCAACATGGGGAAGTCCTCAGTGGTCTCTCACTCTGCTCTGGGCCTATGAGGGTCCTGTGGGTGGATTTTGAAGTGGCAGCTAGCGAGGGCATCAATTGGGTGCAGAGGAACTCAAAAGTGCGCACCCGGGTGGGCCTTTGGAAAGCTCGTCAGCTCTCTATGAGTGGACGGGTTCTCATCATTAAAGCAGACCTTCTGTCTTCGGTTTGTTTGGCCTGTTTTTCCTTTGCCTCCTCGTTACATGTACAAAGGGATTGGATGGTGCAATCAGTGGAGGAAGGGGTGTTCCTGACCTCCCTCTGTCCAACATAATTTTCTTTTCATCGATATGTAAAAGTTACGTCAGTCCTTGAAACCCTCCCGGCTCATTTCCAACATGCAGTGAAGAGGAACAGAAGGCACACTGAGTGCATGGAGGGTCTGCTCTGCATGGACCACAGGGCTTTATGCAGGACCTTGGTGGCTAAGCGGTGTGTTTTTGTTGTTCCCCTCCATCTTGTTTCCCTACTTTCCCCCCCATTTCTTGTCAACTGAGGAGCTTTTTTGGCTGGCCGGCCTGCTAGCCTCCTAGCTTTTGTTAGTTTGTCTTGTTTGGGGTGCGTTTCCTCCTTTGTGCCCCTTCCCCTTTGTGTCTAGTGTAAATGTAGCAAGCAGTATTGCGTGGTGGTTTGGCACGGTTGGTTGACTGGATTTCTAGCTGGCTGGTTAGCCGGCCATGCTGGTTTAGCTGGTTGGTCATCTCACCTTCCGGGCCTTGTTGGCAAGTGCACGTTATTTACCCCCTTTTTTTGTTTTAACCTCTACGGAATCGGTGTCCCATATATAGGACAGTTGAGCTAACGTGCGCTAATGTGATTAGCATGACTGTTGTAAGTAACAGCAAACTTTCCAGGACATAGACATGTCTTTTATGGGCAGAAAGATTACATTCTAACTGCACTGTCCAATTTACAGTAGCCATTACAGTGCACAACAAAAAAGTATCACGGCAACTGGTTTGATACATTCACCTCTGAAGGTAAATAATGTACTTACATTCAGTAATATTGCTCTGATTTGTCATCCTGAGGTTCCCAGAGATAAAATGTATCGTAGTTTTGTTTAATAAAATCTTTTTTTATATTCAAATGTAGGAACTGGGTTCTACAGTTTGAACCCTTGCTGTCTCTGGCTCCACACCCACCCCGCACGGCCATCTAGATGTGTTTAAGTTAGTGTATAAGCTAATGATCCATCATGTATGACATTCCTGGGAATGTGTAAACCTACATTTTGTATTACCATAAAAATGTTGTATGTTCTCTATAGTTATGAACTTGATGTCAATTGACCAAGTCGGAACATTTGGGCAGACTTTATACAAAATAGTCCGGTATTGCAATGCTTCACTGGAGCAATCTGAAACTTTTTACACACTGCTGACATCTAGTGGCTAAAATCTAAGTTGCGCCTAAACTGCAATATTATATTGTGGCCTCTTGCATTTCAAAGATGATGGATCACAAAAATAGAAAACGCATGTTTTTTTGTTTGTAATATATCTTTCACAAGCTCTTATGAGTTATATTATCCACATTAATTTCACATTCCCACAGACACAGGCTGGCAAGAGGAGGCATCTGAATACCCAGGTGTCCCTCACAGAAATGTTTGAGGTGACCAAGCTGACGGACAATAGCATTAAAACAGTTGTCTGTACTGTTAAGTTCCACAGCAATAAAACCAAAAATGCAGAAGGAGGAACTAACAGTCACTGAACAACAACCAAAACAGGCAGGGTTTTAGGAGGGGTTCTGAAAGACACTCATGGGGTTGTCCACTGAAAGTTGACTAGCAACAACAAATAGAACCTAAAAGACACCCACCATGAGCACACACTAAATTTGCCCGAAAGAAAAACCCACACCAAACCTAAAGACAGGAAGCAAATCAAAAACATGGCCAAAATAAAATCAGATAAGGGATTGTTTGTCTAGAAATAAAAATAGGGAGCGCCATCTAAAAGGGTGTTGACCCTCCACATATCTCAAGCCAACTGAAGCACTGGGCCAGTCACTCTTAAATAGCACCTGGGTCAGCACAGGTGAAAGACCTTCCCACTAACGAGATGGCAACCAGCACAGGTGTAACACATATCGACTAACAAGGTGACACCAATCGGTGCGCCATACGTGCTAACGAGCTATACCTGCTAAGGTCCAACCTCAAAACATAAATGGAAAAACCAAAGCCTGTAACACCTTACCCCTTAAGACAACAAATACACTGCACAACACATCCTAGATCTGAATGAATGAAATAATATTATTAAATACTTTTTTCTTTACATAGTTGAATGTGCTGACAACACAATCACACACAAATTATCAATGGAAATCAAATGTATCAACCTTGGGAGGTCTGGATTTGGAGTCACCTTCAAAATTAAAGTGGAAAACCACACTACAGGCTGATCCAAATTTGATGTAATGTCCTTAAAAAAAGTCAAAATGATGCTCAGTAGTGTGTGTGGCCTCCACGTGCCTGAATGACCTCCCTACAACGCCTGGGCATGCTCCTGATGAGGTGGCGGATGGTCTCCTTAGGGATCTCCTCCCAGACCTGGACTAAAGCATGATGTCCCAGATGTGCTCAGTTGGATTCAGGTCTGGGGAATGGGCGAGCCAGTCCATAGCATCAATGCCTTCCTCTTGCAGGAACTGCTGACACACTCCAGCCACATGAGGTCTAGAATTCTCTTGCATTAGGAGGAACCCAGGGCCAACCGCACCAGCATATGGTCTCACAAGGGGTCTAAGGATCTCATCTCGGTACCTAATGGCAGTCAGGCTACCTCTGGCGAGCACATGGAGGGCTGTGCGGCCCCCCAAAGAAATGCCACCCCACACCATGACTGACCCATCGCCAAACCGGTCATGCTGGAGGATTTTGCTGGCAGCAGAACATTCTCCACGGCGTCTCCAGACTGTCACGTCTGTCACGTGCTCAGTGTGAACCTGCTTTCATCTGTGAAGAGCACAGGGCGCCAGTGGCGAATTTGCCAATCTTGGTGTTCTCTGGAAAATGCCAAACGTCCTGCACGGTGTTGGGCTGTAAGCACAACCCCCACCTGTGGACGTCGGGCCCTCATACCACCCTCATGGAGTCTGTTTCTGACCGTTTGAGCAGACACATGCACATTTGTGGCCTGCTGGAGGTCATTTTGCAGGGCTCTGGCAGTGCTCCTCCTGCTCCTCCTTGCACAAAGGCGGAGGTAGCGGTCCTGCTGCTGGGTTGTTGCCCTCCTATGGCCTCCTCCACGTCTCCTGATATACTGGCCTGTCTCCTGGTAGTGCCTCCATGCTCTGGGCACTATGCTGACAGACACAGCATACCTTCTTGCCACAGCTCGCATTGATGTGCCATCCTGGATGAGCTGCACTACCTGAGCCACTTGTGTGGGTTGTAGACTCCGTCTCATGCTACCACTAGAGTGAAAGCACCGCCAGCATTCAAAAGTGACCAAAACATCAACCAGGAAGCATAGGAACTGAGAAGTGGTCTGTGGTCACCACCTGAAGAACCACTTCTTTATTGGGGGTGTCTTGCTAATTGCCTATAATTTCCACCTGTTGTCTATTCCATTTGCACAACAGCATGTGACATTTATTGTCAATCAGTGTTGCTTCCTAAGTAAACAGATTGATTTGGAGTTGCATTGTGTTGTTTAAGTGTTCCCTTTATTTTTTTGAGCAGTGTATATCCTATATTTTTGTTGGACAAGTTTGCTCACCACCAACAGAAAACAACTTCCGTTGCACAACATAATCAATTTAAATCCGTCGCCTTCTGCAATATAAATATGGTGACTACTGGCTGTCAACAATTAAATACAAGGCAAAACAGCCACCTCTTAATTTTTAAATGTATATATGCTTTTTTTTTTGTATTTTACAATATTTTCTACAATTGTGTAATTGTAAATATACACACACAAATACATATACAGTACCAGTCAAAAGTTTGGACACACCTACTCATTCAAGGTTTTTCTTTATTTTTGCTATTTTCTACATTGTAGAATAATAGTCAAGACATCAACTATGAAACAACTCATATGGAATCATGTAGTAACCAAAACAACATATATTTTAGATTCTTCAAAGTAGCCACCCTTTGCCTTGATGACAGCTTTGCACAGTCTTGGCATTCTCTCAACCAGCTTCACCTGGAATGATTTTCCAACAGTCTTGATGGAGTTTTCATATATGCTGAGCACTTGTTGGCTGATTTTCCTTCACTCTGCAGTCCAACTCATCCCAAACCATCTCAATTCGGTTAAGGTCTGGCGATTGTGGAGGCCTGGTCATCTGATGCAGCTCTCATTCTTGGTCAAATAGCCCTTACACAGGCTGGAGGTGTGTTGGGTCATTGTCCTATTGAAAAACGAAATGATAGCCCCACTAAGCGCAAACCAGATGGGATGAATTCTAAATAAATCACAGACAGTGTCATCAGCAAAGTACCCCCACACCATCACACCTCCTCATCCATGCTTCATGGTGGGAACCACACCTAATCTGCGTCACAAAGACATGGTGGTTGGAACCAAAAATTTCAAATTTGGACTCATCACACCAAAGGACAGATTTCCACTGGTCCATTGTTCGTGTTTCTTGGCCCAAGCAAGTCTTTTCTTCTTATTGGTGTCCTTAAGTAGTGGTTTATTTGCAGCAATTCGACCATAAAGGCATTCTCCTCTGAACAGTTGATGTTGAGATGTGTCTGTTATTGAACTCTGTGAAGCATTTATTTTGGCTGCAATTTCTGAGGCTGATAACTCTAATGAACTTATCCTCTGCAGCAGAGGTAACTCTGGGTCTTCCTTTCCTGTGGCGGTCCTCATGAGAGACTGTTTCATCATAGCGCTTGATGGTTTTTGCGACTGCACTTGAAGAAACTTTCAAAGTTCTTGAAATTTTCCAGATTGACTTGACCTTCATGTCTTAAAGTAATGATGGACTGTCATTTCTCTTTGCTTATTTGAGCTGTTTTTGCCATGATATGGACTTGGTCTTTTACCAAATAGGGCTATCTTCTGTATACCACCCCTACCTTGTCACAACAACTGATTGGCTCAAACGCATTAAGAAGGAAAGAAATTCCACAAATTAACTTTTAAGAAGGCACACCTGTTAATTGAAATGCATTCCAGGTGATTACCTCATGAAGCTGGTTGAGAGACTGCCAAGTGGTCAAAACTGTCATTAAGGCAAAGGATGGCTACTTTAAAGAATCTCAAATATAAAATATATGATTTGTTTAGCACTTTTGGTTACTACATGATGAAGTCCAGTGTCTGTGTTCTTTTGCCCATCTTAATCTTTTCTTTTTATTGGCTAGTCAGATATGGCTTTTTCTTTACACCTCTGCCTAGAAGGTCAGCATCCCGGAGTCGCCTCTTCAACTATTCACCCCCCCAAAGTCAATACTTTGTAGAGCCACCTTTTGCAGCAATTACAGCTGCAAGTCTCTTGGAGTATGTCTCTATAAGCTTGGCACATCTAGCCACTGGGATTTTTGCCCATTCTTCAAGGCAAAACTGCTACAGCTCCTCCTTCATTCCAATCCAAGATGGCGTGGCAGTGTTGTCGTGTATTCTGTTGTGTCCTCGTGTAAATAGCCTGCTTGTTTTGTCTTTTTTTTCGTATATATTTCTCTCACTTTCCATCCTTTAACTAAATATACTTTCCTGCAACCCGCCTCAGCCAATGTGGAACGGATTCTATTATTTCTTTATTTTTATCAAGAACCTATGGCTGAAACTAGCCAGCTAGCCAGCTACTTGCTATTAGCCACAACGCCCGGAAATCTGCCCCTTTTATTCTCTGTACCCAATACACTAGAAGACCAGTTCTTAAAGCCTTTAGCCGTATCCTTATTCTATTCCTCCTCTTTTCCTCTGGTGAGTGGCGCAGTGGTCTAAGGCACTGCATCGCAGTGCTAACTGTGCCACTAGAGATCCTGGTTCGAATCCAGGCTCTGTCGCAGCCGGCCGCGACCGGGAGACTCATAGGCGGCGCACAATTGGCCCAGCGTCGTCCAGGGTAGGGGAGGGAATGGCCGGCAGGGATGTAGCTCAGTTGATAGAGCATGGCGTTTGCAATGCCAGGGTTGTGGGTTCGATTCCCACGGGGGGCCAGTATAAAAAATATATGTATTCACTAACTGTAAGTCGCTCTGGATAAGAGCGTCTGCTAAATGACTAAAAATGTAAAAAAAAAATGTGATGTAGAGGTTAACCCAGGCCCTGTAGCCCCTAGTAACAGTCCTACTCCCCAGGCGCTATCATTTGTTGAATTCTTTAACCGTAAAAGCCTTGGATTCTTGCATGTCAACATCAGAAGCCTCCTCCCCAAGTTTGAGTTATTCACTGCGTTAGCACACTCTGCCAACCCTGATGTTCTAGCAGTGTCTGAATCCTGGCTTAGGAAGGCCACCAAACATTTTGAAATGTCCTTCCCGAATTAAAACATTTTCCGTCTAGATAGAACTGCAGGGGGGAGCTGCAATCTACTGTAGAGATAGCCTGCAGAGCTCTATCATACTATCCAGGTCTGTGCCCAAACAGTTTGAGCTTTTACTTCTAAAAATACACCTTTCCAGAAATAAGTCTCTCACTGTTGCCGCTTGCTACAGACCCCCCTCTGCCCCCAGTTGTGCCCTGGACACCATATGTAAATTGCTTGCCCCCTATCTATCCTCAGAGTTCGTACTGTTTGGTGACGTAAACTGGGATATGCTTAACACCCCGGCCGTCCTACAATCTAAACTAGATGCCCTCAATCTCACACAAATTATCAAGAAACCTACCAGGTACAACCCTAAATCCGTAAATATGGGCACCCTCATAGATATCATCCTGACTAATTTACCCTCTAAATACACCTCCGCTGTCTTCAACCAGGATCTCAGTGATCACTGCCTCATTGCCTGTGTCCGTAATGCGTCCTCGGTCAAACGACCACCCCTCATCACTGTCAAATCTCCCTAATACACTTCAGTGAGCAGGCCTTTCTAATTGACCTGGCCCGGGTATCCTGGATGGATATTGACCTCATTCCGTCAGTAGAGGATGCCTGGATGTTCTTCAAAAGTGCTTTCCTTTCCATCTTAAATAAGCATGTCCCATTCAAAAAATTCAGAACTAAGAACAGATATAGCCCCTGGTTCACCCCAGACTTGACTGCCCTTGACCAGCACAAAAACATCCTGTGGCGTACTGCATTAGCTTCGAACAGCTCCCGCGATATGCAACTTTTCAGGGAAGTCAGGAACCAATATACACAATCAGTTAGGAAAGCAAAGGCTAGCTTTTTCAAACAGAAATTTGCATCCTATAGCACTAACTCCAAAAAGTTTTGAGACACTAAAGTCCATCGAGAATAAGAGCACCTCCTCCCAGCTACCCACTGCACTGAGGCTAGGAAACACTGTCACCACCGATAAATGTACGATAATCGAGAATTTCAATAAGCATGTTGCTACGGCTGGCCATGCATTCCACCTGGCTACCCCGGCCAACAGCTCTGCACACTCCGCTGCAACTTGCCCATGCCCATGACAGTCTTTTGTGCAACGTGGCGTTGGTGGATGGAGCGAGACATGATGTCCCAGATGTGATCAATTGGATTCAGGTCTGGGGAACGGGCGGGCCAGTCCATAGCATCAATGCCTTCCTCTTTGCGGAACTGCTGACACACTCCAGCCACATGAGGTCTAGCATTGTCTTGCATTAGGAGGAACCCAGGGCCAACCGCACCAGCATATGGTCTCACAAGGATCTCATCTCGGTACCTAATGGCAGTCAGGCTACCTCTGGCGAGCACATGGAGGGCTGTGCGGCCCCCCAAAGAAATGCCACCCCACACCATGACTGACCCATCGCCAAACCGGTCATGCTGGAGGATGTTGCAGGCAGCAGAACGTTCTCCACGGCGTCTCCAGACTCTGTCACGTCTGTCACATGTGCTCAGTGTGAACCTGCTTTCATCTGTGAAGAGCACAGGGCGCCAGTGGCGAATTTGCCAATCTTGGTGTTATCTGGCAAATGCCAAACGTCCTGCACGGTGTTGGGCTGTAAGCACAACCCCCACCTGTGGACATCGGGCCCTCATACCACCCTCATGGAGTCTGTTTCTGACCGTTTGAGCAGACACATGCACATTTGTGGCCTGCTGGAGGTCATTTTGCATGATGTACTGGCCTGTCTCCTGGTAGCGCCTCCATGCTCTTGACACTACGCTGACAGACATAGCAAACCTTCTAACCACAGCTCGCATTGATGTGCCATCCTGGATGAGCTGCACTACCTGAGCCACTTGTGTGGGTTGTAGACTCCGTCTCATGCTACCACTAGAGTGAAAGCACCGCCAGCATTCAAAAGTGACCAAAACATCAGCCAGGAAGCATAGGAACTGAGAAGTGGTCTGTGGTCACCACCTGCAAAACCAGTCCTTTATTGGGGGTGTCTTGCTAATTGCCTATAATTTCCACCTGTTGTCTATTCCATTTGCACAACAGCATGTGAAATGTATTGTCAATCAGTGTTGCTTCCTAAGTGGACAGTTTGATTTCACAGAAGTGTGATTGACTTGGAGTTACATTGTGTTGTTTAACTGTTCCCTTTATTTTTTTGAGCAGTGTAGAATCACTACTCTTGGCGGGTCTGACTTAGAATATGTGGACAACTACAAATACCTAGGTGTCTGGTTAGACCGTAAACTCTCCTTCCAGACTCACATTAAGCATCTCCAATCCAAAGTAAAATCTAGAATCGGCTTCCTATTTCGCAACAAAGCCTCCTTCACTCATGCTGCTAAACATGCCCTCGTAAAACTGACTATCCTACCAATCCTTGACTTCGCCTTATCTTAGCTCTTTAGTCACCATAGTAACACCCACCCGTAGTATGCGTTCCAGCAGGTATATCTCACTGGTCATCCCCAAAGCCAACACCTCCTTTGACCGCCATTCCTTCCAGTTCTCTGCTGCAAATGATTGGAACGAACTGCAAAAATCTCTGAAGCTGGAGACTTATCTCCCTCACTATCTTTAAGCATCAGTTGTCAGAGCAGCTTACCGATCACTGCACCTGTACACAGCCCATCTGTAATTAGCCCACCCAACTACCTCATCCCCATATTGTTATTGATACCCCAGTATCTCTATTTGCACATCTATCATTCCAGTGTTAATACTAAATTGTAATTATTTTGTACTATGGCCTATTTATTGCCTTACCTCCATAACTTACTACATTTGCACACACTGTATAAACTGATACTCCAATCTCCGCTGAGGAGCATTGCAGCTCCTTCAGGGTTATCTTTCGTCTCTTTGTTGCCTCTCGGATTAATGCCCTCCTTGCCTGGTCCCTGAGTTTTGGTGGGTGGCCCTCTCTTGGCAGGTTTGTTGTGGTGCCATATTCCTTCAATTTTTTTATAATGGATTTAAATGGCGCGCCGTGGGATGTTCAAAGTTTCTGATATTTTTTTTATAACCCAACCCTGATCTGTTCTTCTCCACAACTTTGTCAGTGACCTGTTTTGAGAGCTTCTTGGTCTTCATGGTGCCCCTTGCTTAGTGGTGTTGCAGACACTAGGGCCTTTCAGGACAGGTGTATATATACTGAGATCATGTGACACTTAAAGTCCACCTGTGTGCAATCTAACTATTTATGTGACTTCTGAAGAGAATTGGTTGCACCAGATCTTATTTAGGGGCTTCATAGCAAAGGGGGTGAATACATATGCACGCACCACTTTTCCAGTTATTTTTTTCATTTCACTTCACCAATTTGGACTATTTTGTGTATGTCCATTACATGAAATCCAAATAAATTTAAATTACAGGGGGGATGAATAATTTTCTAAGGCACTGTGTGTGTATATATATATATATATATATATATATATATATATATATATATATATATATGTGTGTGTTTTTTCATATTTGCCTAAAACGCTGAAGTTTTCAAAAACTCACATACTTTTCTATAACTCTCCTACCCCTGGAACGAGCGCAACCAAAACAATACTCATCTCCAAAACGGTAAACGTGCAGTGAAAATAAATTGTGAGCCAGGGCAACACACTGCCTAAATGCAAAACGTATTGACTGCCCAAATCAGCAACCAAGTTGTCCTTACCAAAGACGTCGGCTTTCAAGTGGAAACTCCTGTAATATCCTTAGTGATTTTCCTCAGTGGAATGGCCTCAAGGAATGGAATGGCAGTGCATATGATGGTAAGATAAACTGGTTACCACTCTTTGCTTTGGGCAAAGGACCAACACAATCCACCTGAACACTGCTAAAAGGTTTGTCAAAAACAGGAATAGGCTGCAAAGGTGCAACCGGTACAGCTTGGTTCGGTTTACCTGTCCGCTGGCGAACTAGACAGGAATTACAGTAAGACACAACATCCGGATTCAGACCAGAACAGAAGTTACGCAAGATACGGTCATACGTCTTGTTGACCTCAAGATGGCCTGCCATACTACCATCGTAAAACAACCTCAGTATCTCGTCGAAGCATAACTGGAACGACAATTTGAAATACACTGGGCCAATTGTCCTGCCCAGAAGTGACGCGAGAAGGCCATTTCCTCATTAGAACCCAATCTCTGTCAAAGTATCCCACATAAAACTTCAAACTCCTCCTCCGGACATATCTCAGCAAAAAGAGGGGAGAGGGAAACTTCCTAGACAACTCAAGTTCAGGATAACCCATAAACGTCTCAGACAGATCGACCATGGTGGGATCGCTGACATCCTCTACACTTGACTTGCTCCCAGCGACTTTCTTAGACGTGGAACGGCACACGCTGGGACACTCTAGGGTACTTTCTGATAACCCATCAGGTTCCTCTACAATGCGTTCCTTACAAATGACAGGATTTGGCATGACCTTCCCTCCAGCCAAATTGTTTCCCAAAATGAATGAGACCCCCTTCACCGGTAGGCTAGGCCTCACTCCAATGACAACTGAACCAGAAATAAGATCGGACTTGAGTTCCACATTATACAAAGGAACTTCCATGCAACCCATCTCCACGCCTTGTACTAACACACTGTATTCAGATGCTGAAGTGTCAGAAAAAGGCAAAACACTCTCCAAAATGAAGGATGGCCTGCCCTAGTGTCTCGCAATATCTTCACCGGCTGCTTAACAGCATCACCATTCTGCAGAGACATGAACCCGTCTGAATCAAAGGGTTCATACACATCTGATCCAAAATCCAAAGTCCAAACCAGAGACTTATTGGGCTGGAGTGCTCCCACAAGAAGAAACTGCTTTTTCTCTCATTTTTCTGTTTCAACTTAGGACACAGAGACAATGTGTCCATTCTCACTGCAGTATTGACAAACTGCCAGATATGAAAAAGCAGTTCTCTGCCAATCTTTATCTTGGGACACTAGAAATGGACTGAAATCTCGCAGTAGGTGACTTCTCTGGATTGATTTTTGCGTAGGGATAATTACTGGGTTCTTTGTTTGTGAAGGTAGTTTTATGTGTCAACACAAACTCATCTGCAAGAACTGCAGCTTTCTCCAGAGTGAGATCCTTGTGCTCATAAATGTAATTCCCTACCCTTTCGGGAAGGCAATTCTTGAACTTTGAGAAGTAATAGAGTATTTAAATCCTCACGGGCGTTGACCTCTTGAGAACCACAACACCGATCAAAAATACATGCTTGTTCCCTTGCGAACTCAACATGGCTTTGTGATTCTTTCTTTCGTAATTTACGGAACTGTTGTCCATATGCCTCTGGGACAAACTCGTAAGCCCAAAGGATAGCAGCATTCACAGTGTCATAGTCTGAACTCTAGTCAAGAGATAAAGCAGTGTACACTTTGAGCTTTTCCCACAAGAACACTTTGGAGGAGCAGTGACCAAATATATCGCAGCAATTTTAGGGATGTGGTAATTCACTCAAACAGAGTAAAATATACATCCACCTCCTTTTCGTTGAAAGGCAATACTAGTCGGCTGTTCCTACCAAGATCAAACTCTGTTGAGGGTGCAGGATGGCCTGACTGGATTCCAAGTGCTTCCAGATCTATCTCTTGTAATCGAAGGGCATGCCCACGTTCCTGTTCCCTTTCCTTGTGCTCAATCAAGCTCTAAGCCTGTTTCTATGCAACTTTAAAAACATTTCCCCCAATCTTATAACCCCTCTGGGTGGATGTCAGTGACAGAAACCCTACCACAAAGTATATTTTGAACACTCAAATATCGGGGCACAGCAGAGCTTCTATTAGCGTGACTATCATAGGAAACAAGAACCCGGACGAGCCCCCATTTTGAAAACCAAAAATTTCACTCAAACAGAAGGAGGAACTAACAAAGGGTCACTGACCAACAACCAAAACGAAACAGGCAGGGTTTTAGGAGGGGTTCTGAAAGACACTCATGGGGGTGTCCACTGAAAGTTGACTAGCAACAACTGAAACCTAAAAGACACCCACCATGAGCGCCCAATAATTTTGCCCAAGAAGAGGCAAACAAAAGAAAACCCACACCAAACTTAGACAGGAAGCAAACCAAAAAGGTGGAGCAAAACAAAAAATCAGATAAAGGATTTTTGTCTACAAATCAAAATAGGGAGAGCCAACTAAGTTTTGACCCTCCACATGACAACTGGAGCATTGGGCCAGCCACTCTTAAATAGTACTTAGGCCAGCACAGGTGAAACACCTTCCCACTAATGAGATGGCAACCAGCACAGGTGTAACACATACTGACTAAAGAGGTGACACCAATCTGTGTGCCCTACGTGCTAACGAGCTACATGTGCTAAAGTCCAACCTCAAAACTTAAATGGAAAAACCAATGCCTACAAAAGTACGATGAGACCGTACAACCGGAGGACGTTGCAGTATGGCTGGGCAGGTACTGCAACATGAAGAGCCCCCCAATCCAGGTGAAGGATCCGGATGGGATATGGACGAGGGCCTGGAGGGTCACTGTCCAGCAGAGAGATGATCCCGAGGGCTATGGTGGGTTGAAAGCCATCCCGAAAGCCCAAGCTGTGCCGGAAATGTAATGAACATGGCCACCTGGCAGACACCTGTGAGAAAGTGGTCTGCATGAAGTGATTGACATGCATATTATTAATGTTTGCTCTCTGTGTACATCCAAGGGCCAGCCGTGCTGCCCTGTTCTGAGCCAAATGCAATTTTCCTAAGTCCCTCTTTGTGGCACCTGACCACACGACTGAGCAGTAGTCCAGGTGCGACAAAACTAGGGCCTGTAGGACCTGCCTTGTTGCTAGTGCTGTTAGACAGACTTCTCCCCATCCTAGCTACTGTTGTATCAATATGTTTTGACCATGACAGTTTACAATCCAGGTTTACTCCAAGCAATTTAGTCTCCTCAACTTGCTCAATTTCCACATTATTCAATACAAGATTTAGTTGAGGTTTAGGATTTAGTGAATAATTTGTCCCAAATACAATGATTTTAGTTTTTGAAATATTTAGGACTAACTTATTCCTTGCCACCCATTCTGTAACTAACTGCAGCTCTTTGTTAGGTGTTGCTGTCATTTCAGTCACTGTAGTAGCTGACGTGTATAGTGTTGAGTCATCCGTATACGTAGCCACACCGGCTTTACTCAAAGCCAATGGCATGTCGTTAGTAAAGATTGAAAAAAGTAGTGTGCCCACACAGCTGCCCTGGGGAATACGTGATTCTACATGGATTATGTTGAATAGGCTTCCATTAAAGAACAACCTCTGTTCTGTTAGACAGGTAACTCTTTATTCACTTTATAGCAGGGAGTGTAAAGCCATACGTTTTTCCAGCGACAGACTATGATCAATAATGTCAAAAGACGCACTGAAGTCTAACTAAACAGCCCCCAAAACCTTTTTATCATCAATTTCTCTCAGCCAATCATCAGTCATTTGTATAAGTGCTGTGCTCGTTGAATGTCCTTCCCTACAAGGGTGCTGAAGGTCTGTTGTCAATTAGTTTACTGTAAAATAGCATTGTATCTTGTCAAACAACATTTCTTCCAAAAGTTTACTAAGGGTTGGTAACAGGCTGATTGGTCGGCTATTTGATCCAGTTAAGGGGGCTTTACTATTCTTAGGTAGGGAAATAACTTTTACTTCCCTCCAGGCCTGAGGGCACACACTTTCTAGTAGGCTTAAATTGAAGATGTGGCAATAACGTCCGCTATTATCCTCAGTAATTTTCCATCCAAGGTGTCAGACCCCGGTGGCTTGTCATTGTTGATAGACAACAATAATTGTTTTAACTTTTCCACACTCACTTTACGGAATTCAAATTTACAATTCTTGTCTTTCATAATTTGGTCAGATATACTTGGATGTGTAGTGTCAGCGTTTGTTGCTGGCATGTCATGCCTAAGTTTGCTAATCTTGCCATGAAAAAATCATTAATGTCGTTGGCAATATCAGTGGGTTTTGTGATGAATGAGCCATCTGATTCAATGAATGATGGAGCGGAGTTTGCCTTTTTGCCCAAAATTTCATTGAAAGTGCGCCAAAGATTTTTACTATCATTCTTTGTCATTTATCTTTGTTTCATAGTGTAGTTTCTTCTTTTTATTCAGTTTAGTCACATGATTTCTCAATTTGCAGTACGTTTGCCAATCGGTTGTACAGCCAGACCGATTTGCCATCTCTTTTGCATTATCCCTCTCAACCATACAATTTTTAAATTCCTCATCAATCAACTGGGATTCAACAGTTTGTACAGTCATTTTCTTAATGGTTGCATGATTATTAGTAACTGGGATAAGCAATTTCATAAATGTGTCAAGTGCAGCGTCTGGTTGCTCGTCATTACACACCACGGACCAACAAATATTCTTCACATCAACAACATAGGAATCACTACAAAACGTATAGTATGACCTCTTATACATAATATTAGGCCCAGCCTTTGGAACTTTGGTTTTCCTAGATATGGATACTATATTGTGATCACTGCATCCGATGGATTTGGATACTGCTTTCAAACAAATTTCTGCAGCATTAGTAAAGATATGATCAGTACATGTTGATGATTTCATTCCTGTACTGTTTGTAACTACCCTGGTAGGTTGATTGATAACCTGAACCAGGTTGCAGGCACTAGTTACAGTTTGCAGCATGATGAAAGCCAGTCAATATTTACCTCACCCAGAAAATATACCTCTCTATTGATATCACATACATTATCAAGCATTTCACACATGTTATCCAGATACTGACTGTTAGCACTTGGTGGTCTATAGCAGCTTCCCACAAGAATGGGATTTAGGTGAGGCAGATGAACCTGTAGCCATATTACTTCAACAGTATTTAACATGAGATCCTCTCTATATTCAGAATCACATTCCTGTAAAGCTTAAACAGCCACACCTCCACCTTTGGCTTTTCTATAGATCTTATAACAATGCATTGCTACCACTGTGTCATCTAAGGTATTATCAAAGTGAGTTTCAGCGACAGTCAGAATATGAATGTAATCTGTTACAAGCAAATTATGGATGTTTCCCCGCGTTGTCATCTATCCCTATCCGAATGGCCTGTGCTACCTGAAACTTGCCTGCCAAGGAATTCATCTCCATCTGCTTCTCCTCCTCCATCCTGTAGTGAAGTAGACGGAGAACAGCAAGAAGAGTCTTCCAATCAGCGCTGGTCCCGTGTCACAAGTTTATGGAAACCGAAGGCAGCGGCAGGCTGCTAAGCGGGTGGGAGTGACTGTGAGAGTTTTGGAGCAGATTGACATAAGGAATAGCTTCGCTGCACCGGTGCCTGATCTACCTGCGCCTTCATCGCTGGGACTGCCTATGTCTGCAGCGGCGGTGGTAACTCCAACTACGGTGACTCCTGCAGCGGCTTCGTCATCGAGTTCGGCTCCTTTCCCTCTCTCTGGATCTGATGGGGCACTGCCTGCTGTGGGAGGTGTGGACCTATCACTGGGAGCAGCAGGCGTATGCTATCCTGCTTCTCGTGGGTCCGTGAAAAGCTCAACGAATTGTTTGAGGGGTGGGAATGGCCATTGTATTGGGCAGTTCAATGTTGAGAAATGTCTCAGTCTCTTGAGCAAAAACGTTGTGCTATCCAGGAGCACGAATACAGGACATCAATAAGCTGCTCAAACATTTTAAACTGGCATCAGGAAATGTATTCTATAATAGTTCATGTGGGATTCAATGACATTATGAAGGGCAGCTGAGAACAGCTGAAAAGTATTTTAAAGAACTGATTCGGTCACTACTTGGCACCATAATATCTAGCCCTCCCTAAATCGTGGCATTGAACGGTTCAGCAGACTTTTAGCCCTCCATAACATTTACATTACATTTTAGTCATTTAGCAGACGCTCTTATCCAGAGCGACTTACAGGAGCAATTAGGGTTAAGTGCCTTGCTCAAGGGCACATCGACAGATTTTTCACCTAGTCGGCTCGGGGATTAGAACCAGCGACCTTTCGGTTACTGGCACAACGCTCTTACCCACTAAGCTACCTGCCGCCCCATAACTGGCAACGAGACTATTGAAGCTCTGTGGGTGTAACATTTGACAATTTTGATACATTCTGTAAACAAAGCTTGTATTATAAGGAGGATGGGATCCACCCAAAACATTTGGGTTCATGGATCCTTTTACAGCATAATAAGGCTATCCCAGCTAATTTAATCCCTACCATTGTGTCACTGAATTGTCATAATCTTCAGCAAATGTACATTATCCCAGGGGCGCTGGCAGACACAATGTAAGTAACCTAATTTATGTCCCTCTTACTGCCCTGAATGCCTCTGCTGATCCTACAGTTATTGTATGCAGTAATCATGTGCCTTTGAATCAGAGTTATACTGTTAGCACTGAGGCGGTGTGCCCTAGCATGAAGTCCACTGTGTGCAGCTCATCCTGCTCTAACATAAATAAGAAGAGCATTTCTACTTTTGCTACGGTTCTCAGTAAATCAATGAAAACAATCAAGCATCACAGAAAAGTGCCAAAAATAGCCCATGTTAACATATGAAATTAATAACTTGCTAGTAACAGATTTATATTCTGACTATCTCTGAAATTCACTTAGATAATACCTTTGATGATACATGGTTATAACATTTACAGAAAAGAGAGAAATGCCAATGGTGAAGGTGTTGCTGTTTATATTCAGAACCACAAGCTTAGAGAGCGTCTCATGTTAAATACTGTAATATGGCTACAGGCTCATCTGCCTCACCTAAAGTCCATTCTTGTGGGAAGCTGCTATAGTGCTGTCATGTTTCAGGAGAAGACCCAGATGCAGACAGTGTCGAAGAAATACAAGTTTATTACAAAAACAGGGGGCATGCAAACGACAGGTAAAGGGCAGGCAGAGGTCAGTAATCCAGATCAGAGTCCAAAAGGTACAGAACGGAAGGCAGTCTCACTGTCAGGACAGGCAGAATGTTCAAAACCGTGAAAACTATAAAACAGGAACTTGAGAAAGACAGGAGCATGGGGAAACCCGCTGGTCACCTTGATGAAACAAAACAAACTGGCAACAGACAAAACAGAGAACACAGGTATAAATATACTGGGGATAATGGGGAAGATGGGCGACACCTGGAGGGGGGTGGAGACAATCACAAAGAGGTGAAACAGATCAGGGTGTGCCTAATTTCTACCAGCATGTTAAATGTGCAACCAGAGGAATAAAAACTCTATTCCACCTTTACTCCACACACAGAGATGCGTACAAAGCTCTCCCTCGCCCTCCATTTGTTAAATATGACCATAACTCTATCCTCCTGATCCTGCTTATAAGCAAAAACTTAAGCAGGAAGCACCAGTGACTCGGTTAATAAGGAAGTGGTCAGATGACGCAGATGCTAAGCTCCAGGACTGTTTTGCTAGCACGGACTGGAATATGTTCCGGGATTCTTCCGATACCATTGAGGAGTAAACCACATCAGTCACTGGCTTCATCAATAAGTGCATCAATGACGTCATGCGGTACTAAAAAGTGCAGGTTTTGTGGGTCGGACGTGCACGAGGCGAGGGTTTGTGACGAGCCTAAGGCGTGCCACGGGTGTGGCTCGTCAGCGCACCTGTGGTGGGAATGTCCGGCTCATCACAGGTCATATGCATCTGCATCTGGTGGGGGAGCAGGAGCGAGAGATGGGGGAGAAAGAAGAGGAGGAGTCCTAGACCCAAGCACAGGTCCAGAGGAAACACCTTCACTGACGGAGGAGGAGCCGAGAACGGCAGCGGGAGGAGAGGGGGACAGGCAAGGGACGGCCACAGCAGGACCGGAAGGAGCGGAGGTGCCAGAGACGGAAGGGAGTGAGGGAGAGGAGGTGCCACAGACGGCAGCGACTGAGGGAGAGGAGGTCGGGAAGGAGCCAGCCACAGGCCCGGGAGGAGAGGAGAAGGGGGGAGATGGGATGCCGGCGTGGGGAGACAGCGAGATGTCGAGTGCCTGGGTGGACGAGATGAGGGAGATGGTGGAGGAGCTTGCTGTCAGGGGGGGCGGGGGAGAGGGGTTAGCCAAGCAAGTCATGGCGGAGAAGGGTAGTGGGGTGGAAGAAACTCCTGTGTCCTCGCTGCCCCACCGCCATCGCACAACTCCTAGTGGGTATTGATCTCCCGAGCACAGCTCAGGACTGGTCGTCCGATGGGGGGGTCGCAGATTGTTTCTGAGGGCTCTAGATCCCCCTACTCTTTTCCCAACCTGCTTCAGGGCTGGGAAATTGGAGGCTGCTGGTGGTGAACCCAGGATGCAGGGAACTCAGGGTCCAAACACTGTTCCTGCATCCTGGGTTGGAGAGATGGAGGACGATGGGGGGACTTCTGGAGTGGAGATGGTGTCCCTTCCTGAGGAGATGGTGACCATCGGGTGAGCCTCCAGTTTTTTTTTTTTTTGGGGGGGGGGTTTAGTTTAGGTTTTATTTTATGATGGCATCAATTACTTTTGTTAGTTTAAATGTAAGGGGATTGAGGGATAGTTTTAAGAGAAGGGTGTTTTTTTGTTATTTAGACAGTGTTGGGTTTGATTTTTGTTTTTTACATGATGTTCACCTAAGTGATGGTGGGGATGTGATTAGGTTTAAGAGGGAGTGGGACAATGGTGAGTCAGTTTGGGGCATGGGGGGGTTCATTCATCAGGGGTAGGGATTTTTTGGGAACAGGGAGGTGAAGGTTGAGGGTACTTTTGTTGTTATGCAGGGGAGGGTTTTGAGGGCGGATGTCACTTTAAGGGATTGTAGGTATAGGTTAGTTGGGGTGTACGGGCCACAGTTGGCGGCAGACAGGAAGGAGATGGTTGACTCTGGTGCCACTGTGTGTCACTAATAGGCAGTTGGTGATAGGGGGTGATTTTAATATAGATTTAGGGTTTGAGGAGGACAGTGGTGCAGGTGCCATCACCGGGTGAAATGGCTTCATGGTCTGGTCGATGGGGGTCTGCACACTGCTCCGACGTTAGCGGGTCCCACTTGGCGCAACTCCCAGGGGGGGTCGCGCGGAGGCTCAACTACATTTTTCTATCCAGGTCGGTTGTCTGGGCGTTTGTTGCCTGTTTCTTTTCAGATCACGACGGGGTGCTCCTGCAGGTGAGTTCACCAGTCTGCCTCTTCGGTAGGGTTTACTGGAAATTAGATTGGGATCTACTGGATGAGCAAGCTTTTGTTAACGCCTTTTTTGTTTTCTTTCGGGGGCTTGAGAGCCTCCGGTCCATGTGTGAGGGGGTGTTAGTGTGGTGGGAATTAGTAAAGGTAAGGATTAGGGTCTTTATTATAGGAAATTGAAAGAGGAGAAAGAGGGAGGAAAGGAGGGAGGCGGATCGTATCCAAAGGTTGCTCGAACTCGAGTATGAGGCAGTTAACCTCGGCGGGTCGGTCGACTGGGAAAGATTCTCTGCCCTAAAGGCGCAACTCAGGGAGCTGCATGAGCGGAAGGCTCGCGCTTTCCTGGAGCGTGCGCATAGCGGTTTTTAGAACACGACGAGACTTGTTCCGCCGTATTCTTTAAATCAGTTAGGGGCAGACAGAGTAGGAAGGTAATGTACAGGGTTAGGGAATAAAAAGGCAGAGTTGTTAGAGAAACTGAGGAAAAGGTGACCACTGACCATTTCCAAATTTTCTTTCAGGGAAGGGTAGTAGACGTAGAGTAGGGAAACTTGTTTTTAGAACACCTGTCCCGGGAATTGCCGGAGGATATTAGAGAAGTGATGGAGGCTCAGATCTCCCTCAAAGAGGCTGAGAGCGTCCTCAGGAGGATGGGAAAAGGGAAGGTGCCCGGGATGGATGGGCTGCCGGCTGAGTTTTACCTCAAGTTTTGGGGGATACTTGGACCGGTAGTCTTGAAGGCCATCTACGAAAAAAAAAGGGTCCCGGGGGGATTGATTGCCGTAGGTTTGCTATCACTTCTTTACAAGAAGGAGGACGCCACAGACCTTGGCAACTGGCGGCCGTTGACCATGCTGTGCATAGACTACAAGCTGCCTTTGATCGCGTGAATAGATATTTTCTTTTCAGGGTGTGTCACGAACCGGCTCAAGTTCGTAACAAAAGGGAGACACGTGGAGACAAGGAATACTCAAAGTATATATTTATTAACTAAAGTAAACTAAATCAATTAACAATGCTGTGTGTAATCAGTAATCAGTAGTGTAAGTGAGTGTTTGCATGCATAAATGTAATATGGAAAGGTGCCAAAGCAAACAACCAAAAAGCCACAAAAATACCACAACAACAATCAAAGTATATGCCTGGAGAGAGTCTCCTCAATGAATGTGGAAGAGGTCCATTTATCCTGGGACACACCCGGCCCAGGTGTTTCCCATGTAGCTGAGGACCCTCCCAACTCCGCCCACCTAATAAGGAAACAAGAGCAGAGAGAGAATACGGCAGACAGAGTGGGAGGGTCGTCACAGGGTGTTAGGTAGTTTAGGATTTGGGGAGAAGTTTATAGGGTGGATCTGTACTTTATATGTCGGAGCGGGGTGCCGGGTTAGCGTAAATAGTCACATGGGTGACGTTTTTGACCTCTCGTCTGGGGTCAGGCAGGGGTGCCCGCTGTCGGCACTCCTGTTTGTTCTGTACATGGAGCCTCTGGGGTTGCCATTAGGGCGGACACAGGGGTGGATGGCTTGTTAATCCCTGGAAGTGGTGGGCTGCATGTCAATTTGACGCAGTATGCCGACGACACTTCCTTGCTGCTTAGCAAGGACTCGTGCCTGATCAGGTCCCTTGCCTCGTGTACTCGACTTAGTACCCGCTTTGTCATGTCCCACTGCGGGGGGGCACGGGGACCCCTGTCCCCTGTCCCCGGCGTGACTGTCAACCGTGTCGGACAGTCCTCAGTGCGCACCCGACTCTGTTGCGTTGCCAGATTGGGGATCGGCTCACGTAAACTGGCGCCAAGGGTCAGCGGCGATGTCGGCAACCCACCCGACCCGTCTTGAAACACTGACCAAGGAGTCTAACGCACGCGCAAGTCAGAGGGCTTACGCTGAACACACCCCGTGGTGCAATGAAAGAGAGGGCCGGCGCGCTCAGGCTGAGGTGGGATTGGTCCCTCGGGGAGGTGGAGCGTGAGCGCGTGCAATAGGACCCTAAAGATGGTGAACTATGCCTGGGCAGTGTGAAGCCAGAGGAAACTCTGGTGGAGGTCCGTAGCGGTCCTGCCGTGCAAATCGTTCGTCCGACCTGGGTATAGGGGCGAAAGAAAGACTAATCGAACCATCTAGTAGCTGGTTCCCTCCGAAGTTTCCCTCAGGATAGCTGGCGCTCTAAGTCTAGCAGTTTTATCTAGTAAAGTGATTGATTAGAGGTCTTTGGGCCGAAACGATCTCAACCTATTCTCAAACTTTAAATGGGTAAGAAGCCCGGCTTGCTGGCTTGGAGCTGGGCGTGGAAAGAGAGCCGCCTAGTGGGCCACTTTTGATAAGCAGAAATGGCGCTCTGGGATGAACCGAACGCACGATGCCGACGCTCATCAGACCCCAGAAAAGGAGTTGGTCGATATAGACAGCAGGACGGTGGCCATGGAAGTCAGAATCTGCTAAGTAGTGCGTAACAACTCACCTGCTGAATCAACTAGCCCTGAAAATGGATGGCGCTGGAGCGTCAGGCTCATACCCAGCCGTCGCCGGCCACGGGAGCCTCGAGGGATACTCCGCAACAAGTAGGAGCACGGAAGCCTAGGGCACGGGAATGGGTGGAGCCGCCGCGGGTGTAGATCATGGTGGTAGTAGCAAATATTCAAACGAGAACTTTGAAGGCCAAAGTGGAGAAGGGTTCCATGTGAACAGCAGAAGAACATGGGTCAGTCGGTCCTAAGAGATGGACGAACCCCGTTCGGAAGGGAGGGGCGATGGCCTCCGTGAACCCCTGCCGATCGAAAGGGAGTCGGGTTCAGATCCCAGAATCCGGAGTGGTGAAGACGGGCGCCGCGAGGCACCCAATGCGATAACGCGACCGATCTCGGAGAAGCTGGCGGGAGCCCCGGGGAGAGTTATATTTTCTTTGTGAAGGGCAATGCTCCCTTCACGACCTTCTGACTGTTTTTATGGACTATGAATGACTCGACAGGCTACCTGACAATTTTAGAGTGGGAATTACTCTTTTAGACTTTGATTGTAAACTTTTTACCAAGGTATTAACACTCAGAATGTCTTCTGCTTTAGGGGAGGTGATCCACCCGGACCAAGCCTGTGCCATCCCAGGAAGGAAGGTCACGGACAGCCTGGTACGGATCAGTGATGCCATCTGTTATGCGAGAGACAGAAATATGCGGCTTGTAGTCCTAAATTTTGATTTTGAGAAAGCTTTCGATCGTGTCTCATACCAGTAACTCGTCAAGGTACTGCAAAAAATGGAGTTCCCTGAAAGGTTTCTAGCTTGGGTGGGATTGCTGTATGGGGACATTACCAGCAAAACCCTTGTAAATGGGCATTTGTCAAAATCAGTGGGAGTACACTGCGGCGTCCGTCAGTGATGTCCGTTATCTCCGCTTCTATTTGTGCCCTGCATTGAACCACTGGCACAGGTCTTGAGAAGGGACCAACGGATCAGTGGGGTGGGTATCCCGGGGAGTGGGGGGGATGACCACCAAATGCATTTTTTACATGGACGACAGATATTAAACCTTCTTATCAGTTTAATATCTGATATGTCCCCCATCGGGGGACTACATATTAAAATGATTTTTTGAACAGGAAATGGGGCTTGCTCCTTCCACTCCACGACCTGGTATTGCAGTACCTCCAGGAATGGTGCAAAACTTTTCTCCCATTGTCAAGGAAAATAACTACACGGAGGTAGGTAAACAGCCGGGGAGTGGGGGGATGACCGCCAAGTGTGTGTTTTATATGGACGATGTCAACATTTTATGTACCAACCTTTTATCCGTTGACAGGACTCTGGACAGGACTGACTGGTACGGACGAGCCTCTGGGGCGAGACTGAATAGAGACAAGACGGAGGCCCAATTTTTTGGACCGTGGGCAGACTCAGACTTGACCAGATTTCCACTGACAGTTAAAATGACAGAGATAAGCGTACTGGGAGGGAAGGAGGAGGGAGCGGCAATTGGACTGGGATTTTAAGGACAGTGAGACAGAGACTGGGCTTTTGGGGACTACAGCAGCTGACTTTTGAGGGCAAGGTTTTAATCATCAAGGCTGTGATTTTTCCTGTGCTTTTACTAATCAGCTCTGTTTTTATCCCACCTCAAGTGACACCTTATCTCTACTTGTTCCTGGGTAGCCACTACACAGCGTTACATCTCACTCTTGCCACCTCCCCGGTCAACAACAAGACCCAGGCCCTCGCACAGTTCTGGCTGGGGTCTTTCGTCAGGACCCCGAGGCTGATCCCAGTCGACCTGCGAGCCCCAGTCTCTTTCCTTCTCCCTACACACTATGCCCAGCTCAAAAAGTTTTAAAGACATTTTAATATGGAAAAAGAGTCAGTGACGGTTTTGACTAAACACCTCTCTCTTCTCTCTCTTGTGCAGGAGCAGGAACCAGTGTGTCCAGTGCGCGGGCTTGCTATAGACGAGTCCACAACAATTTGGCACAACGTGGCCCATCCTGCCCTCCTGAACCGGCACCGGGACCTGTCCTGGATGGTCGCACACAAGATCTTCCCAGTCAGGGCCTTTATGCACTCCCGGGGCATGGCGAGGACATCCGCGTGCCCCTGATCAGGCTGCGGCCAAGACGAGTCGGTGAGGCACTGACTCTGGGAGCTGTGGAGGTAATCAGGCCCCCTGATCTCCCCGTGTCAGCCAGCAGGGGAGGACCTAACACCTCAGCTGTATGGGGTGGGCTGAAGGCCTATACCACCAAAGGCCTTCACCAAACCTGCTGGTAGGAAAACAGGTAGAGACCAGCCACGGAAGCCCTGGGGTGGTACAGTTGAAAGGGGGCCTCAACCCCAGGCGAAGGGTCCCCCACAACAACTAAGGTTCCGGTGGCCATGGCCTGACAGCGCTGCGGCGCATAGGGCGATGCTCCTAGGGGAGGGATCTCCTCTGGGCCCCGAAGGATAGGATGGTAGTTGATTCAGAAGAGCAGGAGGAGGCGAGTTTGATAAGGACTCAACCTGTTCCTGCACAAAGGACCGAAGACAGCTTTCCAACATGTTTATCATGTCTTAAAAATGTTTTACTCTTGTTAAATCATATGTGCACATTTTTAAGTGGCTTTTACAGATTAGATTTTTACAAAAAACGTACTTCTGTTCTTGGTTGTTTTATTGTTTTAAATAAACAACTTGTACTTATAACAATTGTAAATGTAATATTCAATGCTTGTTTTAATAAATGTTATGCCATTTTCTATGTGTGTACAAATGATGTAAAAATATATATGAGAAATAGAAATTGTATCAAATAAAAACTTTTTCCAAAACAAAAAAATCTGTTCTTATCAGGTCTGGGTGAACAGATGATCTCTGCATGTGTATTTCCCACCGTAAAGCATAGAGGAGGAGGTGTTATGGTGTGGGGGAGAATAAGAACAATCCAACATTTTTATTTGATACTGTCGCAAAGCTAACTAAAAAGCAGCATTCCCCTTTCACTTCAGCAGTGATGAATTCATGACCTTCTTCAACGAAAAGATCATGATAATTAGCCAGCAAATTACGGACTCCTCTTTGAATCTGCGTATTTCTCCAAAGCTCAGCTGTCCTGAGTCTGCACAAAACTGCCAGGACCTAGGATCAATGGAGACACTCAAGTTTTTTGACACATTCATGAAAATAGTCATGGCCTCTAAACTCTAAAGCTGCATACTGAACCCTGTTCCAACTAAACTACTGAAAGAGCTAGATCATGTGCTTGGCCCTCCTATGTTGAACATAATAAATGGCTCCCTATCCACTGGATGTGCACCAAACTCACTAAAAGTGGCAGTAATAAAGCCTCTCTTGAAAAAGCCAAACCTTGACCCAGAAAATGTAAAACACTATCGGCCTATATCGAATCTCCCATTCCTCTCAACATTTTTTGAAAAAGCTGTTGTGCAGCAACTCACTGCCTTCCTGAAGACAATTTTTTTTATACGAAACGCTTCAGTCTGGTTTTAGACCCCATCATAGCACTGAGACCGCACTCGTGAAGGTGGTAAATTACCTTTTAATGGCGTCAGACCAAGGGTCTGCATCTGTTCTCGTGCTCCTATCAATCAATTTTCAATCAATTTTATTTTATATAGCCCTTCTTACATCAGCTAATATCTCGAAGTGCTGTACAGAAACCCAGCCTAAAACCCCAAACAGCTAGTAATGCAGGTGTAGAAGCACGGTGGCTAGGAAAAACTCCCTAGAAAGGCAAAACCTAGGAAGAAACCTAGAGAGGAACCAGGCTATGAGGGGTGGCCAGTCCTCTTCTGGCTGTGCCGGGTGGAGATTATAACAGAACCATGCCAAGATGTTCAAAAATGTTCATAAGTGACAAGCATGGTCAAATAATAATCAGGAATAAATCTCAGTTGGCTTTTCATAGCCGATCATTAAGAGTTGAAAACAGCAGGTCTGGGACAGGTAGGGGTTCCATAACCGCAGGCAGAACAGTTTAAACTGGAATAGCAGCAAGGCCAGGCGGACTGGGGACAGCAAGGAGTCACCACGGCCGGTAGTCCCGACGTATGGTCCTAGGGCTCAGGTCTCTCAGTTGGCTTTTCATAGCCGATCATTAAGAGTTGAAAACAGCAGGTCTGGGACAGGTAGGGGTTTCGTAGCCGCAGGCAGAACAGTTGAAACTGGAATAGCAGCAAGGCCAGGCGGACTGGGGACAGCAAGGTGTCATCATGCCCGGTAGTCCTGACGTATGGTCCTAGGGCTCAGGTTCTCAGAGAGAAAGAGAGAACGAGAGAATTAGAGAGAGCATACTTAAATTCACACAGGACACTGGATAAGACAGGAGAAGTACTCCAGGTATAACCAACTAACCCCAGCCCCCCGACACATAAACTACTGCAGCATAAATACTGGAGGCTGAGACAGGAGCGGTCCGGAGACACTGTGGCCCCATCCGAAGAAACCCCCGGACAGGGCCAAACAGGAAGGATATAACCCCACCCACTCCGCCAAAGCACAGCCCCCGCACCACTAGAGGGATATCCCCAACCACCAACTTACAATCCTGAGACAAGGCCGAGTATAGCCCACAGAGGTCTCCACCACAGCACAAACCAAGGGGGGGGCGCCAACCCAGACAGGAAGATCACGTCAGTAACTCAACCCACTCAAGTGACGCACCCCTCCCAGGGACGGCATGAAAGAGCACCAGCAAGCCAGTGACTCAGCCCCTGCAACAGGGTTAGAGGCAGAGAACCCCAGTGGAGAGGGGAACCGGCCTGGCAGAGACAGCAAGGGCTGTTCGTTGCTCCAGCCTTTCCGTTCACCTTCACACTCCTGGGCCAGACTACACTCAATCATATGACCTACTGAAGAGATAAGTCTTCAGTAAAGACTTAAAGGTTGAGACCGAGTCTGCGTCTCTCACATGGGTAGGCAGACTGTTCCATAAAAATGGAGATCTATAGGAGAAAGCCCTGCCTCCCGCTGTTTGCTTAGAAATTCTAGGGACAATTAGGAGGCCTGCGTCTTGTGACCGTAGCGTACGTATTGGTATGTACGGCAGGACCAACTCGGAAAGATAGGTAGGAGCAAGCCCATGTAACGCTTTATAGGTTAACAGTAAAACCTTGAAATCAGCCCTTGCCTTAACAGGAAGCCAGTGTAGGGAAGCTAGCACTGGAGTAATATGATCAAATTTCTTGGTTCTAGTCAGGATTCTAGCAGCCGTATTTAGCACTAACTGAAGTTTATTTAGTGCTTTATCCGGGTAGCCGGAAAATAGAGCATTGCAGTAGTCTAACCTAGAAGTAACAAATGCATGGATTAATTTTTCTGCATCATTTTTGGACAGAACATTTCTGATTTTTGCAATGTTACGTAGATGGAAAAAAGCTGTCCTTGAAACAGTCTTGATATGTTCGTCAAAAGAGAGATCAGGGTCAAGAGTAACGCCTAGGTCCTTCACAGTTTTATTTGAGACGACTTTACAACCATCAAGATGAATTGTCAGATTTAACAGAAGATCTCTTTGTTTCTTGGGACCTAGAACAAGCATCTCTGTTTTGTCCGAGTTTAAAAGTAAAAAGTTTTCAGCCATCCACTTCCTTATGTCTGAAACACAGGCTTCTAGCGAGGGCAATTTTGGGGCTTCACCATGCTTCATTGAAATGTACAGCTGTGTGTCATCCGCATAGCAGTGAAAGTTAACATTATGTTTTCGAATAACATCCCCAAGAGGTAAAATATATAGTGAAAACAATAGTGGTCCTAAAACGGAACCTTGAGGAACACCGAAATGTACAGTTGATTTGTCGGAGGACAGACCATTCACAGAGACAAACTGATATCTTTCCGACAGGTAGGATCTAAACCAGGCCAGGACTTGTCCGTGTAGACCAATTTGGGTTTCCAGTCTCTCCAAAAGAATGTGGTGATCGATGGTGTCAAAGGCAGCACTAAGGTCTAGTAGCACGAGGACAGATGCAGAGCCTCGGTCTGACGCCATTAAAAGGTCATTTACCACCTTCACAAGTGCAGTCTCAGTGCTATGATGGGGTCTAAAACCAGACTGAAGCATTTCGTATACATTGTTTGTCTTCAGAAAGGCAGTGAGTTGCTGCGCAACAGCTTTTTCTAAAATTTTTGAGAGGAATGGAAGATTCGATATAGGCCGATAGTTTTTTATATTTTCCGGGTCAAGGTTTGGCTTTTTCAAGAGAGGCTTTATCACTGCCACTTTTAGTGAGTTTGGTACACATCCGGTGGATAGAGAGCTGTTTATTATGTTCAACATAGGAGGGCCAAGCACAGGAAGCAGCTCCTTCAGCAGTTTAGTAGGAATAGGATCCAGTATGCAGCTTGAAGGTTTAGAGGCCATGATTATTTTCATCATTGTGTCAAGAGATATAGTACTAAAACACTTAAGTGTCTCTCCCGATCCCAGGCCCTCGCAGAGCTGTGCAGATCCAGGACAGCTAAGCCCTGGAGGAATACGCAGATTCAAAGAGGAGTCCGTAATTTGCTTTCTAATGGTCATGATCTTTTCCTCAAAGAAGTTCATGAATTTATCACTGCTGAAGTGAAAGCCATCCTCTCTTGGGGAATGCTGCTTTTTAGTTAGCTTTGCAACAGTATCAAAAAGAAATTTTGGATTGTTCTTATTTTCCTCGATTAAGTTGGAAAAGTAGGATGATCGAGCAGCAGTGAGGGCTCTTCGGTACTGTCTTTCCAAGCTAGTCGGAAGACTTCCAGTTTGGTGTGGCGCCATTTCCGTTCCAATTTCCTGGAAGCTTGCTTCAAAGCTCGGGTATTTTCTGTATACCAGGGAGCTAGTTTCTTATGACAAATGTTTTTCGTTTTTAGGGGTGCAACTGCATCTAGGGTATTGCGCAAGGTTAAATTGAGTTCCTCAGTTAAGTGGTTAACTGATTTTTGTCCTCTGACGTCCTTGGGTAGGCAGAAGGAGTCTGGAAGGGCATCAATGAATTTTTGTGTTGTCTGAGAATTTATAGCACGACTTTTGATGCTCCTTGGTTGGGGTCTGAGCAGATTATTTGTTGCGATTGCAAACGTAATAAAATGGTGGTCCGATAGTCCAGGATTTTGTGGAAAAACATTAAGATCTACAACATTTATTCCATGGGACAAAACTAGGTCCAGAGTATGACTGTGGCAGTGAGTAGGTCCAGAGACATGTTGGACAAAACCCACTGAGTCGATAATGGCTCCGAAAGACTTTTGGAGTGGGTCTGTGGACTTCTCCATGTGAATATTAAAATCACCAAAAATTAGAATATGATCTGCTATGACTACAAGGTCTGATAGGAATTCAGGAAACTCAGAGAGGAACGCTGTATATGGCCCAGGAGGCCTGTAAACAGTAGCTATAAAAAGTGATTGAGTAGGCTGCATAGATTTCATGACTAGAAGCTCAAAAGATGAAAACGCCATTTTTTTTTTTGTAAATTGAAATTTGCTATCGTAAATGTTAGCAACACCTCCGCCTTTGCGGGATGCACGGGGAATATGGTCACTAGTGTAACCAGGAGGTGAGGCCTCATTTAACACAGCAAATTCATCAGGCTTAAGCCATGTTTCAGTCAGGCCAATCACATCAAGATTATGATCAGTGATTAGTTCATTGACTATGACTGCCTTTGAAGTGAGGGATCTAACATTAAGTAACCCTATTTTGAGATGTGAGGTATCACGATCTCTTTCAATAATGGCAGGAATGGAGGAGGTCTTTATCCTAATAAGATTGCTAGGGTGAACACCGCCATGTTTAGTTTTGCCCAACCTAGGTCGAGGCACAGACACAGTCTCAATGGGTATGGCTGAGCTGACTACACTGACTGTGCTATTGGCAGACTCCACTAAGCTGGCAGGTTGGCTAACAGCCTGCTGCCTGGCCTGCACCCTATTTCACTGTGGGGCTAGAGGAGTTAGAGCCCTATCTATGTTGGTAGATAAGAGGAGAGCACCCCTCCAGCTAGGATGTTGTCCGTCACTCCTCAGCAGGTCAGGCTTGGTCCTGTTTGTGGGTGAGTCCCAGAAAGAGGGCCAATTATCCACAAATGTTATCTTTTGGGAGGGGCAGAAAACAGTTTTCAACCAGCGATTAAGTGCTGAGACTCTGCTGTAGAGCTCGTCACTTCCCCTAACTGGGAGGGGGCCAGAGACAATTACTCGATGCCAACACATCTTTCTAGCTGATTTACACGCTGAAGCTATGTTGCACTTGGTGACCTCTGACTGTTTCATCCTAACATCGTTGGTGCCGACGTGGATAACAATATCTCTATACTCTCTACACTCGCCAGTTTTAGCTTTAGCCAGCACCATCTTTAGATTAGCCTTAACGTCGGTAGCCCTGCCCCCTGGTAAACAGTGTATGATCGCTGGGTGATTCGTTTTAAGTCTAATACTGCGGGTAATGGAGTCGCCAATGACTAGGGTTTTCAATTTGTCAGAGCTAATGGTGGGAGCCTTCGGAGTCTCAGACCCCGTAACGGGAGGAGTAGAGACTAGAGAAGACTCAGACTCAGACTCCGACTCGCTACATAATGGGGAAAACCGGTTGAAGGTTTCTGTCGGCTGAATGAGCGACACCGGTTGAGCATTCCAACAGTATTTCCCTCCAGAAGCCATGAGAAAGTTGTCCGGCTGCGGGGACTGTGCGGGGGGATTTATACTAACGTTACTGTCTGTACTTACTGGTGGCACAGACGCTGTTTCTTCCTTTCCTACACTGATATTACCCTTGCCTAACGATTGCGTCTGAAGCTGGGCTTGTAGCACAGCTATTCTCGCCGTAAGGCGAGAATTCTCCTGTATATTATGAGTACAGCGACTGCAATTAGAAGACATCATGTTAATGTTACTACTTAGCTTCGGCTGTTGAAGATGTTGATGAACCATGTCCAGATAAAGCGTCCGGAGTGAAAAAGTTGAATAAGGGAAAAAAGTTGCGATGGAAAAAAGGAAAATAACGTAAAGTTGGCAGCTAAAACGCACAGGAAAATGACTCTTCTGTCTCGGGATAAACGTCCGGGGTGAAAAAGTTTAACGAAAAAAGATGAGTGAGGACAAAACTAAAAAGTTGGTAAATTTGTTGAACACAGAGATTGATTAAACGTTTATTAAAAGTAAAACGTGAATAGTTTGGCAGGTAGCCAAGTAGCAACAAACAGCACAGCAGCACGGAGACAATGCGGAAGCGATACTAATCTTAGTGCTGCTTTTGACACCTTCGATCACCACATTCTTTTGGAGAGATTGGAAATCTTAATTGGTCTACACGGACAAGTTCTTGCCTGGTTTAGATCTTATCTGTCGGAAAGATATCAGTTTGTCTCTGTGGATGGTTTGTCCTCTGACAAATTAATCGTACGTTTCGGTGTTCCTCAAGGTTCCGTTTTAGGACCACTATTGTTTTCACTATATATTTTACCTCTCGGTGATGTCATTCAGAAACACAATGTTAACTTTCATTGCTATGCGGACGACACAGCTCTACATTTCGATGAAACATGGTGAAGCTCCAAAATTGCCTACCCTGGAAGCATGTGTTTCAGACATAAGGAAGTGGATGGCGGCAAATGTTTTACTTTTAAACTCGGACAAAACAGAGATGCTAGTTCTAGGTCCCAAGAAACAAAGAGATCTTCTGTTGGATCTGACAATTAATCTTGATGGTTGTACAGTCGTCTAAAAAAAACCTGTGAAGGACCTCGGCGTTACTCTGGACCTTGATCTCTCTTTTGACGAACATATCAAGAATATTTCAAGGACAGCTTTTTCCCATCTTCGTAACATTTAAAAAATCAGAAACTTTTTGTCCAGAAATGATGAAGAAAAGCTAATCGGAGGGGTGCATCACTTGAGTGGGTTGAGTCACTGATGTGAGCTTCCTGTCCGGTTTGTCGCTCCCTCTGGCTCGTGCGGTGGAGGAGATCTTCGTGGGCTATACTCAGCCTTGTCTCAGGGTAGTAGGATGGTGGTCTGTTGATATCCCTCTGGTGGTGTGGGGGCTGTGCTTTGGCAAAGTGGGTGGGGTTATATCCTGCCTGGTTGGCCCTGTCTGGGGGTATCGTCGGACGGGGCCATTGTGTCTCTCGACCCCCCCTGTCTCAGCCTCCAGTATCGATGCTGCAACAGTCTATGTGCCGGGGGGCTAGGGTCAGTCTGTTATATCTGGTGTTATTCTCCTGTCTTATCCGGTGTCCTGTGTGCATTTAAGAATGCTCCCTTTAATTCTCTCTCTCCCTCCCTAGGAACATGCCTCAGGACTACCTGGCCTGATGACTCCTTGCTGTCCCCAGTCCACCTGGTCGTGCTGCTACTCCAGTTTACATTCTTCTGCCTGTGGCAATGGAACCCTGACCTGTTCACCAGACGTGCTACCGTGTCCCAGACCTACTGTTTTCATTCAACTCTCTCTCTCTACTGCACCTGCTATTTTAACCTCTAAATGCCCAGCTATGAAAAGCCAAGTGACATTTACTCCTGATGTACTGACCTGTTGCAACCTCTTCAACCACTGTGATTATTATTTGACCCTGCTTGTCATCTATGAACGTTTGAACATCTTGGAGAAAAATCTGGCCTTAATGAACATGTACTGTTATAATCTCCACCCGGCACAGCCAGAAGAGGACTGGCCACCCCTTAGAGCCTAGTTCCTCTCTAGGTTTCTTCCTAGGTTTCTGACTTTCTAGGGAGTTTTTCCTAGCCATCGTGCTTCTACGTCTGCATTGCTTGCTGTTTAGGGTTTTAGGCTTGGTTTCTGTATAGCACTTTGTGACATCTGCTGATGTAAAAATGGCTTTTTGAATAAAATGTGAATGATTTGGGATGAGTCGGACCCCAGAGTGAAGGAAAAGCAGCCAACAAGTGCTTAGCATATGTGGGATCTCCTACAAGACTGTTGGCAAAGCATTCCAGGTGATGCTGGTTACGAAAATGCCAAGAGTGTGCAAAGCTGTCATCAGGGCAAAGGGTAGCTATTTGAAGAATCTCAAATCTCAAATGTATTTTTTGGTTACTAAATTTACATGATTCCACATGAGTTATTTCATAGTTTTTAATGTCTTCACTATTATTCTACAATGTAGAAAATTGTAAAAATAAAGAAAAACCCTGGAATGAGTAGGCGTGTCCAAACTTTTGACTGGTACTGTAGTTATGCGGCCCGAGCGGTCGGCGTCCAACTTCTTAGAGGGACAAGTGGCGTTCAGCCACACGAGATTGAGCAATAACAGGTCTGTGATGCCCTTAAATGCCTGGGGCTGCATGCGCGCCACACTGAGCGGATCAACGTGTGTCTACCCTTTTCCGAGAGGTGTTGGTAACCCACTGAACCCCACTCGTGATAGGGATTGGGGATTGCAATTATTTCCCATGAACAAGGAATTCCCAGTAAGCGCGGGTCATAAGCTTGCGTTGATTAAGTCCCTGCCTTTTGTACACACCGCCCGTCGCTACTACCAATTGGATGGTTTAGTGAGGTCCTCGGATCGGCCGAGAAAACGATCAAACTTGACTATCTAGAGGAAGTAAAAGTGGCAATGGCTAAACTGTATGTAAACCCCCAGGGTGGGCCCTGGTCACCAAAGACCACTTCCCAAGCCCTAAAACGCGGGGGTGAAAGGTTGGAAAACTACGGGTTGGTGCTGCGTTCGTCTGATCACACGCTAGCGATAACTGTGCCATGTGATTGACAGAGAAATTAAGGAATTGACGGAAATCGTCGAAGTAGGTCAGGACACCCCTCCCCATACCCCGGGCCAAGATTGCCCCTGATTCCAGCCAAGGTGGGTGAATCTAACCCGGTGGTGCCTCAGTGTATGTACGAATCAAGTGCAGCTACCCTAGAATCGAAGGATGGGGGTAGATCTGCAGTGCTGTCATCACAGCTTCCTCCACCCAGCTCTGATGCTGACAAGCATAAAGCAAAAACTCCTGCAATGAGTACTCTGGCTATCAAAGTCCCTGTCCAAGAACTGAGCCGCGAGCAATGTAGAGTACAGCTAAGATCTGTGGGAGAGGTGAAGTTTCACTTCGCTTCTCGCCACTCAAAGGTGCCACTGCTGTACGAATGCCACCTGTGTGGAAAGACCGATAGTAATGGCCACTCCATCTCATGCCACGCCCCCAAGTGCAGGGGTGCCAGATACCCTGAAAGAGAACCAGGGCAGCTTCTATTGTAAACATTGTCCAAGAAGGTTTGAGATAATAAGGGGTTGATCACTACATGGGCGGCATAAACACTTTGCTCTTTATCGCCAGGAAGAGGAGGAGGATGAGGAAGCAAAAGCAAAGAGGAAAATAACAGTTGAGAATGAGTGGAGTAACTGGGAGGTAACAGAGCTGGTACATTTTGAAAAGAGATTCCAAGGTAAAGGGAACATCAACAAAATGATCCCAGAAGGGCTGATAACAAAGACTAAGGAGGAAGTGAGGTAGGAAAGGTGGAAAATGGGTAGTAAAGGGTGTGTCAACACAGCACCCAAGGAAGCCCCTGCAGTATGCTTCAACATCAGGAGGCTGTCCATCCCCAGGGACCCACCACCACCCAAACAGGGAGTCCTCGAGATACTAGGAGAAAAAACCTTGAAGGGAGATGGCTCCGAAGGTGAGGTGACTATTGGGTCTGTGAAAATGTCTCTGAGAAAAGTACACCAAGGAATTACTGAGGCTGCTGGGAAAAGAACATGGAAACCAGCTGCAAACCCGGAAAACAGAACAAATAGCCACAAGAACGTCAGAGAATTGAGGGAGGGCAAAGAAAACTGAGTACAGAAGGGCACAAAGAATGTTTGAGAAAGACAGATTGGGACTAGCCAGCCTTTTTCTGGATGGTGAACAGGGCGGCGCTGCGATTACCCCAATACCCAAAGTCGCCTTGGGTTTTAAAGAAAGATGGGAATCGTCAAAACCATTCCATTGTTTAGGCCAGTTCTGTGCAGAAGGGGACGCTGATATCAGTATCTTCCATGGGCTTATTACAGCAGCGGAGGTATGTGCGAATCTCAGAACAATGAAATCGAACACCTCAACCGGCCCAGGCGGTATGAAGAAAGAATCCCTTCTGAGCTGGGATCTGTGGGGATTTGAAAAATGTGAAAATGTGTCACGAGAATTTCTATCTCTAATTAAACTCAATGCTTTGAATAATTCCCAGAGGGTGTAAGGCTCTGGTTTTAATCATGAATTAAACAAAGGTCCACAACCAGCAAGAATGATCTGTATTATTTAATCATGGAGAGCTCTCCCGCCAAAACACATATACAGCCTTTATATATGCCTTCACACAAAGGAACTTTGCTCCGCCCACCTTTAGGCGGCCTGTACATTTCCACAACTAGTTTATAAGTCCCCTCCCTCCTGGAATGTTTGTCTCAGCAGTTTCTAACTCACCCCCTCTGTTAGTGGGTTCATAATGATAACCCTAACACAGTCATCATCAGTATTGGGGTGGAACAATTTTTGTCATAATCATAATTCCTCTATCAATCCACCCTTTGACACATTTGTACACCCTCAGGATAAATGTATTTACAAGCATGATCAATCTGATCTTCATACGTCATAACTAATAAACGTTTCATCCAATTGCGGTCTTTCAGGGTCAAAGTCCTCGTCATCCACCAAGCCTGGAGGATCGTTTTTCACATTCCACTGGTCAGAGTTGGGATTCCGTCCATATCTCACCCTATGTTGAGACGCTACATCCTCCAACGCCTTACTCACCAACTCTCGGACACAGGGAACAAGACAACAACAACCACATAATACAAGCAATTGCATCCAATTGCGGTGGCTGCCCCCAAGATGGTGGCTGCTATGGTTTTCCATTTACCAAAAATGTAATCAAACCACCCTATCAAAGATGTATTAACTCCTGAGTCAATCCTGCAAGAGCTCTGGTGACTGTCCCATCCGGTGCGGTGTTGTTAGGGATACATGTGCAACAATGGCCCACTATTATATAGACACCGCCCCTTTCTGCCTGATCTAGAGCCAACCTATTTTCCCAAGTCATGAGTGAGGTGGCGGATAATTGTTCAGAGATCCCCTTTACTGCACCCCGTTCGGATCTTTCGTGTTTAGCCCTCCGAAAAGGCTCACCAGGAAGCACACAATGTCATGACTCGTGTTTTGTCCTTAATTTTATTTTAAATCATATGACCACAGGTCATAAACCTGAATTACAACAAACAAATAATGACAATATATTATTCAAATATATAATGTAAATATTATTCAAATAATATAATATAATAATAATGTAAATAATGAAAATCAAATAAGCCTACAACACCATCAAAAAATGTGGCTAATCAGGCTTAAAACAGCATTGACTACATCACCCAGAATGCCTAGCGCCAGAGGAGCATGCGCACAGCGACTCCGCCGTTGCCACGGATGCTGCCACAGGACACAGAACCCATGCCACCACATGCCTTGTCCAAAGGACCCACCCATGCACAAACGCAACACAACGCGGCGCTCCACCATGGATCACCGAACCAAACCACCGCTATCACCATCGCCACCAGAAACCAGCAGAGTGCTCTGAACAATCAGCACAACGCAAATGGCTGATAATGATAGCCTAATGCTATACAGCATCTGGGTCGCTGAGCTACCGCACCCAGCGAGCCACAAGTTACTCTCTGCCAACTAACACCGACACAGTGAGGTAAACGTTCAGTGCTCAAACATATAAGTGACTTAAACATTAATACTAGACTGTGAGTAGTTCGCAGTTACATACCAATGGGCTGTGTGCTCCTGATGATTGTCTGTCGTAAAATGATTACCAGGTGCCATAATTTAAGTCTCTAGTGAAGCTGCGCATGCGCACATAACATAACATATCCGAGCATCTAAGAAACTTAAAGAAATCACTCATTCCCCATTTAATTGAACACATCAGACCCATTTGCTTCTCTTTTATCTATTTATATATATATATATATTATTATTTTCTCTTTTTTCTTTTCCTGAGTGAGCTAGAAGTCTCAACACCTCCCACTTGGCCGACTGATCAAAGATCCAAGGAGGGCACAGTCTCTTGAGTCTCTCAGTGAGAATTTCAAACTAAAGGCATTTACAAACAAATATGTATTAACTAAGGAGGTAGGCTCCACCACCTTTCCTCCTACTGAGTGTAGGTTTGCCCATGAAGCACTCAGTTGCCTCCCAGGGTTACCCGCTAGCTAAGCAAAGAACACAGAGTCACAGTCTTTGGGTACCCATGGCGAGGACTTATCTTACCTCCTCTTGGTCTTCAGCAGGAATCAAGATCACCAACCTCCGCACATCCCTGCGAATGACGATTGTCATGTGCATGTTAGAGTCCTTTCTCCGGGCCCTGGGAACCATGGGAGCAGGAAGACCCATGCAGGTTGTTATGTCCGCATCCCGGACAACCCCCTTCTCGTCTGGATATGTTGTAGCAACCCGGCCGAGCCGGAACTGCCCCCTTAGGGCGTTCTGGTCCGCAATCCAGACTACGTCTCCAACCTTGATACTTCTCTCTGCTCGGTGCCACTTGTGTCGTATGAACAAGTTTGGTCCTGCCAGTTCACTCCATTTCTTCCAGAACCTGTCGACTCCAGCCTGGACAGCCTTCAGTCTGCGCCAAGAGTGGGTTTCCATGTCGATTCCGTGTATGTCTCCTCCCTGTCCGTTGCGCCCCAGGATAAGTGAGTTGGGGGTCAAGTACTCCACTGAGTCCTCTTGTTCCTGTGCCCTGGCGTCGATGGGTCGCTCATTAGTCAAGTTGGCTGCAGAGTAGAGAAGGGTCTGGAACTCCCCCCAGGTGTAGCAGCCAGTTGTTCCGCCAAGACTGTTAAGAGCTCTTTTAAGGAGCTTGACAGCTGCCTCTGCTGCTCCATTCCTGTGTGGCGAGTCTGCAGGATGAAAGTCCCATTGCCACTCTGTACTATTTCTGGCAGCCTTGTCTTCAACGGATGCCTTCTGCAAACAGGCCAGGTGCTTGTGTAGCTCCCTCAGAGCAGGCCTGGCGCCCACGAAGTTTGTGCCTCTGTCTGACCATAGCTTTTTGGGATGCCCCCTCAGAGCAGTGAACCGGGAGTAGGCCTGAAGAAAGCTCTCAGAAGACTGGTCGTCGACGAGATCAGCATGGACGGCTCTGGAAGTCATGCAACAATACACGACTCCCCAGACCTTTTTCTTGGTTCTTTTCTTAACAGCGTCCCTCACTTCAAAGGGTCCAAAGAGGTCTAGTGTAGTATACTCGAATGGGTTCGCTCTACTGGTACGTTCCTGAGGAAGAGCGCTCATCTCTTGCTGGCACAGCCGGGCTCTTTGCTTCTTGCAAGTGATGCACCTGTTAACCACCTTCTTCACTGTCCTCCGACCTTGCATAACCCAGGCCTTTCTTTTAGTGTGCAGCAGTGTGGCAGCCACCCCTTCATGATTCGCTTCGTGAGCTTCCCTCGCAAGCAAGGCCCCCAACCACGACCGGAACGGGATTAAAGGTACAGCGGTTCCGTCTTCATTCCAAGACTGGACTCTACCACCACAAAGTAAGAGTCCATTGTTGTCATCTTTAATCACAACAAGGCGGTTTAAGGTCGTATCCTGAAAGTTCACGCCGTCTTGGGCCGCAAGGGCTAGGTCTTGGAAAGCCGCCGTTCTCTCTCCCACAGACAGCCTGGGGCCCCTCACCTCCCACTTTGCTGAGCTCGAGGCTTGGTAGCTTGTCCTCAGCCAGGATTCTGCAGCCCTTCGAACCCAGGCGATTGTTCCACACAATTTAGACAAGCTACTGAATCGTTCGGGCCCAACAAGGTGCACTAGAGCTACACCCCAGGGCTTCCTCGTTGGCCTCTCTACTGCTGGAGTTGGACCTTGGTCTTTCATCTGCGGTTGCGGTGCGGAGTCTTGCAAGTTTGCCCCAACATCAGTATTGCTGGGGCCTGAGAATTTCTCTGCCTGAGACCTGGTGACTACAGCTGAGAATGCTCTTCTCTGCAACCTTTTAACGTCATCAGCCACGCTGGTCACTATCTCACTGGCCGTTTTCACAGGCCACTCAGCCTCAGGCCAACTCAGGAACTCTGGGCCTTGTTGCCACTCTGACCCTTCATCGAGTTCCTCAGGAGTTGCTCCCCTTGTGATGATGTCTGCTATGTTCAGGTTGCCCTCAATCCACCTCCAGTCTTCCACTGGTCCAGCCTTGTGGATTTCTCCGATGCGGTTAGCAAAGAAAGTTTGGTAGCCATAGCTATCCTTGTGAATTGCTCCCAGGATTGTTTGGCTATCCAAGAAGTGGACCCAGCGTGCGACCTTGATGCGGCAGTGCTTTACAAGGTATTTTCTCAGGCGGATCGAAAAGACAGCACCACATACCTCTGCTTTAATCACGTCTCCTTTCTGGTTGAGAGGGGTAAGCTTTGCTTTTGACTCAACCAGCCTCACTACGACCCCATTCTGCGTCTTCCAACGGAGATCGAGCACCACACCGTAGGAAGCCTCACTCCCATCTGAAAACGTGACTCCCATTGGATGGCCTATGGTTCCGGTTGGTGTGAGGCTTCTTTCGAACCTGATCTGGGCAAGTCTCACATATTCTTCGAGGAGTCTTATGGAAGCCTCCCGTAGTTTTGGTGAGAGTGGGTCATCCCAAGTGTCCTTAACTGGACTGCTTATACTCGCTTCTTGGTAAGCTTCTCTCACAAGCATCACCCCTTTCTGCTTTGCGGGTGTGGCAAGACCAATGGGGTCGTAGAATCCAGCGATCTGGCTTAGCAGCATCCGACGGGTCAATGGGTTTGGAGTTTTACCTCTGACTTCCTCTTCGCGCAAATCGACTCCTGTCCTCATCTTTCCTCTCTTCTTTGAGAAATTTACGGAGGTCATCACACGAAGTTTGTCAGTCTCTGGTTCATAGCCGACTCCAAGTGCTTTGCTTTCTTCGTCCCGCATCTGGTTGGGTAACACAAGCGTTTTGGGCACACTCACAGTTGTCTTACTGATACTGGCATCAGTTGTGGTTGCGGACCTCCCACTTTGGCCTGATACAGTGGGGAAAAAAAGTATTTAGTCAGCCACCAATTGTGCAAGTTCTCCCACTTAAAAAGATGAGAGAGGCCTGTAATTTTCATCATAGGTACACGTCAACTATGACAGACAAATGGAGAAAAATAATTCCAGAAAATCACATTGTAGGATTTTTAATGAATTTATTTGCAAATTATGGTGGAAAATAAGTATTTGGTCACCTACAAACAAGCAAGATTTCTGGCTCTCACAGACCTGTAACTTCTTCTTTAAGAGGCTCCTCTGTCCTCCACTCGTTACCTGTATTAATGGCACCTCTTTGAACTTGTTATCAGTATAAAAGACACCTGTCCACAACCTCAAACAGTCACACTCCAAACTCCACTATGGCCAAGACCAAAGAGCTGTCAAAGGACACCAGAAACAAAATTGTAGACCTGCACCAGGCTGGGAAGACTGAATCTGCAATAGGTAAGCAGCTTGGTTTGAAGAAATCAACTGTGGGAGCAATTATTAGGAAATGGAAGACACTGATAATCTCCCTCGATCTGGGGCTCCACGCAAGATGTCACCCTGTGGGGTCAAAATGATCACAAGAACGGTGAGCAAAAATCCCAGAACCACACGGGGGGACCTAGTGAATGACCTGCAGAGAGCTGGGACCAAAGTAACAAAGTCTACCATCAGTAACACACTACGCCGCCAGGGACTCAAATCCTGCAGTGCCAGACGTGTCCCCCTGCTTAAGCCAGTACATGTCCAGGCCCGTCTGAAGTTTGCTAGAGTGCATTTGGATGATCCAGAAGAGGATTGGGAGAATGAATATGGTCAAATGAAACCAAAATAGAACTTTTTGGTAAAAACTCAACTCGTCGTGTTTGGAGGACAAATAATGCTGAGTTGCATCCAAAGAACACCATACCTACTGTGAAGCATGGGGGTGGAAACATCATGCTTTGGGGCAGTTTTTCTGCAAAGGGACCAGGACGACTGATCCGTGTAAAGGAAAGAATGAATGGGGCCATGTATCGTGAGATTTTGAGTGAAAACCTCCTTCCATCAGCAAGGGCATTGAAGATGAAACGTGGCTGGGCTTTCAGCATGACAATGATCCCAAACACACCGCCCGGGCAACGAAGGAGTGGCTTCGTAAGAAGCATTTCAAGGTCCTGGAGTGGCCTAGCCAGTCTCCAGATCTCAACCCCATAGAAAATCTTTGGAGGGAGTTGAAAGTCTGTGTTGCCCAGCGACAGCCCCAAAACATCACTGCTCTAGAGGAGATCTGCATGGAGGAATGGGCCAAAATACCAGCAACAGTGTGTGAAAACCTTTTGAAGCCTTATAGAAAACGTTTGACCTGTGTCATTGCCAACAAAGGGTATATAACAAAGTATTGAGAAACTTTTGTTATTGACCAAATACTTATTTTCCACCATAATTTGCAAATAAATTCATAAAAAATCCTACAATGTGATTTTCTGGATTTTTTTCCCTCATTTTGTCTGTCATAGTTGACGTGTACCTATGATGAAAATTACAGGCCTCTGTCATCTTTTTAAGTGGGAGAACTTGCACATTTGGTGGCTGACTAAATACTTTTTTTCCCCACTGTAAGACCCATGGCTTAAGGGAGAAGCCTCCAGCCTTTAAGATATTTTCCACTCCTTTGGTGATTTTCTCCAGTATCCGCAAGTCATTGTGGGACGTCAAGATGTCATCCACATAACTATCTTCTACCACAACTCTGCGCTCCTCAACCATGGCTGCAAACTGGGGCAGGTTGGCTGTTTCTCTCATTGCCACCTGGGCGATACAACCAGCAGGTTTATCGCCAATGTTGACCCTGACGACAGCAAAGACTTCGATCACCTCCTCAGGATTGTCTCTCCAGAGGAATCGATGGAGGTGTACTTCTTTGTCTTCTAGCCAGACAGAGTTGTAAATTTTTTTCACATCGCCCAGGGCAGCATACAACCCAGTCCTGAATCTCAGAAGCACGCCCCTTATCTGATTTAGAACATCAGGACCCTTGTACAGTAGGTCATTTAAACTTATTCCCATGAATTCTTGGCTACTGTTCCAGACGATTCTTACAGGGGTAGTGGTTGAGTGAGGATTAGGAGCAACTAAATGACTGATATACCACTTAGGTCCCTTCCAGCTATCGATTTCCTCTTGGGTGACTTTAACGGCAGCCCCTCTTGAGACCATATCGTGGATTTGCTCTCTGTACGCAGCCTTCCATTCCGGCTCCCTCTCCAGTCGTTTCTCAGTGTTTAAAAAGGTCGCTTCCACTGCACGTCGATTGTCAGGCAGCGTTGCGGGGTCTCCTTTCCACGGGTAAGCTGCGTCCCAGTGAGGGGATTCGCTGTGCTTGTCAGCTTGCACGTAGGTGAGACATTCCTTTATTTTCTCCAAGTCTCTTTCCTCTCCTAGGGTCATTTCCTTGCCTCCAGGGGGGCACCTACCGCATCTGCAGCCACCACACTGAGGGTCACAGGCAGCGCCAATACTGTCCCACTTGAACCATTCAAAAACGTCTTTGTTGGTAGTTGCAGTGTTTCGGAGGATTGCGTCTTCTCCTTCCACCGAAACTCCATTGGGTCCTTCCGTCTTCACGAGAATCTCTTTGTACGCCCTTGAAGCTGTTCTCATTGACCTAGCGAAATGTGTTTCAGGCCTGTGCACTGCTAGGTCTATCACTTCAAAGAGGTCAGGATGCGTTCCACCAACAGTCTTCCCAAGGGGGCCATCCCAGAGGACGAGGTCTCCAACTACTCTGACTGGCTGTGGGACCAGGCGACCCTCCCTGTGGCTAATCAACAGGTTGATCTTTTCGGGCCGGACCAAGTCCTTGAGTGGAACATTTGGAAAGAACTTCTGCAGTTGCTGTGGCGTGACAGCCTGGTTCACCTTCGCAACATCTTCCAAGCCGTAACAAAGGAGTTTGTGCTCTGCTATTGTACCTTTGGGAGTTTTTACTCTCAGCCTCAGGGTATACTTCTTGGTAGTAATGGTTTTCTCCATCCCTCCAACACCTTGGACAATCAACTTAATGTTCTCACCATTTAGCTTAAGACGCTCTGCTGCTTTATTAGAGATATAATTAGTATCTGAAGCGAGATCAATCAACGTACCGACTAGCTGGCCAGAATTTGTTGTCACATCCAACACCATCATAATGACAGGGCACTCTTTTGGCTCACAACCAGTGCTAGCACACACTTTTGTCGTGATCTTATTTGAAAAGGCTTCTTTGAACTCTGCTCGCAGCTCTGGAGAAAGTTTGGCAAAGAGCTCCTCCTGTTTGTTGGTTAGTCCAAGCCCCCTTTTCCCCAATTTTGCCTCGCTCTGCTCTCCACTCTTTTCCTCTTTCTTCTTGATCTGTGGCTTTGGACAGAGCAAGTAATTGTGGTCTGAAGAGCCCTCTTTCTGACAGTCATCCTTTGAGCATAGATACTTTTGTGTGCAGCCGCCATCGTCACCATGAAGGCGCAAGCACTTAAAGCATGCTCCTGCTCTCCTAAGCTGAGCCTTCTTGCCTGTCAGATTGAGCTTCTTGAAGACCTTGCAGGCGAACAGCCTACCTCCGTGCTCGTTGTCTCCACATGTGATGCATGAGCTTGGTTGAGAGCCCTTTAGGGTGTTTCCTGATGTGGCTCTGGTGAATGCCCTCCTTTCTTTTTTCTTTTCGCTTGACCTCTCAGTATTGTCCGCCGGGCTAGGCTGTAGCTGGTCTAGCTCCTCGAGAATGTCCTCCTGCTTTTTCAAGTATTGCAGTAGACAGTCGAAGTGGTTGCGTGGTGAAAACCCGCTTCCAGGGTCATTTTTGTGTGTTATCCACTTTTCTTTCAGGGAGTCAGGAAGCTTACTTTCAATCGACTGCACAACCACTCGGTTCTTTACAGCATCTTCCTCCCCTAAGACTTGTAGGTCACGAAGAGCTCTCTCCACGGCTTGAATCAGTTCGATTGTCTTCCTCGGATGGTTTCCTTTAATGGGGAAAAGTCCTTGCACTTCTTGTGCAATCAGCAGCACTATTTTCGGCTTATTTCCGTACTTGTTGTCCAGGAGCCTGAACACGTCGTTGGCGGATCCACAGCTGGACAATACGAGGTCCCTCTTGACTTTTTCATCTAGGCTTCCCAGGAGATGGAATTTCCTCACATTTTCCAATCCATGAGGGTTTCCCAGACGTTGCAAGTCCTCCCATTCAGCTTTCCAGCGGTAGTAATCCCTCATATTACCAGCAAACATGGGCAAGCGTGCACGTTCTAGGCTGATCTGGGGCCTGTAGTTGTTAGCCCCAACTGGCTCCTCCTGCTCCACAATTGGTTCTCTTCCCAGTTTCTCTTCATTGTCAGATTGAGAACCGCCTTTCCATGCCCACTCATCCCACAGTTTTTCACGCCTTTTCTTCAACTTCCGGATCTGGTCCTTTGACTCTGTGGCCTTGGACCGAGGGATCAAATCTTTCCACTCATCCAATCCTTGTTTGAAGTTGTAGACCTCCCGTTCCAGGTTCCTATGAATCAATTCACATTCCCTCCTGGTCATATGGTGGTGATCGGTTGCCTCGGCCTGGTCCATGGCTGATCCAGCCTCTTCAGTGAGGGTGGTAATTTCCGCCTCAGCGAACCTTGTCCAGAAGTTGATCAGGATGATTTGTTCAGTTTCATCAAACTTACAGACACATTCTGCAGTTTTTCCGTCAATGTTTTCCGCCTTCTTTTTGACTTCATCGTCGTCCACTTCTCTCAGGGCCGTGGCATACTCAAACCCTGCATCTCTGACTCTGGAGTGATCCACTTTAAAGTTCCTCCACTCACTTCTCATTTCACTTTCCCCCAGTGCACTAGCTCTGGAGGCGAGGTAATTGGCTCTTCTAGTGAACGCAGTCTGGGCTGCTGACCGCTTCTGTTTTAGCCTCTCCAGCTCCTCCTCTGATGCTGCCATCTTGCCAACTTTTCTAGCGTTTAACTCAAGTTCAAGTGTTTTCCGCCAACTGGGTTTTAAGTAGTCCTTTAACTGTAGACTCTATCCTCTTCTTGGCTTTCACTCATTAATGATTTGCCTAGTAAGTCAGCAGATGAGCAGACAGCTTTATGGGTGGACTGTTAGCTTATCAGAAGTTAGTCTCATGACGAATGTTCTAGTCCTTGCATTATCCATGTAAAAGGAGAACCATGGTTTATGACTGTTCGGATCTTTCGTGTTTAGCCCTCCGAAAAGGCTCACCAGGAAGCACACAATGTCATGACTCGTGTTTTGTCCTTAATTTTATTTTAAATCATATGACCACAGGTCATAAACCTGAATTACAACAAACAAATAATGACAATATATTATTCAAATATATAATGTAAATATTATTCAAATAATATAATATAATAATAATGTAAATAATGAAAATCAAATAAGCCTACAACACCATCAAAAAATGTGGCTAATCAGGCTTAAAACAGCATTGACTACATCACCCAGAATGCCTAGCGCCAGAGGAGCATGCGCACAGCGACTCCGCCGTTGCCACGGATGCTGCCACAGGACACAGAACCCATGCCACCACATGCCTTGTCCAAAGGACCCACCCATGCACAAACGCAACACAACGCGGCGCTCCACCATGGATCACCGAACCAAACCACCGCTATCACCATCGCCACCAGAAACCAGCAGAGTGCTCTGAACAATCAGCACAATGCAAATGGCTGATAATGATAGCCTAATGCTATACAGCATCTGGGTCGCTGAGCTACCGCACCCAGCGAGCCACAAGTTACTCTCTGCCAACTAACACCGACATAGTGAGGTAAACGTTCAGTGCTCAAACATATAAGTGACTTAAACATTAATACTAGACTGTGAGTAGTTCGCAGTTACATACCAACGGGCTGTGTGCTCCTGATGATTGTCTGTCGTGAAATGATTACCAGGTGCCATAATTTAAGTCTCTAGTGAAGCTGCGCATGCGCACATAACATAACATATCCGAGCATCTAAGAAACTTAAAGAAATCACTCATTCCCCATTTAATTGAACACATCAGACCCATTTGCTTCTCTTTTATCTATTTATATATATATATTATTATTTTCTCTTTTTTCTTTTCCTGAGTGAGCTAGAAGTCTCAACACCTAGTCCGGCCAATAAATCGTTGTTGGTTGTAATAGATATCATTAATCCAATCCACGTCTTTGTTTATTGTCACCCACCAGAAGAACGTTGTAGTAAAGCCTTCCCCTACTTGTTTCATAGCTTTGTATTCATCCGGTACCCCCCTTGGTATCCCAATTGCCTCCATCTAAATAGGGCTATTCCCCTTCTTGTTAAAACTCCTCCTACGTCTGTTTAACCCTTTCCTTGGTTCCTGGTGACTAATTATAACTAGCTGAATCAGTAGAACCAGGGCGCACGTACCTAGCCACCCTTTTGGTATTCTCTGCCTTATACTGCCTTTACTGGCACACGCCCACCACACATCAGTTACAGGGGCTGTAAGGTTCAGAATTCTCTCCTGTGCTTCCGAACTTAAGTCAGTCACACTACTACTATCTCCAATTGATAATTGGTGATGTCTTTGTTTCTCTTTACTCCCCATCTGGATGTCCAGTCTCACCCGGTCTCATATCCCCGTCCCCAAGTGTGTTTAAACACTTGAGTCTAGGAACAATCCGCCGTGGGGCCCGAACACGAATATAATGGGATTTTATAATCCCAAATTGCTTATTGACATGTACCCCACCCGTGTACCCCACCTCGGACGCATCCACCTCCAATACGAACGGTAGTGATGGATCGGGGTGAGCCAGTACCGGGGCGGAGGTGAACAGATCCCGCAATCTACTGAAGGCCAAATCAGCCTCAGCAGACCAATGGAGCCGGGACGGCCCACCCTTCAACAAGGAGGTAATGGGAGCTGCGACCTTGCCAAAGCCCCGAATAAACCTCTGATAGTAGTTGGCAAAGCCAAGGAAGCGCTGCACCTCCTTCACCGTGGTTGGAGTCGGCCAATTACGCACGGCTGAAATGCAATCTCCCTCCATCTCCACACCTGTGGTAGTAATGCGGTATCCGAGGAAGGAGATTGACTGCTGTAAAAACTCACACTTCATTTTCCAGCAGTTGTACCAGTACTTTGCGAACCAGGGACACATGCTCGGCACGCGTAGAGGAATACACCAGGATGTCATCGATGTAGACCACCACACCGCGACCAAGCATGTCCCGAAACACCTAATTCACAAAGGACTGGAAAACGGATGGAGCATTCATCAAACCGTAGGGCATCACCAGGTATTCATAATGCCCTAAGGTTGTGCTGAATGCTGTTTTCCACTCATCCCCTTCCCAAATACGCACCAGGTTGTAGGCACTCCTGAGGTCTAATTTGGTGAAAAAACGGGCCCCATGCATTGACTCAATCACTGAAGGAATGAGGGGAAGAGGATAACAAAATCGTACCGTCACCTTATTCAGTGGTCGATAATCAATGCACGGGCGTAAACCGCCATCTTTCTTCTTCACAAAGAAGAAACTCGAGGAAGCAGGTGAAGTGGAGGGACGTATATACCCCTGGCGCAGGGACTCTGTGACGTATGTTTCCATAGCCTCCGTTTCAGCCTGCGACAGGGGATACACATGACTCCTGGGAGGTACAGCGTCTACCCGAAGGTTTATCGCGTAATCCCCCTCCCGATGTAATTTAGTCGCTTGCGTCTTGGAAGACGCGAGTGCCAGATCATGGTATTCGGGGAGAATGCGCATGGTGGGAGTACCGTCTGGACTTTCCCCCGTGGTCGCACCAACGGAAACACCTAGACACCTACCCGGACACTCACGCGACCACCCCGTAAAAACCCTCTGCGGCCATAAAAAATTGGGGTTGTGAAGGGCTAACCACAGAATACCTAAGACTACAGGTTAAGCAGGAGACTCAATAATCAAAAAAGTGATCTGCTCAACATGCGTCTCCTGTGTAATCATGGTGACTGGTACAGTAACCTCCTTAACCAACCCGGACCCTAATGGTCGACTATCAAGTGCTCTGATGGGGAGTGGAATGGATAGGGGAACCAATGAAATGCCTTGACGGCGTGCAAATGCCCTGTCCATAAAGTTCCCAGCTGCGCCTAAATTGACTAGCGCCTTACACTGGGAAACTACCAGGTGATCGGGAAAGGAGATAGGGTACAGTGCGCTGCAAAGGGCTCTGAACAAGTTTGGGTGTTCGTTACCTGGGGTGATGCGTGAGTGCCCTGCCTACCGCCTCCAGACCCAAAAGAACGTTGACTGCAATGTGAGGTGGATTGTCCCTTCGTGCCACCAGTGTGGCCCTGTCGCTGTCTTCCTGCGCTCTCTCGACAGGTGGCTCCCCCCAGCTCCATCTGCTCGGGGTCAGAGTCGTCCGGAGTGGGAACGGGCAGACCCCTACCAGGACGTCCTCTGGCTGCTAGCAGGTTGTCCAGCCGGATGGCCATGTCCATCAGTTGGGAAAACGATAGCATGGCATCACGGCAGGCTAGCTCCCATCAGACGTCCTCCCTTAGGTGGCACCGGAAATGGTTGATCAGGGCCCGCTCGTTCCACCCGGACCCCGCTGCCAGCGTCCGGAACTCCAGCGCGTAGTCCTGTGTGGTCCTCGTCCCCTGCCTCAGATGGACCAGTAATTCGCCCGCCTCTCGACCCTCAGGCAGGTGATCAAAAATGTCCCGAAAGAGGCGAGCAAACTCCCCGTTGTCCTCCAACGCGGCACCTCTCTCGTTCCACAACGCGTTGGCCCACTCCAGGGCTCTCCCACAAAGGCAGGAAACGAGGACGGATACCTTCTCCCGCTCCAGTGGCGCCGGCCTGATGCTGGAGAAATACAGCTTGAGTTGGAGCATAAATCCCTTACATCGCGCTGCCGTCCCATCAAACGCCGGTGGCCGGGATATCTGGATCCCTACAGGGGCTGGGGTGTAGGTGGCTGGATCCGGTTGACCAGCTGGTCTCGATAGATTGGGTCCTCTCCTCTCCAGTCATTCTACTACCAGAAGAACCCGATCCATCGCTTCCCCCAAGCTGGCCAGCATCTACGAATGCTCCTGGACCCTTGCCACAACTCCAGGCATGCGGTCTTCTCCTGCTGACTCCATTCAGCTGGTGAGTGATTCTGTGAATAAAGGAGTCAGGCGCAGGAGGTAAAACAACGAAGTCCAGAGTTTAATCTATTCATATAAACAAAAAACAAAACTATAACAAGGGAAAATATTCCACCTTGGTAAATACAAATAGAAGAGTAGCTCAACCAAGCTACTCGCTCTCACAATAAACAATCACTCACAAAGACAAGGGGAACAGAGGGAACACTTATACACATACTAACTAGGGGAATGAGCACCAGATGTGTGTGATTGACAAGACAAGACATGACAAGTGGAGTGATGAGAATGGGATCGGCAGTATCTAGTAAGCCGGTGACGACGAACGCCGAAACCTGCCCGAGCAAGGAGGGGAGGCAGCCTCGGCGGAAGTCGTGACAAATCTTTACTAACGACATGCCATTGGCTTTGAGTAAAGCCGGTGTTTCTACGTATGCGGATGACTCAACACTCTTCACGTCAGCTACTACAGTAACTGAAATGACAGCAACACCTAACAAAGAGCTGCAGTTAGTTACAGAATGGGTGGCAAGGAATAAATTACTCCTAAATATTTCAAAAACTAAAATCATTGTATTTGGGACAAATCATTCACTAAACCCTAAACCTCAACGAAATATTGTATTGAATAATGTGGAAATTGAGCAAGTTGAGGAGACTGAACTGCTTGGAGTAACCCTGGATTGTAAACTGTCATGGTCAAAACATATTGATACAACAGTAGATAGGATGGGGAGAAGTCTGTCTAACAGCACTAGCAACAAGGCAGGTCCTACAGGCCCTAGTTTTGTCGCACCTGGACTACTGTTCAGTCGCGTGGTCAGATGCCACAAAGACGGACTTAGGAAAATTGCATTTGGCTCAGAACAGGGCAGCACGGCTGGCCCTTGGATGTACACAGAGAGCAAACATTAATAATATGCATGTCAATCTCTCCTGGCTCAAAGTGGAGGAGAGATTTACTTCATCACTACTTGTATTTGTGAGAAGTATTGATATGTTGAATGCACCGAACTGTCTGTTTGAACAACTGGCACACAGCTCGGACACCCATGCATACCCAACAAGACATGCCACCAGAGGTCTCTTCACAGTCCCCAAGTCCAGAGCAGACTATGGGAGGCGCACAGTACTACATAGAGCCATGACTACATTTTACTCTATTCCACATCAAATAACTCATGCCAGTAGTAAAATTTTATTTAAAATACAGATAAAAATACGATAACATACGCACTATACACGCATGTAGACATGGATTTTATGTTATAGATATGTGGTAGTAGAGTAGAGGCCTGAGGGCACACACTTAATATGTTGTGAAATCTGTTATGAATGCATTGTAATGTTTTTAAAATGTATAACTGCCTTAATTTTGCTGGAAGAGTAGATACTGCCAAGGCAGCAGCTAATGGGGATCCATAATAAATACAAAAACGACCGCCGCCTCCGTCCTGCCAGCCCTGTACTTCTTGGCCCAGGAGGAGGGGTAGCCGTGGATGAGGTGGGACAGCTCTCTACAGAGGTTGTACGCCCTTCCATTTGTTCCACTCCTCGTAGCGTTGTCCCACCTCCCGGCATTTCATGCAGACCACTTTCTCACAGGTGTCTGCCAGGTGCCTCTTCTTGGGCAAATTTAGTGGGCGCTCATGGTGGGTGTCTTTTAGGTTCCAGTTGTTGTTGCTAGTCAACGTTCAGTTGACACCCCCATGAGTGTCTTTCAGAACCCCTCCTAAAACCCTGCCTGTTTAATTTTGGTTGTTGGTCAGTGACTCTTTGTTAGTTCCTCCTTCTGTTTGAGTGACATTTTTGAATTTCAAAATGGGGGCTCGGCCGGGTTCTTGTTTCCTATGATAGTCACTCTAATAGAAGCTCTGCTGTGCCCCGATATTTGAGTGTTCAAAATATACTTAGTGGTAGGGTTTCTGTCACTGACATCCACCCAGAGGGGTTATAAGATTGGGGGAAACATTTTGAAAGTTGCATAAACACAGGCTTAGAGCTTGAGCACAAGGAAAGGGAACAGGAATGTGGGCATGCCCTTTGATTACAAGAGATAGATCTGGAAGCACTTGGAATCCAGTCAGGCCATCCTGCACCCTCAACAGAGTTTGATCTTGGTAGGAACAGCCGACTAGTATTGCCTTTCAACGAAAAGGAGGTGGAAGTATATTTTACTCTGTTTGAGTGAATTACCACATCCCTAAAATGGTTGTGATATATTTGGTCACTGCTCCTACAAAGTGTTCTTGTGGGAAAAGCTCAAAGTGTACACCGCTTTATCTCTTGACTAGAGTTCTGACTATGACACTGTTAAAGCTGCTATCCTTTGGGCTTACGAGTTTGTCCCAGAGGCATACGGACAACAGTTCCGTAACTTACGAAAGAAAGAATCACAAAGCCATGTTGAGTTCGCAAGGAAACAAGCATGTCTTTTTGATTGGTGTTGTGGTTCTCAAGAGGTCAACGACCGTGAGGATTTAAAGACTCTACTACTTCTCGAAAAGTTCAAGAATTGCCTTCCCGAAAAGATAGCGAATTACATTTTTGAGCACAAGGATCTCACTCTGAAGAAAGCTGCAGTTCTTGCAGATGAGTTTGTGTTGACACATAACATTACCTTTACAAACAAAGTACCCAGTAGTTATCCCTACGCAAAAATCAATCATCTCTGGCAGTTTGTCAATACTGCGGTGAGAATGGACACATTGTCTCTGTGTCCTAAGTTGAAACAGAAAAATGAGAGAAAAAGCTGTTTCTTCTTGTGGGAGCACTCCAGCCCAATAAGTCTCTGGTTGGGACTGGTGTATCTCCTTAACAAGATTTTGGATCAGATGTGTACGAACCCTTTGTTTCAGACGGGTTTGTGTCTCTGCAGAGTGGTGATGCTGTTAAGCAGCCGGTGAAGATATTGCAAGACACTAGGGCAGGCCATCCTTCATTTTGGAGTGTTTTGCCTTTTTCTGACACTTCAGCAACTGAATACAGTGTGTTAGTACAAGGTGTGGAGAAGGGTTGCATGGAAGTTCCTTTGTATAATGTGGAACTCAAGTCCGATCTTATTTCTGGTTCAGTTGTCATTGGAGTGAGGCCTAGCCTGCCGGTGAAGGGGGTGTCATTCATTTTGGGAAACAATTTGGCTGGAGGAAAGGTCGTGCCAAATCCTGTCATTTGTAAGGAACGCAGAGTAGAGGAACCTGATGGGTTATCAGAAAGTACCCTAGAGTGTCCCAGCGTGTGCCATTACACGTCTAAGAAAGTTGCTGGGAGCAAGTCTAGTGTTGAGGATGTCAGCGATCCCACCATGGTCGATCTGTCTGAGACGTTTATGGGTGATCCTGATTCCACAAAACTTTCTGAGTTGATAACCCCAAAGGTGAGGAAGTTTGTAGGACCGCTGAAGGAAGAGAGGGTCCCTACAGTTGACACTTCAATGTCTAGGAAGCAGCTGATTGCTGAACAGAGTAAAGATGTTTCCCTCTCCCCTCTTTTTGCTGAGATACGTCCGGAGGAGGAGTTTGAAGTTTTATGTGGGACACATTGACAGAGATTGGGTTCTAATGAGGAAATGGCATTCTCGCGCCACTTCTGGGCAGGACAATTGGCCCAGTGTATTTCAAATTGTCATTCCAGTTATGTTTCAATGAGATACTGAGGTTGGTTCACGATGGTAGTATGGCAGGCCATCTTGAGGTCAACAAGACGTATGACCGTATCTTGCGTAACTTCTGGTCTGGTCTGAAACCGGATGTTGTGTCTTACTGTCTTAATTCCTATCGCATTCGCCAGGGGACAGGTAAACCGAACCAAGCTGTACCGGTTGCACCTTTGCAGCCATTCCTGCTTTTGACAAACCTTTTAGCAGTGTTCTGGTGGATTGTGTTGGTCCTTTGCCTTGTGTTGGTCCTTTGCCCAAAGCAAAGAGTGGTAACCAGTTTATCTTACCATCATGTGCACTGCCACTCGATTCGTTGAGGCCATTCCACTGAGGAAAATCACTACGGATATTACAGGAGTTTCCACTTGAAAGCCGACATGACTGTGGTAAGGACAACTTGGTTGCTGATTTGTATTTCAAGGGTGGGCAGTCAATACGTTTTGCGTTTAGCCAGTGTGTTGCCCTGGCTCACAATTTATTTTCACTGAAAGTTTACCATGTAGGAGATGAGTATTGTTTTGGTTGCACTCGTTCCAGGGGGAGGAGAGTTATAGAGAAGTATGTGAATTTTTGAAAACTTCAGCGTTTTAGGCAACTATGAAAACAAAAACATAACAAAAAATATATATATACAGTGCCTTGCAAAAGTATTCATCCCCCCTTGGCGTTTTTCCTATTTTGTTGCATTACAACCTGTAATTTAAATTGATTTTTATTTGGATTTCATGTAATGGACATACACAAAATAGTCCAAATTGGTGAAGTGAAATTTTAAAAAATAACGGAAAAGTGGTGCGTGCATATGTATTCACTCCCTTTGCTATGAAGCCCCTAAATAAGATCTGGTGCAACCAATTACCTTCAGAAGTCACATAATTAGTTAAATAAAGGCGTGCAATCTAAGTGTCACATGATCTCAGTATATAGACTGATTGTGTATATTGGTTCCTGACTTCCCTGAAAATTTACATATTGCGGGGACTGGTCGATGCTAATGCAGAATGCCACAGGATGTTTTTGTGCTGGTCAAGGGCAGTCAAGTCTGGGTGAACCAGGGGCTATATCTGTTCTTAGTTCTGCATTTTTTGAATGGGGCATGCTTATTGAAGATAGAGAGGAAAGCACTTTTGAAGAACATCCAGGCATCCTCTACTGACGGAATGAGGTCAATATCCATCCAGGATACCCGGGCCAGGTCAATTACAAAGGCCTGCTCGCTGAAGTGTATTAGAGAGCGTTTGACAGTGATGAGGGGTGGTCGTTTGACCGCGGACCCATTAAGGAGGCAGGCAATGAGGCAGTGATCGCTGAGATCCTGGTTAAAGACAGTGGAGGTGTATTTAGAGGGTAAGTTAGTCAGGATGATATCTATGAGGATGCCCATGTTTACGGATTTAGGGTTGTACCTGGTAGGTTCCTTGATAATTTGTTTGAGCTTGAGGGCATCTAGTTTAGATTGTAGGACGGCCAGGGTGTTAAGCACATCCCAGTTTAGGTCACCAAACAGTACAAACTCTGAGGATAGATGGGGGGCAAGCAATTCACATATGGTGTCCAGAGCACAACTGGGGGCAGAGGGGGGTCTGTAGCAAGCGGCAAAAGTGAGAGACTTATTTCTGGAAAGGTGTATTTTTAGAAGTAGAAGCTCAAACTCTTTGGGCACAGACCTGGATAGTATGATAGAGCTCTGCAGGCTCTCTCTACATTAGATTGCAACTCCGCCCCCTTTGGCAGTTCTATCTAGACGGAAAATGTTGTAAATCGGGATGGACATTTCTAAATTTTTGGTGGCCTTCCTAAACCAGGATTCAGACACTGCTAGAACATCAGGGTTGGCAGAGTGTGCTAACGTAGTGAATAACTCAAACTTGGGGAGGAGGCTTTTGATGTTGACATGCAAGAATCCAAGGCTTTTACGGTTAAAGAAGTCAACAAATGATAGCGCCTGGGGAGTAGGAGTGATACTGGGGGCTACAGGGCCTGGGTTAACCTCTACATCACCAGAGGAACAGAGGAGGAATATAATAAGGATACGGCTAAAGGCTTTAAGAACTGGTCTTCTAGTGCGTTGGGTACAGAGAATAAAAGGGGCAGATTTCCGGGCGTTGTAGAATAGATTCAGGGCATTATGTACAGACAATGATATGGAAGGATATGAGTACAGTGGAGGTACACCTAAGCATTGGGTAACGATGAAAGAGGTAGCATCACTGGAGGTACCGATTGAGCCGGTCTCCGCGTGTATGGGGGGTGGGACAAAGGAGCTCTCTGAGGCTGGTTGAGCGGGACTGGGGGCTCTACAGTGAAATAGTACAATTAGAACTAGCCCAAACAGCAATAGGCTAGGTATATTGACTTGGGAGAGGCGCATGACGCAATCACAGGTGTTATTCGAGAGGGTAAGACAACAACTGGTAATGGCGACGAAAGTTTGGGCTGAAGCTAAAAAGATAAACAGGATAGGGTTCTGTGTAAAGGAACAGTCCAGCAGGCATCAACTGCGTAGCTGAGTGATCATAAGGTCCAGTGAACAGCAATAGGTAAGTCCGGGAGCTGTTCGTAGGCTGCTACAGCACAGGCGAGCAGGAGGCACGGCTGTTGATTGCGCGTGCTAGCGGGCCGGGGCTAGCAGATGGATCTTCGTGGTCGTCGCAACGGGAAGCCTGTTGAAACCACATCAGACGATTACGTCGGCAGACCAGTCATGATGGATCAGCGGGATCCGTGTCGACACTAGGAGGTCCTGTCCAGTTGACAGAGAGGTAGATAGCCGGGAGATGGGCCTGGTTCGAGGCTAGCTCAAGGCTAACTGGTGCATCGGGACAGTGGTGATTAGCCAACAACAGCCATTCGGTTGCAGCTAGTTAGTTGCGATGATTCGGTGTTAAGGTCCAGTGATTCCGGTAGAAAATCCGATATGCTCTGGATCGATAGCACGCTGTGCATACTGGCCGATAATTATCCAGGCTAGAGCTGGCTGGTAGGTAGTGCAGGCCACGGACAGTGGTGAAGACCGCTATCGGTGGCTAATAGCAAGTAGCTAGTTAGCTGGCTAGTTTTTTGATAAAAATAAAGAAATAATAGAATACGTTCCACATTGGGTGAGGCTGGTTGCAGGAAAGTATATTTAGTTAAAGGATGGAAAGTGAGATAGAGAAATATTCAAAAAAAAATACTAAAAACAAAAAAACAGGCTATTTACACAAGGACACAACAGAATACACGACAACACTGCTACGCCATCTTGGATTGGAATGAAGGAGGAGCTGGAGCAGTTTTGCCTTGAAGAATGGGCAAAAATCCCAGTGGCTAGATGTGCCAAGCTTATAGAGACATACTCCAAGAGACTTGCAGCTGTAATTGCTGCAAAAGGTGGCTCTACAAAGTATTGACTTTGGGGGGGTGAATAGTTATGCACGCTCAAATTCTGTTTTTTTGTCTTATTTCTTGTTTGTTGCACAATAAAAAAATATTTTGCATCTTCAAAGTGGTAGGCATGTTGTGTAAATGAAATTATTCTCTAGTTTGAGAAACAGATGCCTCACAGGTCCTCAACTGGCAGCTTCATTAAATAGTACCTGCAAAACACCAGTCTCAACGTCAACAGTGTAGAGGCGACTCCAGGATGCTGACCTTCTAGGTTGTGACAAGGAAGGGGTGGTATACAGAAGATAGCCCTATTTGGTGAAAGACCAAGTCCATATTATGGCAAGAACAGCTCAAATAAGCAAAGATAAACACCAGTCCATCATTACTTTAAGACAAGTCAATCCGGAAGGTCAAGTCAATCCGGAAAATGTCAAGAACTTTGAAAGTTTCTTCAAGTGCAGTCGCAAAAACCATCAAGCGCTATGATGAAACGGGCTCTCATGATGACCCCCACATGAAAGGAAGACCCAGAGTTACCTCTGCTGCAGAGGATAAGTTCATTAGAGTTATCAGGCTCAGAAATTGCAGCTCAAATAAATGCTTCAGAGTTCAATAATAGACACATCTCAACATCAACTGTTCAGAGGAGACTGCCTTCATGGTCGAATTGCTGCAAAGAAACCACTACTTAAGGACACCAATAAGAAGAAGAGACTTGCTTGGGCCAAGAAACACGAAAAATGGACATTAGACCGGTGAAAATCTGTCCTTTGGTCTGATGAGTCCAAATTTGAGATTTTTGGTTCCAACCACCATGTCTTTGTGACGCAGATTAGGTGTGGTTCCCACCATGAAGCATGGATGAGGAGGGGTGATAGTGTGGGGGTGCTTTGCTGATGACACTGTCTGTGATTTATTTAGAATTCATCCCATCTGGTTTGTGCTTAGTGGGGCTATCATTTAGTTTTTCAACAGGACAATGACCCAACACACCTCCAGGCTGTGTAAGGGCTATTTGACCAAGAATGAGAGCTGCATCAGATCACCCGACCTCAACCCAATTGAGATGGTTTGGGATGAGTTGGACCGCAGAGTGAAGGAAAAGCAGCCAACAAGTGCTCAGCATATGTGGAAACTCCATCAAGACTGTTGGAAAATCATTCCAGGTGAAGCTGGTTGAGAGAATGCCAAGACTGTGCAAAGCTGTCATCAAGGCAAAGGGTGGCTACTTTGAAGAATCTAAAATATATATATTGATTTGTTTAACACTTGTTTTGGTTACTACATGACTTCATATGTGTTGTTTTATAGTTTTGATGTCTTCACTATTATTCTACAATGTAGAAAATAGCAAAAATAAAGAAAAACCTTGAATGAGTAGGTATGTCCAAACTTTTGACTGGTGTGTATATATACAATTACACAAATGTAGAAAATATAGTATAATACAAAGAAAAACAAAGCATATATACATTTAAAAATAAATAAGAGGTGGCTGGTTTGCCTTGTATTTAATTGTTGACAGCCAGTAGTCACCATATTTATATTGCAGAGGCGACAGATTTAAATTGATTATGTTGTGCAACGGAGGTTGTTTTCTGTTTGTTAGTGAGCAAACTTGTCCAACAAAAATATAGGATATATTTGTTGTCTTAAGGGGTAAGGTGTTACAGGCTTTGGTTTTTCCATTTATGTTTTGAGGTTGGACCTTAGCAGGTATAGCTCGTTAGCACGTAGGGCGCACCGATTGTTGTCACCTTGTTAATCAGTATGTGTTACACCTGTGCTGGTTGCCATCTCATTATTGGGAAGATCTTTCACCTGTGCTGGCCCAGGTGCTATTTAAGAGTGACTGGCCCAGTGCTTCAGTTGTTTTGAGATATGTGGAGGGTCAACACCCTTTTAGTTGGAGCTCCATATTTTGATTTCTAGACAAACAATCCTTTATCTGATTTTGTTTTGCGCCATGATTTTGGTTTGCTTCATCTTTAGGTTTGGTGTGGGTTTTTCTTTCGTTTGCCTCTTTCGGGCAAACTTAGTGGGTGTTCATGGTGGGTGTCTTTTAGGTTCTATTTGTTGTTGCTAGTCAACTTTCAGTGGACAACCCCATGAGTGTCTTTCAGAACCCCTCCTAAACCCCTGCCTGTTTTGGTTGTTGTTCAGTGACTGTTAGTTCCTCCTTCTGGTTGAGCAACATTTTTGGTTTTATTGCTGTGGAACGTAACAGTACATACAGACAATTGTTTTAATGCTATTGTCCGTCAGCTTGGTCAATTCAAACATGTCTGTGAGGGACACCTGGGTATTCAGTGCATTCCCCCAGAAGTCCCTCAGGATGCTGGCACCAGAGAAGCTGACGTCAATGCGGTTAAAATGCAGTTAATCTGGGCAGGTTTGAAACTGTGCTCCTTCTGGAGGATTTTTCTGGTAAATTTCCAAATGAGAACTTATTCTCATTTCCCCCTTTCAAGAGGAGGGCGCAAAGCATGTTGTCAACCAACCCACCAACCGCGCCAAACCAACACTCAATACTGCTTGTTACATTTACACGAGACACAAAAGGGAAGGGGCACAAAGGAGGAAACGCACCCCAAACAAGACAAACTAACAAAAACTAGGAGGCTAGCAGGCCAGCCAGCCAAAAAGCTCCATGTTCACTACCCCCCTCCCTCCCTCCCTCTCCTGTACTCTCTCCGCTTGACAGTGTCGTTTCTTTCATGCTGTCTGACCCACTTGGGGAGCTCTCACTCACCATCTCTCCAGAGCTGTCTTTCGCAGCCCTTTCTCCTTCAGGGGTCGCCTCAATCTGGGGCAGGGCGGTTTTGGAGAGGAGGGTTTTTTCCTGCCCTTGGCAACTGCCGCTTTCTCCTTCTGGCGCTCGGAAGCCCGGTCCGCAGCCGCCGCCTCCATCCTGCCAGCCCTGACCTTATTGGCCCAGGAGGAGGGGCAGCTGCAGATGAGGTGGGACCGCTCGCCACAGAGGTTGCACGACCTTCCGTTCGTGCAATCCTTGTAGCGGTGGCCCACCTCCCGGCACTTCATGCAGACCACCTTGTCACAGGCGTCTGCTAGGTGGCCATGCTCACCACACTTACGGCACAGCTTGGGCTGGTCCTGGTAGTGAACATGGCCCCTGTTCTCTCCGAGGACTATGGTGGATGGGATTGCTTTCAACCCACCATAGCCCCCGGGATCCTCCCTCTGCTGGACAGTGACCCTCCAGGCCCCTGTCCAGATCCCATCGGGATCCTTCACCTGGGTCAGGGGCCCCTTCACGTTGCAGTACCTGCCCAACCATACTGCAATGTCCTCCGGCTGTACCATTTCATTGGACACGAGGGGAGGGTGGGAAATATAATAAAAAACACACCAAACAAACAAATTTATGGGGGCTAGGAGGCTAGCAAGCTGCACTAGCAAGTCAAGCTAAGCTAACAAGCTAGCAGGCCGGATGCTAAAACCTCCCAGTTGACAAAACAAACGAGGGAATTTTTAAATTGGGTAAAAAAACTAGGGAAACAATACGGATGGGGTGAAAGGACACAGAAAAAACAAACAAATACTCACAAGCTAAGCCAAATTGAGGGGCGAGGAGGCTAGCAGGCCTCACCAGCAGGCCAGGCTATGCTAACCAGCTAGCAGGCCGGCCAGCCAGCAAAATGGCCCCCCAAGTGACAACAAAAGGCAACAAACAATAAACCAAGATGAGGGAAAGTTCAGGGGGTGGAAATACAATTTAAGGGGATGGATGGATTACAGGGGGTTACAAAATGGACAGAAAGGAACAAACAATGCCTGCCAAGCCTAAGGGGCGAGGAGGCTAGCAGGCCAGTCAAGCTAAAAGCTAAACAGGCCGGCTAGCCAGCAAGTGTCGTAGAAACATTTGACTAAGAAATAATCAACTCAAACAAAATATCTCTATAGACACGGAAGCCTGTGAATTCAAGAATTTAGACTCTTTATTGCATAACAAAAAGCCTGAGTTTTTTCTCCATGGATAAACTGTCTCTCTCTGACTTAGAGATCTCTTTTATACACACAAATAAACAAACATGCGCACATTCCTAACTTATTTTAGTTCTGCACCGTCCTTCTTTTTCAACATCCAGCTGTCACATAATGTCCACTCCAAAAGGTCATGAATGCTTTTTCTATATGAAGCCTTTTCATTCTATCATTCTATTGGCTGCGTAACGCAGGCCCCCTTCTTAAAACAGAACTAATGCAATGCACACTGTTGAACGCCTCTGTGAAAGAACACATGCATTCATTTAAAACATAGCATACACTTAATGTCTACATTTCTTATTTAAACATGTTTCTTAATTATACAATATCAAACATGTTTATTACATTTTACCTTTGGCATCTCCCCACATGTCATAATGATACATAAAATAATCCTACATATCCCCCCTATGGGACATTCCAATATTGTCCCAAATAATACAAAGATTAATTACCAAATATATGTAAGCATATGCAGTTACTTATTCTTAGCCTTGCCACATTTGGTTTCACTTCACACACACATATTCAACCCAATATATCTTCCTCATTACTTGACCCATCCTGATGAGGACCCAGAGCCCAGTCAGGTATAGGATACAAGTCAGGAAGGTTCTCCTCTAAATTAACCTCCACATTTTCCTGTTGGGCTTTGTAACCATGACAGACCCATCCACCCCCAGGGACAACTCCATACAGACATTCAGGATTCCCAATTGGACAGTCCATTGGTCCTCCTTTAACATTACAAGATTTCCCAAATTTATTAACATACTGTCCTGGAACTCCCTGAACTGGGTGTATTTCTTTGGCTGAAATAGTAACATTTGTCTGTACAGTCATTTGTTTTACTGTGGTTTGAATCAAAAGTGATTTTAACAAAGGTAGTATACAACAAAACACTACTCCCATTACTACAAGTGATATTCCTATCATTATTCCCATCTTTGTAAACATTGCACCCCATTTTCTCAAAGTTAATTCCATCCAGTCCCAAACATGAACATCATACCCAGCATTCTCCTTAACCTCTTTTCGTAGTCCCTTGAGTTTAGTCATTGCTTCCGTGAAAGAACCATCCGGGGCAGTATTATTGGGGATAAAAGTACAACATTCATCTCCAAACATAACACAAACTCCACCTTGGCACATATCGATACTGGCCGAATGTACATTTATATTATAATAATTCTAGCATTAACTTCCTCATACCAAGAATTACATCAGATCAGTACCCTAATGCATTGTCCCAATTACTATAAATTTAGTAGTGTATAATACCTCCTTAATCAACAAACACTCCCTTCCTCTACCGGCACTCAATCTCCTGGCGTCTTCATTATGTCCTTCATAGTTCTTCATAGTTCATATTCCAATGTCACACCTGAACCACCACACCTCCACCATCATCCTGTTTTGTCCATGTGCAAACCAGTATACCCAAATTAGGAAGAATGTTGCATTTGCATAGACATCTTTCCTCACATTCTTGAAAGAAAAAGCACAAAAGAGAAAGCATTTGATTGCTTTGATTTGATGTTGAATTCAGGTCAGAGGTGGGTCAGACAGGAACATCTTCAACGCCTTTGTTGTTCCTCTTCAGCCGAGTAGAGGATTTTTGGTTTTTATTGAGGTTTACACCGTTCTGAGCCAATTGATCTCTGCAATGCATTACGACACCATCCGTTGTAACCTCAGGAAAGGACAGATCATAACAGTTCAGTTGAGTTAATTTCCAATCCAAAACATCCCTATTAACATTGTCTACATGACAAATCATTATGTTTCACATTCTCCCTTGAATTCTTCCAAATTATATAACCCAATTGTTTTATTGTAACATTCCTATATTTTTGCTCATAACAATTGCTTACACTTCTCTCTTCTAATAACACTTTCCCCTGGAAATCTAACACCAAATACTACATCAAATTGTTTATCTAAGTATTGGACTGTTTTCCTTATGTCTATGATTCACCTGTCTCTTTCTTTCATTACCCTAAGGTCACACTACCCCATGTGACTTCCCCATACTCTTTGTGCTGGTTTCTCACACACCAATACTATTTAACCCTTGTATTTAAATAGTGATCCCTTCCTGTATTTTTAGTTATGGTTCCTGCCTGTGCAAGAATCTACATTCTACTCCTGCCTATATCCCTTCTATGTCTTGTTCTTCTGCTCTTTATTTTATTATCAGTACTCCATTCCCCTTATTCTCAGGTAACTAGTCTAGTACATATTAATCAATGATAAGGATATCTGGTGCGTCTTGGAGGTCTGGGATCTCTCAATCATCAGTTCCCTCACTCTGGTACAATGGTTAAGATGATACCCAATACTCCCCTCTATCAGTACCATCGTTGGTATAACCTGGACAACGATATGTAGGTCACTTCTGTTGTTAACCTTCCCCCGTCACTAGGGTCTCCGGATCAGCCAAAGTCCCTCTCAATCTATAGACATCGGTCTGTGAAAAGTGTCCTTCTTTCAGCCTTTCCATAGGGAAGCTCAGAGTTACTGCTGCAAAGACACAAGCACAGACACACACAAAAGACAACAATGCTACCCAATGGCTGAGGTTGGAACACTCCTATAGTGGGGAACATGGATCTTAGTATCTGTCTCCACCACTTTTACCATCATTAAGGTAGCCTACAACCCTGGTGCAGGCCCCTCCACATAGGGTCTTTCCAGCTCTTTCTTCTGTAGTCTTTTGCCATCACATAGTCTCCAGGGCACAGAAAATACTCAGATTATCCTACTCAGTTGGGCAGAGTTATCTTCACTCATGAAAATAAAATCTTAAGAACATTGTTATGTTAGGTGAGACACAGTATGCTACTCCTGTCCTCTCATCCGTCAAGAGAAGCCTTGAGATTATGAAGCACACCTGCTTCCAGCTTGTTGTCATCCACTTATTTCATAGACAGACCACCTCTACACCATGCCTCCTATTACAAAAACAAAAATGATTTAACCTAACCCATAACACATTATTACTACTGCTCACATCCTTAATACTCCTTGCATACTTCCCCCCTTGGACACATACATCACATCGTGATTCATGTGTACAAAAAACAAAACAAAACAATGTTGCCTATCAAACCTAACATAATAACTAACCTTAAAATGACAACCCTTGAGCATATCTTTACTTAACTGTATTCTATAACACTATTCAAGGAATACTTCTCCTTCAGGACTAACTCTCTCACTTCATCCTTGTCCTGTTTAGACTAATTTATATATAGGATTTTTCCAATTTGTAAACTTCTTCACAATTATCCTTATTTTATCTAACCCCTTAATTCAGCATGCCTCTAGAATTCATAGTGCGGGTGATCAGGTCACACTATGAAGCCAGGACAGATTTCAGAGGTCATTGAAATCATTCAATGAATTGTTTCATCCTATAGTCTACTACTTCTAACAACCATCAAAACCTTTCATAGATGTTGTAATTCCTTAGTACAGCTCTTTTCAAAATAAATCATACATATTTACTTATCCCTCAGTAAATAACCCAAATTACATGTGTATGCCCCTTTAAGATATTTCACTTCCATCCTGTCAAAAAAACCCAAATAGAAATAAAAATCCTATACAACTAACTTTTCATACTAAGTAGTTTGTTTGTGGTTATTTGAACACCATACAGTAAAACAATAAACAAACAAAAATGGCCAGGCCTTATTTATTTTTGTAGCTCCCTATGACAACCTAAAAATAAAACTACTTAATTTTACTATCTAGTTCCACCCTAGCCTACAGACTTTTTAAACCTCCCACTAAAGAAATCCCCATGTTCCTGGAAGAGAAAGTATACATGTCGTTAACATATAATCAACAATCCAAAGATAGTAATTACACACAAAACATCATTATACCACTCTTATTCCATATTTATGTTGTTCTTAAACGCCCTTAATTACTTTGTATAACCTACAGGAATATTTTATTCTATCAAAAGGCCCAAATTTGAAGTGTTAACCCTATTCTAGTTATTATTTTACGTAGTCAATTTATCATAATACTGCATTACCTCTAAAGTTTCTAAATATAATGTCAGACACATACCCTAACAGATTTATCAAATTACAATGCATAGACGTCGTATGACCACACCAATAAATGTGACCTGTTCCTCCAACAGGATTTATTCTACCCCTCCTGGTAACGTGAATTTTCTACACTCAGTTGGTCAATGAATATCCACGCACCATTTATTCTTCTCTTTCCTAATGTGAGATTGGGCACACCCTTTGTCCATCAGACAGAAGCTTCAAACAACCTCAAATAGATTTCCTTTCCTTACAGAAAGGCTATTTACTTGCAGGATTTCATATTATTCTCACTCACACAGATGAGTAGCCACTTGTGCCCAAATGAATCAGACAGTTGAATGACTCACAGCCACCAAGGTAAACCACTCATGAGCAGATGAGCAGACCTAGTCTTGGTTTACACTTTATCAAAAAGTTTGAGCCCCTGTGATTATTTAACCCGTTCACCTACTCAAGATGACCCAACTTTTTTACCTGTCCCACCCTACCTAATTTTGGCATCACCACACACAGGATGATGACCTGCCCGTTCAGTCCTCTGGAATTTTAGCTTTCCAAAGCGTTTATCCACAGGATTTATATTTATTAGCCGCCTAGGTCTTAAGCTTTCTCAAGACCTAATTTTGGCATCACCACACACAGGATGATGACCTGCCCGTTCAGTCCTCTGGAATTTTAGCTTTCCAAAGCGTCTATTCACAGGATTTATATTTATTAGCCCCCTAGGTCTTAAGCTTTCTCAAGACCTAAGTTTGGCATCACCACACACAGGATGATGACCTGCCCGTTCAGTCCTCTGGAATTTTAGCTTTCCAAAGCGTCTATTCACAGGATTTATATTTATTAGCCCCCTAGGTCTCAAGCTTTCTCAAGACCTAAGTTTGGCATCACCACACACAGGATGATGACCTGCCCGTTCAGTCCTCTGGAATTTTAGCTTCCCAAAGCGTTTATCCACAGGATTTATTTATTAGCCCCCTAGGTCTCAAGCTTTCTCAAGACCTAAGTTTGGCATCACCACACACAGGATGATGACCTGCCCGTTCAATCCTCTGGAATTTTAGCTTTCCAAAGCGTCTATTCACAGGATTTATATTTATTAGCCCCCTAGGTCTCAAGCTTTCTCAAGACCTAAGTTTGGCATCACCACACACAGGATGATGACCTGCCCGTTCAGTCCTCTGGAATTTTAGCTTTCCAAAGCGTCTATTCACAGGATTTATATTTATTAGCCCCCTAGGTCTCAAGCTTTCTCAAGACCTAAGTTTGGCATCACCACACACAGGATGATGACCTGCCCGTTCAGTCCTCTGGAATTTTAGCTTCCCAAAGCGTCTATTCACAGGATTTATATTTATTAGCCCCCTAGGTCTCAAGCTTTCTCAAGACCTAAGTTTGGCATCACCACACACAGGATGATGACCTGCCCGTTCAGTCCTCTGGAATTTTAGCTTTCCAAAGCGTCTATTCACAGGATTTATATTTATTAGCCCCCTAGGTCTCAAGCTTTCTCAAGACCTAAGTTTGGCATCACCACACACAGGATGATGACCTGCCCGTTCAGTCCTCTGGAATTTTAGCTTCCCAAAGCGTCTATTCACAGGATTTATATTTATTAGCCCCCTAGGTCTCAAGCTTTCTCAAGACCTAAGTTTGGCATCACCACACACAGGATGATGACCTGCCCGTTCAGTCCTCTGGAATTTTAGCTTTCCAAAGCGTCTATTCACAGGATTTATATTTATTAGCCCCCTAGGTCTTAAGCTTTCTCAAGACCTAAGTTTGGCATCACCACACACAGGATGATGACCTGCCCGTTCAGTCCTCTGGAATTTTAGCTTCCCAAAGCGTTTATCCACAGGATTTATTTATTAGCCCCCTAGGTCTCAAGCTTTCTCAAGACCTAAGTTTGGCATCACCACACACAGGATGATGACCTGCCCGTTCAATCCTCTGGAATTTTAGCTTTCCAAAGCGTCTATTCACAGGATTTATATTTATTAGCCCCCTAGGTCTCAAGCTTTCTCAAGACCTAAGTTTGGCATCACCACACACAGGATGATGACCTGCCCGTTCAGTCCTCTGGAATTTTAGCTTTCCAAAGCGTCTATTCACAGGATTTATATTTATTAGCCCCCTAGGTCTCAAGCTTTCTCAAGACCTAAGTTTGGCATCACCACACACAGGATGATGACCTGCCCGTTCAGTCCTCTGGAATTTTAGCTTCCCAAAGCGTCTATTCACAGGATTTATATTTATTAGCCCCCTAGGTCTCAAGCTTTCTCAAGACCTAAGTTTGGCATCACCACACACAGGATGATGACCTGCCCGTTCAGTCCTCTGGAATTTTAGCTTTCCAAAGCGTCTATTCACAGGATTTATATTTATTAGCCCCCTAGGTCTCAAGCTTTCTCAAGACCTAAGTTTGGCATCACCACACACAGGATGATGACCTGCCCGTTCAGTCCTCTGGAATTTTAGCTTCCCAAAGCGTCTATTCACAGGATTTATATTTATTAGCCCCCTAGGTCTCAAGCTTTCTCAAGACCTAAGTTTGGCATCACCACACACAGGATGATGACCTGCCCGTTCAGTCCTCTGGAATTTTAGCTTTCCAAAGCGTCTATTCACAGGATTTATATTTATTAGCCCCCTAGGTCTTAAGCTTTCTCAAGACCTAAGTTTGGCATCACCACACACAGGATGATGACCTGCCCGTTCAGTCCTCTGGAATTTTAGCTTTCCAAAGCGTCTATTCACAGGATTTATATTTATTAGCCCCCTAGGTCTTAAGCTTTCTCAAGACCTAAGTTTGGCATCACCACACACAGGATGATGACCTGCCCGTTCAGTCCTCTGGAATTTTAGCTTTCCAAAGCGTTTATCCGCAGGATTTATTGGCATCACCACACACAGGATGATGACCTGCCCGTTCAGACCTCTGGAATTTTAGCTTTCCAAAGCGTTTATCCGCAGGATTTATTGGCATCACCACACACAGGATGATGACCTGCCCGTTCAGACCTCTGGAATTTTAGCTTTCCAAAGCGTTTATCCGCAGGATTTATTGGCATCACCACACACAGGATGATGACCTGCCCGTTCAGTCCTCTGGAATTTTAGCTTTCCAAAGCGTTTATCCGCAGGATTTATGCCTTCCTAAGCAGCCTATAAACGATATACTTTTGCTACACGTTCATAGCGGTATTCGAAGGACTTAACATGTTATTCCTGATCACTCAACCAGCTGGACAGCCGCCCGTGTCGAAATGACCCGGACAGAGCAATCAGCAAGATGAATCAGCTGAATCAACTGAATCAAATGAATCAAATCAATTGAACAGACGGTTCTGACAAACAACAGCGACATGTATTCTTAAATTCAAAAGCTCCTAGTGTCTAACTTTCTGGTTCTTAAATTTGGAGAGACCTACTTGGTATTTCTTTAGATGTTGCCGAGCCCCGGATCGGACCACACAAACGTTTATACTATATTAGTAAGAACTTGGCTTACCTTTTAAAAGCGGCCGCTTTTGTTTGTATGGTCCGTCCAAGCCGTTTCACAACCGCAGATGCACACCGTCTCTGATCCCTATCAGGTCCCATCTGGGGTGCCAAATATGTCGTAGAAACATTTGACTAAGAAATAATCAACTCAAACAAAATATCTCTATAGACACGGAAGCCTGTGAATTCAAGAATTTAGACTCTTTATTGCATAACAAAAAGCCTGAGTTTTTTCTCCATGGATAAACTGTCTCTCTCTGACTTAGAGATCTCTTTTATACACACAAATAAACAAACATGCGCACATTCCTAACTTATTTTAGTTCTGCACCGTCCTTCTTTTTCAACATCCAGCTGTCACATAATGTCCACTCCAAAAGGTCATGAATGCTTTTTCTATATGAAGCCTTTTCATTCTATCATTCTATTGGCTGCGTAACGCAGGCCCCCTTCTTAAAACAGAACTAATGCAATGCACACTGTTGAACGCCTCTGTGAAAGAACACATGCATTCATTTAAAACATAGCATACACTTAATGTCTACATTTCTTATTTAAACATGTTTCTTAATTATACAATATCAAACATGTTTATTACATTTTACCTTTGGCATCTCCCCACATGTCATAATGATACATAAAATAATCCTACACAAGCCAACCCAGCTAGCAAACACTACACAAACAAAAAACAAGGGGGGTAAAACTAAAGGGAAACTAGGGCTACAAGAGGATGGGGAAACACAAAGAACAAAAAATAAGAAAGATAAAAGTAATAAAAGAAGCAACAAGAAAACACACAGAACAAATACGATTTTTTAAATTAATTTTTTTAAAGTAAAGACATAACACACAACAACAACAAGCTAACACAAAGAAAGGAAATAAAGAAATAAAGAAAAACCACTTAGCTCACCCTACAGCAGAGGTGGGTAGTAACGAGTTACATTTACTCCGTTACATTTACTTGAGTAAGTTTTTGAAAAAATTATACTTCTAGGAGTAGTTTTAAATAACTATACTTTTTACTTTTACTTGAGTAGATTTGTGAAGAAGAAACTGTACTCTTACTCCGCTACATTAGGCTACAATGAGGTCGTTACTTTTCTTTTTACCTCTTTGGTATTCTACGCGTCATTGTCTTTATCCCCCGGCATATGCCTTATTTTAATGTTTTATTTTGACAGAGAGAGAGAGACTTCCGCTAAGGCTCTACCACGTGACTGTGTTTCACCAATCAAACGTAGTTGTGCAGTCTCGTCACTTTACCATACTCAATCTCAGTGGCGGGACGGGTTGGCTTTACAGTCATAGCAACACAAAAATGTCAGAATTAGCCGTCGGCAATGCAGACACAGACGAGGAGGAACACCCGCACCCCTGGCCTCATATTGAAAGCATGTTTACCTTAGTAAAAGTGCGAAAGAACAGCTACATTATGCGGTGTCTTCTGTGTCTACCAAAACAAACGGACATTTCAGCGTTCAAGAACTCAACATCTAACTTGAGGAAACATGTAGCGGTAAGTTTCCTAAATTTGTTTTTTTTTGCTGTGGATAGGCGAATGTTTGTCTTTTAGGTTACATATGTTTTAAACATTTTCTATATATATATATATACAGTGGGGGAAAAAAGTATTTAGTCAGCCACCAATTGTGCAAGTTCTCCCACTTAAAAAGATGAGAGAGGCCTGTAATTTTCATCATAGGTACACGTCAACTATGACAGACAAAATGAGAAAAAAAAATCCATAAAATCATATTGTAGGATTTTTAATGAATTTATTTGCAAATTATGGTGGAAAATAAGTATTTGGTCAATAACAAAAGTTTCTCAATACTTTGTTATATACCCTTTGTTGGCAATGACACAGGTCAAACGTTTTCTGTAAGTCTTCACAAGGTTTTCACACACTGTTGCTGGTATTTTGGCCCATTCCTCCATGCAGATCTCCTCTAGAGCAGTGATGTTATGGGGCTGTCGCTGGCCAACACGGACTTTCAACTCCCTCCAAAGATTTTCTATGGGGTTGAGATCTGGAGACTGGCTAGGCCACTCCAGGACCTTGAAATGCTTCTTATGAAGCCACTCCTTCGTTGCCCGGGCAGTGTGTTTGGGATCATTGTCATGCTGAAAGACCCAGCCACGTTTCATCTTCAATGCCCTTGCTGATGGAAGGAGGTTTTCACTCAAAATCTCACGATACATGGCCCCATTCATTTTTTCCTTTACACGGATCAGTCGTCCTGGTCCCTTTGCAGAAAAACAGCCCCAAAGCATGATGTTTCCACCCCCATGCTTCACAGTAGGTATGGTGTTCTTTGGATGCAACTCAGCATTCTTTGTCCTCCAAACACGACGAGTTGAGTTTTTACCAAAAAGTTCTCTTTTGGTTTCATCTGACCATATGACATTCTCCCAATCCTCTTCTGGATCATCCAAATGCACTCTAGCAAACTTCAGACGGGCCTGGACATGTACTGGCTTAAGCAGGGGGACACGTCTAGCACTGCAGGATTTGAGTCCCTGGCGGCGTAGTGTGTTACTGATGGTAGGCTTTGTTACTTTGGTCCCAGCTCTCTGTAGGTCATTCACTAGGTCCCCCCGTGTGGTTCTGGGATTTTTGCTCACCGTTCTTGTGATCATTTTGACCCCACGGGGTGAGATCTTGCGTGGAGCCCCAGATCGAGGGAGATTATCAGTGGTCTTGTATGTCTTCCATTTCCTAATCATTGCTCCCACAGTTGATTTCTTCAAACCAAGCTGCTTACCTATTGCAGATTCAGTCTTCCCAGCTTGGTGCAGGTCTACAATTTTGTTTCTGGTGTCTTTTGACAGCTCTTTGGTCTTGGCCATAGTGGAGTTTGGAGTGTGACTGTTTGAGGTTGTGGACAGGTGTCTTTTATACTGATAACAAGTTCAAACAGGTGACATTAATACAGGTAATGAGTGGAAGACAGATGAGCCTCTTAAAGAAGAAGTTACAGGTCTGTGAGAGCCAGAAATCTTGCTTGTTTGTAGGTGACCAAATACTTATTTTCCACCATAATTTGCAAATAAATTCATAAAAAAATCCTACTATGTGATTTTCTGGATTTTCTTTCTCAATTTGTCTGTCATAGTTGACGTGTACCTATGATGAACATTACAGGCCTCTCTCATCTTTTTAAGTGGGAGAACTTGCACAATTGGTGGCTGACTAAATACTTTTTTTCCCCACTGTATATATCCACATTTAATGTGATAAGTCTCTTTTAATGTCTTGATCTCCCTGTAGCCTCACACATTTTTTTTTTGTCCACAGAGGATTCACCCCAACAAACTGGCAAAGTACACAGACTTACTAGAGAACCACAGAAAGCGTAAGTCCTCCTCTTCCAGTGATACTCTTGTGAAAAATGCTAAAATCACAGCCTTTGCTGCCCCAGGGTGGGTAACACAAGCAACGCTTGACAAGCTGATGCTAAATTTTGTATGTGAGGCCAACCAACCATTTTCTGTGGTTGAGACGCCATCCTTCAATACTTTGATAGAAACCTTGCAACCTCATACAGTAATGACAAGGAAAACGTTATGCACAAGAAGCTGCAAAACACAAGAAGAGCATAATCATCAAAAAGCTGAGTGCTGTGAATTATGTTGCTAACGTAGCTACTTAGGTGTCACCTGTCACTGGATAGACAACACCTCACTGGAGAGGCACTCCACATTGGCTTGTAGACCTGTCAAAGGCTCGCACACGTTTGATGTCCTTGCTGCTGCATTAGAGGAAATACATTCTGAGTACCACATCAGGGAAAAAGTGACCAGGACGACAGACAGTGGCTCAAACTTCCTTTCGATTATATGGTGAGGAGAAAGAGGAGGAAGCCATCAATGTACAAGAGGAGAGTGACTCCACCCTTGATGATGCAACAGAAGATCAGAGTGAGTCAGAGGTGGAGTATCAAGATGTCTGCAATTCTGGATGACAAAACAGGCCTTGAGTACCAACTTCCAAGGCACCAAAAGTGTGCATGCCATCTCCTCAATCTTATATCTACAGTTAATGCCACTGCTGCAGGAGGAGCTGCAAACGAAACCTACAAGAGGTTGTCTCTGTCTGCAAAATGTCATGCTCTTTGGAATAAAACCAGCAGGTCAACCATGGCTCATGAAACAGTGGAACGTGAATGCAAGCTGCAGTTTCTCCGACCCAATCAGACACGCTGGAGCTCCCTGTTCCTCGCTGTAGAAAGGATTGTGCGCATTCACCGAGAGCAAGGAGAACAAGCAATTCGCAATGTCTGCACAGCATTAAAGATAAAGATGTATGTTGACAAAATGTATATTTTGTTTTTAAAGAATAATAAAAGTAAATAAGCCTTGCTGATTAATGGGTGAATCCACTTGTCTCAAGTAACTAAGTTTTCTTTGCATGGTGGTGTGACAATTGTGGATGACTTGAATGAAATATATATTTTGTATTTAACATGTACGATGCATAATAAAGACATTGTACCAGAAATAGCTATAAGTAATTGTTTTATCGTTACATCTTTTATAGGTTCAATCCATCTGAAAATGGGTTTTTGGTCGAGTATGCTGCTGTGATGAAGCCTGTTGCCATGGCCCTTAATATCCTCCAAGGGGAATCATCTGTGCATATGGGCCTCCTGCTGCCAACACTTTACCAGTTGCGGGACAAGCTGAAGAAGTTGGAGTCAACTTGCAAAATGTCTACACCTCTTGTTCACGCCCTGCAGCAAGGGATCCAGAAACGTTTTGGAGACGTCATGAAAGTGCCTGAGCTGATTGCAGCAGCAATACTCCTACCAAGATTCAGAACATCCTGGACCACAGAGGAGAACATCTTAAATGCTGGTAAATATACTTGTTTATCAATTCAAATGTGAACCAGTAGACATTGACCTATATAACTCTGTATAATGTTACTGTCATTTAGGATTATAGTGTGTCAGTGACAAACCACAGGGTTGCAATATAGTTAGTGTGACTTTTTTTTGCTGACTTTTCTTGTTAGATATTGGAACTGGAAGTAAACATAATGCCCGATCTACAACTACATCACTCTCCTCTAATGCCTTTTAGAGAACATGCATTCAGCTTAATTTGTGTTCTGGGATACTAGGCCTGCAATATTGTTTTATTTGGCCATCTATCATGGACTGGTGCTTTTTCAGTTGATGTGTACTGCTGCTCTTTTCCTCTGCTCAGTGAGATGTGCAGTGTGGCCTAATCACAGATCAGAGTATTCATTTCTAGGCACACAGAAAAAGGGCTGTTGCTTGCCATGCAATACAAAGGTACTGAGTAGGCCTAATCAACACCTATTGATTATTTTACGTTGACCGCTTCCTTCTGGTGTGCAGTTTTCTGTTCAGCATGCCTGGTATGAAATGTTTGTGTGTTTCCTTCTGTTGTTCTGTCACTGTGGAGACACACACACAGTTTATGAGAGTTTATGGGCTGCCTCGTTCTAGTTCTGCCTGGTAAAAAAAGTATAAAGGTTTGGAAATTTGTGTTACTTGTGCTTATTTATTTTTAATTTATTATTATTTAATTTTTTAATACTTGAATTTACCTGAATTATTTTAATTTAAGCTATTTTGTAATTCATTAAAGATGATTATTTTGTATTTTTGTCTGTCTGATTGTTGTCTTGTGTTAAAAAATAAATCAGACGTTACTCAGTACTTGAGTAGTTTTTTCACCAAGTACTTTTTTACTCTTACTCAAGTAATTATTTGGATGACTACTTTTTACTTTTACTTGAGTCATATTATTCTGAAGTAACAGTACTTTTACTTGAGTACAATTTTTGGCTACTCTACCCACCTCTGCCCTACAGGTGCTGGTGCACCTGTAGTCCACCACCAAAACACCACCTACCCAGGACAAAAAAAACAATAGTGAAACAGAAACAATTTTTCAACAAAAGCACAATGCTCTGCCCACCGGCCTCCGATCACTTCTAGAAATCAAGCACAGCAAAATACTACACTTTATCTTAGCCAAAAGGCCGAGAAGCGATTACCCACAAATTGACCCCTGCACAGACCCACTATCCCGGTGAAGTATTTGTTCTTTTTTTGGTCAAAAACAGACACACACAATCCTGGTGAATGCCAAAATATGTTATTATTTTTTTTTGAAAAATGGAGGGAAAACGCTGGACCGCACGAAAAGCGCTTCGCCCTTCTTTCAGTTTGGATTTTTTTTTTTCTTTCTCTCTTCTTCTGCTGGCTGTTGACCTACCTCCGTGTAGTTGTTTTCCTTGACAATGGGAGAAAAGTGTTGCACCGTTCCCGGAGGTACTGCAATACCGGGTTGATTCGTGGAGCGGACGGAGCAAGCCCCATTTCCGACTCCCTGTTCGAAAAATCCATTTAATATGTAGTCCCCATCAGATATTAAACTGATAAGAACAGATTTTTTTATTAAACAAAACCACTCATATTAAACACTAAGCCTTGTACAAAATGCTTGAAATTACAAGACAATGCAAACCCAAACCCGCACAATAACGAGTCATGAAAAAAAAATATATATATATACCTCAGCCACCCACTGCACCAAGGGAATAATGGACTCAACAAGCCAAATTGGCCCAATCTTGAAAACAGAACCTTTTAACAAACTGTCCTTTACTGATGAAGAGGTTTCCATCTCTCCTTAGAGGCATGGAAACCATATCTGTCCACATCAAAACGTCTTTCTCAGGTCAGCTCTAACCCTACTCACCACTCCACCTACTCCCCAGTCCATATTGGACTTAACCAAAACCACCCTTGAATCCCACAGAGCTGCCTTCCCCAAAGAGATCAGGAGCCAAATTAAAAAAGACCCCCTCCCGCTGCTGATGCCCAAACCCAACCCCAACGTAACTGCTTCAAAAGATTAAATCCCCTTCACCTGAAACCAAGAACCCAGTTCCCTCCACACCCTTCGGCAAAGGAGCACTCCCAAAATGCATGACAGAGCGTCTCCTCGCCTTCACACCCCTCCCTTGGCCATACCTTAACCCTTGACAGGCCGTGCCTATGAAGGACTTCCCTAACGGGCAAACGCCTATGCAGACACAACCAGTTTAGATCTTTCAACCTGTTAGGTAGACCCTTCTGTTGAATCGCCTTCCATACCACTGGTCCCACCCCATAGATACCTACAGGACCCCGCTTAGCCACCAAGGTCCTGTATAAAGCCCTGTGGTCCATGCAGAGCAGACCCTCCAGGCACTCAGTGTGCCTTCTGCTCCACTTAACCGCATGTTGGAAATGAGCTGGGAGGGTCTCCGCCTTAGGGCGGGAGTTGTCCCAGGCTACCAACCTTCGCAGTGGGAAGGATAGCCAAAACAAAAGAGAAACCGTGGCTACAAGGGCTGACCAAACTTTTACATATCGAAGAAAAGAAAATAGTGTCCAACTTAAGAGGGAGGTCAGGAACACCCCTTCCCCCCTCCTCCACTGATTGCACCATCCAATCCCTTTTTACATATTCGTAGCCCCCCCAAACAAAGGAAAAAATAATTCGCACTAGGCCCTTCCTGTACCGAGGAGGCACAGGAAAAACATAGGCCAAATAAACCAAGGACGGAAGAATGTCTGCTTTAATGACAAGAACCCGTCCACTCATAGAGAGCCGACGAGCTTTCCAAAGGCCCACCCGGGTGCGCACTTTTGCAATCCTCTGTCCCCAATTGATGCCCTCGCTACCTGCCATCTCAAAATCCACTCCCAGGACCCTCATCGGCCCCGAGCAGAGCGAGAGACCACTGAGGCCTTCCTGTCTCCCCGCCCACGGCCCAAAAACCTTAACTGAGGATTTCCCCAGGTTGACCCTAGCCCCCGACGCCTGTCCGAACTCCCCCAGGACCTCCACCACCCTGGCAACACTCCCCTCGGACGTCAGAAACAAAGTCATGTCATCCGCATACTGGGAGATCTTGACCTCCGAAGAGCCACCGCCAGGGAGGCGGAGGCCCAAAATACGTGTGTCCGCCCTGAAAGCTGCTGCCAGAGGCTCAATGTACAACACATAAAGCAGTGGTGACAATGGGCAGCCTTGACGTACCCCAGTCTGCTGAGGGACCACCTCCCCTACATGCCCATTAACTAAAACCCTACTTCCCACTGCCGTATATAAAATCCCCACCCACCTTAAAAACCCTGCCCCAAACCCCATCCTTTCCAAAACTGAAAAAAGGAACCCCATGGTGCACCTTATCAAAAGCTTTTTCCATGTCTAAGCCCACCAACATGAGGTGCACCCCTCTGTCCTGGGCCCAAGCAATACAGTCCCTCACCAGACTCAGGTTCCAGTGAATGGACCTCCCCTCCACCCCACATGTCTGATCCTCATGTATGACATGGGGCAGAACCTTCCTGAGGCGGCCCGCTAAAACCCGGGCTACCACCTTAGTCTGCACACAATAGTGTAATGGGCCTATAATTCCCCAGGTTATCCCTTTCCCCTTTCTTAAATAACACCGTCAAGACCCCCTCCCTCATTGAAGACCCTAAAAGCCCTGAATGAAACACTGCATTAACTACAGAAAGAAAATCTCTCCCCAAAACCTCCCAAAAGGTAACATAAAACTCCAGAGGAATCCCATCAAAACCTGGCACCTTGTTGGTAGGTAAAGCCCGCAAAGCAGCCTCAACCTCCGTCAGCTCAAAAGGGCGGTCTAGGTCAACTACTGCCTCCGGGGGAACCTTCCTCCTCAAAAAACCCAAAAAGACACTCTCTTTCGAACCGTCTATGTCCTTCTCCCTAAAGGAATCTCGGTAGAATGCGGACGCTGCTTCCACCATCCCACTAGGGTCAGAGACCATTCCGCCCCCTTCTGTTCGCAGCTGGGCAATTACTGCTTTGGCCCGAGCAGCTTTAACCTGTTTAAAAAATATGAACTACTCGCCTCCCCAAACTCAAACTTATCCCTTTGACACCTGAAGAGAAAATCCCTGGCCTTCCCCTGAAAATACAGCCCCAACTTACTTTTTAAAACCTCCATTCTCTCCACATCCCTCCCCTCACCGTTGTTCTCAGCTGCCACCAAGGCTGCCAGTTCCCCCTGAAGCTGCCGAAAACCCCCCCTGTCAGCCCGAGCCTTAGCAACACAGTGAGAAATGGCCAGTGTGCGCACATTGCGCTTTACGCACTCCCACCATTCGACTAAAGAACCAAAATAGGGCTTGAGGTCACCCCATATCTCATAATGGGATTTAAAAGCCTCCCTGAAAGAAAAATCCCCCAAAATGTTTACGTTTAATTTCCAAAACCCTCTCCCAAATATAGGCGCCTCAACCGAGAACACCACCTGTACTTGGCAATGGTCAGAAAACCAGACAGGAGAAACGGTGACTCTCGAGACTGGCACAGATGCAGGTAAAAACATAAAGTCAATTCGGCTACGTGAACCCCTTGAGTTTGCCCATGTCATACCCTCCCCCGTGGGGTTGATGACTCTGAAAGAATCTCTAAAAGAAAATTTCTTAACAACAGACACCAAATAAGGTAGGCTAAAATCCCCAGTACCTTCAAAAGAGACATTGAAATCCCCCCCCCAGCACCACAGTTCGGTTAGTAACACAAACATCTGTCAGGGCCAAAAATAACTCTTTCCTACCCCGAGGTTCAGCAGGTGCATAAACATTAATAAAGCGAAACCTCGCCCCCCTCCAGTCTGCATCAACCACTAAAACCCTCCCCTGTATGACAGAAAAACAACCCCCCACACAAAACTCCCTATCCCCAAACAGGATCCCCACCCCAGAGGAGTGCACCCCCCCTATCCCCCATCTGGATTCTCCCTTTACCCACTCTCTTGAAAAAACATAAACATCCCCCATGTCCCTTAAATGAACCTCTTGTAAAAAACAGACCTGAAAATAGACACAGTAAAGGTACTGAAACACTCCTCCTCTCTTCCCCACATCCCTTAACCCCCTGACATTCACTGTCACAGCTGTAAACAGGGCCATACAAAAGAAAGAAAAAAAAAACAAGATCATCCACGGTCCGTATACTTTCCCCTCAGACAGGACCCTCCCCCATCCCCAAACCACTCACCTCTTCCAGATAGAGGTCACTGTTTGGCGTGCCCGGCGCCACAAACGAGCGTTCAGGACTGGAAGATGAGTCTACACGGGTTGGTACCTGTCCACAGACCAGCGATCCCTCCCCAGAGGTGGAAGAACAGTCTCCCCCGGACAACACCTGTGCACATTCCATCGAAGCCTCCTCAGGATCGGTGTCCACCCCTGAGGCGCCCTTCCTGGAAACTTCCAGACCCAAACAGGACCCTTGGACCTTATCTCCAGTGCTCCCTATCGAGGCTTCAGAGACCTCCAGTGCAGGAGCCTTCAATGACCCTGGATCCTGGATCTCGACCCCTACCTCCGACCCTTCATCCCCGGTATCAGGGTTCAGTACTGCAAACCGGTTGGAGACGGCCACCGATGGCCTCCTGTGTTCTTCCACCAACCCCCTGTCAGTGACCCTCCTCCTCTTCCTCCTTTTCCCCTTATACTCCAAACTTGACTGCTCATTGCCTGAAGATGCCGATCCAGTTGCCCCGCCAGCCGAACTCGACCTCATCTTCCGCGAACGGGTGGGTGTAGCAGAGTCGTCTGACATCTCTCTCAGCGGACTATCCTCCCAGGCGCCCGTCAGCAACTCCATCTCCTCCAAGGTCTCCGTCGTCTGGACCTCCTCTGCTGCACTTCCCCCTGGAGCTTTTCCCCCCCAGTTGGCTGCCCCATGACCTGGCTTCCTGCAGTTTCTGCACTTCAGCAGGGTGCACCCCGTGGCCAAAGCTGCGGCAGTGTCTGCAAAAACTTGGCTGGCCTGAATAAAACAGGTACCCCCGGTCCGCACCAATGGAGAAATAGGCTGGTGGGTGAACCAGTTTATCGACTCCTTCCGGATCCCTGTTCAGTACGACCCAGAACTGCCTCCTTCCCGACCATATCCCGTACCCATCCCTTAGATATCGTACTCCGGGACTCACTTTCTCAAACCGGCCTAGAAAAGCACCGATGCTGTCATCCCCCACATAGGGATTGTACATGTGCACAGTTATAATCTTCAAATCCAACCGGCACAAGGGGAAAACCTGGAAATTCATAAAAAGGCTCGCTCGTTGCCTTCTCTTTGCAAATATCCATACACCGCCTGTACAAGGCCTGGCTGTTCAGTGAAAGATCATACCCCTCTGCAGCTGTGTTCCGCTGGAGGCAGTAAACATGCCCTGGGTCCACCCTTAAACCTTCAATGATCACCGTCCTGATGAACCATTCTCGATTCCCAATCTGCTTGCCCTTGTTCTTCCATACGAACTGCAAAGTATTGCGCAGTCCAGCCCCTCTGGCTGACTGATGATCCTGCCCTCCGGCCATGACTTTCTGGCTCAGCGGGCTTTGGGGCACCTCGGTACCAAGCTTGATATGAGCCAAAAGGTCGAGAAGCGATAACCCACAAATTGACCCCTGCACCCGCCGGGCACCCGGGGGTCTCGGGAGACCTCAGCAGTTTGGCTAAAGTGTGCTCCTCCCATCGCAACCCCTCCACGTTTCCCTGGCGACAGGCGAGTGTTTTTTTCCAAAAAGTCGCCAATGCGTCATGTCCCTACTAGCTCTTTACGTCCAGTGCTACTATTTGTTCAAAGGCCGGAAAATACGCCAGTCGTCGTTGTCGGGCTTGAATTCAATTGGCCGAGTGACTACTTTGACTGGAAAAATACACCGGTCAGCCAGCACGAACTCAAATGCCTGAGCAAAAAGTCTGCGCGGCAGGCAGACGCCGTCTCTGTTGATTTCTCTTGAAACAAGATATCGGGCTCTGCCAGAAGCAAAGGCCCTCCAAAAATACGTTGAACTCGTAAATGTGTTCCTCTCCACGGAAGTCTTTAGTGAAAGGCTTGTGCGTAATGAAGAGAAACCAGAGTCGTATGGAAGTCAGAGGTCGGGGCCCGAGACGCACTCTGTTTACTCTAGGCCGGGTTCTCGCGGGTTGTCCCCGAACCCACTCGCCAAGTTTTCGGGGGCTGTGGGGAAAAAGTCACAGACAGACAGACAGACCGACACTATCCTGGTGAACTATTTGTTATTTTTTTGGTGAAAAACAGACACAGACAGACACACAATCCTGGTGAATGGCCCAAAACGTTATATATATTTTTTATTTTTTTTTAAAGAAAAATGGAGGGAAAACGCTGGAACACACGAAAAGCACTTCGCCCTTCTTTCAGTTTGGAATTTTTTTTCTTCTTCTTTCTCTCTTCTTCTGCTGGCTGTTGACCTACCTCCGTGTAGTTGTTTTCCTTGACAATGGGAGAAAAGTGTTGCACCGTTCCCGGAGGTATTGCAATACCGGGTCGATGCGTGGAGCGGACGGAGCAAACCCCATTTCCGACTCCCTGTTCGAAAAATCCATTTAATATGTAGTCCCCCGATGGGGGACGTATCAGATATTAAACTGATAAGAACAGATTTGTTAGTTTTTTTTCTTTTGGAAAAGTTTTTATTGATCAATTCCTTTAAAACAGCTCACATTTTAAATAAATTTATACACATAAAAAAGGCATAAAAGTGCATTAAAACCAGCATTACATTACATTTACATTTAAAAGGTACAAATTGTTTATTTGAAACAATAAAACAATCCTACATAAAAGTACCCATTCTAGTAAAAGCCGATTTAGTAAAAGCCATTTAAAATGTGTACAAATGATTTAACAAAGTAAAACAATTTTAAGACATAAAAAGCCTGTCAAAAGTCACTTTGTTAAAAAAAGCTGTCTTCGGTCCTTTGTACAAGAACGGGGTGAGTCCTTATCAAAAAAGCCTCCTCCTGCTCTTCCTGAATCGACTCCGTACCCGTCCGTCGGGGCCCAGAGGAGACTCCTCCCCTAGGCGCATCGCCCTAGGCGCCGCAGCGCTGTCAGGCCGTGGCCGCCGGGACCTTGGGTGTTGTGGGGGACCCTTCGCCTGGGGTCGAGGCCCCCTGTCGTTCGTACCACCCCAGGGCTTCCGTGGCTACCAAAGCCACTGCCTGGGGGGTGGTCTCTACCTGTTTCCCTACCAGCAGGTTACGGGAGGACCACAGTGCGTCCTTCAGACACGTGAGGGTGGGCCAGAGTTTTGTGAAGGCCTTTGTTGTTATAGGCCTTCGGCCCACCCCATAGAGCACGAGCTGGGGCGTTAGGTCCTCCCCTGCTGGCAGGCGTGGGGAGATCAGGGGGCCTGCTTCCTTCCACAGGTCCCGTGCGGCTCTGCACTCCCAGAGCAAGTGCCTCACCGACTCCTCTTGGCCGCAGCCTGGTCGGGGGCACGCGGATGTCCTCGCCATGCCCCGGGAGTGCATGACGGCCCTGACCGGGAGGATCTCATGGGCGACCATCCAGGACAGGTCACGGTGCCAATTCAGCAGAGCAGGATGGGCCACGTTGCGCCAAACCGTTGTGGGCTCGCCTATAGCAAGCCCGCGCACTGGACACACCGGTTCCCGTTCCTGCACAAGAGAGAGAAGAGAGCGGTGTTTAGTTAAAACTGTGACAGGCTCTTTTTCCAGTTTAAAATGTCTTAAAAACTTTTGGAGCTGTACATATTGTGTGGGGAGCAGGTAAGAGACTGGGGCTCGCAGGTCGACTGGGATCAGCCTCAGAGACCTGAGGTAAGACCCCAGCCAGAACCGTGCGAGGGCCTGGGTCTTGTTGCTGACCGGGGCGGTGGCAAGAGTGAGATGTAACGCTGTGTAGCGGCTGCCCAGGAACAAGTAGAGGTCAGGCAAGCCTTTCCCCCCCCTTGAGCCTGGGCCTCTTCACCACCTCCCTCCTCAGCCTCTCCCACTTGCTTCCCCACAGAAAATAAAAAAGCATCTGGTCCAGAGCTAATAATGTTTTCCTAGGGGGGATAAAAACAGAACTGATTAATAAAAGCACAGGTAAAATCACAGCCTTGATGATTAAAACCTTGCCCTCAAAAGTCAGTCGTCTCAGTCCCCAAAAACCCAGTCTCTCTGTCTAACAGTCGCTAAAATCCCGGTCCAATTGCCACTACCTCCTCCCTCTCTGTCAAATTTAACCCCCAGAACCCTTATGTCCGTCATTTTAACTGTCAGTGGTAGTCCTGTCAAGTCTGAGTCTGCCCACGGTCCGAAAAATTGGGCCTCTGTCTTACCCCTGTTCAGTCTCGCCCCAGAGGCTCGTCCGTACCAGTCAGTCCTGTCTAGAGTCCTGTCAACAGATGAAAGGTCAGTGCATAAAATGTTTACGTCGTCCATGTAAAAAACGCACTTGGCGGTCATCCCCCCACTCCCCGGGATACCCACCCCACTGATCCGTTGGTCCCTTCTCAAGACCTGTGCCAGTGGTTCTATGCAGGCCACAAACAGGAGGGGAGATAATGGACATCCCTGACGGACGCCGCAGTGTACTCCCACTGCTCTTGACAAATGCCCATTTACAAGAATTCTGCTGGTGATGTCCCCATACAGCAATCCCACCCAAGCTAGAAACCTTTCAGGGAACCCCATTTTTTGCAGTACCTTGAAGAGGTACTGGTGCGAGACCCGATCAAAAGCTTTCTCAAAATCTAAATTTAGGACTATAAGCCGCATGTTTCTGTCTCTCGCATAACAGATGGCATCTCTGATCAGTACTAGGCTGTCCGTGATCTTCCTTCCCGGAATGGCACAGGCTTGATCCGGGTGGATCACCTCCCCTAAAACTGAAGACATTCTGAGTGTTAAAACCTTGGTAAAAAGTTTACAGTCAAAATTTAAAAGGGTAATCGGTCTCCAGTTTCTAAGGTCAGTCCTTTCGTTTTTCTTGTGTAAAAGAGTCACGATTCCTGTTCTAAAACTGTCAGGTAGTCTGTCAAGTGTTTCAAAGTCAGTAAAAACAGTCAGAAGTTTGTCGGGTAAAACATCCCAAAAGGTCAGATAAAACTCCAAAGGGAGGCCGTCCTCCCCCGGTGATTTTCCCCTTTTAAAATGTCTCAGTCCTTTGTCAAGTTCGGTCATCGTCAGGTCTTTTATTAGGTCGTCTGTGTTGGGTAAAAATCTATCGATGTATGATAAAACATCCCCCATGGTTTCCTCACACACGTCTTTTTTCCCAAACAGTTCCCCATAAAAATCCTCGACTACCTCTTTTATTCTCTCTGTCTGTTTTTAAAACCCCATCTTTATCTTTTAATCCTGTCATTGTCCTACCCTTACTATCTTTTAAAAAAAGTACCTAGTGCACTTCTCCCCCTCTTCTAATTCCCTTTCCTTGCTTCTTAAAATAACCCCCTTGCTCTTCTGTTCTGCTAAAAATGCCATTTCTTTCTTTACTTCTTTGATGTCTTCGTTAAAATCATGGCCTTGTTGGTTTAGGTTAAAATAACGCTCCAGTCGCTTCTGCAGTCCCAACATGCGTCTATCTTTTTCCTTACTTTTTCTCTTTCCTATCTCTCTAAAGAAGGTCCTCGTCTTACCCTTCACCATTTCCCACCACTGTGCTCGTGTATCAAAAAAGTCCTGTAGCGTCTGCCACTGGCTGAACTGCTCCCTGTACTGGCTAACTACTCTATCATCTTCTAAAAGGGAGCAGTTCAGTTTCCAGGGCCCTCTTCCTACAGTCACACCCGAAGTTAGTGAAAGGGTGCACGTCAGCATTACATGGTCTGAGAAGAAAGTAGGGGTTATTCTAGCATCAGTTGGCGGGCAGTCGCGGGTAAACAGATAGTCAATGCGAGAGGCTCTGGTGCCGTCACCACTGGTCCAGGTGAAGCCCTCCTCTCTTGGATGCAGGGTTTTAAAACAGTCCGTTAGTTTAAAATCCCTGCACAACCCTTGCAATAAAACACTAGACCTATCTACCTTAAAATCTTCTCCCGCTCCTCTCCTGTCTGCTCTACTTAAAACACAGTTAAAATCCCCACCCACCACTAGAGGATCCCTCCCCAGCATGTGGGACTGCAGGTCTTCTAAAAGCGCGCACCGGTCATATTTGTTATTAAAACCATATACATTTAGTACGTTAAAATCCCTCCCCATAAAAGTACATTTGGCTAAAAGAGCACGTCCCCCAACCACCACTGTGCTCCCCTTCACCACCACCTGTGGGGTCTTGAATAAAATAGCAACACCATCGTTTTTATTAAAATTGGATCCACTCCAAATGGAGGGCCCATGCTGCCACTTCTCCTCCCATTTCCTGTAAGAGGTTAAAAAGGGTAGACCACACTCCTGCAATAAAAACACATCTGAATTAAAACTTTCTAAAAAGGATAAAACCGATTGTGCTCTTACTTCGGTTTTTACACTCCTAACATTAATGGTGGTGATGTTAAAAGCCATAAAAGAGGTTAGTAAACAGTGCTAAAAGTAAAGAAGGCATTAAAACAGTTTAAAAGGGGTTATTTATTAGAAACGTTCTCTCTCTCCCTGCGGGGTAAGGGGGGGTGGCAGGGAGAGGAGGTAAAAACTGGGTTTAAAAAGGATTCCTGGTTAGGTGAGTTGGATGGGAAGACCCTGGACTCATCCTCCCCCTGGGAGCTCTCCCACTCCAACTTTCCTTTTTTCTCCTCGCCCTGTTCGGGGTCGGAGAGCTCCTCTGCGTTTCTCTTCCGTAGGGGAAGGTGTTCGCCCAGGGTCTCTCCCACACTCTCCTCACTTGACAGTGTCGTTTTTTTTTTGGTTTGTTTTTTTTTTTGGGGGGGGGGGGGGGGGGGGGGGTAGAAGGATTAATTTATCCTATCCCAGGTATTCCTTAAAGAGGTGGGGTTTCAAATGTCTCCGGAAGGTGGTGAGTGACTCCGCTGTCCTGGCGTCGTGAGGAAGCTTGTTCCACCATTGGGGTGCCAGAGCAGCGAACAGTTTTGACTGGGCTGAGCGGGAACTATGCTTACGCAGAGGAAGGGGAGCCAGCAGGCCAGAGGTGGATGAACGCAATGCCCTCGTTTGGGTGTAGGGACTGATCAGAGCCTGAAGGTACGGAGGTGCCGTTCCCCTCACAGCTCCATAGGCAAGCACCATGGTCTTGTAACAGATGCGAGCTTCAACTGGAAGCCGGTGACAAACTGTGCCCACATAAAGCTGTACCAACAGCAGAGCTTTCTTTTCAGCACCATGGAGTGAATCCTTACCACTGCTACACCTGGCTATCAGTGGAGCCTTGTCTGACAGCGAAACAGTTCATTCAGCCTCATTGAAAAACATAGCTGATATGGCTGACTTGCTTAAAATGTGGTTTTGACTGACAATTGAGATGTACAAACTATGGCATAAGGGAACTACGAGCGGATAAGAGGCAATCCATAATTTAGCTTAAGACATTCATGAGCGAGCTAGGACTGATGTAGTCAATAACTAAATGTATTTCTTCAGCATTTTTGAAATGTACAGCGACAGAATTCAGAACACGGGCCGTTCTTACAGTATTCTCCCTGTACACAAAGTCAGAACCGTAGGATAAATAAAGGGGGCATATAAGCAGACAATGAAAGCTCTTAGAATATTCGATGATTACATTTCTCTAAAACAGGCTATGGGCTACATGTGCACCACCAAGTCAGAACAGTAGGCTAAGTTGAGGAAGGAAAGGGACCCAATTATTAGGGTGAGGCACATGGGCTACTAACAGCTTACTACACAACATACACTTAGTATTACTTTCTTAGCTACAGTATACATATCTCCCTGGCATATTACATCATTTATGCAGCAGAATACAACACATTTTTGGACTCACCTTGTTGTGCTGTGCTCACTTGAACAGGAAGGTGGCACGGCGGTCCTTCTTGTGGGCTCTAGAAAGAGGCCCGAAATCCCGACTTAGAATTCAGAGTTGGATGACCGCTCAATTATTTTCCGTATTTTCCCAGTCGGAGCGAGTTTCTTCTGAGTTTCCAGTTGTTTTGAACGCGGCAGAAGTCATGCTGGATTGGCAGCAACGTAGTGACCTCTACGCTCCGTATTTTCTGCTGGCTGCCCCACCACCACACAAAGCACTCAGCTAGGCTGAAACACCTGCATTTTGAAGCTGCCTTACTCAAGACAGCAAAAAAGAGACTGTTTGTATACAGCTTTATTAACTGAAATTTTTAAAAAATACTTAAACAAAACATTTCAGCAAAATGTGACACCACAGTCAATTTACATTTCCCCCTACAGGATGCAAATTTACTTCCGGTTAGCTCACTCACCATCTCTCCAGAGCCGTCTTTCTCGGCCCTTTCTCCTTCAGGGGTCACATCAGTCTGGGGCGGGGGGGTTGGGGTGGGGAGGGTTTTTGCCTCCACTCCCACTTCTCCCACCACCGCACCTTCCGCGCACTCCACCTTATCTACCACTTCCTCCACTACTGCCACCACTTCCTCAAATACCGCCACCACCTCCTCAAATACCGCCACCACCTCCTCTACTACCGCCACCACCTCCTCCACCATCACCTCCTCCGCTACCTTGGCAACTGCCGCTTCCTTCCTCTGGCGCTCGGACGCCCGGTCCGCAGCCTCCATCCTGCCAGCCCTGACCTTATTGGCCCAGGAGGAGGGGCAGCTGCGGATGAGGTGGGACCGCTCGCCACAGAGGTTGCACGACCTTCCGTTCGTGCAATCCTCGTAGCGGTGGCCCACCTCCCGGCACTTCATGCAGACCACCTTGTCACAGGCATCTGCTAGGTGGCCATGTTCACCACACTTACGGCACAGCTTGGGCTGGTCCTGGTAGTGAACATGGCCCCTGTTCTCTCCGAGGACTATGGTGGATGGGATGGCTTTCAACCCACCATAGCCCCCGGGATCCTCCCTCTGCTGGACAGTGACCCTCCAGGCCCCTGTCCATATCCCATCGGGATCCTTCACCTGGGTCAGGGGCCCCTTCACGTTGCAGTACCTGCCCAGCCATAGTGCAACGTCCTCCGGTTGTACCATCTCATTATACATACGGACAATAACAGTTTTGATGCTATTGTCCGTCAGCTTGATCACCTCGAACATTTCTGCCAGGGATCCCTGCTTCTTCTGGGCGTTCTGGAGTTTCCCCCAGAACTCCCTCAAGAAGCTGGCGCCGGCGAAACTGACATCAAAGCCCTTCCCATACGGGAGGGTTAAAATGCAGTTCACCTGCGCAGGAATGAAACGGAGTTCCTTTTGGAGGAATTTTCTGGAGAAATCCAACCGGGATAACTCCATTATTTTTCCTCCCTTCTCCTTTAAAAGGAGGCGCACGGCGTGGTGCCTCCGCATGCCAGCCTGTGCTGCTGACATGATGGAGGCCCACTCCCTTTATTTTCTCACTGGTGTTTGGTTAAACACAATATAATAATACTAGTGGGGGAAGCTGGCAGGCCCAGCTATGCTAGGCTAGCAGGGCCTACCAAAACCCGGGACACAAAACAAACTAACTAGCACAGCACCTAACTAAACTTATCAACAATAGGGAAAGACTGTGGGGGGAAGGGGTTTAAACTAAACACAAAAGGACACGAGGGGAGGATGGGAAATATAATAAAAAACACACCAAACAAACAAATTTACAGAGGCTGGGAGGCTAGCAGGCCGCACTAGCAAGTCAGACTAAGCTAACAAGCTAGCAGGCCGGGTGCTAAAACCTCCCAGTTGACAAAACAAACAAACAAACAAGCAGACAAGAGGGAATCTTAAATGGGGTAAATAACTAGGGAAACAATATGGATGGGGTGAGGGGACACAGGGAAAACAAACAATTACTCACAAAATAAGTCAATTGAGGGGCGAGGAGGCTAGCAGGCCTCACCAGCAGGCCAGGCTAAGCTAACCAGCTAGCAGGCCGGCCAGCCAACAAAATGGCCCCCCAAGTGAAAACAAAAGTCAACAAACAAAAACCAAGACAAGGGAAGATTCAGGGGATGGAAATACAATTTAAGGGGAATGGATGGGTTAAAGGGGGGTACAAAACAAACAGAGAGGAACAAACAATGCCTGCCAAGCCTAAGGGGCGAGGAGGCTAGCAGGCCAGCCAAGCTAAAAGCTAAACAGGCCGGCTAGCCAGCAAGCCAACCAAGCTAGCAAACACAAACAGAAAACAAGGTGGGTAAAACTAAAGGGAAACTAGGGCTACAAGAGGATGGGGAAACACAAAGAACAAAAACTAAGAAAGAAAGAAAGAAAGAAAGATAAAAGTAACAAAAGAAACAACAACGAGCAACACAGAACAAATAATATTTTTTTTGATTTTTTTTCTAAAGTAAACACACAACAACAACAAACTAACACAAAGGCAATAAATAAATAAATAAAGAAAAAACACTTAACTCACCCTGCTGGTGCACCTGTAGTCCACCACCAAACCACCACCTACCCAGGACAAAAAACAGTAGTGAAATAGAAAAAACAAATTTTAAACAAAAGCACAATTCGCTGATCGCTTCTCAAAATCAAGCACAGTAAGATTTTTTTTTTCTTTTGGAAAAGTTTTTATTATACATTTCCTTTAAAACAGCTCACATTTGCAATACATTTACACACATAAAAACGGCATCAAGTGCATAAAAACCAGCATTACATTACAATTAAATTTAAAAGGGTACAAATTGTTTATTTAAAGCAATAAAACAATACTACATAAAAGTACCTATTCTTGTAAAAGCCGATTACTAAAAGCCATTTAAAATGTGCATAAATGATTTAACAAAGTAAAAACAAATTTAAGACATAAAAAGCCTGTCAAAAAGTCACTTTGTTAAAAAAGCTGTCTTCGGTCCTTTGTACAAAAACGGGGTGAGTCCTTATCAAAAAAGCCTCCTCTTGCTCTTCCTGAAACTACTCCGTACCCGTCCGTCGGGCCCAGAGGAGACTCCTCCCCTAGGCGCATCGCCCTAGGCGCCGCAGCGCTGTCAGGCCGTGGCCGCCGGGACCTTGGGTGTTGTGGGGGACCCTTCGCCTGGGGTCGAGGCCCCCTGTCGTTCGTACCACCCCAGGGCTTCCGTGGCTACTAAAGCCACTGCCTGGGGGGTGGTCTCTACCTGTTTCCCTACCAGCAGGTTGCGGGAGGACCACAGTGCATCCTTCAGACACGTGAGGGTGGGCCAGAGTTGTGTGAAGGCCTTTGTTGTAATAGGCCTTCGGCCCACCCCATACAGCACGAGCTGGGGCGTTAGGTCCTCCCCTGCTGGCAGGCGTGGGGAGATCAGGGGGCCTGCTTCCTTCCACAGGTCCCGTGCGGCTCTGCACTCCCAGAGCAAGTGCCTCACCGACTCTTCTTGGCCGCAGCCTGGTCGGGGGCACGCGGATGTCCTCGCCATGCCCCGGGAGTGCATAACGGCCCTGACCGGGAGGATCTCGTGGGCGACCATCCAGGACAGGTCACGGTGCCGATTCAGCAGAGCAGGATGGGCCACGTTGCGCCAAACCGTTGAGGGCTCGCCTATAGCAAGCCCGCGCACTGGACACACCGGTTCCCGTTCCTGCACAAGAGAGAGAAGAGAGCGGTGTTTTGTTAAAACAGTGACAGGCTCTTTTTCCAGTTTAAAATGTCTTAAAAACGTTCTGAGCTGTGCATAGTGTGTGGGGAGCAGGAAAGAGACTGGGGCTCGCAGGTCGACTGGGATCAACCTCAGAGACCTGAGGTAAGACCCCAGCCAGAACCGTGCGAGGGCCTGGGTCTTGTTGTTGACCGGGGAGGTGGCAAAAGTAAGGTGTAACGCTGTATAGCGGCTGCCCAGGAACAAGTAGAGGTCAGGCAAGCCTTTCCCCCCCCCTTGAACCTGGGCCTCTTTACCACCTCCCTCCTCAGCCTCTCCCACTTGCTTCCCCACAGGAAATAAAAGAGCATCCGGTCCAGAGCTAAAAGAGTTGTTCGTGGGGGGATAAAAACAGAACTGATCAATAAAAGGACAGGTAAAATCACAGCCTTGATGATTAAAACCTTGCCCTCCAAAGTCAGCTGTCTCAGTCCCCAAAACCCTAGTCTCTGTCTAACTGTCCCTAACGTCCCGGTCCAATTCCCACTACCACCTCCCTCCCTGTCAAATTTAACCCCTAGAACCCTAATGTCCGTCATTTTAACTGTCAGTGGTAGTCCTGTCAAGTCTGAGTCTGCCCACGGTCCGAAAAATTGGGCCTCTGTCTTGTCTCTATTCAGTCTCGCCCCAGAGGCTCGTCCGTACCAGTCAGTCCTGTCCAGAGTCCTGTCGACAGATAAAAGGTCAGTGCATAAAATGTTAATGTCGTCCATGTAAAAAACGCACTTGGCGGTCATCCCCCCACTCCCCGGGATACCCACCCCACTGATCCGTTGGTCCCTTCTCAAGACCTGTGCCAGTGGTTCTATGCAGGCCACAAACAGGAGGGGAGATAATGGACATCCCTGACGGACGCCGCAGTGTACTCCCACTGCTCTTGACAAATGCCCATTTACAAGGATTCTGCTGGTGATGTCCCCATACAGCAATCCCACCCAAGCTAGAAACCTTTCAGGGAACCCCATTTTTTGCAGTACCTTGAGGTACTGGTGCGAGACCCGATCAAAAGCTTTCTCAAAGTCTAAATTTAGGACTATAAGCCGCATGTTTCTGTCTCTCGCATAACAGATGGCATCTCTGATCAGTACTAGGCTGTCCGTGATCTTCCTTCCCGGAATGGCACAGGCTTGATCCGGGTGGATCACCTCCCCTAAAACAGAAGACATTCTGAGTGTTAAAACCTTAGTAAAAAGTTTATAGTCAAAGTTTAAAAGGGTGATCGGTCTCCAGTTTTTAAGGTCAGTCCTGTCGTTTTTTTTATGTAAAAGAGTCACTATCCCTGTTCTAAAAATGTCTGGTAGTCTGTCAAGATGTTCAAAGTCAGTAAAAACAGTCAGAAGTTCGTCGGCTAAAACATCCCAAAAGGTCAGATAAAACTCCAAAGGGAGGCCGTCCTCCCCCGGTGATTTACCCCTCTTAAAATGTCTCAGTCCTTTGTCCAGTTCGGTCATCGTCAGGTCTTTTATTAGGTCGTCTGTGTTTGGTATGGTCCTGTCGATGTATGTTAAAATCTCCTCCATTGTTTCCTCACACACATCTTTAAAACCAAACAATTCCCCATAAAAACCCTCGACTACTTTTTTAATTCCCTCTGTGTCTGTTTTTAACTTTATCTTTTAAGCCCGTCATTACCCTACCCTTACTAACTATCTTTTAAAAAAAGTATCTGGTACATTTTTCCCCCTCTTCTAATTCCCTTTCTTTACTTCTTAAAATAACCCCCTTGCTCTTCTGTTCTGCTAAAAATGCCATCTCTTTCTTAACGTCTTTGATTTCTTGGTTAAAATCAAAACCCTGTTGATGTAGATTAAAATACCGTTCCAGTCGCTTCTGCAGTCCCAACATGCGTCTATCTTTTTCTTTGCTTTTTTTCTTTCCTATCTCTCTAAAGAAGGTCCTCGTCTTACCCTTCACCATTTCCCACCACTGTGCTCGTGTGTCAAAGAAGTCCTGTAGCGTCTGCCACTGGCTGAACTGCTCCCTGTACTGGCTAACTACTCTATCATCTTCTAAAAGGGAGCAGTTCAGTTTCCAGGGCCCTCTTCCTACAGTCACACCCGAAGTTAGTGAAAGGGTGCACGTCAGCATCACGTGATCTGAGAAGAAAGCAGGGGTTATTCTAGCATCAGTTGGCGGGCAGTCGCGGGTAAGCAGATAGTCAATGCGAGAGGCTCTGGTGCCGTCACCACTGGTCCAGGTGAAGCCCTCCTCTCTTGGATGCAGGGTTTTAAAACAGTCAGTTAGTTTAAAATCCCTGCACAACCCTTGCAATAAAACGCTAAACCTATCTACCTTAAAATCTTCTCCCGCTCCTCTCCTGTCTGCTCTACTTAAAACACAGTTAAAATCCCCACCCACCACTAGAGGATCCCTCCCCAGCATGTGGGACTGCAGGTCTTCTAAAAGTGCGCACCGGTCATGTTTGTTATTAAAACCATACACATTTAGCACGTTAAAATCCCTCCCCATAAAACTACGTTTGGCTAAAAGAGCACGTCCCCCAACCACCACTGTGCTCCCCTTCACCACCACCTGTGGGGTCTTGATTAAAATAGCAACACCATCATTTTTATTAAAATTGGAACCACTCCAAATGGAGGGCCCATGCTGCCACTTCTCCTCCCATTTACTGTAAGAGGTTAAAAAGGGTAGACCACACTCCTGTAATAAAAACACATCTGAATTAAAACTTTCTAAAAAGGATAAAACAGATTGTGCTCTTAGTTCAGTCTTAATACTCCTAACATTTATGGTGGTGATGTTAAAAGCCATAAAAGAGGTTAGTAAAAACAGTGCTAAAGAAGAAAGAAGGCATTAAAACAGTTTAAAAGGGGTTATTTAGAAACTTTCTCTCTCTCCCTGCGGGGTAAGGGGGGGTGGCAGGGAGAGGAGGTAAAAACTGGGTTTAAAAAGGATTCCTGGTTTGGGGAGTTGGATGGGAAGACCCTGGACTCATCCTCCCCCTGGGAGCTCTCCCACTCCAACTTGCCCTTTTTTTCCTCTCCCTGTTCGGGGTCGGAGAGCTCCTCAGCGTTTCTCTTCCTTAGGGGAAGGTGTTCGCCCAGGGTCTCTCCCACCACTCCCACACTCTCCTCGCTTGACAGTGTCGTTTCCGACACTGTCATCATGCTGTCCGACCCACTTGGGGAGCTCTCACTCACCATTTCTCCAGAGCCGTCTTTCTCGGCCCTTTCTCCTTCAGAGGTCGCTTCAGTCTTGGGCGGGGGGGTTGGGGTGGGGAGGGTTTTTGCCTCCACTCCCACTTCTCCCACCACCGCACCTTCCGCGCACTCCACCTTATCTGCCACTTCCTCCACTACTGCCACCACTTCCTCGACAACCGCCACCACCTCCTCCACTACCGCCACCACCACCTCCTCCGCTACCGCCACCACCACCTCCTCTACCACCTCCTCCACTACCGCTACCTTGGCAACTGCCGCTTCCTTCTTCTGGCGCTCGGAAGCCCGGTCCGCAGCCGCCGCCTCCATCCTGCCAGCCCTGACCTTATTGGCCCAGGAGGAGGGGCAGCTGCGGATGAGGTGGGACCGCTCGCCACAGAGGCACGACCTTCCGTTCGTGCACTCCTCGTAGCGATGGCCCACCTCCCGGCACTTCATACAGACCACCTTGTCACAGGCGTCTGCTAGGTGGCCATGCTCACCACACTTACGACACAGCTTTGGCTGGTCTTGGTAGTGAACATGGCCCCTGTTCTCTCCGAGGACTATGGTGGATGGGATGGCTTTCAACCCACCATAGCCCCCGGGATCCTCCCTCTGCTGGACAGTGACCCTCCAGGCCCCTGTCCATATCCCATCGGGATCCTTCACCTGGGTCAGTGGCCCCTTCACGTTGCAGTACCTGCCCAGCCATACTGCAACGTCCTCCGGTTGTACCATCTCATTGTACATACGGACAATAACAGTTTTGATGCTATTGTCCGTCAGCTTGATCACCTCGAACATTTCTGCCAGGGATCCCTGCTTGTTCTGGGCGTTCTGGAGTTTCCCCCAGAACTCCCTCAAGAAGCTGGCGCCGGCGAAACTGACATCAAAGCCCTTCCCATAAGGGAGGGTTAGAATGCAGTTCACCTGCGCAGGAATGAAACGGAGTTCCTTTTGGAGGAATTTTCTGGAGAAATCCAACCGGGATAACTCCATTAATTTCCCTCCCTTCTCCTTTAACAGGAGGCGCACGGCGTGGTGCCTCCGCATGCCAGCCTGTGCTGCTGACATGATGGAGGCCCACTCCCTTTAACCCAACACCAGTGATAAAAATAAATAAAAAAAAGACACAATAAAATAGTGGGGGAGGCTGGCAGGCCCAGCTATGCTAAGCTAACAGGGCCTACCAATTCCCGGGACACAAAACAAACTACCTAGCACAGCACCCAGCTAAACTTATCAACAATAGGGAAAGACTGTGGGGGGTTTAAACTAAACACAAAATGACACGAGGGGAGGATGGGAAATATAATAATAAAAAACACACCAAACAAACAAATTTAGAGGGGGCTGGGAGGCTAGCAGGCCGCACTAGCAAGTCAGACTAAGCTAACAAGCTAGCAGGCCGGGTGCTAAAACCTCCCAGTTGACAAAACAAACAAACAAGCAAACAAGAGGGACACGAGGGAAGGATGGGAAATATAATACAAAAAACACACCAAACAAACAATGTACAAGGGCTAGGAGGCTAGCAGGCCGTGCTAGCAAGTCAGTCTAAGCTAACAAGCTAGCAGGCCGGATGCCAAACCTCCCAGATGACAAAACAAACAAGAGGGAAAAAAAGGGTATAAGACGAGGGAAATAATATGGATGGGGTGACAGGACACAGAAAAAACAAACAAATACTCACAAGACAAGCCAAATTGAGGGGCGAGGAAGGCTAGCAGGCCTCACCAGCAGGCCAGACTAAGCTAACCAGCTAGCAGGCCGGCCAGCCAACAAAATGGCCCCCCAAGTGAACACAAAAGTCAATAAACAAAAAACCAAGACAAGGGAAAGTTCAGGGGATGGAAATACAATTTGAGGGGGTATGGATGGGTTACAGGGGGGGTACAATACAAACAGAAAGGAACAAACAATGCCTGCCAAGCCTAAGGGGCGAGGAGGCTAGCAGGCCAGCCAAGCTAAAAAGCTAGACAGGCCGGCCAGCCAGCAAGCCAACCAAGCTAGCAAACACAAACAGAAAACAAAGGGGTAAAACTAAAGGGAAACTCGGGCTACAAGAGGATGGGGAAACACAAAGAACAAAAAATAAGAAAGATAAGAATAACAAAAGAAACAACAACGAGCAAACACAGAACAGATAATATTTTTTTTGTTTTTTTTTCTAAAGTAAACACAAAAACCACACAACAACAATAACAACAAGCTAACACAAAGAAAAGAAATAAAGAAAGAAAGGAAGAAAACACTTAACTCACCCTACAGATGCTGGTGCACCTGTAGTCCACCACCAAACCACCACCTACCAGGACAAAAAACAATAGTGAAACAGAAAAAACAATTTTTTTTGCAAAAGCACAATTATCTGATCACTTCTCAAGATCAAGTACAGCGAGATACTACACTTGATCTTAGCCAAAAGGCCGAGAAGCGATAACCCACTAATTGACCCCTGCACCCGCCGGGCACCCGGGGGTCTCAGGAGACCTCAGCGGTTTGGCTAAAGTGTGCTCCTCCCATCGCAACCCCTCCACGTTTCCCTGGCGACAGGCGAGTGTTTTTTTCCAAAAAGTCGCCAATGCGTCATGTCCCTACTAGCTCTTTACGTCCAGTGCTACTATTTGTTCAAAGGCCGGAAAATACGCCAGTCGTCGTTGTCGGGCTTGAATTCAATTGGCCGAGTGACTACTTTGACTGGAAAAATACACCGGTCAGCCAGCACGAACTCAAATGCCTGAGCAAAAAGTCTGCGCGGCAGGCAGACGCCGTCTCTGTTGATTTCTCTTGAAACAAGATATCGGGCTCTGCCAGAAGCAAAGGCCCTCCAAAAATACGTTGAACTCGTAAATGTGTTCCTCTCCACGGAAGTCTTTAGTAAAAGGCGAAAGGCTTGTGCGTAATGAAGAGAAACCAGAGTCGTATGGAAGTCAGAGGTCGGGGCCCGACACGCACTCTGTTTACTCTAGGCCGGGTTCTCGCGGGTTGTCCCCGAACCCACTCGCCAAGTTTTCGGGGGCTGTGGGGAAAAAGTCACAGACAGACAGACACAGACCCACTATCCTGGTAAACTATTTGTTCTTTTTTTGGTGAAAAACAGACACAGACAGACAGACAGACAGACACACACACAAACAAACACACACACACACACACAGACACAATCCTGGTGAATGGCCCAAAACGTTTTATATATTTTTTTATATTTTTTATATTTTTTTAAAGAAAAATGGAGGGAAAACGCTGGAACACACGAAAAGCGCTTCGCCCTTCTTTCAGTTTGGAATTTCTTTCTTATTCTTTCTCTCTTCTTCTGCTGGCTGTTGACCTACCTCCGTGTAGTTGTTTTCCTTGACAATGGGAAAAAAGGGTTGCACCGTTCCCGGAGGTACTGCAATACCGGGTCGATAAGTGGAGCGGACGGAGCAAGCCCCATTTCCGACTCCCTGTTCGAAAAATCAATTTAATATGTAGTCCCCCGGTGGGGGACGTATCAGATATTAAACTGATAAGAACAGATTTTTTTTTTTTTTTTTTTTTGGAAAAGTTTTTATTGATCAATTCCTTTAAAACAGCTCACATTTTAAATACATTTATACACATAAAAAAGGCATCAAGTGCATTAAAACCAGCATTACATTTACATTTAAAAGGTACAAATTGTTTATTTGAAACAATAAAACAATCCTACATAAAAGTACCCATTCTAGTAAAAGCCATTTAAAATGTGTACAAATGATTTAACAAAGTAAAACAATTTTAAGACATAAAAAGCCTGTCAAAAGTCACTTTGTTAAAAAAGCTGTCTTCGGTCCTTTGTACAAGAACGGGGTGAGTCCTTATCAAAAAAGCCTCCTCCTGCTCTTCCTGAATCGACTCCGTACCCGTCCGTCGGGGCCCAGAGGAGACTCCTCCCCTAGGCGCATCGCCCTAGGCGCCGCAGCGCTGTCAGGCCGTGGCCGCCGGGACCTTGGGTGTTGTGGGGGACCCTTCGCCTGGGGTCGAGGCCCCCTGTCGTTCGTACCACCCCAGGGCTTCCGTGGCTACCAAAGCCACTGCCTGGGGGGTGGTCTCTACCTGTTTCGACTCTTCTTGGCCGCAGCCTGGTCGGGGGCACGCGGATGTCCTCGCCATGCCCCGGGAGTGCATAACGGCCCTGACCGGGAGGATCTCGTGGGCGACCATCCAGGACAGGTCACGGTGCCGATTCAGCAGAGCAGGATGGGCCACGTTGCGCCAAACCGTTGAGGGCTCGCCTATAGCAAGCCCGCGCACTGGACACACCGGTTCCCGTTCCTGCACAAGAGAGAGAAGAGAGCGGTGTTTAGTTAAAACTGTGACAGGCTCTTTTTCCAGTTTAAAATGTCTTAACTTTTGTAGCTGTATATAGTGTGTGGGGAGCAGGAAAGAGACTGGGGCTCGCAGGTCGACTGGGATCAGCCTCAGAGACCTGAGGTAAGACCCCAGCCAGAACCGTGCGAGGGCCTGGGTCTTGTTGTTGACCGGGGAGGTGGCAAGAGTAAGATGTAACGCTGTATAGCTGCTGCCCAGGAACAAGTAGAGGTCAGGCAAGCCTTTCCCCCCCTTGAACCTGGGCCTCTTTACCACCTCCCTCCTCAGCCTCTCCCACTTGCTTCCCCACAGAAAATAAAATAACATCCGGTCCAGAGCTAAAAGAGTTGTTCGTGGGGGGATAAAAACAGAACTGATTAATAAAAGGACAGGTAAAATCACAGCCTTGATGATTAAAACCTTGCCCTCAAAAGTCAGTTGTCTCAGTCCCCAAAACCCTAGTCTCTGTCTAACTGTCCCTAACATCCCGGTCCAATTACCACTACCTCCTCCCTCCCTGTCAAATTTAACCCCCAGCACCCTAATGTCCGTCATTTTAACAGTCAGTGGTAGTCTGGTCAAGTCTAAGTCTGCCCACGGTCCGAAAAATTGGGCCTCTGTCTTATCTCTGTTCAGTCTCGCCCCAGAGGCTCGTCCGTACCAGTCAGTCCTGTCCAGAGTCCTGTCAACAGATAAAAGGTCGTTGCATAAAATGTTTACGTCGTCCATGTAAAAAACGCACTTGGCGGTCATACCCCCACCTCCCCGGGATACCCACCCCACTGATCCGTTGGTCCCTTCTCAAGACCTGTGCCAGTGGTTCTATGCAGGCCACAAACAGGAGGGGAGATAATGGACATCCCTGACGGACGCCGCAGTGTACTCCCACTGCTCTTGACAAATGCCCATTTACAAGGATTCTGCTGGTGATGTCCCCATACAGCAATCCCACCCAAGCTAGAAACCTTTCAGGAAATCCCATTTTTTGCAGTACCTTGAAGAGGTACTGGTGCGAGACCCGATCAAAAGCTTTCTCAGTCTAAATTTAGGACTATAAGCCGCATGTTTCTGTCTCTCGCATAACAGATGGCATCTCTGATCAGTACTAGGCTGTCCGTGATCTTCCTTCCCGGAATGGCACAGGCTTGATCCGGGTGGATCACCTCCCCTAAAACAGAAGACATTCTGAGTGTTAAAACTTTGGTAAAAAGTTTACAGTCAAAATTTAAAAGGGTAATCGGTCTCCAGTTTCTAAGGTCAGTCCTGTCGTTTTTCTTATGTAAAAGAGTCACTATCCCTGTTCTAAAACTGTCAGGTAGTCTGTCAAGATGTTCAAAGTCAGTAAAAACAGTCAGAAGTTCGTCGGCTAAAACATCCCAAAAGGTCAGATAAAACTCCAAAGGGAGGCCGTCCTCCCCCGGTGATTTACCCCTCTTAAAATGTCTCAGTCCTTCGTCGAGTTCGGTCATTGTCAGGTCTTTTGTTAGGTCGTTCGTGTTTGGTATAGTCCTGTCGATGTATGTTAAAACCTCCTCCATTGTTTCCTCACACACATCTTTAAAACCGAACAATTCCCCATAAAAACCCTCGACTACTTTTTTAATTCCCTCTGTGTCTGTGTCTGTTTTTAAAAACCCATCTTTATCTTTTAAACCCGTCATAACCCTACCCTTACTAACTATCTTTTAAAAAAAGTACCTAGTGCACTTCTCCCCCTCTTCTAATTCCCTTTCCTTACTTCTTAAAATAACCCCCTTACTCTTTTGTTCTGCTAAAAATGACATCTCTTTCTTAACGTCTTTGATTTCCTGGTTAAAATCAAAGCCCTGTTGATTTAGGTTAAAATAACGCTCCAGTCGCTTCTGCAGTCCCAACATGCGTCTATCTTTTTCTTTACTTTTTTTCTTTCCTATCTCTCTAAAGAAGGTCCTCGTCTTACCCTTCACCATTTCCCACCACTGTGCTCGTGTGTCAAAGAAGTCCTGTAGCGTCTGCCACTGGCTGAACTGCTCCCTGTACTGGCTGACTACTCTATCATCTTCTAAAAGGGAGCAGTTCAGTTTCCAGGGCCCTCTTCACACTGTCATCATACTGTCCGACCCACTTGGGGAGCTCTCACTCACCATTTCTCCAGAGCCGTCTTTCTCGGCCCTTTCTCCTTCAGAGGTCGCTTCAGTCTGGGGCGGGGGGGTTGGGGTGGGGAGGGTTTTTGCCTCCACTCCCACTTCTCCCACCACCTCACCTTCCGTGCACTCCACCTTCTCTACCACTTCCTCCACTACTGCCACCACTTCCTCAACAACCGCCACCACCTCCTCCACTACCGCCACCACCACCTCCTCCGCTACCGCCACCACCACCTCCTCTACCACCTCCTCCACTACCGCTACCTTGACAACTGCCGCTTCCTTCTTCTCGCGCTCGGAAGCCCGGTCCGCAGCCGCCGCCTCCATCCTGCCAGGCCTGACCTTATTGGCCCAGGAGGAGGGGCAGCTGCGGATGAGGTGGGACCGCTCGCCACAGAGGTTGCACGACCTTCCGTTCGTGCACTCCTCGTAGCGATGGCCCACCTCCCGGCACTTCATACAGACCACCTTGTCACAGGCGTCTGCTAGGTGGCCATGTTCACCACACTTACGACACAGCTTTGGCTGGTCTTGGTAGTGAACATGGCCCCTGTTCTCTCCGAGGACTATGGTGGATGGGATGGCTTTCAACCCACCATAGCCCCCGGGATCCTCCCTCTGCTGGACAGTCACTCTCCAGGCCCCTGTCCAGATCCCATCGGGATCCTTCACCTGGGTCAGGGGCCCCTTCACGTTGCAGTACCTGCCCAACCATACTGCAACGTCCTCCGGCTGTACCGTCTCGTTGTACATACGGACAATAACAGTTTTCATGCTGTTGTCCGTCAGCTTGATCACCTCAAACATTGCTGCGAGGGATCCCTGCTTGTTCTGGGAGTTCTGGAGTTTCCCCCAGAACTCCCTCAGGAAGCTGGCGCCGGCGAAACTGACATCGAAACCCTTCCCATAAGGGAGGGTTAAAATGCAGTTCACCTGCGCAGGTAAGAAACGGAGTTCCTTTTGGAGGAATTTTCTGGAGAAATCCAACCGGGATAACTCCATTACTTTTCCTCCCTTCTCCTTTAAAAGGAGGCGCACGGCGTGGTGCCTCCGCATGCCAGCCTGTGCTGCTGACATGATGGAGGCCCACTCCTTTTAACCCAACACCAGTGAGAAAATAAACACAATATAATAATAATAGTGGGGGGGGGGGGGGCTGGCAGGCCCAGCTATGCTAGGCTAGCAGGGCCTACCAAAACCCGGGACACAAAACAAACTACCTAGCACAGCAACCAACTAAACTTATCAACAATAGGGAAAGACTGTGGGCGGGAGGGGTTTAAACTAAACACAAAAGGACACGAGGGGAGGATGGGAAATATAATAATAAAAAACACACCAAACAAACAAATTTACAGGGGGGCTGGGAGGCTAGCAGGCCGCACTAGCAAGTCAGACTAAGCTAACAAGCTAGCAGGCCGGGTGCTAAAACCTCACAGTTGACAAAACAAACAAACAAACAAACAAACAAGCAAACAAGAGGGACACGAGGGAAGGATGGGAAATATAATACAAAAAACACACCAAACAAACAATGTACAAGGGCTAGGAGGCTAGCAGGCCGTGCTAGCAAGTCAGGCCAAGCTAACAAGCTAGCAGGCCGGATGCTAAACCTCCCAGATGACAAAACAAACAAGAGGGAAAAAGTGGGTATAAAACGAGGGAAATAATATGGATGGGGTGACAGGACACGGAAAAAACAAACAAATACTCACAAGACAAGCCAAATTGAGGGGCGAGGAAGGCTAGCAGGCCTCACCAGCAGGCCAGGCTAAGCTAACCAGCTAGCAGGCCGGCCAGCCAACAAAATGGCCCCCCAAGTGAACACAAAAGTCAACAAACAAAAACCAAGACAAGGGAACGTTCAGGGGATGGAAATACAATTTGAGGGGGTATGGATGGGTTACAGGGGGGGTACAAGACGAACAGAAAGGAACAAACAATGCCTGCTAAGCCTAAGGGGCGAGGAGGCTAGCAGGCCAGCCAAGCTAAAAGCTAGACAGGCCGGCCAGCCAGCAAGCCAACCAAGCTAGCAAACACAAACAGAAAACAAGGGGGTAAAACTAAAGGGAAACTAGGGCTACAAGAGGATGGGGGAACACAAAGAACAAAAATTAAGAAAGCTAAAAAGAACAAAGGAAACAACAACGAGCAAACACAAAACAGATAATATATTTTTTGGGTTTTTTCTGAAGTAAACACAAAACACACAACAACAACAAACTAACAGAAGGAAAAGCAAGAAATAAATAAGGGAAGAAAAACACTTAACTCACCCTACAGATGCTGGTGCACCTGTAGTCCACCACCAAACCACCACCTACCCAGGACAAAAAACAATAGTGAAACAGGAAAAAACAATTTTGAACAAAAGCACAATTCTCTGATCACTTCTCAAAATCAAGCCTAGTAAGATTTTTTTTTTTTTTTTGGGAAAAAATAATTTATTACGTTCAATGCCATTCATACTTTACAAAATCATACATTCCATTCCCACTCAAATAATATTGGCATTTTTAAATCAAAACAAAAACAAACCCCAAACAAAAACTCAGGGGAGCATCTTCCCTCCCCGTCATCCTACAAACTACCTCTCCCTATATCTCCCCGTCCCTAACCTATACCATCTAACTTAACCCCAGCCCTAAACCCCCTTTCCACCTCTCCCGGGCAGCGTGCTGCCCCCACTTCCTCTCTTCCCTCTTCATCCTCCCCCTCAACTCTCCTTCCACCCTCCTCACTACCCCTTCCACCCCCCAATCTCTCCCTGTCTTAACCATGTTCTGCCTGGCTTCCCACAGCCCCCGTTTAAAGAGACTCATGAGAAGCCAGAGCAGAAACCTATCCCTATCCGTCCCTCTCGCTCTCCCTACACCTCTCTCTAACTTTGCCCACGTCACCACAAAATCCCCTCTTAACAACACCCGTGCCCTAGCCCATACTACTCCGGCAAAGGCACAGTCCCAAAATACATGACGCACAGTATCCTCCCCGCCACAAGACGGCCTTGGGCAGGTGGGGGATCTCGCCAAGCTATGTCGGTACATGATGGACCGTACCGGCAAACACTTGTGGAGGCTCAACCAATTCAGGTCCTTGAGCCTATTGTCCAGGCCCCGCGCCTGCACTCCCTCCCACACCACTGCCGGGATGCCCACTACCGGCGCCAGACTCCCTGCCTGTCTGACCTCCTCGTACAGGTGCCTGTGATCTAAACCTACTCGGGCAACTTCAACCTCGGGGTGTGCACGCAACCACTTGGCCGCATGGCCAAAGTGCCACGGCAGCTGTTCCGCCCGAGGACCCGCGTTAGACCACACCATTACGCTTCTCGCCTGATACGAGAAGAACACCCGCAGGAGGTACCCGGACGGGTGTATTACCGGCTTAGCAAGCTCCGTCAACAGAAAGGAAACAAAAATTGTGTCCAGCTTGAGGGGGAGATGTGGTACCCCCCTACCTCCCTCCCCGATGGGGCAGAGCATGCGCGCCCTGGCGACCCACTCGTACCTGCCACCCCACATGAACTGAAACACTAGCCTCACCAGAGGCCTCCTCAGACAAGCCGGCAATGGGTAGATGTATGCCAAGTACAAAAGAGACGGCAATACATCCACCTTGAGAACCAGGACCTTGCCTATAAAGGACAATGACCTAGCCCTCCACATCGCTAGCTTCCTCTGTACCACTGCGATACCCATGTTCCAGTTCTGCGTCGCTGAGCCGGAGGTCTCAAAATGGACCCCGAGAATCCTCAGGGCCCCCTTACAGAGAGAGAACCCCCCGGGCACATCCGTCCTACCACGCCATCTTCCGAAGAACTTAACGGAAGACTTTGCATGGTTAAGAACCGCTCCCGACGCCCGGGTGAAGTCCCCAATAATGGCAAGGGACCTTGTCAGGCACGAGTCCTTGCAAAGCAGCAAGGAAGTGTCATCGGCGTACTGCGTCAACTTGACGCGCAACCCACCGCTTCCAGGAATCAACAAGCCCTCCACCCCTGTGTCTGCCCTAATGGCAGCCCCCAGAGGCTCCATGTACAGAACGAAGAGGAGAGCCGATAGCGGGCACCCCTGCCTGACCCCAGACTCAAGGCCAAAAACGTCACCCAAGTGACCGTTTACGCTAACCCGGCACCCCGCTCCGACATATAATGTACGGATCCATCCTATAAACTCCTCCCCAAATCCTAATCTACCTAACACCCTGAATAGAAAAGACCTATTCACGCGATCAAAGGCTTTCGCCTGATCTAGCGCTGCTACCATTAGAGGCAACCCTCTATCTTCTACCCAAGCGATGGAGTCCCTGATCAACTGTAGGTTCCATCTAATGGAGCGACCCTCTACCCCGCACGTCTGATCCTCGTGGACGACGTAGGGAAGGGCTGTGCGCAACCGGTCTGCTAAAACCTTTGCAAGTATCTTGTAGTCTACGCACAACATGGTCAACGGCCGCCAGTTGCCAAGGTCTGTTACTTCCCCCTTCTTATAAAGAAGTGACAGCACACCAACAGCCATTGATCCCCCCGGGACCCCCGTCCCAAGGATGGCCTTCAAGACTTCAAGGACCACCGGTCCAAGTATACCCCAAAACTTGAGATAAAACTCGGCCGGCAACCCATCCATCCCGGGCACCTTCCCTTTTCCCATCCTCCTAAGAGCGCTCTCAACCTCTTCTAGGGAAATCTGAGCCTCCATCGCTTCTCTAATGTCCTCCGGCAAACGCCGGGACAAGTGTTCTAAAAACACATTTCCCTGTTCTACATCTATTTCCCTCTCCTTAAATAAACCTCGGAAATGGTCAGTTGTCACCCTGACAATCTCCTCTGGCTCTCTGACTATCCTACCATTTTCTTCCCTAACCCCATTCATTACCTTCCTACTCTGTCTACTCCTAACCGACTTAAAGAACATAGCGGAACAAGTCTCATTATGTTCTAGAAAGCCATTATGCGCACGCTCCAGGAAAGCTCGAGCCTTCCGCTCCTGCAGCTCCCTGAGCTGCGCCTTCAGGGCTGCTGATCTCTCCCAGTCAATCGACCCGCCGAGGTTGCCTGCCTCGTACTCGAGTTCGAGCAACCTTTGGATACGATCCACCTCCCTCCTTTCCTCCCTTTTTTTCCTCTTACAATATCCTATTATAAAGGCCCTAATCCCTACCTTAACTAAATCCCACCACTCTAACACCCCCTCACACATGGACCGGAGGCCTTCCATCCTCCGAAAGAAAATGCAAAAGGCGTCAACGAAAACTTGCTCCTCCAGCACATCCCAATCTAATTTCCAGTACCCCCTACCGAAGAGGCAGACTGGCGACCCCACCTGCAGGAGCACCCCGTCGTGATCCGAAAAGAAGACAGGCAACAGCCGCCCAGACAACCTACCCAAAGACCTGGATATAAAAATGTAGTCCAGCCTCCGCGCAACCCCCCGGGAGTTGCGCCACGTGGGACCAGCCATTGTCGGAGTAGTGTGCAGGCCACCATCAACCAAACCATGGCAAGCCATCAGCCCGGCGATGGCACCTGCACTGCTATCCCCCGCTACCCCTAAATCTATATTAAAATCCCCTCCTATCACCAAGTGCCTATTTGTAACACACAGGGGCGCCAGACAGTCCACCATCTCTCTCCTGTCTGCCGCCACCTGTGGCCCATACACCCCCACTAACCTATACCTACTATCCCTAAAAGTAACATCCACCCCCAAAACCCTGCCCTGTATCACAACAAAAGTATCTTCTACTTTCACCTCCCTATTCCCAAACAAAATCCCCACCCCTGTTGAATGAACCCCACCTATACCCCAAACTGACTCCCCCTTATCCCACTCCCTCTTAAACCTTTCAACATCCCCTCCATCCCTCAGGTGAACCTCCTGTAAAAAACAAACATCAAAACCCACCCCTTCCAAAAAACTAAAAACTGCCCTCCTCTTAACAAAATCCCTCAACCCCCTAACATTTAAACTGAAAATATTAACAGAAGGATCCATTATGAGATAACCCTCACATCAACAAAACGAAAACCAACAATAACAAAAACAGGAGACTCACCCGATGCTCCCCTGCTCCATCTCGTCCGGCAGGGACGTCTTCTCCTCTCCTGACGTCCCCCCGTCCTCCTCCATCTCTCCAACCCAGGATGCAGGCATAGTGTTAAGCCTTGTAAAGCCCTGCATCCTGGGTTCCCCCTCAACACCCTCCATTCCTCCCTCCCTGTAGGCTGCTGGGCTGATAGTAGGGGACCCCACCACCCCAAACAGGAGTTGAGATCCCCCCTCAGACAACCAGGCCTGCACCAACCCTTGGGAGTCACCCTCCACCACACGTTGAGGGACTGCGGAAGCCGACGAGGACAAGGGCGTTCTTCCCTCCCCCATCACTCGCTTGGCCACCCCCTCCCCCCCACTCCCCTCCCCCTCACAGCCTGTCGAGCCCCCCCTCCTCTTCCCTTTCTTCTTCTTTGGTGTTGGAGGCAACGGGGAGACACCACCCCCCCCCCCCGCTATCTCCTCCACCATTCCCCTCATCTCTTCTACCAAGGCGCTCGACATGCTGTCTCCCCACTCCTTCGCTCCTTCCCCCTTCTCCGCTCCTTCTTCTTGTCCCGTCTCTGGCTCTCCTTCCAATCCCGTCACCGATTCCTCCTCCTCCTCCTCCTCTCTCTCCACTGACCCAGCCACCTCCTTCCGCCTCCTTCCCCTCCTCTCCTCCTGTTCCAGCCTTCTCTTCTCCTCGCCCCTCTCCTCTCGCAGCCTCCTTCCTCCCGTCCCCTTCCTGTGCAGTCTTTTCCCCCGTGCCATTACTGTACTCCGCTCCCTTCCTTTCTCTTCTCCCCCCATCCCCCGCTCCTCCTCCAGCTGCAGACGCGTATGACCTCCTACGAGCCGGGCAATCACGCCACAGGTGTGCTACCGAGCCACACCCGTGGCAAGCCTTGGGCTCGTCACAATCCTTGGCCTCGTGCTCTCCCGACCCACAGAACCTGCACTTTCTGGTGTTGCACGAGGCCAGGATATGGCCGTAGGCCATACACCGCCTGCAGAACGGAGGCTGACGGGCATAAAACAATGTCCCCCTGTCAGCCCCCAGGGAGAACATTGCCGGAGGATGGAGGTAGCCACCCAAACCCTTCGGGTCCTCCCTGAGAAGCACCTGGAACCCTCTCCTCCCGTTCCAGAATCCCAGGGAGTCCCTGAGGTGCCTCACTGAGGAGACGTTGTCAACGTATCTCCCCAGAAAGGCCCTCACCTCCTCATCCTTTACGTGTGGATTATACATTGTCACGGTGACCACCCTGAAATTGTTCCTTGCCAGGCTGGTCACCTCATAATGGCACAGGGGTCTTGCTCCTTTCCCTTCTCTCACCTTCTTCATGACTCCCTCATGCTTCTCCTCCAAGTGGAACGTTACATCATATGCATTCTCCAATGGGTTCCCTTGAAGGCAAAGAACGTCTTTTACTTGAAGCTTCAGGTACCCCATCAAGATATTTCTCCCAAATGTCTCTCTTCCCCACGGCTCCATCTCCTTGTCTGTCCAGGTAAACCTCAGTGTGTTTGCCAAACCCATCCCCGGCACTGGCTTCTGCTGCTCCATCTTTTCCAAAAAAAAAAGCTCTCTTAAACAAGAAGCCAAAGAAAAATGAAAACCGAAAATCCGGTTCCCACCAACTCCAAAAGGGTACGAAAACCTCCTCCCTCCTTCCTTTTTTCGACCTTCTGACTCAGCGGGCTTTGGGGCACCTCGGTACCAAGCTTGATCTGAGCCAAAAGGCCGAGAAGCGATAACCCACAAATTGAACCCTGCACCCGCCGGGCACCCGGGGGTCTCGGGAGACCTCAGCGGTTTAGCTAAAGTGTGCTCCACCCATTGCCACCCCTCCACGTTTCCATGGCGACAGGCAAGTGTTTTTTTTTTCTCCAAAAAGTCGCTAATGCGTCAAGGAAAAGTCGCTAATGCGTCCAGTGCTATTATTTGTTCAAAGGCCGGAAAATACGCCAGTCGTCGTTGTCGGGCTTGAATTCAATTGGCCGAGTGACTACTTTGACTGGAAAAATACGCCGGTCAGCCAGCACGAACTCAAATGCCTGAGCAAAAAGTCTGCGCGGCAGGCAGGCAGGCAGGCAGGCAGACGCCGTCTCTGTTGATTTCTCTTGAAACAAGATATCGGGCTCTGCCAGAAGCAAAGCCCCCCAAAAATAAGTTGAACTCGTAAGTGTTCCTCTCCACGGAAGTCTTTAGTAAAAGGCGAAAGGCTTGTGCGTAATGAAGAGAAACCAGAGTCGTATGGAAGTCAGGGGTCGGGGCCCGAGACGCACTCTGTTTACTCAAGGCCGGGTTCTCGCGGGTTGTCCCCGAACCCACTCGCCAAGTTTTCGGGGGCTGTGGGGAAAAAGTCACAGACAAACACACAGACAGACACAGACCCACTATCCTGGTGAAGTATTTGTTCTTTTTTTGGTGAAAGACAGACTGACAGACAGTCAGACAGACAGACAGACAGACAGACACTATCCTGGTGAATGCCAAACCCAATAAAACATTTTTTTTTTAATTTTTTTTTAAGAAAAATGGAGGGAAAACGCTGGACCGCACGAAAAGCGCTTCGCCCTTCTTTCAGTTTGGATTTTTTTTTTTCTTTTTCTTTTTTTTAACCTCTCTTCTTCTGCTGGCTGTTTTACCTACCTCCGTGTAGTTGTTTTCATTGACAATGGGAGGAAAGTGTTGCACCGTTCCCGAAGGAACTGCAACACCGGGTCGATGCGTGGAGCGGACGGAGCAAGCCCCATTTCCGACTCCCTGTTCGAAAAATCCATTTAATATGTAGTCCCCCAATGGGGGACGTATCAGATATTAAACTGATAAGAACAGATTTTTCTTTTGGAAAAGTTTTTATTTGTCAATTCCTTTAAAACAGCTCACATTTTAAATACATTTACACACAAAAAAACGGCATAAAGTGCATTAAAACCAGCATTACATTACAATTACATTTTAAAAGGTACATGTTGTTTATTTAAAACAATAAAACAATCCTACATAAAAGTACCTATTCTTGTAAAAGCCAATTACTAAGAGCCATTTAAAATGTGCATAAATGATTTAACAAAGTTAAAACATTTTTAAGACATAAAAGCCTGTCAAAAAAAGTCACTTTGTTAAAAAAGCTGTCTTCGGTCCTTTGTACAAAAACGGGGTGAGTCCTTATCAAAAAAGCCTCCTCTTGCTCTTCCTGAAATGACTCCGTACCCGTCCGTCGGGGCCCAGAGGAGACTCCTCCCCTAGGCGCATCGCCCTAGGCGCCGCAGCGCTGTCAGGCCGTGGCCGCCGGGACCTTGGGTGTTGTGGGGGACCCTTCGCCTGGGGTCGAGGCCCCCTGTCGTTCATACCACCCCAGGGCTTCCGTGGCTACTAAAGCCACTGCCTGGGGGGTGGTCTCAACCTGTTTCCCTACCAGCAGGTTGCGGGAGGACCACCGTGCGTCCTTCAGACACGTGAGGGTGGGCCAGAGTTGTGTGAAGGCCTTTGTTGTAATAGGCCTTCGGCCCACCCCATACAGCACGAGCTGGGGCGTTAGGTCCTCCCCTGCTGGCAGGCGTGGGGAGATCAGGGGGCCTGCTTCCTTCCACAGGTCCCGTGCGGCTCTGCACTCCCAGAGCAAGTGCCTCACCGACTCTTCTTGGCCGCAGCCTGGTCGGGGGCACGCGGATGTCCTCGCCATGCCCCGGGAGTGCATAACGGCCCTGACCGGGAGGATCTCGTGGGCGACCATCCAGGACAGGTCACGGTTTCGATTCAGCAGAGCAGGATGGGCCACGTTGCGCCAAACCGTTGAGGGCTCGCCTATAGCAAGCCCGCGCACTGGACACACCGGTTCCCGTTCCTGCACAAGAGAGAGAAGAGAGCGGTGTTTAGTTAAAACAGTGACAGGCTCTTTTTCCAGTTTAAAATGTCTTAAAAACGTTCTGAGCTGTGCATAGTGTGTGGGGAGCAGGAAAGAGACTGGGGCTCGCAGGTCGACTGGGATCAGCCTCAGAGACCTGAGGTAAGATCCCAGCCAGAACCATGCGAGGGCCTGGGTATTGTTGTTGACCGGGGAGGTGGCAAGAGTAAGATGTAACGCTGTGTAGCGGCTGCCCAGGAACAAGTAGAGGTCAGGCAAGCCTTTCCCCCCCTTGAACCTGGGCCTCTTTACCACCTCCCTCCTCAGCCTCTCCCACTTGCTTCCCCACAAAAAATAAAACAACATCCGGTCCAGAGCTAAAAGAGTTTTTCGTGGGGGGATAAAAACAGAACTGATTAATAAAAGGACAGGTAAAATCACAGCCTTGATGATTAAAACCTTGCCCTCAAAAGTCAGCTGTCTCAGTCCCCAAAACCCTAGTCTCTGTCTAACTGTCCCTAACGTCCCGGTCCAATTGCCACTACCACCTCCCTCTCTGTCAAATTTAACTCCCAGAACCCTTATGTCTGTCATTCTAACTGTCAGTGGTAGTCCTGTCAAGTCTGTCTGCCCACGGTCCGAAAAATTGGGCCTCCGTCTTGTCTCTGTTCAGTCTCGCCCCAGAGGCTCGTCCGTACCAGTCAGTCCTGTCCAGAGTCCTGTCAACAGATAAAAGGTCAGTGCATAAAATGTTTGACGTCGTCCATGTAAAAAAAGCACTTGGCGGTCATCCCCCCACTCCCCGGGATACCCACCCCACTGATCCGTTGGTCCCTTCTCAAGACCTGTGCCAGTGGTTCTATGCAGGCCACAAACAGGAGGGGAGATAATGGACATCCCTGACGGACGCCGCAGTGTACTCCCACTGCTCTTGACAAATGCCCATTTACAAGGATTCTGCTGGTGATGTCCCCATACAGCAATCCCACCCAAGCTAGAAACCTTTCAGGGAACCCCATTTTTTGCAGTACCTTGAAGAGGTACTGGTGCGAGACCCGATCAAAAGCTTTCTCAAAGTCTAAATTTAGGACTATAAGCCGCATGTTTCTGTCTCTCGCATAACAGATGGCATCTCTGATCAGTACTAGGCTGTCCGTGATCTTCCTTCCCGGAATGGCACAGGCTTGATCCGGGTGGATCACCTCCCCTAAAACAGAAGACATTCTGAATGTTAAAACCTTGGTAAAAAGTTTATAGTCAAAGTTTAAAAGGGTGATCGGTCTCCAGTTTTTAAGGTCAGTCCTGTCGTTTTTCTTATGTAAAAGAGTCACTATCCCTGTTCTAAAACTGTCTGGTAGTCTGTCAAGGTGTTCAAAGTCAGTAAAAACAGTCAGAAGTTCGTCGGCTAAAACATCCCAAAAGGTCAGATAAAACTCCAAAGGGAGGCCGTCCTCCCCCGGTGATTTTCCCCTTTTAAAATGTCTCAGTCCTTTGTCAAGTTCGGTCATTGTCAAGTCTTTAGTTAGGTCGTCTGTATTGTGTAAAATGTTGTCAATGTATGTTAAAACGTCCCCCATGGTTTCCTCGCACACGTCTTTTTCCCCAAACAGTTCCCCATAAAAATCCTCGACTACCTCTTTTATTCCCTCTGTGTCTGTTTTTAAAAACCCATCTTTATCTTTTAACCCTACCATAACCCTACCCTTACTAACTATCTTCTTAAAAAAGTACCTCGTGCACTTCTCCCCCTCTTCTAATTCCCTTTCCTTGCTTCTTAAAATAACCCCCTTGCTCTTCTGTTCTGCTAAAAATGCCATTTCTTTCTTTACTTCTTTAATGTCTTGGTTAAAATCAAGGCCTTGTTGGTTTAGATTAAAATAACGCTCCAGTCGCTTCTGCAGTCCCAACATGCGTCTATCTTTTTCCTTGCTTTTTCTCTTTCCTATCTCTCTAAAGAAGGTCCTCGTCTTACCCTTCACCATTTCCCACCACTGTGCTCGTGTATCAAAAAAGTCCTGTAGCGTCTGCCACTGGCTGAACTGCTCCCTGTACTGGCTAACTACTCTATCATCTTCTAAAAGGGAGCAGTTCAGTTTCCAGGGCCCTCTTCCTACAGTCACACCCGAAGTTAGTGAGAGGGTGCACGTCAGCATTACGTGATCTGAGAAGAAAGCAGGGGTTATTCTAGCATCAGTTGGCGGGCAGTCGCGGGTAAACAGATAGTCAATGCGAGAGGCTCTGGTGCCGTCACCACTGGTCCAGGTGAAGCCCTCCTCTCTTGGATGCAGGGTTTTAAAACAGTCGGTTAGTTTAAAATCCCTGCACAACCCTTGCAATAAAACGCTAGACCTATCTACCTTAAAATCTTCTCCCGCTCCTCTCCTATCTGCTCTACTTAAAACACAGTTAAAATCCCCACCCACCACTAGAGGATCCCTCCCCAGCATGTGGGACTGCAGGTCTTCTAAAAGTGCGCACCGGTCATGTTTGTTGTTAAAACCATATACGTTTAGCACGTTAAAATCCCTCCCCATAAAAGTACATTTGGCTAAAAGAGCACGCCCCCCAACCACCACTGTGCTCCCCTTCACCACCACCTGTGGGGTCTTGAATAAAATGGCAACACCATCGTTTCGGTTAAAATTGGATCCACTCCAAATGGAGGGCCCGTGATGCCACTTCTCCTCCCATTTACTGTAAGAGGTTAAAAAGGGTAGACCACACTCCTGTAATAAAAACACATCTGAATTAAAACTTTCTAAAAAGGATAAAACAGATTGTGCTCTTAGTTCAGTCTTAATACTCCTAACATTTATGGTGGTGATGTTAAAAGCCATAAAAGAGGTTAGTAAAAACAGTGCTAAAGAAGAAAGAAGGCATTAAAACAGTTTAAAAGGGGTTATTTAGAAACTTTCTCTCTCTCCCTGCGGGGTAAGGGGGGGTGGCAGGGAGAGGAGGTAAAAACAGGGTTTAAAAACGATTCTTGGTTGGGGGAGTTTGATGGGAAGACCCTGGACTCATCCTCCCCCTGGGAGCTCTCCCACTCCAACTTGCCCTTTTTTTCCTCTCCCTGTTCGGGGTCGGAGAGCTCCTCAGCGTTTCTCTTCCTTAGGGGAAGGTGTTCGCCCAGGGTCTCTCCCACCACTCCCACACTCTCCTCGCTTGACAGTGTCGTTTCCGACACTGTCATCATGCTGTCCGACCCACTTGGGGAGCTCTCACTCACCATTTCTCCAGAGCCGTCTTTCTCGGCCCTTTCTCCTTCAGAGGTCGCTTCAGTCTGGGGCGGGGGGGTTGGGGTGGGGAGGGTTTTTGCCTCCACTCCCACTTCTCCCACCACCGCACCTTCCGCGCACTCCACCTTATCTACCACTTCCTCCACTACTGCCACCACTTCCTCGACAACCGCCACCACCTCCTCCACTACCGCCACCTCCTCCGCTACCGCCACCACCACCTCCTCTACCACCTCCTCCACTACCGCTACCTTGGCAACTGCCGCTTCCTTCTTCTGGCGCTCGGAAGCCCGGTCCGCAGCCGCCGCCTCCATCCTGCCAGCCCTGACCTTATTGGCCCAGGAGGAGGGGCAGCTGCGGATGAGGTGGGACCGCTCGCCACAGAGGTTGCACGACCTTCCGTTCGTGCACTCCTCGTAGCGATGGCCCACCTCCCGGCACTTCATACAGACCACCTTGTCACAGGCGTCTGCTAGGTGGCCATGTTCACCACACTTACGACACAGCTTTGGCTGGTCTTGGTAGTGAACATGGCCCCTGTTCTCTCCGAGGACTATGGTGGATGGGATGGCTTTCAACCCACCATAGCCCCCGGGATCCTCCCTCTGCTGGACAGTGACCCTCCAGGCCCCTGTCCATATCCCATCGGGATCCTTCACCTGGGTCAGGGGCCCCTTCACGTTGCAGTACCTGCCCATTCATACTGCAACGTCCTCCGGTTGTACCATCTCATTGTACATACGGACAATAACAGTTTTGATGCTATTGTCCGTCAGCTTGATCACCTCGAACATTTCTGCCAGGGATCCCTGCTTGTTCTGGGCGTTCTGGAGTTTCCCCCAGAACTCCCTCAAGAAGCTGGCGCCAACGAAACTGACATCAAAGCCCTTCCCATACGGGAGGGTTAAAATGCAGTTCACCTGCGCAGGAATGAAACGGAGTTCTTTTTGGAGGAATTTTCTGGAGAAATCCAACCGGGATAACTCCATGGTTTTTCCTCCCTTCTCCTTTAACAGGAGGCGCACGGCGTGGTGCCTCCGCATGCCAGCCTGTGCTGCTGACATGATGGAGGCCCACTCCCTTTAACCCAACACCAGTGATAAAAAAAAGACACAATAAAATAGTGGGGGAGGCTGGCAGGCCCAGCTATGCTAAGCTAACAGGGCCTACCGATTCCCGGGACACAAAACAAACTACCTATCACAGCACCCAACTAAACTTATCAACAATAGGGAAAGACTGTGGGGGGAAGGGGTTTAAACTAAACACAAAAGAACATGAGGGGGGGGGATGGGAAAAATTATAAAAAACACACCAAACAAACAAATTTACAGGGGCTAGGAGGCTAGCAGGCCGCACTAGCAAGTCAGACTAAACTGACAAGTTAGCAGGCCGGGTGCTAAAACCTCCCAGTTGACAAAATACACAAACAAACAATCAAACAAGCAAACAAGAGGGACACGAGGGAAGGATGGGAAATATAATACAAAAAACACACCAAACAAACAATGTACAAGGGCTAGGAGGCTAGCAGGCCGTGCTAGCAAGTCAGTCTAAGCTAACAAGCTAGCAGGCCGGATGCCAAACCTCCCAGATGACAAAACAAACAAGAGGGAAAAAAGGGTATAAAACGAGGGAAATAATTTGGATGGGGTGACAGGACACAGAAAAAACAAACAAATACTCACAAGACAAGCCAAATTGAGGGGCGAGGAGGGCTAGCAGGCCTCACCAGCAGGCCAGACTAAGCTAACCAGCTAGCAGGCCGGCCAGCCAACAAAATGGCCCCCCAAGTGAACACAAAAGTCAATAAACAAAAAACCAAGACAAGGGAAAGTTCAGGGGATGGAAATACAATTTGAGGGGGTATGGATGGGTTACAGGGGGTGTACAATACGAACGGAAAGGAACAAACAATGCCTGCCAAGCCTAAGGGGCGAGGAGGCTAGCAGGCCAGCCAAGCTAAAAGCTAGACAGGCCGGCCAGCCAGCAAGCCAACCAAGCTAGCAAACACAAACAGAAAACAAAGGGGTAAAACTAAAGGGAAACTAGGGCTACAAGAGGATGGGGAAACACAAAGAACAAAAAATAAGAAAGATAAGAATAACAAAAGAAACAACAACGAGCAAACACAGAACAGATAATATTTTTTGGGTTTTTTTTCTAAAGTAAACACAAAAAACACACAACAACAACAACAACAACAAGCTAACAAAAGAAAAGAAATAAATAAAGAAAGGAAGAAAACACTTAACTCACCCTACAGATGCTGGTGCACCTGTAGTCCACCACCAAACCACCACCTACCCAGGACAAAAAACAATAGTGAAACAGAAAAAACAATTTTTAACAAAAGCACAATTTTCGGATCACTTCTCAAAATCAAGCCCAGTAAAATACTACACTTGATCTTAGCCAAAAGGCCGAGAAGCGATAACCCACAAATTGAACCCTGCACCCGCCGGGCACCCGGGGGTCTCGGGAGACCTCAGCGGTTTAGCTAAAGTGTGCTCCACCCATTGCCACCCCTCCACGTTTCCATGGCGACAGGCAAGTGTTTTTTTTTTTCTCCAAAAAGTCGCTAATGCGTCAAGGAAAAGTCGCTAATGCGTCCAGTGCTATTATTTGTTCAAAGGCCGGAAAATACGCCAGTCGTCGTTGTCGGGCTTGAATTCAATTGGCCGAGTGACTACTTTGACTGGAAAAATACGCCGGTCAGCCAGCACGAACTCAAATGCCTGAGCAAAAAGTCTGCGCGGCAGGCAGGCAGACGCCGTCTCTGTTGATTTCTCTTGAAACAAGATATCGGGCTCTGCCAGAAGCAAAGCCCCCCAAAAATAAGTTGAACTCGTAAGTGTTCCTCTCCACGGAAGTCTTTAGTAAAAGGCGAAAGGCTTGTGCGTAATGAAGAGAAACCAGAGTCGTATGGAAGTCAGGGGTCGGGGCCCGAGACGCACTCTGTTTACTCAAGGCCGGGTTCTCGCGGGTTGTCCCCGAACCCACTCGCCAAGTTTTCGGGGGCTGTGGGGAAAAAGTCACAGACAAACACCAGCATTACATTACAATTAAATTTAAAAAGGTACATGTTGTTTATTTAAAACAATAAAACAATCGTACATAAAAGTACCTATTCTTGTAAAAGCCGATTACTAAAAGCCATTTAAAATGTGCATAAATGTTTTAACAAAGTAAAAACAATTTTAAGACATAAAAAGCCTGTCAAAAAGTCACTTTGTTAAAAAAGCTGTCTTCGGTCCTTTGTACAAAAACGGGGTGAGTCCTTATCAAAAAAGCCTCCTCCTGCTCTTCCTGAAACGACTCCGTACCCGTCCGTCGGGGCCCAGAGGAGACTCCTCCCCTAGGCGCATCGCCCTAGGCGCCGCAGCGCTGTCAGGCCGTGGCCGCCGGGACCTTGGGTGTTGTGGGGGACCCTTCGCCTGGGGTCGAGGCCCCCTGTCGTTCGTACCATCCCAGGGCTTCCGTGGCTACCAAAGCCACTGCCTGGGGGGTGGTCTCTACCTGTTTCCCCACCAGCAGGTTACGGGAGGACCACAGTGCATCCTTCAGACACGTGAGGGTGGGCCAGAGTTGTGTGAAGGCCTTTGGTTGAATAGGCCTTCGGCCCACCCCATACAGCACGAGCTGGGGCGTTAGGTCCTCCCCTGCTGGCAGGCGTGGGGAGATCAGGGGGCCTGCTTCCTTCCACAGGTCCCGTGCGGCTCTGCACTCCCAGAGCAAGTGCCTCACCGACTCTTCTTGGCCGCAGCCTGGTCGGGGGCACGCGGATGTCCTCGCCATGCCCCGGGAGTGCATAACGGCCCTGACCGGGAGGATCTCGTGGGCGACCATCCAGGACAGGTCACGGTGCCGATTCAGCAGAGCAGGATGGGACACGTTGCGCCAAACCGTTGAGGGCTCGCCTATAGCAAGCCCGCGCACTGGACACACTGGTTCCCGCTCCTGCACAAGAGAGAGAAGAGAGCGGTGTTTAGTTAAAACAGTGACAGGCTCCTTTTCCAGTTTAAAATGTCTTAAAAACGTTTTGAGCTGGACGTAGTGTGTGGGGAGCAGGAAAGAGACTTGGGCTCGCAGGTCGACTGGGATCAACCTCAGAGACCTGAGGTAAGACCCCAGCCAGAACCGTGCGAGGGCCTGGGTCTTGTTGTTGACCGGGGAGGTGGCAAGAGTAAGATGTAACTCTGTATAGCGGCTGCCCAGGAACAAGTAGAGGTCAGGCAAGCCTTTCCCCCCCTTGAACCTGGGCCTCTTCACCACCTCCCTCCTCAGTCTCTACCACTTGCTTCCCCACAGAAAATAAAACAACATCCGGTCCAGAGCTAATAATGTTTTCTTAGGGGGAATAAAAACAGAACTGATTAGTAAAAGGACAGGTAAAATCACAGCCTTTATGATTAAAACCTTGCCCTCAAAAGTCAGTCGTCTCAGTCCCCAAAACCCTAGTCTCTGTCTAACGGTCCCTAACATCCCGGTCCAATTACCACTACCACCTCCCTCCCTGTCAAATTTAACCCCTAGAACCCTAATGTCCGTCATTCTAACAGTCAGTGGTAGTCTGGTCAAGTCTGAGTCTGCCCACGGTCCGAAAAATTGTGCCTCTGTCTTGGTTCTGTTCAGTCTCGCCCCAGAGGCTCGTCCGTACCAGTCAGTCCTGTCCAAAGTCCTGTCGACGGATAAAAGGTCAGTGCATAAAATGTTGACATCGTCCATGTAAAAAACGCACTTGGCGGTCATCCCCCCACTCCCCGGGATACCCACCCCACTGATCCGTTGGTCCCTTCTCAAGACCTGTGCCAGTGGTTCTATGCAGGCCACAAACAGGAGGGGAGATAATGGACATCCCTGACGGACGCCGCAGTGTACTCCCACTGCTCTTGACAAATGCCCATTTACAAGGATTCTGCTGGTGATGTCCCCATACAGCAATCCCACCCAAGCTAGAAACCTTTCAGGGAACCCCATTTTTTGCAGTACCTTGAAGAGGTACTGGTGCGAGACCCGATCAAAAGCTTTCTCAAAGTCTAAATTTAGGACTATAAGCCGCATGTTTCTGTCTCTCGCATAACAGATGGCATCTCTGATCAGTACTAGGCTGTCCGTGATCTTCCTTCCCGGAATGGCACAGGCTTGATCCGGGTGGAAACGACACTGTCAAGTGGGGAGAGTGCAGGAGAGGTGGGAGAGACCCTGGGCGAACACCTTCCCCTACGGAAGAGAAACGCTGAGGAGCTCTCCGACCCCGAACAGGGCGAGGAGAAGAAGGGAAAGTTGGAGTGGGAGAGCTCCCAGGGGGAGGATGAGTCCAGGGTCTTCCCATCAAACTCCCCCAACCAAGAATCGTTTTTAAACCCTGTTTTTACCTCCTCTCCCTGCCACCCCCCCTTACCCCGCAGGGAGAGAGAGAAAGTTTCTAATAAATAACCCCTTTTAAACTGTTTTAATGCCTTCTTTCCTTTTAGCACTGTTTACTAACCTCTTTTATGGCTTTTAACATCACCACCATAAATGTAAGGAGTATCAAGACTGATTTAAGAGCACAATCTGTTTTATCCTTTTTAGAAAGTTTTAATTCAGATGTGTTTTTATTACAGGAGTGTGGTCTACCCTTTTTAACCTCTTACAGGAAATGGGAGGAGAAGTGGCAGCATGGGCCCTCCATTTGGAGTGGATCCAATTTTAATAAAAATGATGGTGTTGCCATTTTAATCAAGACCCCACAGGTGGTGGTGAAGGGGAGCACAGTGGTGGTTGGGGGACGTGCTCTTTTAGCCAACTGTACTTTTATGGGGAGGGATTTTAACGTGCTAAATGTGTATGGTTTTAATAACAAACACGACCGTTGTACACTTTTAGAAGACCTGCAGTCCCACATGCTGGGGAGGGATCCTCTAGTGGTGGGTGGGGATTTTAACTGTGTTTTAAGTAGAGCAGACAGGAGAGGGGCGGGAGAAGATTTTAAGGTAGATAGGTCTAGTGTTTTATTGCAAGGGTTGTGCAGGGATTTTAAACTAACTGACTGTTTTAAAACCCTGCATCCAAGAGAGGAGGGCTTCACCTGGACCAGTGGTGACGGCACCAGAGCCTCTCGCATTGACTATCTGTTTACCCGCGACTGCCCGCCAACTGATGCTAGAATAACCCCTGCTTTCTTCTCAGATCACGTAATGCTGACGTGCACCCTTTCACTAACTTCGGGTGTGACTGTAGGAAGAGGGCCCTGGAAACTGAACTGCTCCCTTTTAGAAGATGATAGAGTAGTTAGCCAGTACAGGGAGCAGTTCAGCCAGTGGCAGACGCTACAGGACTTTTTTGACACACGAGCACAGTGGTGGGAAATGGTGAAGGGTAAGACGAGGACCTTCTTTAGAGAGATAGGAAAGAAAAAAAGCAAAGAAAAAGATAGACGCATGTTGGGACTGCAGAAGCGACTGGAGCGTTATTTTAACCTAAATCAACAGGGCTTTGATTTTAACCAGGAAATCAAAGACGTTAAGAAAGAGATGGCATTTTTAGCAGAACAGAAGAGCAAGGGGGTTATTTTAAGAAGCAAAGAAAGGGAATTGGAAGAGGGGGAGAAGTGCACTAGGTACTTTTTTAAAAAGATAGTTAGTAAGGGTAGGGTTATGGTAGGGTTAAAAGATAAAGATGGGTTTTTAAAAACAGACACAGAGGGAATTATAGAAGTAGTCGAGGATTTTTATGGGGAACTGTTCGGGGAAAAAGAAGTGTGTGAGGAAACCATGGGGGACGTTTTATCATACATTGACAGGATTTTACCCAACACAGACGACCTAATAAAAGACTTAACAACTACAGAACTCGACAAAGGACTAAGACATTTTAAGAGGGGAAAATCACCGGGGGAGGACGGCCTCCCTTTGGAGTTTTATCTGACCTTTTGGGATGTTTTAGCCGACGAACTTCTGACTGTTTTTACTGACTTTGAACAACTCGACAGACTACCTGACAGTTTTAGAGTAGGGATAGTGACACTTTTACATAAGAAGAATGACAGGACGGACCATAGGAACTGGCGACCAATCACTCTTTTAAACTTTGATTGTAAACTTTTTACCAAGGTTTTAACACTCAGAATGTCTTCTGTTTTAGGGGAGGTGATCCACCCGGATCAAGCCTGTGCCATTCCGGGAAGGAAGATCACGGACAGCCTAGTACTGATCAGAGATGCCATCTGTTATGCGAGAGACAGAAACATGCGGCTTATAGTCCTAAATTTAGACTTTGAGAAAGCTTTTGATCGGGTCTCGCACCAGTACCTCTTCAAGGTACTGCAAAAAATGGGGTTCCCTGAAAGGTTTCTAGCTTGGGTGGGATTGCTGTATGGGGACATCACCAGCAGAATCCTTGTAAATGGGCATTTGTCAAGAGCAGTGGGAGTACACTGCGGCGTCCGTCAGGGATGTCCATTATCTCCCCTCCTGTTTGTGGCCTGCATAGAACCACTGGCACAGGTCTTGAGAAGGGACCAACGGATCAGTGGGTATCCCGGGGAGTGGGGGGATGACCGCCAAGTGCGTTTTTTACATGGACGACGTCAACATTTTATGCACTGACCTTTTATCCGTCGACAGGACTTTGGACAGGACTGACTGGTACGGACGAGCCTCTGGGGCGAGACTGAACAGAACCAAGACAGAGGCACAATTTTTCGGACCGTGGGCAGACTCAGACTTGACCAGACTACCACTGACTGTTAGAATGACGGACATTAGGGTTCTAGGGGTAAAATTTGACAGGGAGGGAGGAGGTAGTGGTAATTGGACCGGGATGTTAGGGACAGTTAGACAGAGACTAGGGTTTTGGGGACTGAGACAGCTGACTTTTGAGGGCAAGGTTTTAATCATCAAGGCTGTGATTTTACCTGTCCTTTTATTAATCAGTTCTGTTTTTATCCCCCCACGAACAACTCTTTTAGCTCTGGACCGGATGCTCTTTTATTTCCTGTGGGGAAGCAAGTGGGAGAGGCTGAGGAGGGAGGTGGTAAAGAGGCCCAGGTTCAAGGGGGGGAAAGGCTTGCCTGACCTCTACTTGTTCCTGGGCAGCCGCTATACAGCGTTACATCTTACTCTTGCCACCTCCCCGGTCAACAACAAGACCCAGGCCCTCGCACGGTTCTGGCTGGGATCTTACCTCAGGTCTCTGAGGCTGATCCCAGTCGACCTGCGAGCCCCAGTCTCTTTCCTGCTCCCCACACACTATGTACAGCTCCAAAAGTTTTTAAGACATTTTAAACTGGAAAAAGAGCATGTCACAGTTTTAACTAAACACCGCTCTCTTCTCTCTCTTGTGCAGGAACGGGAACCGGTGTGTCCAGTGCGCGGGCTTGCTATAGGCGAGCCCTCAATGGTTTGGCGCAACGTGGCCCATCCTGCTCTGCTGAATCGGCACCGTGACCTGTCCTGGATGGTCGCCCACGAGATCCTCCCGGTCAGGGCCGTTATGCACTCCCGGGGCATGGCGAGGACATCCGCGTGCCCCCGACCAGGCTGCGGCCAAGAAGAGTCGGTGAGGCACTTGTTCTGGGAGTGCAGAGCCGCACGGGACCTGTGGAAGGAAGCAGGCCCCCTGATCTCCCCACGCCTGCCAGCAGGGGAGGACCTAACGCCCCAGCTCGTGCTGTATGGGGTGGGCCGAAGGCCTATTACAACAAAGGCCTTCACACAACTCTGGCCCACCCTCACGTGTCTGAAGGACGCACTGTGGTCCTCCCGCAACCTGCTGGTAGGGAAACAGGTAGAGACCACCCCCCAGGCAGTGGCTTTGGTAGCCACGGAAGCCCTGGGGTGGTACGAACGACAGGGGGCCTCGACCCCAGGCGAAGGGTCCCCCACAACACCCAAGGTCCCGGCGGCCACGGCCTGACAGCGCTGCGGCGCCTAGGGCGATGCGCCTAGGGGAGGAGTCTCCTCTGGGCCCCGACGGACGGGTACGGAGTTGATTCAGGAAGAGCAAGAGGAGGATTTTTCGATAAGGACTCACCCCGTTTTTGTACAAAGGACCGAAGACAGCTTTTTTAACAAAGTGACTTTTTGACAGGCTTTTTATGTCTTAAAATTGTTTTTACTTTGTTAAATCATTTATGCACATTTTAAATGGCTTTTAGTAATCGGCTTTTACAAGAATAGGTACTTTTATGTAGGATTGTTTTATTGTTTTAAATAAACAATTTGTACCTTTTTAAATTTAATTGTAATGTAATGCTGGTTTTTATGCACTTGATGCCGTTTTTATGTGTGTAAATGTATTGCAAATGTGAGCTGTTTTAAAGGAAATGTATAATAAAAACTTTTCCAAAAGAAAAATTGTGCTAAGCTTGATCTTGAGAAGTGATCAGAAAATTGTGCTTTTGTTTAAAAATTGTCTTTTCTATTTCACTACTGTTTTTTGTCCTGGGTAGGTGGTGGCTTGGTGGTGGACTACAGGTGTACCAGCACCTGTAGGGTGAGTTAAGTGTTTTCTTCCTTTCTTTATTTATTTATTTTCTTTGTGTTAGCTTGTTGTTGTTGTTGTTGTGTGTTTTTTGTGTTTACTTTAGAAAAAACCCCAAAAAAATATTATCTGTTCTGTGTTTGCTCGTTGTTGTTTCTTTTGTTATTTTTATCTTTCTTGTTCTTTGTGTTTCCCCATCCTCTTGTAGCCCTAGTTTCCCTTTAGTTTTACCCCCTTGTTTTCTGTTTGTGTTTGCTAGCTTGGTTGGCTTGCTGGCTAGCCGGCCTGTCTAGCTTTTAGCTTGGCTGGCCTGCTAGCCTCCTCGCCCCTTAGGCTTGGCAGGCATTGTTTGTTCCTTTCTGTTCGTATTGTACCCCCCCTGTAACCCATCCATACCCCCTCAAATTGTATTTCCATCCCCTTAACTTTCCCTTGTCTTGGTTTTTGTTTGTTGACTTTTGTGTTCACTTGGGGGGCCATTTTGTTGGCTGGCCGGCCTGCTAGCTGGTTAGCTTAGTCTGGCCTGCTGGTGAGGCCTGCTAGCCTTCCTCGCCCCTCAATTTGGCTTGTCTTGTGAGTATTTGTTTGTTTTTTCTGTGTTCTGTCACCCCATCCATATTATTTCCCTCGTTTTATACCCATTTTTTCCCTCTTGTTTTGTTTTGTCATCTGGGAGGTTTAGCATCCGGCCTGCTAGCTTGTTAGCTTAGCCTGACTTGCTAGCACGGCCTGCTAGCCTCCTAGCCCTTGTACATTGTTTGTTTGGTGTGTTTTTTGTAATATATTTCCCATCCTTCCCTCGTGTCCTTTTGTGTTTAGTTTAAACCCCTTCCCCCCACCGTCTTTCCCTATTTTTGTCGATAAGTTAGTTGGGTGCTGTGCTAGATAGTTTGTTTTGTGTCCCGGGTTTTGGTAGGCCCTGTTAGCTTAGCATAGCTGGGCCTGCCAGCCCCCACTATTATATTGTGTTTAATTTTTCACTGGTGTTGGGTTAAAGGGAGTGGGCCTCCATCATGTCAGCAGCACAGGCTGGCATGCGGAGGCACCACGCCGTGCGCCTCCTTTTAAAGGAGAAGGGAGGAAAAACCATGGAGTTATCCCGATTGGATTTCTCCAGGAAATTCCTCCAAAAGGAACTCAGTTTCTTACCTGCGCAGGTGAACTGCATTTTAACCCTCCCTTATGGGAAGGGTTTCGATGTCAGTTTCGCCGGCGCCAGCTTCCTGAGGGAGTTCTGGGGGAAACTCCAGAACTCCCAGAACAAGCAGGGATCCCTCGCAGCAATGTTCGAGGTGATCAAGCTGACGGATAATAGCGTTAAAACCGTTATTATCCGTATGTACAACGAGACGGTACAGCCGGAGGACGTTGCAGTATGGTTGGGCAGGTACTGCAACGTGAGGGGGCCCCTGACCCAGGTGAAGGATCCCGATGGGATCTGGACAGGGGCCTGGAGAGTTACTGTCCAGCAGAGGGAGGATCCCGGGGGCTATGGTGGGTTGAAAGCCATCCCATCCACCATAGTCCTCGGAGAGAACAGGGGCCATGTTCACTACCAGGACCAGCCCAAGCTGTGCCGTAAGTGTGGTGAACATGGCCACCTAGCAGACGCCTGTGACAAGGTGGTCTGCATGAAGTGCCGGGAGGTGGGCCACCGCTACGAGGATTGCACGAACGGAAGGTCGTGCAACCTCTGTGGCGAGCGGTCCCACCTCATCCGCAGCTGCCCCTCCTCCTGGGCCAATAAGGTCAGGGCTGGCAGGATGGAGGCGGTGTCTGTGGACCGGGCTTCCGAGCGCCAGAAGAAGGAAGCGGCAGTTGCCAAGGTAGCGGTAGTGGAGGATGTGGTAGAGGAGGTGGTGGTGGCGGTAGCGGAGGAGGTGGTGGTGGCGGTAGTGGAGGAGGTGGTGGCGGTTGTTGAGGAAGTGGTGGAGGAAGTGGTAGAGAAGGTGGAGTGCGCGGAAGGTGCGGTGGTGGGAGAAGTGGGAGTGGAGGCAAAAACCCTCCCCACCCCAACCCCCCCGCCCCAGACTGATGTGACCCCTGAAGGAGAAAGGGCCGAGAAAGACGGCTCTGGAGAGACTGAGAGTGAGAGCTCCCCAAGTGGGTCTGACAGTATGATGACAGTGTCGGAAACGACACTGTCAAGTGGGGAGAGTGCAGGAGAGGTGGGAGAGACCCTGGGCGAACACCTTCCCCTACGGAAGAGAAACGCCGAGGAGCTCTCCGACCCCGAACAGGGCGAGGTGAAGAAGGGAAAGTTGGAGTGGGAGAGCTCCCAGGTGGAGGATGAGTCCAGGGTCTTCCCATCAAACTCCCCCAACCAAGAATCGTTTTTAAACCCTGTTTTTACCTCCTCTCCCTGCCACCCCCCCCCCTTACCCCGCAGGGAGAGAGAGAAAGTTTCTAATAAATAACCCCTTTTAAACTGTTTTAATGCCTTCTTTCCTTTTAGCACTGTTTACTAACCTCTTTTATGGCTTTTAACATCACCACCATAAATGTAAGGAGTATCAAGACTGATTTAAGAGCACAATCTGTTTTATCCTTTTTAGAAAGTTTTAATTCAGATGTGTTTTTATTACAGGAGTGTGGTCTACCCTTTTTAACCTCTTACAGGAAATGGAAGGAGAAGTGGCAGCACGGGCCCTCCATTTGGAGTGGTTCCAATTTTAATAAAAACGATGGTGTTGCTATTTTAATCAAGACCCCACAGGTGGTGGTGAAGGGGAGCACAGTGGTGGTTGGGGGACGTGCTCTTTTAGCCAACTGTACTTTTATGGGGAGGGATTTTAACGTGCTAAATGTGTATGGTTTTAATAACAAACACGACCGTTGTACACTTTTAGAAGACCTGCAGTCCCACATGCTGGGGAGGGATCCTCTAGTGGTGGGTGGAGATTTTAACTGTGTTTTAAGTAGAGCAGACAGGAGAGGAGCGGGAGAAGATTTTAAAGTAGATAGGTCAAGTGTTTTATTGCAAGGGTTGTGCAGGGATTTTAAACTAACGGACTGTTTTAAAACCCTGCATCCAAGAGAGGAGGGCTTCACCTGGACCAGTGGTGACGGCACCAGAGCCTCTCGCATTGACTATCTGTTTACCCGCGACTGCCCGCCAACTGATGCTAGAATAACCCCTGCTTTCTTCTCAGATCACGTAATGCTGACGTGCACCCTTTCACTAACTTCGGGTGTGACTGTAGGAAGAGGGCCCTGGAAACTGAACTGCTCCCTTTTAGAAGACGATAGAGTAGTTAGCGAGTACAGGGAGCAGTTCAGCCAGTGGCAGACGCTACAGGACTTCTTTGACACACGAGCACAGTGGTGGGAAATGGTGAAGGGTAAGACGAGGACCTTCTTTAGAGAGATAGGAAAGAAAAAAAGTAAAGAAAAAGATAGACGCATGTTGGGACTGCAGAAGCGACTGGAGCGTTATTTTAACCTAAATCAACAGGGCTTTGATTTTAACCAAGACATTAAAGAAGTTAAGAAAGAGATGGCATTTTTAGCAGAACAGAAGAGCAAGGGGGTTATTTTAAGAAGCAAAGAAAGGGAATTAGAAGAGGGGGAAAAATGTACCAGGTACTTTTTTTTAAAGATAGTTAGCAAGGGTAGGGTTATGACGGGTTTAAAAGATAAAGATGGGTTTTTAAAAACAGACACAGAGGGAATTAAAAAAGTAGTCGAGGGTTTTTATGGGGAACTGTTTGGTTTTAAAGATGTGTGTGAGGAAACAATGGAGGAGGTTTTAACATACATCGACAGAATTTTACCCAACACAGACGACCTAATAAAAGACCTGACGATGACCGAACTGGACAAAGGACTGAGACATTTTAAGAGGGGAAAATCACCGGGGGAGGACGGCCTCCCTTTGGAGTTTTATCTGACCTTTTGGGATGTTTTAGCCGACGAACTTCTGACTGTTTTTACTGACTTTGAACATCTTGACAGACTACCTGACAGTTTTAGAACAGGGATAGTGACTCTTTTACATAAGAAAAACGACAGGACTGACCTTAGAAACTGGAGACCGATTACCCTTTTAAATTTTGACTGTAAATTTTTTACCAAAGTTTTAACACTCAGAATGTCTTCTGTTTTAGGGGAGGTGATCCACCCGGATCAAGCCTGTGCCATTCCGGGAAGGAAGATCACGGACAGCCTAGTACTGATCAGAGATGCCATCTGTTATGCGAGAGACAGAAACATGTGTCTTATAGTCCTAAATTTAGACTTTGAGAAAGCTTTTGATCGGGTCTCGCACCAGTACCTCTTCAAGGTACTGCAAAAAATGGGGTTCCCTGAAAGGTTTCTAGCTTGGGTGGGATTGCTGTATGGGGACATCACCAGCAGAATTCTTGTAAATGGGCATTTGTCAAGAGCAGTGGGAGTACACTGCGGCGTCCGTCAGGGATGTCCATTATCTCCCCTCCTGTTTGTGGCCTGCATAGAACCACTGGCACAGGTCTTGAGAAGGCACCAACGGATCAGTGGGGTGGGTATCCCGGGGAGTGGAGGGATGACCGCCAAGTGCGTTTTTTATATGGACGACGTCAACATTTTATGCACTGACTTTTTATCAGTCGACAGGACTTTGGACAGGACTGACTGGTACGGACGAGCCTCTGGGGCGAGACTGAACAGAACCAAGACAGAGGCACAATTTTTCGGACCGTGGGCAGACTCAGACTTGACCAGACTACCACTGACTGTTAGAATGACGGACATTAGGGTTCTAGGGGTTAAATTTGACAGGGAGGGAGGAGGTAGTGGTAATTGGACCGGGATGTTAGGGACAGTAAGACAGAGACTAGGGTTTTGGGGACTGAGACAACTGACTTTTGAGGGCAAGGTTTTAATCATCAAGGCTGTGATTTTACCTGTCCTTTTATTAATCAGTTCTGTTTTTATCCCCCCACGAACAACTCTTTTAGCTCTGGACCGGATGTTATTTTATTTTCTGTGGGGAAGCAAGTGGGAGAGACTGAGGAGGGAGGTGGTAAAGAGGCCCAGGTTCAAGGGGGGGAAAGGCTTGCCTGACCTCTACTTGTTCCTGGGCAGCCGCTATACAGCGTTACATCTTACTCTTGCCACCTCCCCGGTCAACAACAAGACCCAGGCCCTCGCACGGTTCTGGCTGGGGTCTTACCTCAGGTCTCTGAGGCTGATCCCAGTCGACCTGCGAGCCCCAGTCTCTTTCCTGCTCGCCACACACTATATACAGCTACATAAGTTTTTAAGACATTTTAAACTGGAAAAAGAGCCTGTCACAGTTTTAACTAAACACCGCTCTCTTCTCTCTCTTGTGCAGGAACGGGAACCGGTGTGTCCAGTGCGCGGGCTTGCTATAGGCGAGCCCTCAACGGTTTGGCGCAACGTGGCCCATCCTGCTCTGCTGAATCGGCACCGTGACCTGTCCTGGATGGTCGCCCACGAGATCCTCCCGGTCAGGGCCGTTATGCACTCCCGGGGCATGGCGAGGACATCCGCGTGCCCCCGACCAGGCTGCGGCCAAGAAGAGTCGGTGAGGCACTTGCTCTGGGAGTGCAGAGCCGCACGGGACCTGTGGAAGGAAGCAGGCCCCCTGATCTCCCCACGCCTGCCAGCAGGGGAGGACCTAACGCCCCAGCTCGTGCTGTATGGGGTGGGCCGAAGGCCTATTCAACCAAAGGCCTTCACACAACTCTGGCCCACCCTCACGTGTCTGAAGGACGCACTGTGGTCCTCCCGCAACCTGCTGGTGGGGAAACAGGTAGAGACCACCCCCCAGGCAGTGGCTTTGGTAGCCACGGAAGCCCTGGGGTGGTACGAACGACAGGGGGCCTCGACCCCAGGCGAAGGGTCCCCCACAACATCTAAGGTCCCGGCGGCCACGGCCTGACAGCGCTGCGGTGCCTAGGGCGATGCGCCTAGGGAAGGAGTCTCCTCTGGGCCCCGACGGACGGGTACGAAGTCGATTCAGGAAGAGCAGGAGGAGGCTTTTTTGATAAGGACTCACCCCGTTTTTGTACAAAGGACCGAAGACAGCTTTTTTAACAAAGTGACTTTTTGACAGGCTTTTTATGTCTTAAAAATGTTTTACTTTGTTAAATCATTTATGCACATTTTAAATGGCTTTTACTAATCGGCTTTTACAAGAATTGGTACTTTTATATAGGATTGTTTTATTGTTTTAAATAAACAACATGTACCTTTTAAAAATGTAATTGTAATATAATGCTGGTTTTAATGCACTTTATGCCGTTTTTATGTGTGTGAATGAATTGCAAATGTGAGCTGTTTTAAAGGAAATGTATAATAAAAACTTTTCCAAAAGAAAAAATCTGTTCTTATCAGTTTAATATCTGATACGTCCCCCATTGGGGGACTACATATTAAATGGATTTTTCGAACAGGGAGTCGGAAATGGGGCTTGCTCCGTCCGCTCCATGCATCGACCCGGTATTGCAGTACCTCCGGGAACGGTGCAACACTTTTCTCCCATTGTCAAGGAAAACAACTACACAGAGGTAGGTAAAACATCCAGCAGAAGAAGAGAGGAAAAAAAAAATTCCAAACTGAAAGAAGGGCGAAGCGCTTTTCGTGCGGTCCAGCGTTTTCCCTCCATTTTTCTAAAAAAATAAAATAAAATAAAATGTTATTTGGTTTGGCATTCACCAGGATAGTGTCTGTCTGTCTGTCTGTCTGTCTGTTTTTCACCAAAAAAAGAACAAATACTTCACCAGGATAGTGGGTCTGTGACTTTTTCCCCACAGCCCCCGAAAACTTGGCGAGTGGGTTCGGGGACAACCCGCGAGAACCCGGCCTTGAGTAAACAGAGTGCATCTCGGGCCCCGACCTCTGACTTCCATACGACTCTGGTTTCTCTTCATTACGCACAAGCCTTTCGCCTTTTACTAAAGACTTCCGTGGAGAGGAACACTTACGAGTTCAACGTATTTTTGGAGGGGCTTTGCTTCTGGCAGAGCCCGATATCTTGTTTCAAGAGAAATCAACAGAGACGGCGTCTGCCTGCCTGCCTGCCGCGCAGACTTTTTGCTCAGGCATTTGAGTTCGTGCTGGCTGACCAGCGTATTTTTCCAGTCAAAGTAGTCACTTGACGCATTAGCGACTTTTTGGAGAAAAAAACACTTGCCTGTCGCCATGGAAACGTGGAGGGGTGGCGATGGGAGGAGCACACTTTAGCCAAACCGCTGAGGTCTCCCGAGACCCCCGGGTGCCCGGCGGGTGCAGGGTTCAATTTGTGGGTTATCGCTTCTCGGCCTTTTGGCTAAGATCAAGTGTACGAACGACCTAACAAAAGACCTGACAATGACCGAACTCGACGAAGGACTGAGACATTTTAAGAGGGGTAAATCACCGGGGGAGGACGGCCTCCCTTTGGAGTTTTATCTGACCTTTTGGGATGTTTTAGCCGACGAACTTCTGACTGTTTTTACTGACTTTGAACATCTTGACAGACTACCAGACAGTTTTAGAACAGGGATAGTGACTCTTTTACATAAGAAAAACGACAGGACTGACCTTAGAAACTGGAGACCGATTACCCTTTTAAATTTTGACTGTAAACTTTTTACCAAAGTTTTAACACTCAGAATGTCTTCTGTTTTAGGGGAGGTGATCCACCCGGATCAAGCCTGTGCCATTCTGGGAAGGAAGATCACGGACAGCCTAGTACTGATCAGAGATGCCATCTGTTATGCGAGAGACAGAAACATGCGGCTTATAGTCCTAAATTTAGACTTTGAGAAAGCTTTTGATCGGGTCTCGCACCAGTACCTCTTCAAGGTACTGCAAAAAATGGGGTTCCCTGAAAGGTTTCTAGCTTGGGTGGGATTGCTGTATGGGGACATCACCAGCAGAATCCTTGTAAATGGGCATTTGTCAAGAGCAGTGGGAGTACACTGCGGCGTCCGTCAGGGATGTCCATTATCTCCCCTCCTGTTTGTGGCCTGCATAGAACCACTGGCACAGGTCTTGAGAAGGGACCAACGGATCAGTGGGGTGGGTATCCCGGGGAGTGGGGGGATGACCGCCAAGTGCGTTTTTTACATGGACGACGTCAACATTTTATGCACTGACCTTTTATCTGTTGACAGGACTCTGGACAGGACTGACTGGTACGGACGAGCCTCTGGGGCGAGACTGAACAGAGACAAGACGGAGGCCCAATTTTTCGGACCGTCGGCAGACTCAGACTTGACAGGACTACCACTGACAGTAAAAATGACTGACATAAGGGTTCTGGGGGTAAAATTTGACAGAGAGGGAGGTGGTAGTGGGAATTGGACCGGGACGTTAGGGACAGTAAGACAGAGACTAGGGTTTTGGGGACTGAGACAGCTGACTTTTGAGGGCAAGGTTTTAATCATCAAGGCTGTGATTTTACCTGTCCTTTTATTAATCAGTTCTGTTTTTATCCCCCCACGAACAACTCTTTTAGCTCTGGACCGGATGTTATTTAATTTTCTGTGGGGAAGCAAGTGGGAGAGACTGAGGAGGGAGGTGGTAAAGAGGCCCAGGTTCAAGGGGGGGAAAGGCTTGCCTGACCTCTACTTGTTCCTGGGCAGCCGCTATACAGCGTTACATCTTACTCTTGCCACCTCCCCGGTCAACAACAAGACCCAGGCCCTCGCACGGTTCTGGCTGGGGTCTTACCTCAGGTCTCTGAGGCTGATCCCAGTCGACCTGCGAGCCCCAGTCTCTTTCCTGCTCCCCACACACTATGTACAGCTCAGAACGTTTTTAAGACATTTTAAACTGGAAAAGGAGCCTGTCACTGTTTTAACTAAACACCGCTCTCTTCTCTCTCTTGTGCAGGAACGGGAACCGGTGTGTCCAGTGCGCGGGCTTGCTATAGGCGAGCCTTCAACGGTTTGGCGCAACGTGGCCCATCCTGCTCTGCTGAATCGGCACCGTGACCTGTCCTGGATGGTCGCCCACGAGATCCTCCCGGTCAGGGCCGTTATGCACTCCCGGGGCATGGCGAGGACATCCGCGTGCCCCCGACCAGGCTGCGGCCAAGAAGAGTCGGTGAGGCACTTGCTCTGGGAGTGCAGAGCCGCACGGGACCTGTGGAAGGAAGCAGGCCCCCTGATCTCCCCACGCCTGCCAGCAGGGGAGGACCTAACGCCCCAGCTCGTGCTGTATGGGGTGGGCCGAAGGCCTATTCAACCAAAGGCCTTCACACAACTCTGGCCCACCCTCACGTGTCTGAAGGATGCACTGTGGTCCTCCCGCAACCTGCTGGTGGGGAAACAGGTAGAGACCACCCCCCAGGCAGTGGCTTTGGTAGCCACGGAAGCCCTGGGGTGGTACGAACGACAGGGGGCCTCGACCCCAGGCGAAGGGTCCCCCACAACATCTAAGGTCCCGGCGGCCACGGCCTGACAGCGCTGCGGTGCCTAGGGCGATGCGCCTAGGGGAGGAGTCTCCTCTGGGCCCCGACGGACGGGTACGGAGTCGTTTCAGGAAGAGCAGGAGGAGGCTTTTTTGATAAGGACTCACCCCGTTTTTGTACAAAGGACCGAAGACAGCTTTTTTAACAAAGTGACTTTTTGACAGGCTTTTTATGTCTTAAAAAATGTTTTTACTTTGTTAAATCATGTACACACATTTTAAAATGGCTTTTACTAATTGGCTTTTACAGGAATGGGTACTTTTATGTAGGATTGTTTTATTGTTTTAAATAAACAACAGGTACCTTTTAAAATGTAACTGAAATGTAATGCTGGTTTTAATGCACTTTATGCCGTTTTTATGTGTGTAAATGTATTTTAAAAGTGAGCTGTTTTAAAGGAAATGTACAATAAAAACTTTTCCAAAAGAAAAAATCTGCGCTATCAGGAGACAGGCCAGTACATTAGGAGACGTGGAGGAGGCCGTAGGAGGGCAACAAACCAGCAACAGGACTGCTACCTCCGCCTTTGTGCAAGGAGGAGCAGGAGGAGCACTGCCAGAGCACTGCAAAATGACCTCCAGCAGGCCACAAATGTGCATGTGTCTGCTCAAACGGTCAATAACAGACTCCATGAGGGTAGTATGAGGGCCCGACGTCCCTGTGTCCCTGTGCTCTTCACAGATGAAAGCAGGTTCACACTGAGCACATGTGACAGACGTGACAGAGTCTGGAGACACCGTGGAGAACGTTCTGCTGCCTGCAACATCCTCCAGCATGACCGGTTTGGCGGTGGGTCAGTCATGGTGCGGGGTGGCATTTCTTTGGGGGGCCGCACAGCCCTCCATGTGCTCGCCAGAGGTAGCCTGACTGCCATTAGGTACCGAGATGAGATCCTCAGACCCCTTGTGAGACCATATGCTGGTGTGGTTGGCCCTGGGTTCCTCCTAATGCAAGAGAATGCTAGACCTCATGTGGCTGGAGTGTGTCAGCAGTTCCTGCAAGAGGAAGGCATTGATGCTATGGACTGGCCCGCCCGTTCCCCAGACCTGAATCCAATTGAGCACATCTGGGACATCATGTCTCGCTCAATCCACCAACGCCACGTTGCACCACAGACTGTCCAGGAGTTGGCGGATGCTTTAGTCCAGGTCTGGGAGGAGATCCCTCAGGAGACCATCCGACACCTCATCAGGAGCATGCCCAGGCGTTGTAGGGAGGTCATACAGGCACATGGAGGCCACACACACTACTGAGCCTCTTTTTGACTTGTTTTAAGGACATTACATCAAAATTGGATCAGCCTTAACTTAAATTTTGAGGGTGACTCCAAATCCAGACCTCCATGGGTTGATAATTTTGATTTCCATTGATAATTTTTGTGTGACTTTGTTGTCAGCACATTCAACTATGTAAAGAAAAAGGTATTTAATAAGATTATTTCATTCATTCAGATCTAGGATGTGTTATTTTAGTGTTCCTTTTATTTTTTTGAGCAGTATATATATATATATATATATATATATATATATATACATACACACACACATACATACATACATACATACATACATACATATATATACACATACACACACACACACACATACATATATATATACATATACACATACACACACACACCATTACACATCACTATTATTAAAATACCAGTGGCATTAAAATAAAGGATAGTTGTAAACAAATTAATAAGAATGGCCCAAAAAATAAGAACAATGCAATCTGCAACCCTGTGTTTGTGTGTGTGCGTGTGTGTGTGCGTGTGAATGAAAGGGTCTGTCTATCCCAGTAGTATGCATATTAGATGCAGTAGTTGGCGCACCTCTCCAATCTCTGATAGTTCTAGGTGTCTTTTGCCAGAGGTTACCTCAGCATATGTAGGCTGATGATCTGAATGATACATGGTGTGGACTGCATCATGTGGTGTACTTCTCTGAAGGACAGTGTTCTGCCCGACCCTGGAGTAGTGGGCAGTGCTGTGTTGTGATGGGCCTGGTCTGGTAGAGCTGTGTTGTGATGGGCCGGGGCTCTGTTGCTGAGGTGATGGGCCGGGTCTAGTAGAGCTGTGTTGTGATGGGCCTGGTCTAGTAGAGCTGTGTTGTGATGGGCCTGGTCTGGTAGAGCTGTGTTGTGATGGGACGGGTCTGGTAGAGCTGTGTTGAGATGCGCCGGGTCTGGTAGAGCTGTGTTGTGATGGGACGGGTCTGGTCGTGCTGTCCTGAGGCGGGTCTGGTCTGGTAAATCTGTGCTGTGTTGGGCCTGGTCTTGTAGAGCTGTGCTGTAATAAGCCGTGTCTGGCTATTCTCTCTTGGGGATGGTGGGGGTACTGTTGTTTCAGAAGGTGGGGCGGGGGGAGGCGGGGGGGGGGCTCTGTTGCTGGGGTGATGGGTGTGTGGGTCCCTGCCAAGTGTTGCATCCTTTAGGTCCTTGGCAAAGGTTCTGATACTGTCCTGATCAAGATGTACATTATTGTATAAATGTTCACATGTCAGAGTGGGGTGGTGAGCCGTTCTGACGTTGAGCAGTGAGGCACAGTCCACAGTGATCTGTTGATTTATTTTTTCGATCAACTTTCCTGGGAAGTGTGGATGATGATGTTGTCGGGGGTGTCAATCCTGGTCTGACTGAGTAGCTGCATTGCACTCTCAGTTGTAGAACTTATACACCTGGTGTCTAGGGAATAATCTTTCCTGGACTAAGAACTTCCCATTTGAATCAATAAGGATTGCAGTTGTGGGTGACTGTCTGGGTGGAGCAGACTGAGAGACTGGTATTCTGACCTGGGCTGGAGCAGACTGGGTGGCTGGTTGGCTGACCTGGGCTGGAGCAGACTGGGTGGCTGGTTGGCTGACCTGGGTTGGAGCACACTGGGCTGGAGCAGACTGGGTGGCTGGTAGGCTGACCTGGGCTAGAGCAGACTGGGACGCTGGTTGGCTGATCTGGGCTGGAGCAGACTGGTAGGTGGGTGCAGTGTCATCAGGCTGTGTGGTGGAGGCCATGCTGGTCTCAGGTTCTGATTGTGTTGTACCAGGCTGGTGGACATGTTCTCTAGATGCAGAGGACATATTGACTAGCTGCTGGTTGAGGGTCTCAATGTACCTCTCTCTTTGTTCTAGCTCCTTTCTTGTTGTGCTCAGATGGTCTCTGAGGTCATCATTTGTCTGACTCAGTTTGTCCATTCTGCTTACTAATTTAGCAATATATGCTCTACTCTCCTCCCTGAACTGTTTCATCTCTTCTTTGAGTTTCTGGACAGTGTCCTCCTCCCTCTCTCTGAATTCTATGACCTCTGCTTCAATTAGAGAGAGGCTGTTGTGGAAACGTTGCATAGCAGGTGTTCTTGGTGTTGTAGGCATGTCCTTGGCTTTGTCTGTTGCAGGTGAGGTAGGTAGAGGGACACTGAGGGCTTCTTGCTGGGTCACAGAGACCGTTGGGGCCTGCTTTTCTCCATCTCCCTCCTTGACTTTTTCCTCAGTTTCTGAGATGAGTTCAGCTTCTGCTTTTAGGGTAGCAAACATATTCTCAAAATCCTGGAGGCTTGAATCATTGCCTTGTATCAATACAGTTCCATTATTATATAAGTTTACTGTTTGATACTTGTTGCTCTGGTCAGCTTCTTCAAAAATACTGATCTGACATCCTTGGCTGATGCCTCTCTTTTTTGAGAAAGGGAAATTGTTGCAAATAACCCTTTTTCATATGTGCCCTTGTTTGGTATTAAATATTACATTTGCTCTTGTTTTGCAACTGGTAAGATCTGCAAACAGGCATTCATGGTTCTGTCCCATCATCAAACCTTTGAAACTTTTCTTAGCTTTCTCCGTCTGGATGTCTGGTGGGTAAACAATTTCACACATTGTTGCAATAGAAGCGTTGTTTCTTGTATTATTCTCTCTCGTGTCTTTTAGAGGACTGTTTTACTTTGATGTCATTTGTCTTCTGTCCTTATTTTGTCTTATTTTGTCTTTCTTTTCTTCAGTTAACTAGATATTCTTTGTTAGCTAGCTAGCTTCTTCCAGGAGAGTCCCTAGCAACTGCTTAGCAACTGGTAAACAATTCAGCTAGCTAAGATAACTGTAAAGTTTTATGAAAAATAGTTACTTTTTCAAAAGCATTTCTTCTTTGTTTGTTGCTTGTTTTGTCTCTTATTCAGTCTTGCAGTTTTCTTTTGTTTTTTTTCCGATGTACTTCACTCTAAAAACCATGTACATTTCTCTCTCTCTCTAACTCTAGAGACTGGATAGAGACTGGAGAGAGAGAGAGACTGGAGAGAGAGAGAGACTGGAGAGAGAGACGAGAGAGAGAGAGAGAGAGAGAGACTGGAGAGAGAGAGAAACTGGAGAGAGAGAGACTGGAGAGAGAGAGAGACTGGAGAGAGAGAGAGACTGGAGAAAGAGAGAGAGAGAGAGACTATGTTACTCAAACTTGATCTTTATCCATAGATTACACATTCATTTAGGATTTTAGATTAATCCATAGATTAAAGTCCATACCAGACAATAGAATGGTTCAAGAGTGCATCTGTTCATACTGCTAAACTGTTTAATGAGCACTAGGTGGCAGTGTTTCATCGTGTTTGTTTGTAATATAGTGTGTGTTACAGTTTTTAATTTGTTTATTTCACCTTTATTTAACCAGGTAAGCCAGTTGAGAACAAGTTCTCATTTACAACTGCGACCTGGCCAAGATAAAGCAAAGCAGTGCGATAAAAATAACAACAACACAGAGTTACATATGGGATAAACAAAACATACAGTCAATAACACAATAGAAAATCTATATACAGTGTGTGCAAATGTAGTAAGTTATGGAGGTAAGGCAATAAATAGGCCATAGTGCAAAAATAATTACAATTTAGTATTAACACTGGAGTGATAGATGTGCAGAAGATGATGTCAGTTACTAGTTGCCTGTCCAAAATTGTAATCAGTAACGTAACTTTTGGATTACCCAAACTCAGTAATGTAATCTGATTACTTTCAGTTACATTTTGATTATTGTCCCTTTAAGAGGCATTAGAAGAAGACAAAAAGGATCCATCAAACGCATTTGGTGTGTCATCATAGTGGTCTCTGATTGGTGGTCATCATTTGGTGTGTCATCATAGCGTTCTATGATTGGTGGTCATCATTTTGTGTGTCATCATAGTGGTCTCTTATTGGTGGTCATCATTTGGTGTGTCATCATAGTGGTCTCTGATTGGTGGTCATCATTTGGTGTGTCATCATAGTGGTCTGTGATTGGTGGTCATCATTTGGTGTGTCATCATAGTGGTCTGTGATTGGTGGTCATCATTTGGTGTGTCATCATAGCGGTCTCTGATTGGTGGTCATCATTTTGTGTGTCATCATAGTGGTCTCTGACTGGTGGTCATCATTTGGTGTGTCATCATAGTCGTTTCTGATTGGTGGTCAGACTCTCTCAGGTGGAACAAACTAAAACTTGTTTCAATGCTGAATTGAAAGTCATTGAGTGAAGAGAAAAGTGTCAATATTTTTTTCGCAAACTTCCTTTCTGAATTTAAAGATAATCCAAGAAGTAATCATCTAGTTTTTCAAAAGTATCTGTAATCTGATTACAATATTTTTGCTGGTAACATAACTGATTACAAGTACAGTTTTCTTGTTTGTGTGTGTGTGTGTGTCTGTCTGTCTGTGTGTGTGTGTGTGTGTGTGTGTGTGTCTGTGTGTGTCTGTCTGTCTGTCTGTCTGTCTGTGTGTGTGTATGTGTGTGTGTGTGTGTGTCTGTGTCTGTATGTCTGTCTGTCTGTCTGTCTGTCTGTCTGTGTGTGTGTGTGTGTGTGTGTGTGTCTGTGTGTGTGTGTGTGTGTGTGTGTGTGTGTGTGTGTGTTTTACACTCTGCACCCTCAGCAGTAAAGTGAAATATTATGACTCCAGTTCTGAGAAGATGAGACTTTGTATCTAAGAGCTGATGTCTTTACAATATCACTCCTGTCATCTGTCTGACATCACTTTCAATTTCCTTTTCAGTCTTTTTGTAGTGTAGTCCTATTCTATTACCCCAGTGATATCTGAGACGTGCTGAGAGCTAGTCACATAGTAAAGGAGACATACAGTTGAAGTCGGAAGTTTACATACACTTAGGTTGGAGTCATTAAAACTCGTTTTTCAACCACTCCACACATTTCATGTTAACAAACTATAGTTTTGGCAAGTCGGTTAGGACATCTAATTTGTGCATGACACAAGTAATTTTTCCAACAATTGTTTACAGACTGATTATTTCACTTATAATTCACTGTATCACAATTCCAGTTGGTCAGAAGTTTACATACACTAAGTTGACTGTGCCTTTAAACAGCTGGGAAAATTCCAGAAAATGGCTTTAGAAGCTTCTGATAGGCTAATTGACATTGTTTGAGTCAATTGGAGGTGTACCTGTGGATGTATTTCCAGGCCTACCTTCAAACTCAGTGCCACTTTGCTTGACATCATGGGAAAATCAAAAGAAATCAGCCAAGACCTCAAAAAAAAAATGTAAGAAATCCCGCTATGCCCTCCGACGAACCATCAAACAGGCAAAGAGTCAATACAGGACTAAGATTGAATCGTACTACACCGGCTCTGATGCTCGTCGGATGTGGCAGGGCTTGAAAACTATTACAGACTACAAAGGGAAGCACAGCCGCGAGCTGCCCAGTGACACAAGCCTACCAGACGAGCTAAACCACTTCTATGCTCGCTTCGAGGCAAGCAACACTGAAGCATGCATGAGAGCACCAGCTGTTCCAGATGACTATGTGATCACACTCTCTGTAGCCGATGTGAGTAAGACTTTTTAGCAGGTCAAAATTCACAAGGCCGCAGGGCCAGATGGATTACCAGGACGTGTACTCCGAGCATGTGCAGACCAACTGGCAAGTGTCTTCACTGACATTTTCAACATGTTCCTGACTGAGTCTGTAATACCAACATGTTTCAAGCAGACCACCATAGTCCCCGTGCCCAAGGACACTAAGATAACCTGCCTAAATGACTACTGACCCATTGCACTGACGTCTGTAGCCATGAAGTGCTTTGAAAGGCTGGTCATGGCTCACATCAACACCATTATCCCAGAAACCCTAGACCCACTTTGCATACCGCCCCAACAGATCCACAGATGATGCAATCTCTATTGCACTCTACACTGCCCTATCCCACCTGGACAAGAGGAACACCTACATGAGAATGCTATTCATTGACTACAGCTCAGCGTTCAACACCATAGTGCCCTCAAAGCTCATCACTAAGCTAAGGATCCTGGGACTAAACACCTCCCTCTGCAACTGGATCCTGGACTTCCTGATGGGCCGCCCCCAGGTGGTAAGGGTAGGTAACAACACATCTGCCACGCTGATCCTCAACACAGGGGCCCCTCAGGGGTGCGTGCTCAGTCCCTTCCTGTACTCCCTGTTCACCCATGACTGCATGGCCAGGCACGACTCCAACACCATCATTAAGTTTGCCGACGACGCAACATGAGTAGGCCTGATCACCGACAACGATGAGACAGCCTATAGGGAGGAGGTCAGAGACCTGGCTGTGTGGTGCCAGGATAACAACCTCTCCCTCACCGTGACCAAGACAAAGGAGATGATTTTGGACTACAGGAAAAAAAAGAGGACTGAGCACGCCCCCATTCTCATCGACAAGGCTGTAGTGGAACAGGTTGAGAGCTTCAATTTCCTTGGTGTCCACATCACCAACGAACTATCATGGTCCAAACAGACCAAGACAGTCGTGAAGAGGGCACGACAAAGCCTATTCCCCCTCAGGAGACTGAAAAGATTTGGCATGGGTCCTCAGATCCTCAAAAGGTTATACAGCTGCACCATCTAGAGCATCCTGACTGGTTGCATCACCGCCTGGTATGGCAACTGCTCGGCCTCCGACCGCAAGGCACTACAGAGGGTAGTGTGTACGGCCCAGTACATCACTGGGGCCAAGCTTCCTGCCATTCAGGACCTCTATACCAGGCGGTGTCAGAGGAAGGCCCTCAAAATTGTCAAAGACTCCAGCCACCCTAGTCATAGACTGTTCTCTCTGCTACCGCACGGCAAGCGGTACCGGAGAGCCAAGTCTAGATCCAAAAGGCTTCAAAACAGCTTCTACCCCCAAGCCAAAAGGCTCCTGAACAGTTAATCATGGCTACCCGGACTATTATTTGCACTTCCCCCCCACCCCCACCCCATATTTTTACGCTGCGCTACTCTGTTAATTATTTATGAATAGTCACTGTAACATATTACCTCAACTACCTCAACTAGCCAGTGCCCTCGCACAATGACTCTGCACCGGTACCCCCCTGTATATAGCCTCCCTACTGTTATTTTTTTCTCAACCATTTTTTGTTGTTGTTGTTTTATTTTACTTTTTTATAAAAAAATTAATGCATTGTTGGTTAAGGGCTGTAAGTAAGCATTTCACGGTAATGTCTATACCAGTTGTATTCGGCGCATGTGGCAAATAAAATGGCTTAAGGACAACAAAGTCAAGGTATTGGAGTGGCCATCACAAAGCCTTGACCTCAATCCTATAGAAGATTTGTGGGCAGAACTGAAAAAGTGTGTGCGAGTAAGGAGTCCTACAAACCCGACTCAGTTACACCAGCTCTGTTAGGAGGAATGGGCCAAAATTCACCCAACTTATTGTGGGAAGCTTGTGGAAGGCTACATGAAACGTTTGACCCAAGTTAATCAATTTTTAAAGGCAATGCTACCAAATACTAATTGAGTGTATGTCAACTTCTGACCCACTGGGAATGTGATGAAAGAAATACAAGCTGAAATAAATCATTCTCTCTACTATTATTCTGACATTTCACATTCTTAAAATAAAGTGGTGATCCTAACTGACCTAAGACAGGGAATTTATACTAGGATTAAATGTCAGGAATTGTGGAAAAACTGAGTTTAAATATATTTGGCTAAGGTGTATGTAAACTTCCGACTTCAACTGTACATTTCATTTGAATATTTAAGATATTTTTTCATGATGGCAGTGTGCTTTTACCTTTGATTACCTGATTGTTTCGTACAAATTGTGTTCTAACCATTTCATTGCGCTCTCTGTCTGTCTGTTTCTCTGTCTGTCTCTCTGTCTGTCTCTCTGTCTCTGTCTGTCTCTCTGTCTCTCCCTCTCTCTGTCTCTCTGTCTTTCTCTGTCTGTCTCTCTGTCTCTGTGTGTGTGTGTGTGTGTTCCAGGATGTTTGTAACCCAGGTGGTCCCTGACAGTAACCTGCTGATGTTGGTGATACAGGCAGACTGTGACTGTTCCCGTCAGTACCCTCCTATCACCATGGAACCCAAGGAAGTGAAATATATCCTTTAACTTACTGGTTCACTCTCACAAGCCCTCTTCCTGACACAGACAGTGATTGAAAGAGGTATAATGGTGTTGTGGAAGTGGGATTTGATATCTATGAATAAGCAGTTTCAGTCATATATCAGACAAATCACTTATCTTATTATGTTCTCTTTCATTTAAACCAGTTAGGAATTGCTGTTTTACACTGTAGGGAGCAGTCTCTTCTTAAACTCTTCTCCTTGACACATTGAATCACATTAAATCTCTCATAAATCAAATTGAGAGAGAGAATACACCAGATATGACAGACTGACCCTACACGTAGACTATTAAAGCATATATACTTGTTGTTCAGAGGGGTTGGGTTAAATGCGGAAGACACATTTCAGTTGAATGCATTCAGTTGTACAACTGACTACATATCCCCCTTTCCCTTGTTAAAGTGTGTTGGTATTGCAGCATATATACTTCTTATTGTTGTTGTTAAGTGTGTTGGTATTGCAGCATAGATACTTGTTATTTTTGTTAAGTGTGTTGGTATTGCAGCATAGATACTTGTTATTGTTGTTAAGTGTGTTGGTATTGCAGCATAGATACTTGTTATTGTTGTTAAGTGTGTTGGTATTGCAGCATAGATACTTGTTATTGTTGTTAAGTGTGTTGGTATTGCAGCATAGATACTTGTTATTGTTGTTAAGTGTGTTTGTATTTTAGCATAGATACTTGTTATTGTTGTTAAGTGTGTTGGTATTGCAGCATAGATACTTGTTGTTGTTGTTAAGTGTGTTGGTATTGCAGCATAGATACTTGTTATTGTTGTTAAGTGTGTTGGTATTGCAGCATAGATACTTGTTGTTGTTAAGTGTGTTGGTATTGCAACATAGATACTGGTTGTTGTTGTTAAGTGTGTTGGTATTGCAGCATAGATACTGGTTGTTGTTGTTAAGTGTGTTGGTATTGCAGCATAGATACTTGTTATTGTTAAGTGTGTTGGTATTGCAGCATAGATACTTGTTATTGTTAAGTGTGTTGGTATTGCAGCATAGATACTTGTTGTTGTTGTTAAGTGTGTTGGTATTGCAGCATAGATACGTGTTGTTGTTGTTAAGTGTGTTGGTATTGCAGCATAGATACTTGTTATTGTTAAGTGTGTTGGTATTGCAGCATAGATACTTGTTGTTGTTGTTAAGTGTGTTGGTATTGCAGCATAGATACTTGTTATTGTTGTTAAGTGTGTTGGTATTGCAGCATAGATACTTGTTATTGTTAAGTGTGTTGGTATTGCAGCATAGATACTTGTTATTGTTAAGTGTGTTGGTATTGCAGCATAGATACTTGTTGTTGTTAAGTGTGTTGGTATTGCAGCATAGATACTTGTTGTTGTTAAGTGTGTTGGTATTGCAGCATAGATAATTGTTGTTGTTAAGTGTGTTGGTATTGCAGCATATATACTTGTTATTGTTGTTAAGTGTGTTGGTATTGCAGCATAGATACTTGTTGTTGTTAAGTGAGTTGGTATTGCAGCATAGATACTTGTTATTGTTGTTAAGTGTGTAGGTATTGCAGCATAGATACTTGTTATTGTTGTTAAGTGTGTTGGTATTGCAGCATAGATACATGTTATTGTTGTTAAGTGTGTTGGTATTGCAGTATATATACTTGTTATTGTTGTTGTTAAGTGTGTTGGTGTTGCAGCATATATACTTGTTATTGTTGTGATGTGTGTTGGTATTGCAGCATAGATACTTGTTGTTGTTAAGTGTGTTGGTATTGCAGCATAGATACTTGTTGTTGTTGTTAAGTGTGTTGGTTTTGCAGCATATATACTTGTTGTTGTTAAGTGTGTTGGTATTGCAGTATAGATACTTGTTGTTGTTGTTAAGTGTGTTGGTATTGCAGCATAGATACTTGTTATTGTTATGAAGTGTGTTGGTATTGCAGCATAGATACTTGTTGTTGTTGTTGTTGTTGTTGTTAAGTGTGTTGGTATTGCAGCATAGATACTTGTTGTTGTTGTTGTTAAGTGTGTTGGTATTGCATCATAGATACCTGTTGTTGTTGTTAAGTGTGTTGGTATTGCAGCATAGATACTTGTTGTTGTTAAGTGTGTTGGTATTGCAACATAGATACTTGTTATTGTTGTTAAGTGTGTTGGTATTGCAGCATAGATACTTGTTATTGTTGTTAAGTGTGTTGGTATTGCAGCATAGATACTTGTTGTTGTTGTTGTTAAGTGTGTTGGTATTGCAGCATAGATACTTGTTGTTGTTGTTAAGTGTGTTGGTATTGCAGCATAGATACTTGTTATTGTTGTTAAGTGTGTTGGTATTGCAGCATAGATACTTGTTGTTGTTAAGTGTGTTGGTATTGCAGCATAGATACATGTTGTTGTTGTTGTTGTTGTTAAGTGTGTTGGTATTGCAGCATAGATACTTGTTGTTGTTAAGTGTGTTGGTATTGCAGCATAGATACTTGTTATTGTTGTTAAGTGTGTTGGTATTGCAGCATAGATACTTGTTGTTGTTGTTAAGTGTGTTGGTATTGCAGCATAGATACTTGTTGTTGTTAAGTGTGTTGGTATTGCAGCATAGATACTCGTTGTTGTTAAGTGTGTTGGTATTGCAGCATAGATACTTGTTGTTGTTGTTAAGTGTGTTGGTATTGCAGCATAGATACTTGTTGTTGTTGTTAAGTGTGTTGGTATTGCAGCATAGATACTTTTTGTTGTTAAGTATATTGGTATTACAGCATATATACTTGTTGTTGTTGTTAAGTGTGTTGGTATTGCAGCATAGATTCTTGTTGTTGTTAAGTGTGTTGGTATTGCAGCATAGATACTTGTTGTTGTTAAGTATATTGGTATTACAGCATATATACTTGTTGTTGTTGTTAAGTGTGTTGGTATTGCAGCATGGATACTTGTTATTGTTGTTAAGTGTGTTGGTATTACAGCATATATACTTGTTGTTGTTGTTAAGTGTGTTGGTATTGCAGCATAGATACTTGTTATTGTTGTTAAGTGTGTTGGTATTACAGCATATATACTTGTTGTTGTTGTTAAGTGTGTAAGTATTGCAGCATAGATACTTGTTGTTGTTGTTAAGTGTGTTGGTATTGCAGCATAGATACTTGTTATTGTTGTTAACTGTGTCGGTATTGCAGCATAGATACTTGTTATTGTTGTTAAGTGTGTTGGTATTGCAGCATAGATACTTGTTGTTATTGTTAAGTGTGTTGGTATTGCAGCATAGATTCTTGTTGTTGTTAAGTGTGTTGGTATTACATTATATATACTTGTTGTTGTTGTTAAGTGTGTTGGTATTGCAGCATAGATACTTGTTGTTGTTGTTAAGTGTGTTGGTATTGCAGCATAGATACTTGTTGTTGTTGTTAAGTGTGTTGGTATTGCAGCATAGATACTTGTTGTTGTTAAGTGTGTTGGTATTGCAGCATAGATACTTGTTATTGTTGTTAAGTGTCGGTATTGCAGCATAGATACTTGTTATTGTTGTTAAGTGTGTTGGTATTGCAGCATAGATACTTGTTGTTGTTGTTAAGTGTGTTGGTATTGCAGCATAGATACTTGTTGTTGTTAAGTGTGTTGGTATTGCAGCATAGATACTTGTTATTGTTGTTAAGTGTGTTGGTATTGCAGCATAGATACTTGTTATTGTTGTTAAGTGTGTTGGTATTGCAGCCTAGATACTTGTTATTATTGTTAAGTGTGTTGGTATTGCAGCATAGATACTTGTTGTTGTTAAGTGTGTTGGTATTGCAGCATAGATACTTGTTATTGTTGTTAAGTGTGTTGGTATTGCAGCATAGATACTTGTTATTGTTGTTAAGTGTGTTGGTATTGCAGCATAGATACTTGTTATTGTTGTTAAGTGTGTTGGTATTGCAGCATAGATTCTTGTTGTTGTTGTTGTTGTTGTTGTTAAGTGTGTTGGTATTGCAGCATAGATACTTGTTGTTGTTAAGTGTGTTGGTATTGCAACATATATACTTGTTATTGTTGTTAAGTGTGTTGGTATTGCAGCATAGATACTTGTTGTTGTTGTTGTTGTTGTTGTTAAGTGTGTTGGTATTGCAGCATAGATACTTGTTGTTGTTGTTGTTGTTAAGTGTGTTGGTATTGCAGTATTGATACTTGTTGTTGTTAAGTGTGTTGGTATTGCAGCACGGATACTTGTTATTGTTGTTAAGTGTGTTGGTATTGCAGCATAGATACTTGTTGTTGTTAAGTGTGTTGGTATTGCAGCATAGATACTTGTTATTGTTGTTAAGTGTGTTGGTATTGCAGCATAGATACTTGTTATTGTTGTTAAGTGTGTTGGTATTGCAGCATAGATACTTGTTGTTGTTGTTAAGTGTGTTGGTATTGCAGCATAGATACTTGTTGTTGTTAAGTGTGTTGGTATTGCAGCATAGATACTTGTTATTGTTGTTAAGTGTGTTGGTATTGCAGCATAGATACTTGTTATTGTTGTTAAGTGTGTTGGCATTGCAGCATAGATACTTGTTGTTGTTGTTAAGTGTGTTGGTATTGCAGCATAGATACTTGTTGTTGTTGTTAAGTGTGTTGGTATTGCAGCATAGATACTTGTTATTGTTGTTAAGTGTGTTGGTATTGCAGCATAGATACTTGTTATTGTTGTTAAGTGTGTCGGTATTGCAGCATAGATACTTGTTATTGTTGTTAAGTGTGTTGGTATTGCAGCATAGATACTTGTTGTTGTTGTTAAGTGTGTTGGTATTGCAGCATAGATACTTGTTGTTGTTAAGTGTGTTGGTATTGCAGCATAGATACTTGTTATTGTTGTTAAGTGTGTTGGTATTGCAGCATAGATACTTGTTATTGTTGTTAAGTGTGTTGGTATTGCAGCCTAGATACTTGTTATTATTGTTAAGTGTGTTGGTATTGCAGCATAGATACTTGTTGTTGTTAAGTGTGTTGGTATTGCAGCATAGATACTTGTTATTGTTGTTAAGTGTGTTGGTATTGCAGCATAGATACTTGTTATTGTTGTTAAGTGTGTTGGTATTGCAGCATAGATACTTGTTATTGTTGTTAAGTGTGTTGGTATTGCAGCATAGATTCTTGTTGTTGTTGTTGTTGTTGTTGTTAAGTGTGTTGGTATTGCAGCATAGATACTTGTTGTTGTTAAGTGTGTTGGTATTGCAACATAGATACTTGTTATTGTTGTTAAGTGTGTTGGTATTGCAGCATAGATACTTGTTGTTGTTGTTGTTGTTGTTAAGTGTGTTGGTATTGCAGCATAGATACTTGTTGTTGTTGTTGTTGTTAAGTGTGTTGGTATTGCAGCATAGATACTTGTTGTTGTTAAGTGTGTTGGTATTGCAGCACGGATACTTGTTATTGTTGTTAAGTGTGTTGGTATTGCAGCATAGATACTTGTTGTTGTTAAGTGTGTTGGTATTGCAGCATAGATACTTGTTATTGTTGTTAAGTGTGTTGGTATTGCAGCATAGATACTTGTTATTGTTGTTAAGTGTGTTGGTATTGCAGCATAGATACTTGTTGTTGTTGTTAAGTGTGTTGGTATTGCAGCATAGATACTTGTTGTTGTTAAGTGTGTTGGTATTGCAGCATAGATACTTGTTATTGTTGTTAAGTGTGTTGGTATTGCAGCATAGATACTTGTTATTGTTGTTAAGTGTGTTGGCATTGCAGCATAGATACTTGTTGTTGTTGTTAAGTGTGTTTGTATTGCAGCATAGATACTCGTTGTTGTTGTTGTTGTTAAGTGTGTTGGTATTGCAGCATAGATACTTGTTGTTGTTGTTGTTGTTAAGTGTGTTGGTATTGCAGCATAGATACTTGTTGTTGTTGTTAAGTGTGTTGGTATTGCAGCATATTTACTTGTTATTGTTAAGTGTGTTGGTATTGCAGCATAGATACTTGTTGTTGTTGTTAAGTGTGTTGGTATTGCAGCATAGATACTTGTTATTGTTAAGTGTATTGGTATTGCAGCATAGATACTTGTTATTGTTGTTAAGTGTGTTGGTATTGCAGCATAGATACTTGTTGTTGTTAAGTGTGTTGGTATGGCAACATAGATACTTGTTATTGTTGTTAAGTGTGTTGGTATTGCAGCATAGATACCTGTTGTTGTTGTTGTTGTTAAGTGTGTTGGTATTGCAGCATAGATACTTGTTGTTGTTAAGTGTGTTGGTATTGCAGCATAGATACTTGTTGTTGTTAAGTGTGTTGGTATTGCAGCATAGATACTTGTTGTTGTTGTTAAGTGTGTTGGTATTGCAGCATAGATACTTGTTGTTGTTGTTGTTAAGTGTGTTGGTATTGCAGCATAGATACTTGTTGTTGTTGTTAAGTGTGTTGGTATTGCAACATATTTACTTGTTATTGTTAAGTGTGTTGGTATTGCAGCATAAATACTTGTTGTTGTTGTTAAGTGTGTTGGTATTGCAGCATAGATACTTGTTATTGTTGTTAAGTGTGTTGGTATTGCAGCATAGATACTTGTTATTGTTGTTAAGTGTGTTGGTATTGCAGCATAAATACTGGTTGTTGTTGTTAAGTGTGTTGGTATTGCAGCATAGATACTTGTTATTGTTAAGTGTGTTGGTATTGCAGCATAGATACTTGTTATTGTTAAGTGTGTTGGTATTGCAGCATAGATACTTGTTGTTGTTGTTAAGTGTGTTGGTATTGCAGCATAGATACGTGTTGTTGTTGTTAAGTGTGTTGGTATTGCAGCATAGATACTTGTTATTGTTAAGTGTGTTGGTATTGCAGCATAGATACTTGTTGTTGTTGTTAAGTGTGTTGGTATTGCAGCATAGATACTTGTTATTGTTGTTAAGTGTGTTGGTATTGCAGCATAGATACTTGTTATTGTTAAGTGTGTTGGTATTGCAGCATAGATACTTGTTATTGTTAAGTGTGTTGGTATTGCAGCATAGATACTTGTTGTTGTTAAGTGTGTTGGTATTGCAGCATAGATACTTGTTGTTGTTAAGTGTGTTGGTATTGCAGCATAGATAATTGTTGTTGTTAAGTGTGTTGGTATTGCAGCATATATACTTGTTATTGTTGTTAAGTGTGTTGGTATTGCAGCATAGATACTTGTTGTTGTTAAGTGAGTTGGTATTGCAGCATAGATACTTGTTATTGTTGTTAAGTGTGTAGGTATTGCAGCATAGATACTTGTTATTGTTGTTAAGTGTGTTGGTATTGCAGCATAGATACATGTTATTGTTGTTAAGTGTGTTGGTATTGCAGTATATATACTTGTTATTGTTGTTGTTAAGTGTGTTGGTGTTGCAGCATATATACTTGTTATTGTTGTGATGTGTGTTGGTATTGCAGCATAGATACTTGTTGTTGTTAAGTGTGTTGGTATTGCAGCATAGATACTTGTTGTTGTTGTTAAGTGTGTTGGTTTTGCAGCATATATACTTGTTGTTGTTAAGTGTGTTGGTATTGCAGTATAGATACTTGTTGTTGTTGTTAAGTGTGTTGGTATTGCAGCATAGATACTTGTTATTGTTATGAAGTGTGTTGGTATTGCAGCATAGATACTTGTTGTTGTTGTTGTTGTTAAGTGTGTTGGTATTGCAGCATAGATACTTGTTGTTGTTGTTGTTAAGTGTGTTGGTATTGCAGCATAGATACTTGTTGTTGTTGTTAAGTGTGTTGGTATTGCAGCATAGATACTTGTTATTGTTGTTAAGTGTGTTGGTATTGCAGCATATATACTTGTTGTTGTTAAGTGTGTTGGTATTGCAGCATAGATACATGTTGTTGTTGTTGTTGTTGTTAAGTGTGTTGGTATTGCAGCATAGATACTTGTTGTTGTTAAGTGTGTTGGTATTGCAGCATAGATACTTGTTATTGTTGTTAAGTGTGTTGGTATTGCAGCATAGATACTTGTTGTTGTTGTTAAGTGTGTTGGTATTGCAGCATAGATACTTGTTGTTGTTAAGTGTGTTGGTATTGCAGCATAGATACTCGTTGTTGTTAAGTGTGTTGGTATTGCAGCATAGATACTTGTTGTTGTTGTTAAGTGTGTTGGTATTGCAGCATAGATACTTGTTGTTGTTGTTAAGTGTGTTGGTATTGCAGCATAGATACTTTTTGTTGTTAAGTATATTGGTATTACAGCATATATACTTGTTGTTGTTGTTAAGTGTGTTGGTATTGCAGCATAGATTCTTGTTGTTGTTAAGTGTGTTGGTATTGCAGCATAGATACTTGTTGTTGTTAAGTATATTGGTATTACAGCATATATACTTGTTGTTGTTGTTAAGTGTGTTGGTATTGCAGCATGGATACTTGTTATTGTTGTTAAGTGTGTTGGTATTACAGCATATATACTTGTTGTTGTTGTTAAGTGTGTTGGTATTGCAGCATAGATACTTGTTATTGTTGTTAAGTGTGTTGGTATTACAGCATATATACTTGTTGTTGTTGTTAAGTGTGTAAGTATTGCAGCATAGATACTTGTTGTTGTTGTTAAGTGTGTTGGTATTGCAGCATAGATACTTGTTATTGTTGTTAAGTGTGTCGGTATTGCAGCATAGATACTTGTTATTGTTGTTAAGTGTGTTGGTATTGCAGCATAGATACTTGTTGTTATTGTTAAGTGTGTTGGTATTGCAGCATAGATTCTTGTTGTTGTTAAGTGTGTTGGTATTGCAGCATATATACTTGTTATTGTTGTTAAGTGTGTTGGTATTGCAGCATAGATACTTGTTGTTGTTAAGTGAGTTGGTATTGCAGCATAGATACTTGTTATTGTTGTTAAGTGTGTAGGTATTGCAGCATAGATACTTGTTATTGTTGTTAAGTGTGTTGGTATTGCAGCATAGATACATGTTATTGTTGTTAAGTGTGTTGGTATTGCAGTATATATACTTGTTATTGTTGTTGTTAAGTGTGTTGGTGTTGCAGCATATATACTTGTTATTGTTGTGATGTGTGTTGGTATTGCAGCATAGATACTTGTTGTTGTTAAGTGTGTTGGTATTGCAGCATAGATACTTGTTGTTGTTGTTAAGTGTGTTGGTTTTGCAGCATATATACTTGTTGTTGTTAAGTGTGTTGGTATTGCAGTATAGATACTTGTTGTTGTTGTTAAGTGTGTTGGTATTGCAGCATAGATACTTGTTATTGTTATGAAGTGTGTTGGTATTGCAGCATAGATACTTGTTGTTGTTGTTGTTGTTGTTGTTAAGTGTGTTGGTATTGCAGCATAGATACTTGTTGTTGTTGTTGTTAAGTGTGTTGGTATTGCAGCATAGATACTTGTTGTTGTTGTTAAGTGTGTTGGTATTGCAGCATAGATACTTGTTATTGTTGTTAAGTGTGTTGGTATTGCAGCATAGATACTTGTTGTTGTTAAGTGTGTTGGTATTGCAGCATAGATACATGTTGTTGTTGTTGTTGTTGTTAAGTGTGTTGGTATTGCAGCATAGATACTTGTTGTTGTTAAGTGTGTTGGTATTGCCGCATAGATACTTGTTATTGTTGTTAAGTGTGTTGGTATTGCAGCATAGATACTTGTTGTTGTTGTTAAGTGTGTTGGTATTGCAGCATAGATACTTGTTGTTGTTAAGTGTGTTGGTATTGCAGCATAGATACTCGTTGTTGTTATGTGTGTTGGTATTGCAGCATAGATACTTGTTGTTGTTGTTAAGTGTGTTGGTATTGCAGCATAGATACTTGTTGTTGTTGTTAAGTGTGTTGGTATTGCAGCATAGATACTTTTTGTTGTTAAGTATATTGGTATTACAGCATATATACTTGTTGTTGTTGTTAAGTGTGTTGGTATTGCAGCATAGATTCTTGTTGTTGTTAAGTGTGTTGGTATTGCAGCATAGATACTTGTTGTTGTTAAGTATATTGGTATTACAGCATATATACTTGTTGTTGTTGTTAAGTGTGTTGGTATTGCAGCATGGATACTTGTTATTGTTGTTAAGTGTGTTGGTATTACAGCATATATACTTGTTGTTGTTGTTAAGTGTGTTGGTATTGCAGCATAGATACTTGTTATTGTTGTTAAGTGTGTTGGTATTACAGCATATATACTTGTTGTTGTTGTTAAGTGTGTAAGTATTGCAGCATAGATACTTGTTGTTGTTGTTAAGTGTGTTGGTATTGCAGCATAGATACTTGTTATTGTTGTTAAGTGTGTCAGTATTGCAGCATAGATACTTGTTATTGTTGTTAAGTGTGTTGGTATTGCAGCATAGATACTTGTTGTTATTGTTAAGTGTGTTGGTATTGCAGCATAGATTCTTGTTGTTGTTAAGTGTGTTGGTATTACATTATATATACTTGTTGTTGTTGTTAAGTGTGTTGGTATTGCAGCATAGATACTTGTTGTTGTTGTTAAGTGTGTTGTTATTGCAGCATAGATACTTGTTGTTGTTGTTAAGTGTGTTGGTATTGCAGCATAGATACTTGTTGTTGTTAAGTGTGTTGGTATTGCAGCATAGATACTTGTTATTGTTGTTAAGTGTCGGTATTGCAGCATAGATACTTGTTATTGTTGTTAAGTGTGTTGGTATTGCAGCATAGATACTTGTTGTTGTTGTTAAGTGTGTTGGTATTGCAGCATAGATACTTGTTGTTGTTAAGTGTGTTGGTATTGCAGCATAGATACTTGTTATTGTTGTTAAGTGTGTTGGTATTGCAGCATAGATACTTGTTATTGTTGTTAAGTGTGTTGGTATTGCAGCCTAGATACTTGTTATTATTGTTAAGTGTGTTGGTATTGCAGCATAGATACTTGTTGTTGTTAAGTGTGTTGGTATTGCAGCATAGATACTTGTTATTGTTGTTAAGTGTGTTGGTATTGCAGCATAGATACTTGTTATTGTTGTTAAGTGTGTTGGTATTGCAGCATAGATACTTGTTATTGTTGTTAAGTGTGTTGGTATTGCAGCATAGATTCTTGTTGTTGTTGTTGTTGTTGTTGTTAAGTGTGTTGGTATTGCAGCATAGATACTTGTTGTTGTTAAGTGTGTTGGTATTGCAACATAGATACTTGTTATTGTTGTTAAGTGTGTTGGTATTGCAGCATAGATACTTGTTGTTGTTGTTGTTGTTGTTAAGTGTGTTGGTATTGCAGCATAGATACTTGTTGTTGTTGTTGTTGTTAAGTGTGTTGGTATTGCAGTATTGATACTTGTTGTTGTTAAGTGTGTTGGTATTGCAGCACGGATACTTGTTATTGTTGTTAAGTGTGTTGGTATTGCAGCATAGATACTTGTTGTTGTTAAGTGTGTTGGTATTGCAGCATAGATACTTGTTATTGTTGTTAAGTGTGTTGGTATTGCAGCATAGATACTTGTTATTGTTGTTAAGTGTGTTGGTATTGCAGCATAGATACTTGTTGTTGTTGTTAAGTGTGTTGGTATTGCAGCATAGATACTTGTTGTTGTTAAGTGTGTTGGTATTGCAGCATAGATACTTGTTATTGTTGTTAAGTGTGTTGGTATTGCAGCATAGATACTTGTTATTGTTGTTAAGTGTGTTGGCATTGCAGCATAGATACTTGTTGTTGTTGTTAAGTGTGTTGGTATTGCAGCATAGATACTTGTTGTTGTTGTTAAGTGTGTTGGTATTGCAGCATAGATACTTGTTATTGTTGTTAAGTGTGTTGGTATTGCAGCATAGATACTTGTTATTGTTGTTAAGTGTGTCGGTATTGCAGCATAGATACTTGTTATTGTTGTTAAGTGTGTTGGTATTGCAGCATAGATACTTGTTGTTGTTGTTAAGTGTGTTGGTATTGCAGCATAGATACTTGTTGTTGTTAAGTGTGTTGGTATTGCAGCATAGATACTTGTTATTGTTGTTAAGTGTGTTGGTATTGCAGCATAGATACTTGTTATTGTTGTTAAGTGTGTTGGTATTGCAGCCTAGATACTTGTTATTATTGTTAAGTGTGTTGGTATTGCAGCATAGATACTTGTTGTTGTTAAGTGTGTTGGTATTGCAGCATAGATACTTGTTATTGTTGTTAAGTGTGTTGGTATTGCAGCATAGATACTTGTTATTGTTGTTAAGTGTGTTGGTATTGCAGCATAGATTCTTGTTGTTGTTGTTGTTGTTGTTGTTAAGTGTGTTGGTATTGCAGCATAGATACTTGTTGTTGTTAAGTGTGTTGGTATTGCAACATAGATACTTGTTATTGTTGTTAAGTGTGTTGGTATTGCAGCATAGATACTTGTTGTTGTTGTTGTTGTTGTTAAGTGTGTTGGTATTGCAGCATAGATACTTGTTGTTGTTGTTGTTGTTAAGTGTGTTGGTATTGCAGCATAGATACTTGTTGTTGTTAAGTGTGTTGGTATTGCAGCACGGATACTTGTTATTGTTGTTAAGTGTGTTGGTATTGCAGCATAGATACTTGTTGTTGTTAAGTGTGTTGGTATTGCAGCATAGATACTTGTTATTGTTGTTAAGTGTGTTGGTATTGCAGCATAGATACTTGTTATTGTTGTTAAGTGTGTTGGTATTGCAGCATAGATACTTGTTGTTGTTGTTAAGTGTGTTGGTATTGCAGCATAGATACTTGTTGTTGTTAAGTGTGTTGGTATTGCAGCATAGATACTTGTTATTGTTGTTAAGTGTGTTGGTATTGCAGCATAGATACTTGTTATTGTTGTTAAGTGTGTTGGCATTGCAGCATAGATACTTGTTGTTGTTGTTAAGTGTGTTTGTATTGCAGCATAGATACTCGTTGTTGTTGTTGTTGTTAAGTGTGTTGGTATTGCAGCATAGATACTTGTTGTTGTTGTTGTTGTTAAGTGTGTTGGTATTGCAGCATAGATACTTGTTGTTGTTGTTAAGTGTGTTGGTATTGCAGCATATTTACTTGTTATTGTTAAGTGTGTTGGTATTGCAGCATAGATACTTGTTGTTGTTGTTAAGTGTGTTGGTATTGCAGCATAGATACTTGTTATTGTTAAGTGTATTGGTATTGCAGCATAGATACTTGTTATTGTTGTTAAGTGTGTTGGTATTGCAGCATAGATACTTGTTGTTGTTAAGTGTGTTGGTATGGCAACATAGATACTTGTTATTGTTGTTAAGTGTGTTGGTATTGCAGCATAGATACCTGTTGTTGTTGTTGTTGTTGTTAAGTGTGTTGGTATTGCAGCATAGATACTTGTTGTTGTTAAGTGTGTTGGTATTGCAGCATAGATACTTGTTGTTGTTAAGTGTGTTGGTATTGCAGCATAGATACTTGTTGTTGTTGTTAAGTGTGTTGGTATTGCAGCATAGATACTTGTTGTTGTTGTTGTTAAGTGTGTTGGTATTGCAGCATAGATACTTGTTGTTGTTGTTAAGTGTGTTGGTATTGCAACATATTTACTTGTTATTGTTAAGTGTGTTGGTATTGCAGCATAAATACTTGTTGTTGTTGTTAAGTGTGTTGGTATTGCAGCATAGATACTTGTTATTGTTGTTAAGTGTGTTGGTATTGCAGCATAGATACTTGTTATTGTTGTTAAGTGTGTTGGTATTGCAGCATAAATACTTGTTGTTGTTGTTAAGTGTGTTGGTATTGCAGCATAGATACTTGTTATTGTTGTTAAGTGTGTTGGTATTGCAGCATAGATACTTGTTATTGTTGTTAAGTGTGTTGGTATTGCAGCATAAATACTTGTTGTTGTTGTTAAGTGTGTTGGTATTGCAGCATAGATACTTGTTGTTGTTAAGTGTGTTGGTATTGCAGCATAGATACTTGTTGTTGTTAAGTGTGTTGGTATTGCAGCATAGATACTTGTTATTGTTGTTAAGTGTGTTGGTATTGCAGCATAGATACTTGTTGTTAAGTGTGTTGGTGTCCTTGACCTCTGTGTACATAACGCCTCAGTAAAGTGTGACAGGATGAAATCTCAGAAGGTCCGTAGGAGACCCGAGTCCTGCCACGCATACCACCCTCAGGTCAGCACCCCATATTGGTCCACTGCCTCCCCTTATTGGTCCAGTGACACCTCTCTGAACCAATCACTTCAAGTGGATGGATTGACTTCAGAAGATAACATCTGCTGTACTATTCACAAAGCTCCCTTAATATTTTGGGAAAAACAAAACATCAAACTGAGTATTTTTTATCCTAAAGATCAAAAATATGAACTTTCTATCCTTATGTAGTGTGTTCATTATACCACAAGTTGTAACTGTATGTGTTGTTAATGATTGATTACAGGAAAACGCCAAGGAGTGTGGAAGTGCATCACAGATCTACCCGTCTGTCTCTCTCTTCCTCACCTGTCTCACTGCCTCCTTCGCCTGTCTCAAGGCCTCCACGCTGGTCTTCCGATGACAGACAGACAGCTACCTAGCCTAAACCCAGACCCCCTCTGAATCGGAATCTCCCTGGAGGATTCCAGAATGCCTGAACATAGCATGCCTGCTACTGCTTGCGTTATCTTTATCAATCAATATGACTTAAGTTATGATATTGATCATTTGAGTTGTTGGACTGAAAGGAATATGGCAGCTGAACAGAGAGCTGTTGATTGACTCCATGCTTGATGACTTTACAATCACAGAGAGCTGATGACTTCAGATGCTTGATGACTTTCAATCACAACCGCCAAAGTTGTGCTTATTTGGACAACAGTTCTAAAACCATGAAAGGGCTTTTAGATGTTTTATTCTTCTTCAGTGTCTTATAAGAGAACATTATAGTGTTTCTATGCAAAAGGAAACATGCTTTCTTTGACCGTGGAAAGATCCAGTATCTCCTATACGTATTCCAAAGGACTTGACTTTGCAATAGGACCATGGAAGACTATCAGTCTGTGGATGATGTGTTTTATAAAAGGCTTTAATAAAATAATACTCTGGATCCATGCATGTGTATGTCTGTTTACCTTAAGCCATGAAATGGAGGAGGAACCTTGGATAAGACATAGGCGCCTTTGAACAGTGATACAATTCAGATAGTGGAATCAGTGACCTCTGCTGGTCGAAATATGACATTGCAGGATGTTGATGAATCAAGTGGAGACTGACTGGCTGGCTGCTGAAGGATGGATGAACGAACACAATGGACTCAACTTCCACATTGTTCTCTTCATAACTTATTACTCTTTGGTCTACAAACACATCAAGTATCTACTATTAAATGTGGGCTGGGTTTTCACTTTTGGAAATGGATGGACACTGTTTCAGGAATAACCTTCAAGTCACATATCTTAGATGCAATCTGAGACTTACTGAACCAGTTGGCTTAATTGTAAAACAAGAACCATTACTGACCACATACTTCTGTCTTGGACTACTAGGTGAAACAGACATTCTGTTTAGAAGGAGCAACATTACAATGTGTTGGACTACTAGGTGAAACAGCCATTCTGTTTAGAAGGAGCAACATTACAATGTGTTGGACTACAAGGTGAAACAGCCATTCTGTTTAGAAGGAGCAACATTACAATGTGAGGGATTACAAGGTGAAACAGCCATTTTGTTTAGAAGGAGCAACATTACAATGTGTTGGACTACAAGGTGAAACAGCCATTTTGTTTAGAAGGAACAACATTACAATGTGTTGGACAACTAGGTGAAACAGCCATTTTGTTTAGAAGGAGCAACATTACAATGTGTTAGATATCAGGATCTCCAAGGTGTCTTTCATCTGAGCTTTACTGTATGACTCCAAAGGCTTTTATGATGGTTTATAGTTTTTAGCTAAATTCATGCATTCAATTGTTTTTTTTCTTCCCCTTCTGAAAGGAATGTTGTCCAGGGCCTCCACTGCCACCCTCTTGTTGCCCCTGCCGCTTCTCTCTTCCTGGTCGTACATGGGGCACATGTAGGCGGTGCGCCTCAGGGCGTAAATGTCCACCTCGTCCTCGTCAACCCACGGCTGGTAGGGCCGCTGGGAGGGAACGGCCGACTTGACCAGACAGGGCCTCATTATCGCCAGCTCTAGGTCACGGGGGATATGCCTCAGGCCCAGGCTTTTCTTTTCATGGCATAATCTCTTCTTTCTAATTCAAATGCCTTTAGTCATGAATTAAATGATTATTAAATGCATAATTAAGAATAATAAGATGGAATACTGCTAAATTAGTATTTCTTGCTGGACATAAAAAAGTACTGTAAGATTTCAGTGGCTAGTGATATTAAGTAGCCTTTTTTTTAGCAGTCTGTCCCTTTAACTTTGACAGTAATGCTGTAATGATGTTACGTCATCATGTGGTAACTGTCCTCATAATTCAGTATTGTTGAACAATATGCTGTTGCCTGTAATGTGATTGACATGTCCTGAGTCCTGTGTGTCTGGCTGCTTGTGTCCCAAATGGCACCCTTTTCCCTATGTAGTGCACTACTTTTGACCAGGACCCATAGGGAATAGGGTGCCATTCGGAGTATAGCCTGAGAGTCTGGGAGGCAATATGATTCATACAGCACAGTTTGATTGACATTGTAGATTATCTGGAATGGATCAATAATAATGCAATAAATAAACATATTTTATTTATTTAAAAGCTGTACTCCCTTTTGATGCTTGCATTTTAGCCATGTAATTTAGCCTGTCAGTTATGACATGTTTTTATCTTGTATCATCTTATAATTCATATATTCAGCAGTGTATGCACTCAAAACTCCAAAGATTGTATTTTCTTCAATGCTTTGTTTTTATTTATGTACTGCTTCAGGGAAATGTAAAGGCATGGTGTCCGACAGTAACAGGATTATTGTCTTTCTGTCTGAGGCACTGTCATTATACAATATTGACAATACATTCAATAGGAAAAATGTGTCATTGCACAAGAAGTGCTAACCTTTCTTGCCCTTCTTCTTGGTGCTCTCATCCCAGGTGTTGGCACTGACCAGGGACATGTTGCCCTGGCCCAGGGAGGGAAGCAGTTTGGGCCGGGGGGCAACCGGGGGTTTGGGGTCCATCTTTGGAGGAGGAGCATCCCTCTGGGCTCTCCTGGCCAGCAGGGGTCCTGTCCGGACGAAGGCCTCAGGCCTGGTGATGTCCCTGGGGGGGCTGGTTGTACTTCTGGCAGCCTCCTCTGGCTGGGCAGCCTCCGGCATGGAGAGAAAAAACACATTGAAAAATTACTGTGTTGTTCTTGGGTACTGACTCACAAAAGTAAGAATGAACAGATTGGAAATCATCATCAGTGGAGGAAAAATAAGAATGCCCCACATTGCCCTCCTCAGAATGGAGGCTTTCTAGTTTTCCTGAGACCTGCCAGTCTGTCCACATCCAGGGCTCTGTCGCTGCCCAGCCTCACTACAGTCAAAGCTCATGTGGCCCGGAGAAAAGCACTTGAAGCACAGCTGGTGCATCTGACAGTGAGCTTTGGTCCAGTGATTAGTGCTTCCACAGACAGCGCACTCACGCTGATGTTTGTGGAACTGTTTAGAGCATTCTCTAACAAAGTCAAAACTTTCATTAATGTCCCACCCTCAGATACAGATGGTGCCTGGTCTGGTTCACGGCCACATAGAGAAAAATATGAAACATTAGGTATTTTCACAGGACCCACTCCCTCCTGAGGGCAGTCAAAAACGGCAGCCACCTGCTGTGAAAGTTGTGTTCTACATGCTTTACGTTCCCTTAACAGTTCATCCAACCGATCCTGTACCTCACTGGCTGTCCAGTCACGAATGGGTTTGCTCTTGAACACTTGGGCCAACTCTTTATCAGGACAGTTGCGTACAAACATGACTGCCAACTCTGAGCACTGATTGGGTAAGGTCCTGCCCTCACTCACAAGGTACTGTTCGGCTGCCTCTGCAGCTTTGTTAAGCCTAATCCAGAAATCTATTGGACCCTCATTAGCATATGGTTTGATTGAATAGAAATCAGCTAATGGCATACCTGAGCAGACAGTATCCCCAAAGTGTTGCTTGAAAACACTGAACACCGCCTTAACATCTGTGACAACAAGGTTGTTACGCTTCCAGACTTTGGTCACATCCCGTGCCCTCCCCATGAGCCTAGACATCACCTCCCCAACATTCCCAGACCCAGTGTAACCCCTCTTCTCTAGGTAGACTTCCATTAACTCCTCCCACTCCAGGACAGAGTACTTATCTGAGCCATCACCCCTAAAAAGAGGTGGAGTACTAACATCTGACTTCACAACCAGATTCAGCTTGGACGCATCAATAAAGGTTGACCCACACTTCTCAGGCAGGGGAAACTGCTGGGGTTGGTGAGGGGGACGGGCAGGAGAAAGACTTGAAACCCCAGGCTGCAGTAAACTCGCTCTGATAGATTCTCCTATCTCTGAACCAATCTGCTTAATAAGGTCACTAAGCTGACTCGGAGGCGTCCCATTATCACCGAGTACTGTGGATGATGGTACATCAAAAGACAGAGGTGGGATACCCTGGTCAGGTGGAACAAACAGCCTACCCCTCCCAGTGCTTGCAAACTCAGGACTAGCAAACGCTCTACTCCCAGGAGCTGACTGTACAATTGGTGTAAATGGAAGGACACCCCTCCCTCTACGCACACTAAAATCCCCAGCATAACACGGGTGCATTTAGTGCATTCAAATACCAAAAAAAATAAATGCAATAAACAAATTCATCCAAAACATACAAATAAGCACGAATAACTGTATCTAATGAATATGCTACATTCACTTTCACTGTTTACAGTATATATTCACTTACAGTAAACCATCAACAAATTCACATGCGCAGGTCGTGCACCTCATCCACATGCACAGCTCCGGCGGTCGGCTTGAGCTGACCAGTCGGCAGGTCACGTAATTAGGACACTGCCACAACTGGAATTCTGATGGTTGGATAATTTTTATTCGACCTGCACACGAAGAGACAACACACAATATGTTAGCTCTTGGTGCAGCCACAGCTCTCGGGCACCTTGCTAGTTGAAGGTCAGGCAAAAGAGAACAGGTGCTGCATGCACACATTCAGTGCCTAACAACACACTATACAATACAAGTAAAATGATATACAACATAATTCTGACAAAATAAAAGACATACCTGCACACCACGAGACAACACACAATAGGTTAGCCCTTGGTGCAGCCACAGCTCTCGGGCACCTGCGTGAGCACATAGAAACTCACTCAAACACTGCCCCAAATACTCCCGAGTTACAATAGGTACCCTAATTAGCGAGCTCGGTGAAAGTTGTTAACATAAATCTTTATATTGTCCACATTGTAACAAAACCTATAGTTGCGTAACAGCACTTTGTGTAACTTTACCACAGTTTTATATTGACAAATTACGGCGCCAAGGACAACATACCTTGCTAGTTGAAGGTCGGGCAAAAGAGAACAATAAGAGGGTACATAAATACAGATAACCCGCGATGGACCAAACCAAAATATACAAAACTTTTACAATTAGGTGTATTACCAATATAGATACATAAAAATGTTTGTACACCAAAAAATAACATTAGCAATGGAGCTGTAATTAAATAAAGAAACCACATTGAATTATTATTATTATTAACTTATTAACATCCCCTCTTGACCTGGCCTACTTGAACTGTCCTTGTGTGCAATTTGGTGCATAATCTAGGGGAAACATCACACTACTACACATATAATTCAAGTCATACCTTTATTGTCATTCATGCTCTTATTTTTAAGTAGTTTTGCAAAAGTGTAACCTGCGTCAATTCTAGGAAATATTGGAATAACGTGCTTAAGAGGACACCTGACACGCACAACAGGATAACACAACAACCACATGTTCAATTGACAATCATTAATTTAAATGGATGTGGTCAATAGATTTGTATAGGCATATATACTAATTTAATTTAACTTGTAAGGCAAGGTTGGATTAGTAGGTCTATGCAACATGCACCTGGATAACCGCGTCATGAATCGGAACGGGCTCCAACGTCCTCATATACACATTATGACAAAATAAAGATCTTAATCTTTCACGAAATAAAGACATAGAAGAAAACAGGTTCTAGAAACTCAATTTCTCCATGGCAATAGAATGTAAACATGTATATTGCGCCAAACATAACCAAATATCGCCTACAACTCAATTCTCAGCGCAGCAAATTGGACGACTCCACAGGCATTGATCATTCGCGACTTTAAGTAATTCCTGTTATCTCTAGAGCATCCCGTATATCTATAGCGCTGCATTTCGTCCCCCTCTGACCATGGATAGGGTTGGGAGCATTCCTGAGTTCACTTATGGTCCCACTAAGGTAATCTTAGGAGATATTCCTTTTGGCATACTGTAAATGCCTGTGCATAATGTACCTAATAAAGCATACTTATTTTAATTATCTTCAAAGGAATTCTGTAGAAGCAGCCTTTATTTTCAGACTCTGCAGGCCTGCTGGGAGGAAGCATATTACAATAAACAGGTAAGATTCATCCCACAAAAACAGTAACCACAGAAAAAAAGAGATAGATTTAATCCCAAAACAAGAGTTTTATTTCAAGACAGTTTAGAGAAGATGGTCATAAGAGTTCTTAATATCACTTGCAAATTGTGAGACATGAGCAGTTGTGAAATGTTGCGAGAGGCCCTTCTGAAAGCACATTATATGGTCTTTAGTGGCACGGTCTCACACCTTACCTCATCTTGCAGAAGAAGCTCATGGTCCACTATCTGCTGCTCCAGAGTCGAGGCCAGGTCTCGCCCCATGTCACCATGGAGCACATGAGCGACTGGCTGGTGTCTCAGGGCAAAAAATCCCTTAGGGAGAGGTGAGTACCACGTCAGCTCTCACCTTCACTACCATTCTCTGTCACCAGCAGCACTCCAGGAGGTGTGGGTAAAATAAACAACAGATAAATAGGAAGCCAGGAAAGTTGAAATGCTTTGTGTTTTATTTGAAGGGTGTGGAAGGAAACCCTGGAGGAGGGGAACGAACTCGCTCGGCTGGTAAGAGAATGAGAGTTAGAGACTTAGACTATCAGTCAGTGAGCTCTTTTCTAGCCTTTCAACAACTAGTTAGTACAGCAGAATATATCTGTTGTGAAATTACACTAATGGGACTTCCTGTTTCCTACGGCAGACCTGGGAAGTAAACACCTGCCTAAAAATGATTGACATGGAGCACGAGGCTGTCTGCAAGCTCCGCCGCTCTATGCACCCCACCTCTCCAGCTGGCGCTGACATGTGAGTTCCATGTACTGCCCTGCATACGGCTTGCTCCATTCATCTACACATCTGGAGCTATGCAGAAAAAAACTAGGGCACTGTTTTCTGTGTGAACATTGCACATCGTTTAGCTTTCTCTGCTGCTTTTTGTTGATTTCAGCGACCCTAAGGTCCACAGCATCGTGGAGAGAGCTGTGAGGAGCATTCAGGACAAGCTGTCCAATAAGCCCTGTAGCAACCTGCTCAGCCCATCCCAGGTGGTGGTGGAGCTGGTGCCCAGGATCCTCCTGGCCCTGTGGCTTCAGCCAGAGGAAGGCCATTCAGATCACCCCATCCTCCTAAGCGGGATGGCTGTGAGTATGGTGGTGGCCGTAGGGGAGAAGCTCTCCAGCATGTTGAAGGCCTCTTCTCCTCACACCCCTTTCTCCCGGGCTGCTGCTTTTGACTCTGTGAGGTCGATCCTCGGGAGAATCAGCCAGTCCTTCTCCCTGGATGACCTCAAGACCCCTTTTTTTATGAGCTCTGTCTGTGCCTTTGTGGCGGACGAGGTGAAAAGCTACTTCCAGCCTACTGCAGACACCCTGCCAGTCCCCCCTGTCCTAGTGGTGGCCGTCTCCGCCACACTACCAGCTGACATCCAAGCAGGTGAGTAGCACTCATAGAGAGCACTCTGACAGATGCCTTTTGTCATGACATCCTGGTGCCTTGTAGTAGTAGAGCCAATCAGGATGTTAATTGTCACCCCTAACACAGATGCAGGCCAGGCTTCTTCCCACCTGGAGGTTGTGGAAATCCCCCATAACACAGAGGCAGACCCAGCTTCTTCCCACCCGGAGGTTGTGGACATCACCCCTAACACAGAGAAAGACCCGGCTTCTGCCCACCTGGGGGTTGAGGGAATCACACCTAACACAGAGTTTGACCCAGCTTTTCCCCACCTAGAGGTTGTTGACATCACCCATAGCAGAGAGGCAGACCCGGCTTCTTCCCACATAGTGGTTTTGGACATCAACCCTAACACAGAGGCACACCCGGATTCTTCCCACCTGATGGTTGTGGACATCACCCTTAACACAGAGTCAGACCCGGCATCTTCCCACCTAGTGGTTGTGGACATCACCCCTAACACAGAGCCACACCCGGCTTCTTCTCACCTGGAGGTTGTGGACATCAACCCTAACACAGAGGCAGACCCGGCTTCTTCCCACCTAGAGGTTGTTGACAAAACCCGTAGCACAGAGGCAGACCCGATATCTTCCCACCTGGAGGTTGTGGACATCAACCCTAACACAGAGGCAGACCCGGCTTCTTCCCACCTAGAGGTTGTTGACAAAACCCGTAGCACAGAGGCAGACCCGATATCTTTCCACCTGGAGGTTGAGGACATCACCCCTAACACAGAGGCACACCTGGCTTCTTCCCACATGAAGGTTGTGGACATCACCCCTAACACAGAGGCAGAGCCAGCTTCTTCCCACCCAGTGGTTGTGGACATCACCCCTAACACAGAGTCAGACCCTGCTTCTTCCCACCGTATGGTTGTTGACATCACCCATAACTCAGAGGCAGACCCAGCATATTCCCACCTGGAGGTTGTGGACATCACCCCTAACACAGAGTCAGACCCTGCTTCGTCCCACCGTATGGTTGTTGACATCACCCATAACTCAGAGGCAGACCCAGCATCTTTCCACTTGGAGGTTGTGGACATCACCCCAAACACAGAGGCAGATCCTGCTTCTTCCCACCTGGAGCTTTTGGACATCACCCCTAACACAGAGTCAGACCCTGCTTCTTCCAACCTGGAGGTTGTGGACATCACCCATAACACAGAGGCAGACCCGTCTTCTTCTCAGCTGGAGGTTGTGGACATCACCCCTAACAAAGAGGCACACCTGGCTTCTTCGCACCTGGAGGTTGTGGACATCACCCCTAACAAAGAGGCACACCTGGCTTCTTCCCACCTGGAGCTTGTGGACATCACCCCTAACACAGAGTTAGACCCGGCTTCTTCCTATCAGGAGGTTGTGGAAACCACCCCTAACACAGAGACAGACCCGGCTTCTTCCAACCTGAAACTGACTCCTGGAAGAACAGACATTTCTCAGCTTTGACATACAGGTCATGCTCCAACAGTCTCCTCAATACCCTGCGCACCAGGGCTACATGCTCGGCCCGAGTAGCACTGTACACAAGAATATCATCTATGTACACCACTACTCCCTGCGCCTGCATGTCCCGGAAAAGTTCGTCTACAAACGATTGGAAGACTGATGGAGCATTCATTAACCCATATGGCATGACGAGATACTCGTAATGGCCGGATGTAGTACTAAATGCTGTCTTCCACTCATCGCCCTCCCTAATGCGCACCAAGTTATATGCGCTCCTGAGATCCAATTTTGTGAAGAACCTTGCCCCGTGTAAGGACTCCGTCATGGTCCCAATCAGAGGAAGTGGATAGCTGTACTTCACCGTCACCTGATTGAGACCGCGGTAATCAATACACGGACGCAAACCTCCATCCTTTTTCTTCACAAAAAAGAAGCTCGAGGACGCGGGAGAAGTGGAGGCCCGTATGTATCCCTGTCTCAGAGACTCGGCAATGTAAGTCTCCATTGCCCTTTTCTCCTCCTGTGACAAAGGATACACATGGCTCCGCGGAAGCGCTGCTCCTGTCTGGAGGTCTATCGCACAATCCCCTTGTCTATGAGGTGGCAACTGTGCCGCTCTGGTCTTACTGAACACGAGCGCCAAATCCTCATACTCAGGGGGAATGTGCAGTGCTAGCATCTGGTTCGGACTCTCCACCGAGGTCGCCCCTACGGAAACACCCAGACATAACCCCTCACACTGAGCAGACCACCCTTTAAGAGCTTTCTCTCGCCACGAAATAGTAGGATCATGGGTCATCAACCAGGGAAGCCCCAGTACCACCGGATACGCAGGAGAGTCGATAAGATAGAGTTGAATCGTCTCCTCATGACCCCCCTGCGTCATCATCCGAAGTGGCGCTGTGACCTCCCCAATCAACCCAGATCCTAACGGACGACTATCTAGGGCATGTACAGGAAAGGGTTTGTCGACTGGAAGGAGGGGAATCCCTAACTTAACACAGAATCTCCGGTCTACAAAATTCCCAGCTGCGCCTGAATCGACTAGCGCCTTATGCTGGGACCGAGGTGCAACCTGTGGGAAACAAACAGGTAAGGTAATGTGAACGACAGAAAGCTCTGGGTAAGTAGGGCGCCTACTCACCTGGGTGGACTCCCCACTGTACGACCTGCTCTCTCCCTCACCAGGGGACCCTCCCCAGCACCTAGCCGCGGTGTGCCCTCCGCGCCCACACTTGGTGCAGGAGACTGCCCCCCTCGGGCTCCTACCTCCTCTCCCTCTAGCGCCAGCACCTCCAAGCTCCATCGGACACTGCTCGGAGGCGCTGGAGGGTGGAATGGGGACCCCCACCTGGGACGTCCGCGGGTCGCCAGCAGGTTGTCCAGTCGGATGGCCATGTCCACCAGCTGGTCAAATGTTAGTGTACTGTCCCTGCAGGCTAACTCCCTGCGGACGTCCTCCCGAAGGCTACATCGGAAGTGGTCTATGAGGGCCCTCTCATTCCACCCCGCATCAGCCGCTAGAGTCCGGAACTCCAGCGCGAACGCCAGAGCGCTCCTCATCCCCTGTCGGAGGTGGAATAGACGTTCCCCCGCCGCTCTCCCCTCTGGTGGATGGTCGAAGACCGCACGGAAGCGACGGGAGAACTCCGCATAGTTGACGGTGGCGGCGTCTATTCCCCTCCACTCTGCGTTGGCCCACTCCAACGCCTTGCCGGTGAGACAGGAGATGAGGGCGGAAACGCTCTCGTATCCCGAGGGCGCCGGGTGTATGGTGGCAATGTAGAGCTCCACTTGTAGGAGGAACCCCTGACACCCGGCAGCGGTGCCGTCGTACGCCCTCGGGAGCGAGAGCCGAATCCCACTGGGTTCCGGTCGATGGACGGGCTGGTTGTCCGGTGGTGAAGGTGATGGTGCGATAGGTGGGGCTATGGGAACCCCGCTGGTCTCCCATCGACGAAGGGTGTCCATGACGCCCTCCAAGGCGTACCCGATACGGTTGATCCGGTGCTCGTGTCCAAGGAGACGCTCCTCCATGGGGTCGACGGGTGCTCCTGCTGATTCCATCTAATGGTGTGTGATTCTGTCACGGTGCTGTGTATGGGTGTGGTGTGGAATCAGGCGCAGGCAGCAGAGGGTAAGTCCAACAAGACTTTACTGTGCACGAAAAGTAATCCAAAACAGCCCGGAGGCAAAAGACGCACACAGGCGTAAATACAAGCGCACACACAGGTGCGTAAATCTCTCCTCACAACACAAGGAGGAAGCTCAGGAAAATAGCGTACCGACACGGGTAGCGCAACCACGACACGAACAATCACACACAACACAAACCTAACAACAAGGAAACTAAATAGGGTACTAAATGAGACCTAACACAAAACAGGTGTGACTAACAGACAAAACCAAACAAACACGAAACATCGAGCGGTGGCAGCTAGAACTCCGGAGACGACGACCGGCGAAACCTGCCCGAACAAGGAGGAGGAGCCGCCTCGGCCGAAACCGTGACACCCGGCTTATTCCCAGCTGGAGGTTGTGGAAATCACCCCTAACATAGAGGCAGACCCGGCTTCTTCCCACCGTAAGGTTGTGGACATCCCCCCTAATAGAGAGGTAGACCCGGCTTCTTCTCACCTGGAGGTTGTGGAAATCACCCCTAACAAAGAGGCAGAACCCGTCTCTTCCCACTTGGAGATTGTGTTCGTCACACCTAACACAGAGGCAGAACCCGTCTCTTCCCACTTGGAAGTTGTGGACATCACCCGTTACACAGAGGCAGACCCGGCTTTTACCCACCTGAAGGTTGTGGACATCACCCCTAACACAGACGCAGACCCTGCTTGTTCTCAGCTGGAGGTTTTGGACCTCACCCCTAACACAGAGGCAGACCCGGCTTCTTCACTCTTGGAGGTTGTGGACGTCACACCTGAAGAAAAGCCTCTCATGGTGGCCGTCTCCGCCACTCTGCCATCTGCCATCCAAGCAGGTGTGTAATGTAGTAAGACTTATAGAAAGCACTCTGACAGGTGCCATTTGTCATGATAACATGTAAAGTGTTGGTCCCATGTTTCATGAGCTGAAATTAAAGATCCCATTCAACTGGCCAATGTTTAGAACCTACGGTTTGCATTTATTTACATTCTGTCCCGCTTTTGTCCCTTTCCAGAGGATGTTGCTGTGGTCACCCCGGATGTCACCCCACACGTCACCAAGGACGTGACCCTGGATGTTCCATGCAGGACGAGGAAAGGGGCAGTCCGGCGTTTTTTTTGCAGGCTTTGGAGGGCAGTGTGCTGCTGCACTTGCCACAAGGAAGAGGAGGAACAATATTAATTATTCATTAGACCAGAAACAGGATTGAACCATAGACCATTAAATTATTTGCATTATAGTTGCCTTCAATTCTGATTTTCTTCTGTTTAATTCTTAATTAATTTCAGAACATTTCTCTAAACTTTGTGGAGTAGGTTGTGTAAATAAGTGGGAAACATCCCAATCCCATTTGTAATGCTTTTAATGATTTACTTATTAATTTTTTTTTAGATGTATTATTTGACAAAAAAGTGGAGGGCGCTCAACCAACGTTGAGTCGAGGTGCAACCAAAAACCTTAATCATAATATAAAAGGAAAAGCGCAACTCTTTCTCACTATTAAAAATGCATTGTTTTATTTAAGCAAGGTTAAAAGATTAACGTTTCGGCCTAGTCTATGACGATGTGCAAGTTGTGTTTGCCCAGTAAAAGGGGGAACCAGACTCACCCTGGTTCTTGAGGGTTGCAGACACTGAATAATTATCATTTGAAATAAATGGCACTTTTGTCTTGACTAAATATCTTGAATGAATATGAATTAAAAACAAATTTTAAATTTTTTTTATTTAACCTTTATTTAACCAGGTAGGCCAGTTTAGTGGCGCAGTGGTCTAAGGCACTGCATCGCAGTGCTAACTGTGCCACTAGAGATCCTGGTTCGAATCCAGGCTCTGTCGCCGCCGGCCACGACCGGGAGACTCATGGGCGGCGCACAATTGGCCCAGCGTCGTCCAGGGTAGGGGAGGGAATGGCCGGCCGGCAGGGATGTAGCTCAGTTGATAGAGCATGGCGTTTGCAACGCCAGGGTTGTGGGTTCGATTCCCACGGGGGGCCAGTATAAAAAAAAAAATGTATTCACTAACTGTAAGTCGCTCTGGATAAGAGCGTCTGCTAAATGACGTAAATGTAAATGTAATGTAAATGTAGAACAAGTTCTCATTTACAACTGCGACCTGGCCAAGATAAAGCAAAGCAGTGCGATAAAAACAACAACAACACAGTGTTACACATGGGATAAACAAAACGTACAGTCAATAACACATTAGAAAATCTACATACAGTGTTTGCAAATGTAATAAGTTATGGAGTTAAGGCAATAAATAGGCCATAGTCAAAATAATTACAATTTAGTATTAACACTGGAGTGATAGATGTGCAGAAGATGATGTACAAATAGAGATACTGGGGTGCAAATTAGCAAAATAAATAACAATATGGGGATGAGGTAGTTGGGTGGGCTAATTACAGATGGGCTGTGTACAGGTGCAGTGATTGGTAAGCTGCTCTGACAACTGATGCTTAAAGTTAGTGAGGGAGATAATAGTCTACAGCTTCAAAGATTTTTGCTGTTCGTTCCAGTCATTAGCAGAAGAGAGCTGGAAGGAATGGTGGCCAAAGGAGGTGTGATATACCTGCTGGAGCGCATACCATGGGTGGGTGTTGCTATGGTGACCAATGACTTAAGATAAGGCAGGGATTTGCCTAGCAGAGATTTATAGATGACCTGGAGCCAGTGGGATTGGCGACGAATATGTAGTGAGGGCCAACCAACGAAAGCCTACAGGTCACAATGGTGGGTAGTATATGGGGCTTTGGTGACAAAACAGATGGCACTGTGATAGGCTACATCCAATTTGCTGAGTAGAGTGTTGGAGGCTATTTTGTAAATGACATCGCCGAAGTCAAGGATCGGTAGGATAGTCAGTTTTACGAGGGCATGTTTGCCAGCATGAGTGAAGGAGGCTTTGTTGTGAAATAAGAAGCCGATTCTAGATTTAACTTTGGATTGGAGATGCTTAATGTGAGTCTGGAAGGAGAGTCTACGGTCTAACCAGACACCTATGTATTTGTAGTTGTCCACATATTCTAAGTCAGACCCGCCGAGAGTAGTGATTCTAGTTGGGCGGGCAGGTGCAAGCAGCGTTCGATTGAAGAGCAAGCATTTCGTTTTACTAGCATTTAAGAGCAGTTGGAGGCTACGGAAGGAGTGTTGTATGGCATTGAAGGTTGTTTGGAGGTTTGTTAACACAGTGTCCAATGAAGGGCCAGATGTATACAAAATGGTGTCGTCTGCGTAGTTGTGGATCTGAGAGTCACCAGAAGCAAGAGCGACATCATTGATATACACAGAGAACAGAGTCGGCCAATAATTGAACCCTGTGGCACCCCCATAGAGACTGCCAGAGGTCCAGACAACAGGCCCTCCGATTTGACACATTGAACTCTATCTGAGAAGTAGTTGTTGAACCAGGCGAGGCAGTCATGTGAGAAACCAAGGCTATTTAGTCTGCCAATAAGAATGCGGTGATTGACAGAGACGAAAGCCTTGGCCAGGTCGATGAAGAAGGCTGCACAGTCCTTTTTTTTTTATCGATCGGGGTTATAATGTCGTTTACGACCTTGAGGGTGGCTGAGGTGCACCCATGACCAGCTCAGAAACCAGATTGCATAGCGGAGAAGGTACGGTGGGATTCGAAATGGTCGGTGATCTGTTTGTTAACTTGGTTTTCAAATACTTTCGAAAGGCAGGGCAGGATGGATATAGGTCTGTAAGAGTTTGGATCTAGAGTGTCACCCCCTTTGAAGAGGGGGATGACAGCGGCAGCTTTCCAATCTCTAGGGATCTCAGATGATACGAAAGAGACGTTGAACAGGCTAGTAACAGGGGTTGCTACAATTTCGGCGGCTAATTTTAGAAAGAAAGGGTCCATATTGTCTAGCCCAGCTGATTTGTAGGGGTCCAGATTTTGCAGCTCTTTCAGAACATCAGCTATCTGAATTTGGGTGAAGGAAAAGCGGGGGCATGGGCAAGTTGCAGCGGAGGGTGCAGAGCTGGTGGCCGGGGTAACGGTAGCCAGGTGGAAAGCATTGCCAGCCGTAGCAAAATGCTTATTGAAATTCTCGATTATCGTAGATTTATCGGTGGTGACAGTGTTTCCTAGCCTCAGTGCAGTGGGTAGCTGGGAGGAGGTGCTCTTATTCTCCATGGACTTTACAGTGTCCCAAAACTTTTTGGAGTTAGTGCTACATGATGCAAATGTCTGTTTGCTTTCCTAACTGATTGTGTATATTTGTTCCTGACTTCCCTGAAAAGTTGCATATCGCGGGGGCTGTTCGATGCTAATGCAGTACGCCACAGGATGTTTTTGTGCTGGTCAAGGGCAGTCAAGTCTGGGGTGAACCAGGGGCTATATCTGTTCTTAGTTCAGAATTTTTTGAATGGGGCATGCTTATTTAAGATGGAGAGGAAAGCACTTTTAAAGAACAACCAGGCGTCCTCTACTGACGGAATGAGGTCAACTACAATTGACTTGAGGATCAGAGCAGGAAGGCTGACTGGCTAGCCCTGAAGGCCCTCTGCCTCTACCTCTGTGTGGTTCATCTCAGCCAAGAGGTTGTATGGGTTGTCTGTCTCTCTCTGGGTGTGAATCACTATCACTATGACCTCTCGCTCAGCCTGTCTGTTGGCCTGATCAGAAGGCTTCCCCTCTCATTCCTTGCTCACAGGAGCAGGGGTGATGGCATCCCGGGTAACCTCCTCCTCTCCTGTATCTAACCCATCTTTCTGGCTGTGAGTTCGACTGAGGTCACTCGTTCTCTCTCCCAGGGTGTTGGATAGTTTCTCCTCCTCTGTGTCTTGTGTATTTTCTACATTGTAGAATAATAGTGAAGACATCAAAACTATTAAATAACACATATGGCATCATGTAGTAACCAAAAACGTGTTACACATATCAAAATATATTTGAGATTCGAGATTCTTCAAAGTAGCCACCCTTTGCCTTGATCACAGCTTTGTACATACAGAATAATACGAAATGTTCTGAGACCAGGTTGCGCTTTCACCTCCCCCGGTAAGAGGGGAATTAGGCAACCTCAGAGTTACAGTGAGGGAAAAAAGTATTTGATCCCCTGCTGATTTTGTACGTTTGCCCACTGACAAAGAAATGATCAGTGTATCATTTTAATTGTACGTTTATTTGAACAGTGAGAGACAGAATAACAACAACAAAATCCAGAAAAACGCATGTCAAAAATTTTATAAATTGATTTGCATTTTAATGAGGGAAATAAGTATTTGACCCACTCTCAATCAGAAAGATTTCTGGCTCCCAGGTGTCTTTTATACAGGTAACGAGCTGAGTTTAGGAGCACACTCTTAAAGGGAGTGCTCCTAATCTCAGCTTGTTACCTGTATAAAAGACACCTGTCCACAGAAGCAATCAGTCAATCAGATTCCAAACTCTCCACCATGGCCAAGACCAAAAAGCTCTCCAAGGATGTCAGGGACAAGATTGTAGACCTACTCAAGGCTGGAATGGGCTACAAGACCATCGCCAAGCAGCTTGGTGAGAAGGTGACAACAGTTGGTGCGATTATTTGCAAATGGAAGAAACACAAAAGAACTGTCAATCTCCCTCGGCCTGGGGCTCCATGCAAGATCTCACCTCATGGAGTTGCAATGATCATGAGAACGGTGAGTAATCAGCCCAGAACTACACGGGAGGATCTTGTCAATGATCTCAAGACACCTGGGACCATAGACACCAAGAAAACAATTGGTAACACACTACGCCGTGAAGGACTGAAATCCTGCAGCGCCCGCAAGGTCCCCCTGCTCAAGAAAGCACATATACAGGCCTGTCTGAAGTTTGCCAATGAACATCTGAACGATTCAGAGGAGAACTGGGTGAAAGTGTTGTGGTCAGATGAGACTAATATCGAGCTCTTTGGCATCAACTCAACTCGCCGTGTTTGGAGGACGAGGAATGCTGCCTATGACCCCAAGAACACCATCCCCACCGTCAAACATGGAGGTGGAAACATTATGCTTTGGGGCTGTTTTTCTGCTAAGGGGACAGGACAACTTCACCGCATCAAAGGGACAATGGACGGGGCCATGTACCGTCAAATCTTGGGTGAGAACCTCCTTCCCTCAGCCAGGGCATTGAAAATGGGTTGTGGATGGGTATTCCAGCATGACAATGACCCAAAACACACGGCCAAGGCAACAAAGGAGTGGCTCAAGAAGAAGCACATTAAGGTCCTGTCGAGTTGCCAAAAGTCAGCCTCAAAACCTTAATGACTTGGAGAAGATCTGCAAAAAGGCGTGGAACAAAATCCCTGCTGAGATGTGTGCAAACCTGGTGGCCAACTACAAGAAACGTCTGACCTCTGTGATTGCCAACAACGGTTTTGCCATGTCATGATTTGCAGAGGGGTCAAATACGTATTTCCCTCATTAAAATGCAAATAAATTTATAACATTTTTGACATGTGTTTTTCTGGATTTTTTTGTTGTTATTCTGTCTCTCACTGTTCAAATAAACCTACCATTAAATGTATAGACTGATCATGTCTTTGTCAGTGGGCAAACTTACAAAATCAGCAGGGAATCAAATACTTTTTTCCCTCACTGTACATTCAAGGATACTTTATTGACACACACGGATGAAATGGACATGGAAAGGTAGTGGAATGATAGTGGTCCTGTAATGGACAGATAACAGGGGTAATGAATATGCACAATAACTGATAGCACAAGTAGAGCAACAACGCTATTAACAAAGGAAGGGCTGTATTAATGGCATAATGCTACCTGCGGAGTATTACACAACACAGTAAACACAGAGAGGCAACTTACAATAGGCAATGGTAGTAACTATAAAGAACAACAAGCAAGAATGATATACATGTTACAAACTCACTTTGTGCACGTACGTAACAACCTTGTTGTCACAGATGTTAAGGCGGTGTTCAGTGTTTTCAAGCAACACTTTGGGGATACTGTCTGCTCAGGTATGCCATTAGCTGATTTCTATTCAATCAAACCATATGCTAATGAGGGTCCAATAGATTTCTGGATTAGGCTTAACAAAGCTGCAGAGGCAGCCGAACAGTACCTTGTGAGTGAGGGCAGGACCTTACCCAATCAGTGCTCAGAGTTGGCAGTCATGTTTGTACGCAACTGTCCTGATAAAGAGTTGGCCCAAGTGTTCAAGAGCAAACCCATTCGTGACTGGACAGCCAGTGAGGTACAGGATCGGTTGGATGAACTGTTAAGGGAACGTAAAGCATGTAGAACACAACTTTCACAGCAGGTGGCTGCCGTTTTTGACTGCCCTCAGGAGGGAGTGGGTCCTGTGAAAATACCTAATGTTTCATATTTTTCTCAATGTGGCCGTGAACCAGACCAGTCACCATCTGTATCTGAGGGTGGGACATTAAAGAAAGTTTTGACTTTGTTAGAGAAGGCTCTGGTCAGCAATACTCAGTAATACTCAGTCTGTGAGTGGCGCAGTGGTCTAAGGCACTGCATCGCAGTGCTAGCTGTGCCACTAGAGATCCTGGTTCGAATCCAGGCTCTGTCGTAGCCGGCCCCGACCGGGAGACCCATGGGGCGGCGCAGAATTGGACCAGCGTCGCCTAGGGTAGTGGAGGGAATGGCCGGCTCAGTTCATAGAGCATGGTGTTTGCAATGCCAGGGTTGTGGGTTTGATTCCCACGGGGGGTATGAAGAAAAAAAAAGTTATGTATGCACTAACTGTAAGTCGCTCTGGATAAGAGCGTCTGCTAAATGACTTAAACACAATGACTTAAACATGTCCTTCAGACATCATCCTGGTGGGTTGTGGTGGGAACAAACTAGCCCAGTGGGCATGTGTGACTTAAAAATGCAACTTTATGGCTTCTGTTATGTAGTCCCAGTGCTTATTGTTGATGGGCAGGTTGATGAACTCATTGTGGGAACTAATGTGTTGAAGTCTCTGATTAGACAGTGAGTTTCTATGTGCTCACGCAGGTGCCCGAGAGCTGTGGCTGCACCAAGGGCTAAGCTATTGTGTGTTGTCTCTTCGTGTACAGGTATGTCATTTATTTTGTCAGAATTATGTTGTATATCATTTTACTTGTATTGTATAGTGTGTTGTTAGGCACTGAATGTGTGCATGCAGCACCTGTTCTCTTTTGCCTGACCTTCAACTAGCAAGGTGCCCGAGAGCTGTGGCTGCACCAAGAGCTAACATATTGTGTGTTGTCTCTTCGTGTGCAGGTCGAATAAAAACTATCCAACCATCAGAATTCCAGTTGTGGCAGTGTCCTAATTACGTGACCTGCCGACTGGTCAGCTCAAGCCGACCGCCGGAGCTGTGCATGTGGATGAGGTGCACGACCTGCGCATGTGAATTTGTTGATGGTTTACTGTAAGTGAATATATACTGTAAACAGTGAAAGTGAATGTAGCATATTCATTAGATACAGGTATTCGTGCTTATTTGTATGTTTTGGATGAATTTGTTTATTGCATTTATTTTTTTTGGTATTTGAATGCACTAAATTACATTGTATTTTAGTGCTCTGTTGAGCCATGGAAGATTCTCAAATCCATAAGACGTGTTATGCTGGGGATTTTAGTGTGGGTAGAGGGAGGGGTGTCCTTCCATTTACACCAATTGTACAGTCAGCTCCTGGGAGTAGAGCGTTTGCTAGTCCTGAGTTTGCAAGCACTGGGAGGGGTAGGCTGTTTGTTCCACCTGACCAGGGTATCCCACCTCTGTCTTTTGATGTACCATCATCCACAGTACTCGGTGATAATGGGACGCCTCCGAGTCAGCTTAGTGACCTTATTAAGCAGATTGGTTCAGAGATAGGAGAATCTATCAGAGCGAGTTTACTGCAGCCTGGGGTTTCAAGTCTTTCTCCTGCCCGTCCCCCTCACCAACCCCAGCAGTTTCCCCTGCCTGAGCAGTGTGGGTCAACCTTTATTGATGCGTCCAAGCTGAATCTGGTTGTGAAGTCAGATGTTAGTGCTCCACCTCTTTTTAGGGGTGATGGCTCAGATAAGTACTCTGTCCTGGAGTGGGAGGAGTTAATGGAAGTCTACCTAGAGAAGAGGGGTTACACTGGGTCTGGGAATGTTGGGGAGGTGATGTCTAGGCTCATGGGGAGGGCACGGGATGTGACCAAAGTCTGGAAGCGTAACAACCTTGTTGTCACAGATGTTAAGGCGGTGTTCAGTGTTTTCAAGCAACACTTTGGGGATACTGTCTGCTCAGGTATGCCATTAGCTGATTTCTATTCAATCAAACCATATGCTAATGAGGGTCCAATAGATTTCTGGATTAGGCTTAACAAAGCTGCAGAGGCAGCCGAACAGTACCTTGTGAGTGAGGGTCGGACCTTACCCAATCAGTGCTCAGAGTTGGCAGTCATGTTTGTACGCAACTGTCCTGATAAAGAGTTGGCCCAAGTGTTCAAGAGCAAACCCATTCGTGACTGGACAGCCAGTGAGGTACAGGATCGGTTGGATGAACTGTTAAGGGAACGTAAAGCATGTAGAACACAACTTTCACAGCAGGTGGCTGCCGTTTTTGACTGCCCTCAGGAGGGAGTGGGTCCTGTGAAAAGACCTAATGTGTCATATTTTTCTCAATGTGGCCGTGAACCAGACCAGGCACCATCTGTATCTGAGGGTGGGACATTAAAGAAAGTTTTGACTTTGTTAGAGAAGGCTCTGGTCAGCAATACTCAGCAATACTCAGTAATACTCAGTCTGTGAGTGGCGCAGTGGTCTAAGGCACTGCATCGCAGTGCTAGCTGTGCCACTAGAGATCCTGGTTCGAATCCAGGCTCTGTCGTAGCCGGCCGCGACCGGGAGACCCATGGGGCGGCGCACAATTGGACCAGCGTCGCCTAGGGTAGTGGAGGTAATGGCCGGCTCAGTTCGTAGAGCATGGTGTTTGCAACGCCAGGGTTGTGGGTTCGATTCCCACGGGGGGTATGAAAAAAAAAAAGTAACGTATGCACTAACTGTAAGTCGCTCTGGATAAGAGCGTCTGCTAAATGACTTAAACATGTTAAATGTAGAGGGCCCCGTAAACAGTTCCACAAACGTCAGCATGAGTGTGCTGTCTGTGGAAGCACTAATCACTGGACCAAAGCTCACTGTCAGATGCACCAGCTGTGCGTCAAGTGCTTTTCTCCGGGCCACATGAGCTTTGACTGTAGTGAGGCTGGGCAGCGACAGAACCCTGGATGTGGACAGACTGGCAGGTCTCAGGAAAACTAGAAAGCCTCCGTTCTGAGGAGGGCAATGTGGGGCATTCTTATTTTTCCTCCACTGATGATGATATCCAATCTGTTTATTCTTACTTTTGTGAGTCAGTACCCAAGAACAACACTGTCATTTTTCAGAACACAATGAGAATTACTCAGAATGACAGTTTGTTTTACACCACTGTGCTAGTACAGGATAAAGTTGAGCTGAAGGGGATGTTAGATAGTGGGTCCATGGCTACTACTCTGCGCGCAGATATTGTACCTCGGTTGAGGGAGGCAGGAGTGGTAGAGGGGAACTTTCTAGCTCCTTCAGACATCATCCTGGTGGGTTGTGGTGGGAACAAACTAGCCCAGTGGGCATGTGTGACTTAAAAATTCAACTTTATGGCTTCTGTTATGTAGTCCCAGTGCTTATTGTTGATGGGCAGGTTGAGGAACTCATTGTGGGCACTAATGTGTTGAAGTCTCTGATTAGACAGTTCAAATCAAATGACAGCTACTGGCGGGTGGCGGGTACACCAGGTTCCTCTAGCCAGTGTGATGTCAAATCTGGAGAGATGGAGAGGAGACTCCATCCCAGATAAAGTGGGCACCATTAAGTTGAAGAGAGCAGTAACGCTCCAACCCATGAGTGAGCATCTGGTGTGGGGCCGCCTACCCCCAAAGACAAAACTCTCTGTGGGCAGTACTGTTGTTGTCGAGCCCAGCACGTCTCGTTGTGTGAATCGACACATACTAGTGGGGAGAGTAGTTACGCCTCTGTGGGGGGATGGATGGCTCCCTGTGAAGATTGTGAATCCAACAACATCGCCAGTTACCCTGAGACGAAATGCTAAAGTGGCGGATGTGTACCCTTGCATTGCATTGGAGTATTTTAATGATGTCAAGCAGCAAGCAGCTCATCAGAATGTGGCAAAGGCTCAATGTGACAGATCACATGGCAGTCTGACAGCTAAGAGTTCAGTTGGTGGCAGTGTAGATAATGGCAACAGTACACTGAGGAATCTTGGACTTCAAGGCCTGTCTGTTGAGGAGTGTCCAGTTTCACAGTTCTGGAAAGATAAACTTGTCAACTTAATTGGGAAGTATGACACAGTGTTCTCTAGACATAGCCTAGATTGTGGCGAGGCAAAGGAGTTCTGCCTTCGCATACGGCTGACTGATGACCGCCCATTTCGATGACCTTATCGTAGGCTGTCTCCAGCTCATTACCAAAAACTCAGGGAAACACTGGATGATATGGAGGAAAAGGAAATCGTCAGAAAATCCAGCAGCGAGTATGCCTCACCATTGGTGCTGGTATGGAAAAAGAATGGGGACTTGCGCCTATGTACTGACTTCAGGTGGTTAAATGCCCGCACAGTAAAGGATGCTCATCCCCTGCCTCATCAGGCTGATGTACTGGCCGCGCTGGGAGGTAATGCCTTCTTCAGCACAATGGATTTGACGTCAGGGTATTACAACGTGCCACTGCATGAAGAGGACAAGAAATACACTGCCTTTTCCTCCCCTTTAGGTCTGCACGAGTACAATCGGTTACCTCAGGGCCTCTGCAACAGCCCGGCTACTTTTATGAGAATGATGCTGACCATCTTTGGTGACCAAAACGTTCTAAGTCTCCTTTGTTACTTGGATGATCTGATGGTTTTTGCTAAGACGGAGGAAGAGAGTCTGCAGAGACTTGAGATGGTTTTTCAGCGGTTGCAGGAGCACAACCTTAAACTGTCTCCGTCTAAGTGCAAGTTTCTGAGGAGGTCTGTAAAGTTTTTGGGCCACATCATTTCTCAGGAGGGTGTAGCCACTGACCCTGCTAAAGTTCAAACCATTTTGAATGTGACTGAGAGTGAGATAATGGAAGCTGATGGTGTCACACCGTCTCCTATCAAAATAGGTTCTTTCCTTGGTATGGTAGTATACTATCAGCACTACATTGAGAATTGTTCCATGGTTGCTAGGCCATTGTTTCAGCTAACTACAGGTCAGAAGAAGCCTAGGAGAGGCAAGGGTAGGAAGAGGCCTGGTCCCCCTCGCAGGCTCACTACTGCAGACTGGACTGCCGAATGTCGACTCGCTTTTGAAGCTTTGAAATCAGCACTAGTTGACCAGGCACTGCTGGTTCATCCAGATTTTTCTCAGCCATTTCTACTTTCCGTGGATGCATCTACTAGTGGTTTGGGAGCTGTACTATCACAAGTGCAAGATGGGAAGGACATAGCCAGGCCGATAGCTTTTGCTAGTAAATCTCTTAATCATGCACAATCCAAGTATCCTGCTCACCGGCTGGAATTTCTAGCCATGAAATGGGCCATTCATGATAAATTCAGCCATTGGCTGCAAGGGCATAAGTTTACTGTGTGGACCGACAACAATCCACTCAAATACATTCTTACAAAGCCGAGACGATGCATGCGAGCAGAGATGGGTTGCAAAGCTGGCACCCTTTGATTTTGATATCCAGTACATACCAGGTCCCAAGAATGTTGTTGCTAATGCTTTGAGCAGAGACTAGATGATGGAACATTGCTGCCGGGACTTGCTTCCATTCAGCCACGAGCATAAGTGAGGTGGAGGAGAGATTGACTTCATCACTACTTGTATTTGTGAGAGGTATTGACATGTTGAAAGCTCAGAGATGTCTGTTAAAACTACTAGCACACAGCTCAGACAACCACGCATACCCCACAAGACATGCCACTAGAGGTCTCTTCACAGTCCCCAAGTCCAGAACAGACTATGGGAGGCGCACAGTACTACATAGAGCCATGACTACATGGAACTCTATTCCACATCATGTAACTGATTTAAAAAACAGATACAAATACACCTTATGGAACAGTGGGGACTGTGAAGCAACACAAACATAGGCACAGACACATGCATACACACACATGAAAACATACGCACTATACACACACGTACACATGGATTTTGTGTTGTAGATACAGTGGGGAGAACAAGTATTTGATACTCTGCCGATTTTGCAGGTTTTCCTACTTACAAAGCATGTAGAGGTCTGTAATTTTTATCATATGTACACTTCAACTGTGAGAGACGGAATCTAAAACAAAGATCCAGAAAATCACATTGTATGATTTTTAAGTAATTAATTTGCATTTTATTGCATGACATAAGTATTTGATACATCAGAAAAGCAGAACTTAATATTTGGTACAGAAACCTTTGTTTTCAATTACAGAGATCATACGTTTCCTGTAGGTCTTGACCAGGTTTGCAGACACTGCAGCAGGGATTTTGGCCCACTCCTCCATACAGACCTTCTCCAGATCCTTCAGGTTTCGGGGCTGTCGCTGGGCAATACGGACTTTCAGCTCCCTCCAAAGATTTTCTATTGGGTTTATAGTAATAAATTATGTATCATTAAGGCAAAATGTTGGGAAATGTCAAAAGTAAAATATAGTAAACATGATTGACATTCTATAATCCAGATGTATGTTTAAATAAGCAATATAGCCAATACAGTGTGTAACCATGCCTTAATGTATGTATGTGTATTATTTTTGAGAAAGGGTCTGCCACCAATATAATGAGATAAGAGGAAGAGGTCATATGGAAAAGTTCACATAGCCTTTTTGGAGAAAAACAACATGTGACATCTAGACGTTGAAAGATAAGGGTGGCGTGGCCATGAAAGAAGTTAATCAATTACCCTAAGGGTAGTAACTGTGTATGCTATGTAAGGATGACTATGCGCTTGTATTTGTATAAAAGGAGATCTTTGAGCCAAGGAGAGCCAGTTGTTGCTCCATGGAGCAAAGCTCAGGCTTTGTTATGCAATAAAGTCTAAATTCTTGAATTCACAGGCTCCGGTGTCTTGAGAGATATTTTTGAGTTGATTATCTATTAGTCAAATATTTCCACGACAGGTTCAGGTCTGGAGACTGGCTAGGCCACTCCAGGACCTTGAGATGCTTCTTACGGAGCCACTCCTTAGTTGCCCTGGCTGTGTGTTTCGGGTCGTTGTTATGCTGGAAGACCCAGCCACGACCCATCTTCAATGCTCTTACTGAGGGAAGGAGGTTGTTGGCCAAGATCTTAAGATACATGGCCCCATCCATCCTCCCCTCAATACGGTGCAGTCATCCTGTCCCCTTTGCCGAAAAGCATCCCCAAAGAATGATGTTTCCACCTTCATGCTTCATGATTGGGATGGTGTTCTTGGGGTTGTACTCATCCTTCTTCTTCCTCCAAACACGGCGAGTGGAGTTTAGACCAAAAAGCTCTATTTTTGTCTCATCAGACCACATGACCTTCTTCCATTCCTCCTCTGGATCATCCAGATGGTCATTGGCAAACATCAGACGGGCCTGGACATGCGCTGGCTTGAGCAGGGGGACCTTACATGCGCTGCAGGATTTTAATCCATGACGGCGTAGTGTGTTACTAATGGTTTTCTTTGAGACTGTGGTCCCAGCTCTCTTCAGGTCATTGACCAGGTCCTGCCATGTAGTTCTGGGCTGATCCCTCACCTTCCTCATGATCATTGATACCCCACGAGGTGAGATCTTGCATGGAGCCCCAGACCAAGGGGTGATTGACCGTCATCTTGAACTTCTTCCATTTTCTAATAATTGCGCCAACAGTTGTTGCCTTCTCACCAAGCTGCTTGCCTATTGTCCTGTAGCCCATCCCAGCCTTGTGCAGGTCTACAATTTTATCTCTGATGTCCTTACACAGCTCTCTGGTCTTGGCCATTGTGGAGAGGTTGGAGTCTGTTTGATTGAGTGTGTGGACAGGTGTCTTTTATACAGGTAACTAGTTCAAACAGGTGCAGTTAATACAGGTAATGAGTGGAGAACAGGAGGGCTTCTTAAAGAAAAACTAACAGGTCTGTGAGAGCCGGAATTCTTAATGGTTGGTAGGTGATCAAATACTTATGTCATGCAATAAAATGCAAATTAATTACTTAAAAATCATACAATGTGATTTTCTGGATCTTTGTTTTAGATTCCGTCTCTCACAGTTGAAGTGTACATATGATAAAAATTACAGACCTCTACATGCTTTGTAAGTAGGAAAACCTGCAAAATCGGCAGTGTATCAAATACTTGTTCTCCCCACTGTATGTGATAGTGGAGTACGGACCTGATGGCACACAAATCTGTTATGAGTGTATTGTAATGTTTTAAATATTTTATAACTGACTTAATTTTGCCGGACACCAGGAAGAGTAGCTGCTGCCTTGGCAGCAGCTAATGAGGATCCATAATAAATACAATTACAAATATTGGGTGATTAGGCCTTGCTCGCAGTCGGAGTTTCCAATTCATCCCAAAGGTGTTCGATGGAGTTGAGGTCAGGGTTCTGTGTAGGCCAGTCAAGTTCTTCCACACTGATCTCGACAAACCATTTCTGTATGGACCTCGCTTTGTGGGCATTGTCATGTTGAAACAGGAAAGGGCCTTCCCCAAACTGTTGCCACAAAGTTGGAAGCACAGAATCATCTAGAATGTCATTGTATGCAGAGAACGGGTTTCCACTGCTCCAGAGTCCAATGTCGGGAGCTTTACACCACTCCAGCCGACGCTTGGCATTGCGCATGGTGAACTTAGGCTTGTGTGCGGCTGCTCGGCCATGGAAACCCATTTCATGAAGATCCCAAGGAACAGTTATTGTGCTAGCATTGCTTACAGAGGCAGTTTGGAACTCGGTAGTGAGTGTTGCAACCAAGGACAGAGGACAGAAGATTTTTGCGCGCCATGCACCTCAGCACTCGATGGTCCCATTCTGTGAGCTTGTGTGACCAACCACTTTGCGGCTGAGCTGTTGTTGCTCCTAGACATTTCCACTTCATAATAACAGCACTTACAGTTGACCGGGGCAGCTCTAGCAGGGCAAAAATCTGACAAACTGATTGTTGGAAAGGTGGCATCCACATTGAAAGTCACTGAACTCTTCAGGACGGGCCATTCAACTGCCAATGCTTGTCTATGGAGATTGCATGGCTGTGTGCTCGATTTTGTCCATCGTATCTTGAGGCTGTAAGAAAAGTGGAAGGAGAGAGTGGCGTTGAAGACTAAATGGTAATTGAGCATGCACCAGTGAATGTTTCTCTGCAATCAATTGATCCTGATATATTACATGTGAAGAAGGTAGACTTTGTAGCTTTTATTGCAATGGTTATAAACTGCATAGCACAAATGCAGAAGAAATCGGAGAACATTGGAATCATTGTGAGTGCAGCAGAATGCTTTTTTGGACTCTAAAGGGCCATCCACACCAAGGACGATAACTATAACGATAAATTATACATAACTAGAAACGTTGGCGAGCATTTATTGTCAGCTGATCAACGCATCCGACTGCACACTGTAGGCCTAATAATAAGGTAGTAACACAATACCATTCAGTGCTTCAGGCTATGTTCATTTAACAATATTGATGATAATAATAATAATAATATAGAAACTCATATTTAAATGTAGCAATTCAACAACAAATTCTGTTTAGCCTGCACATCTTTCACGTCATTAACTTGCCTCGTTGCTCAAGTGGTTTGTAAGTGATTTCTATTTCTCTAATGATTGTCAATTCGTTTGGATCTTCTTTTTCGCTTTGCTCATCTCTGTCTGTCCTGTGCGACAGTTAATTTGGCCTAGGCCTATTTTGCACTCAGCAATTTAGCAAGAGCAAGCCTGCTTCTCTCCACGAAACGGCTATTAGGCCTAGTATAAAATAAATACAAAAATAACTGTCCTATAGCTTTTGTAGCCTATAGCTTTTCCTGGGATTTCAGGTGAAGAGGAATAGCGGAATTGCGCTCGGGAACAGTTGGAAGAGAGAGGCTAGAGACGTGTAGCTGAAGTAAGAAACTAAATATTAGCTCGATTTTAGGCCATTCATTAGCTAAATTGTAGGCTAGGGCTATAAATATTTACCTGTCAACGTGCAAGAAACAAAAGTTTAAAGATTATGAAATGGCAGATCTTTGCATTCCTCCAGGCTGTGCTCTGCAGTCCTGGACACACAAAGCTCCACTACTGATTAGGCCTACGTTTTTAGACAAGAAAGTCATTCTACCTAGGCTACAACAACACAGTGCAATGAGGAATGTATTATTGTTATCAAGTGAGTACACAATTATTGTCTAGGGCTGTAAACTGCAGCGATTTAGGCTAATTTGAATAACCGCTCAAACATCCTGTTTTGAATGCTTCATGCCGAAATAACTGCATGCAGCCTAGGCCTGATTATGCAACCATTTGGATCAGTTATGGGTCTATTCTCGACAGTTTACAAGGTCCATAAAGGCAGGCCAGTCATAGTGTGTATTTTGTCAGGATGTATCGGAAAATATGGCCTTCTCATGTGCTGTTTGTCATCATTCTCCCAAGTCGTCATATCCACTGAACAAAAATATAAACGCAACATGTAAAGTGTTGGTCCCATGTTTCATGAGCTGAAATAAAAGATCCCTAAAATGTACCATATGCACAAAAAGCTTACTTCTATAAAATTTTGTGCACAAATTTGATTACATCCCTGTTAGTGAGCATTTCTCCTTTGCCAAGATAATCCATCCACCTGACAGGTGTGGCATATCAAGAAGCTGATTTAACAGCATGATCATTACACAGGTGCACCTTGTGCTGGGGACAATAAAAGGCCACTCTAAAATGTGCAGTTTTGTCACACAACACAATGTCTCAACTTTTGAGGGAGTGTACAATTGGCATGCTGACTGCAGGAATGTCCACCAGAGCTGTTGCCAGAGAATTTAATGTTCATTTCTATACCATAAGCCTCCTCCAACGTCGTTTTAGAGAATTTAGCAGTACGTCCAACCAGCCTCACAACCGCAGACCACGTGTAACCATGCCAGCCCATGACCTCCACATCTGACTTCTTCACCTGCGGGATCGTGTGAGACCAGCCACCCGGACAGCTGATGAAACTGTGGGTTTGCACAAACAAAGAATTTCTGCACAAACTGTCAGAAACCGTCTCAGGGAAGCTCATCTGCGTGCTCATCATCCTCACTGGGGTCTTGACCTGACTGCAATTCGGTGTCGTAACCAACTTCAGTGGGCAAATGCTCACCTCGCTGGCCACTGGCACGCTAGAGAAGTGTGCTCTTCACGGATGAATCCTGGTTTCAACTGTACCGGGCAGATGTCAGACAACGTGTATGGCGTTGTGTGGGTTTGCTGATATCAACATCGTGAACAGAGTGCCCCGTGGTGGTGGTGGGGTTATGGTATGGGCAGGCATAAGCTATGGACAACGAACACAAGTGCATTTTATCAATGGCAATTTGAATGCACAGAGATACAATGACGAGATCCTGAGGCCCATTGTTGTGCCATTCATCCGCCTCCATCACTTCATGTTTCACCATGATAACGCACAGCCCCATGTCGCATGGATCTGTACACAATTCCTGGAAGATGAAAATGTCCCAGTTCTTCCATGGCCTGCATACTCATTAGACATGTTACCCATTGAGCCCGTTTGGGATGCTCTGGATTGACGTATACGACAGCATGTTCCAGTTCCAGCCAATATCCAGCAACTTCGCACAGCCGTTGAAGAGGAGTGGGACAACATTCCACAGGCCACAATCAACAGCCTGATCAACTCTATGCGAAGGAGATGTCGCACTGCATGAGGCAAATGGTGGTCACGCCAGATACTGACTGGTTTTCTGATCCACACCCCTAACTTTTTTTTAAGGTATCTGTGACCAACAGATGCATATCTGTATTCCCAGTCTTGTGAAATCCATAGAGTACGGCCTAATTAATTAATTTCAATTGACTGACTTCCTTATATGAACTGTAACTCAGTAAAATCTTTGGAATTGTTGCAGGTTGCGTTTATTTTTTTGTTCAGTGTAGTATTTTAATCATATTAGTGAAATTGGAGCCAATTCCCATTTGTTCCAAGACAGACCAGAGATATGACCATTCTAGTCAATCAAAAGCTTTTTTTGCATCAAGAGATAATACAGCCCAAGGAGTTATATTTTTGTTCAGTGTAATTAATGTGGCCACCAATATGCTCACACATGCCCAGTTATTCACACAAGCTTTCTGTACGCTCAGCGTTCTCTCCTCTCCAAACAGCCTAGAGCACCTAGAACCAAGAACGCTTCAATAAAACACGTTTTTGATTGGTTGTCAATGATTTATCATCGGAGGGACAGAAAAAAAATTTGCCATGAAAGTGATCCAAACGATAACCCTCGTTATCGTTCTCCACTCTTTTTGTAGTTATCGCTGTAGTGTGAACACACCTGTTCACTTGAATTAAAACGATTTCTATTTTTTGTTATCGTTATAGTTATCATCCTTGGTGTTGATGACCCTTAATGGTGCTTTCAATACAACTGGGAACTCTGGGGGAAAAAACTAGGTCAAATCATGACGTCAGTGATCTTCAGGTCGGAAAGTCTGAGTTCTAGAAAGATGCCCCAGTTCCCAACATGGAATTCCGAGTTGGATGACCGTTCAAACCGATTTTCCCAGTTGAAGCTCGTTCCCAGTTGTCTTGAACACATTGAAGTCGGAAGTCTGAGATTTCAGCATTCCGAGTTGTTTTGAATGCGGCACAAGTTTACAAACGAGGCGTTGCAAAAAATAATGTCACAGGATGTTCCGTCACAGGCCCCTGAGCCTGTAGGGATGTGACACTATTAAAACAACTGCTAAGGAGATTTTTTGGGAACAAGCAAATGGTTCATGTACAAAGATGGGCATTTTTTTGTTTAAGGTCAGGGAATTGGAAATAAAGCATAGTAAAGATATATATAAAAAAGTAATTCAGCCAAGGAAGTGAAAATAACGGAAAATCTGAATGATCTGATTTATAAAAGATAATCTTACAGTAGAAGAGGAAATAACACTTAAGAAATGTACAGCAAAAATTGATAAGATGTATGTTGACATGTTTTTCAGAATAATTCAAATCAGACTGTGAAAAGGTACATCTCCTGGTAATGACGGACTTCCGGTTGAATTTTATGTTTGTTTCTGGAACATTATTGAAACTGCTTTATCGGGAATGTTTAATGAATGTATAGATAGAAAGGAAATGTCAAGGAAACAAGGTTTGATTACTTTACTACCCAAAACAGATAAGGATCATTTATCTATTGAAAATTGGAGACCTATAACTCTTTTAAATGTAGATTACAAAGTAATCTCTCATGTATATGCTAATTGTTTGAAAAAAGGTCTTAAGAAAATTATGAATGAGACTCAAACTGGCTTTATGGCCAATCGCCATATTAGTTGTAATATCAGGTTGATTTTGGACCTTATAGACTATTCAGACAATTTGGAATCTGATGCTCTGTAAGGGTTGGTGTGAGGTGTGACCCAGGTGCGGTGCAGGATAGACAGTAGGCAGGGATGGTGAAACAAGGATCTTCACTGGTGGTTCAAAAGCCAGGATATAAAACAACAGACTATACACGAAAGCAAATGAGGAGCACATAGGTCTCCAAAATATAGGCAAACAATACGAAATACTAACTCTGACTGGAAAAACACATTGAATATGTGGCTTCAAAGAGATATTTATATTTTAGGAAGGGTTCTATTAACGAAGGCTGAGGGTGTATCTAGGTTTGTTTATCCAGCTCTATCTCTTTTTGTACATGAATCCACATGTAAGGAGATTAACAATCAATTTACCAATTTTGTGTGGAAAAACAAACATCACCACCTTGAAAAGTACGAAAATAAATAAATGATGCACTCACTAACTGTAAGTCGCTCTGGATACAGTGGGGAAAAAAAGTATTTAGTCAGCCACCAATTGTGCAAGTTCTCCCACATAAAAAGATGAGAGAGGCCTGTAATTTTCATCATAGGTACACGTCAACTATGACAGACAAAATGAGAATTTTTTTCCCAGAAAATCACATTGTAGGATTTTTAATGAATGTATTTGCAAATTAAGTATTTGGTCAATAACAAAAGTTTCTCAATACTTTGTTATATACCCTTTGTTGGCAATGACACAGGTCAAACGTTTTCTGTAAGTCTTCACAAGGTTTTCACACACTGTTGCTGGTATTTTGGCCCATTCCTCCATGCAGATCTCCTCTAGAGCAGTAATGTTTTGGGGCTGTCGCTGGGCAACACGGACTTTCAACTCCCTCCAAAGATTTTCTATGGGGTTGAGATCTGGAGACTGGCTAGGCCACTCCAGGACCTTGAAATGCTTCTTACGAAGCCACTCCTTCGTTGCCCGGGCGGTGTGTTTGGGATCATTGTCATGCTGAAAGACCCAGCCACGTTTCATCTTCAATGCCCTTGCTGATGGAAGGAGGTTTTCACTCAAAATCTCACGATACATGGCCCCATTCATTATTTCCTTTACACGGATCAGTCGTCCTGGTCCCTTTGCAGAAAAACAGCCCCAAAGCATGATGTTTCCACCCCCATGCTTCACAGTAGGTATGGTGTTCTTTGGATGCAACTCAGCATTCTTTGTCCTCCAAACACGACGAGTTGAGTTTTTACCAAAAAGTTATATTTTGGTTTCATCTGACCATATGACATTCTCCCAATCCTCTTCTGGATCATCCAAATGCACTCTAGCAAACAAAAAAGTTTCTGGTGTCCTTTGACAGCTCTTTGGTCTTGGCCATAGTGGAGTTTGGAGTGTGACTGTTTGAGGTTGTGGACAGGTGTCTTTTATACTGATAACAAGTTCAAACAGGGGCCATTTATACAGGTAACGAGTGGAGGACAGAGGAGCCTCTTAAAGAAGAAGTTACAGGTCTGTGAGAGCCAGAAATCTTGCTTGTTTGTAGGTGACCAAATACTTATTTTCCACCATAATTTGCAAATAAATTCATAAAAAATCCTACAATGTGATTTACTGGATTTATTTTCTCAATTTGTCTGTCATAGTTGACGTGTACCTATGATGAAAATTACAGGCCTCTCTCATCTTTTTAAGTGGGAGAACTTGCACAATTGGTGGCTGACAACAACCTCTCCCTCAACGTGACCAAGACAAAGGAGATGATTGTGGACTATAGGAAAAAAAAGAGGACTGAGCACGCCCCCATTCTCATCGATGGGGCTGTAGTGGAACAGGTTGAGAGCTTCAAGTTCCTTGGTGTCCACATCACCAACGAACTATCATGGTCCAAACACACCAAGACAGTCGTGAAGAGGGCACGACAAAGCCTATTCCCCCTCAGGAGACTGAAAAGATTTGGCATGGGTCCTCAGATCCTCAAAAAATTCTACAGCTGCACCATCGAGAGCATCCTGACTGGTTGCATCACCGCCTGGTATGGCAACTGCTTGGCCTCCGACCGCAAGGCACTACAGAGGGTAGTGCGTACGGCCCAGTACATCACTGGGGCCAAGCTTCCTGCCACCCAGGACCTCTATACCAGGCGGTGTCAGAGGAAGGCCCTCAAAATTGTCAAAGACTCCAGCCACCCTAGTCATAGACTGTTCTCTCTGCTACCGCACGGCAAGCGGTACCGGAGTGCCAAGTCTAGGTCCAAAAGACTTCTCAACAGCTTCTACCCCCAAGCCATAAGACTCCTGAACAGCTAATCATGGCTACCCGGACTATTTGCACTGCCCCCCCACCCCATCCTTTTTACGCTGCTGCTACTCTGTTAATTATTTATGCATAGTCACTTTAACTCTACCCACATGTACATATTACCTCAACTACCTCAACTAGCCGGTGCCCCCGCACATTGACTCTGCAACGGTACCCCCCTGTATATATAGCCTCCCTACTGTTACTTTATTTTACTTCTGCTCTTTTTTTTCTCAACACTTTTTTTGTTGTTGTTTTATTTTTACTTTTTTTGTTAAAAATAAATGCACTGTTGGTTAAGGGCTGTAAGTAAGCATTTCACTGTAATGTCTGCACCTGTTGTATTCAACGCATGTGACCAATAAAATTAGATTTGATTTGATTTGACTAAATAATTTTTTTCCCCACTGTAAGAGCGTCTGCTAAATGACTAAAATGTAAACATTTTAAATTTTAAAAGGAAGTTCTCGCTGCAACTAGGGCAGATGAGGTTTTGAGTTATTGGATTTTGTGGATATAAATAATACCTTTAAGATTAAGTGGTTGGAAAAAATGCAGAGAATCTCCATAATCTTTATGGTTCTTTATTTGTAATATTTTTAAGAAATTGGGGGTTTACAGTTTTTGGTGTCTTGTAATTACAACATAACCAAACGGTCACTTCAATTTTATAAATGTTATCAGCAAGCCCTTGTGGCACGGAAATTATGTTTTGTGCATGACTTTTCGCCTCATAAAGCTATTCTGTGGAATAATGGTAATATCACTGTTAAAAACAAAAGTATTTTTATGCAACATTGGATAGAGAAAAATATCATCTTTGTAGGTGACATGTTTGATAGTGGTGGCCAAATCTTAAGTTATGAGGTATTTTCAAGAGTCAAAGCCTTTCCTGTTGCATACAAAGGATATCCCTCTGTGGTTAATGCTATTCCCTCAGGTATTTCCCAGCTAGTGCTATGTTTTCAAGATAGACATTTAGAACCTAGTCTATTTATTAATGGTACTGATATCAAAAGTCCCAAGTGTACAAATAAACACATAAGATAATATTTTATAGCAAAAGAAAGATCACACCAACTATCAGACATTCAATGGCAAATGGCCTGGCTTTGTCCCTTCAAATGTTGTATTTCTAATAAGATAAGAGAGGTGCACCAAAAGATTGTGCACAATATGTACCCCTCCAACACAATGGTGTCAAGGTTTACAGACATTGATGACAAGTATACCTTCTGCAGTGATGGACTTGAAATGCTGACACGTTTTTTTGTTGTTGATTGTTTGTACACTATTACATTTGGAGCGATATGGAGGAGTATATAATGAGTAAAACTGGTCACTCTAATTATATTAAATGCAATGGTATAAACTTTTTTGACAGTACTCTGAAGTCTTTAAAATGTTTAACTAATGTCATGATTTTGGTTAGTAAATGTTATATCCACAAAACCATTTTTAAATCAACCCCCTCCTTTAAAGTGTTTTTGATAGACTTTGTTTTTAATTGAGTCTCTGAAATTACTAAATAATATGAAAAGCTTATCTAAAATCCAATATTATAACAAATTCTTTTTTGAATAAGTGTCATTGTCACATTGCTGTCATAAGTACTTTTTCTGTTTTTGTTTTGTTCGTCTTTTATGTTCTTGTCAATTCTTGAACTTAAGTGATGTCTGTTATATTTTATTTAATAAAAATACTAAAATGTTAAAGTGACTTTATTTTTCTTAAATAGTTTACCAGCCGTACAGTAGGTGGCGGCATGCACCTCTAACGATTGTTTGCGGACCGCCATAATACCCTAAAAGAAGAAGCAGAAGCAGAAGAAGAAACGCGCTTCTTCTGTTTAGCCGAAAAATAAGTTGGAGCAGTTTCACTTTAGTGAAGATTTTTGCTAGCTATAATATCATTAGAAATGAACGGCCAGCGCTGGTTACCACTGGAAGCTAACCCAGATGTTAGTATACATACTTTGTATTTATCCAATTTTGCAAAACATGTAATCACAACTAGCTGCCTCATTCGTTCAATCTCACATGAGTGGGCTTTCTGTGGCTAGTTAGCGTGATTCTTCTAGCTAGCTATTATTGTTGGCTGGTTTGTCAAAGAACAAAAGCTAACGGCTTACTTTTTGTTCTTTCTTTTAGGTGATGAACCAAGTGAGTCAGTCTTATCATCTTGCTAAACCCATCATGGAGGTTTCAAGTGTTGCTGTTCAAGGAGATCGGAATCTCACTCGCAGATTCCATGCTAAATCTTAGCGAGCTAGTAAGCTAGCTAGCTAACAACACAGTTTCCAGCTAGGAGGATAGCTAGCTATAATATTTAATATCTAGCTAGCTAAGGGTGGCTAGCTATCAAAAGCGGAGGTGCTGTTCATCTTAACTACCTACCCTCTAAAAATAGCATATCCAACAGCTAACGTTATGCTTGTATCAGCTGATATTTAACCCCTAATAATAGCAACTAAGTAGCTAACTAGACAGCATTGCCATTCATATCAGAGACAGTTGCTCTTTGTTTTAGAGAGCTGAGGCAGGATTTTGATGGTGATTATGTAACTAGCTAGCTAGCAAGTTCTGTGAGCCAATAATTACTGCAGTAAATGTGCACATGATGCCGACGAGCTCCAAATAGAAATAGAGAACAGAAGTCAATCTGAAACCAAAGTTGGTCGAATCAAATGTGATTCTTTGATCTGATTAAATTACCAATGCTTAGGCTTCTGGTATTTGGTGTGGTTTGCTAAAAGGATAGTGTGGCAGCTACAATAATGATCACCTGCTGATTTATACATGTTCATATCCTAATTTATATTTTAAAGCACCCCTGAGCTTTGCCCTGTCTCTTGCTTTCCTATTTTCATGCATGATGATTTAACTCCAATATTCTACCCCAAGTTTCTGCGACAGTTGGGTTTGCTGCCGACCTGGCAGTTTGGCGATGTGTATGGAATGGACCCCGAGCTTCTGAGCATGGTGCCCAGGCCTGTGTGTGCTGTCCTGCTGCTCTTCCCTGTCACAGAGAAGGTAGGTCTGCTCCAGCATCTCCAATCTAGTGTGTTTGTTTGACTTAGGCTATTTAGTAGAAATCAGTCACAGCTGGTAAGTGTAAAGGTTGGTAACCTGTCTTCTACACTATGCTAAAAAAATATACTCTGTTGTCCTGATTGATCAACCTGTGTTTTCAGCAAGTGTGAAATGGTATTTTACACTTGAAAATGATTTGACAGTCAAATATACTGGTACACGCATGTAGAGTTGTGGTGTTTGCCGGCATTCACCACACGTGCATTCTGCAATAATTTTGTATTTTATACATTTATTTATTAACATTCTGGAATTGTTAAAATTCCAGAATTCCAAAAAAAAAGTAACTACAGTAGAATATAATCAAAAGAAGAACACACAAGTTAGGAAAACAACATGACACACTTTCCCTCTCCTCTGCCATTTTTCAGTACGAGTCTTTCAGGCTGGAGGAGGAGGCCAAGATCAAGGCCCAGGGCCAGGAGGTCTCCCCAGATGTCTACTTCATGAAGCAGACAATCGGCAACGCCTGCGGAACAATAGGCTTAATTCACGCTGTGGCCAACAACCAGGAGCATCTGGAATTTGGTACGTGGCTGTCACACCCTGGGTGACGTTTCCCCTAGGTACAGATCTAGGATCAGCTTCCCTCCCCCCAATCCCTGTGTGGGGAAATGAAAAACCCTACATCACCTGTCACAGGGCGGATGACTGTCCTTATTGAGATGGCGAGGGTCAAAATGGCATGCTCACAGTTTGGCAATGTCAAATGACTAGTCGAGGATGGCTTTGATAAATTGTTGAAAAAATGAGGATATGAAAAATGTCATTGCGTTGTCGTTCCGTAAAATTATTTCACTAATTTAATCGTGCAAAGGATTTTCCTGTAGTGGCAAGATTAATTTAGTCAATCAATTATTTGCTATCCCTTTTCCTTTCTTTGCCACCAAATGTTTGCATATAGCCTACTGGTAATGTTACCAGGGCCACGTTCAGATGCAAAACATTCTCGAACATTGCGTTATTCCTTATTCAACACGTCCTGCTGAACGCGCCCCAGGTTGTTATCTATAGCTAGCTAATGAAGTAACATGACTGAACAAGGTGTAGCCTAAACAAGTGGTTAACGGTCCGATCCACTTTATGAATGTAAAATGCGGCCCGACAATGCGCGATAGAAGGAATGAAAACATAGTTCCGGTATTATGGATCATATATTTTGAACGGTAAGGGCTAGAATCAAGCCATGTTCTCTGAGGAAAAGAGGGAGACTTGGCTACGTTGGTTACAGAACCTGGCTATGAAATGCAGTGGGGAATGTTAAGCGAGACTACAAGTTCAAAGACGGCCTACTTTTCTAACTCAAGGGAGAGAAAAACATAGCTAGACTGTTGTTTTTACGATTAAACTCAATGCTACTATTGTTTTTAATTTCATAAAGCAGCTTGTTTCTTAACCAGGCAAAGGGTAGCTAACTAGAAGGCTGGGGGTGACTGGTTAGCTACCGGGAAGCAAGAGTGTCACCTGTGCCAGGGTGTGCCTATAATAATCTGAGCCGGAGTGGAGCCTGTCTGCCCACATCCATCGCTTGCTCCCCCGCAGCTCACCAGCTGATGTAGTCTGTGTGTGGCGCTTCCTTCCCACTGCTGAACACAACTGCGCATCTGTGCTGCCAATATTCATTGTGCTTATCAATGAAAAGCTCTCAATCTCTCCCAAAACTCTTGTCCAGTCCACTTAGTAGTCAGATTTTAGTCACAGAGATAATTTCATCTCTTCTCGTTTTAGTCAACTGAAATGAAAATTAATTTTCATTTGGTTATAGTTTTTTCTGGGTCTATTTAGTCAGTTATTAGTCTCGTCAATTGCCACTGAAAAGTAGGTGTTTGACAAAAATGTTAGTCACTATTTCTGTTGATGAAATAAACACTGCTCAGTGGTATAACTTTCTGTATGTTTCATGCTTATCTCTACTCGTCCTCCCAGAGGCTGACTCTCCACTGAAGATGTTCCTGGTACAGTCCACTAAACTGAGCCCAGAGAACAAGGCCACCTTCCTGGAGAAAGATGAGGTATTTCCATCATAATCTTCATCATACAAAGATGATAATTTATCAGATTAGCACTAGTGCTTAGCTTGGTAGTTACACCAGGGTGTGCCTATAATAAGTGGTGACCACGCTGACAATGCACTGAGTGGATGGTGTCATTCTAGCCATGGGGAAATTATGTGATTGAAATTAAATTGAATTATGTTTTCTTCCTTTACAGAGCATCCGTGTTACACATGAATCCAGTGCACAGGAAGGACAGACTGAGGTGAGTATTAATTTTAAGGGTTTTCTTTTCTAAAACAACTTAATTTGAGTTGATTTTGAACATGGTCAACGGCAGTCAATAAGTAACTCCAGGGAGAACTTTTTGAAAGAGCGTGAAATGGGGAGGTACTACCTAAACTTGTCCTTTGCAAACTCTTCTTTTCATTTTCTATTTGCCCATACTGAACATGACCCAGTTGTGCGTTTGAATTACATTCATTTTGTCGACGGGCATAACCTTTATTTTTTGTTTTATAGGCACCAAGCTTAGATGAAAAAGTGGACTTGCATTTCATTGCTTTTGTGAATGTTGGGGGACATTTATATGAACTGGGTAAGTGAAACACCCCTTTCCACTTGAAATGCTTTGTAGTGAACATCTCACTAGCAGGAATAAGATACACAGAAATGGGTTTGGTAACACTTCTTATGAATAACCTCTTCAAAATGTCTTGTAAGCACATTTATAATGCGTTTGTAGCCGACATGAGGGGTAATTTCCTTTTGGTCTAATGGTGAAGACATTGGTTTCTCCCGTGGGAGACCAAGGTTCAGATCCCGCATGTGACAATGGCGCCCAACGTGGGGTGGTGTCTCGTGGGGAGGCTCATGGTCTCGTGATGAGGTAGCCCAGCCTGTGTCTTCAAAATCAGTCACCCTCAGCCCAGGGGGGAATTTCCTTCAGATCCCATCCGTGACATGTTCATTAAAAATGTGCTTATAATGCATTATTAAGAGGGTATTCTTAGGAAGTGTTACCATGAGTTTTCTATGCAAATAATCCACATTACAATGGGATTGTTCTATCAGACTTGCTCAGTCACTGCAGTGTGATATTGATCATGTGCTGCTGGAGCACTATCTATAGCATTTGTTTCTCATCTTGTGTTTTCTCTCAAGATGGCCGCAAGCCTTTCCCTATTGCCCACGGGAAAACATCAGAAGTCCGCTTCCTTGAGGTAAATGGCTAATCAATGCATCTCATTGTATGACTCGATGCAATTATGGTTTGGTAGAGGCAACCACGGCATTTGTTGAATGAGTGGCGGCTATTCAGAAAAAGTTTGATTAATGATATTTCCATATTCAGTAGTTGTACCTTACCTGCATTGTTATAATCATGAGTGGAATTGGAAAGGGAAATCTCTCTGGGAACTTACATACCTACTTACTTAATCCTCTTTGTGCCTTTAGGCACATAAGGCATCCACAAGAGAGCACCACTGTATCTGCTCTGCAGCCCTCTGGGAATTGCCAGGAATTCAGCTCTAAACAAATTTTTACATGTTGAAATTACTTTCACTTTGGGAACTCAGTTCCCATAATAGAACTGGGCAAGGCGTAGGGTGGATATTGAGAACAGTCTACTCAAGCAGAAGCATAACATGTCTTTACACTTCAAAGTCAGAGCGGATGGCAAGTAGGCCTACAGTAGGAAGATCACTGACAATAGTCAACTCACTTCGATTGCAGCATCTGGAGTTGCACGGAAAATAGATTTGCCGTGACTTTGTTGGGCAGTGTAAATATTAACAAAGGTCTGGGGCTTGTTCAGAAGGGTGCAACGTTACAGAAAGTTTATATGCAGCCTCCCAGCACGGTATCAGAGCTGCTGAAAGTCACCTCCCGTCTGATAGATTATTTTCAGATTTAAAGCCTTGGATTTTATAAAATGTTTATACCTTTTGATTTACTTCTAGGTATATTCTATCACCAATATTAATAGAATTTGCTGTAGGCAGCTGTCTTGCACGTTGACTTTCATGCGCTTCAAGTGACACGGCTATCGAGTCGCAAAACTCTTCCATTTCGCAGTCGGAATGTCTTAACAAAAACCAAGCCGTGAAGTGTGAGTTGTGCGAAATGTTGATAGTCTATGTCTGTCTAAAGTGCAATCAAAATGTTGAGCTGAAGGATTGGATCATCGCACTTCAAACTGAGATGGCACAACTGAAAAGTAGACAGAATCTTCGCAGAGAGGCTTCCAGAGTGGATGTGGCCTACGAAAATACGCTCCCTTGAGGCGTGGTTTGCGATGTCTGCCATTGAGACAGACCGGGACAAACTGAGGTTGATTTACCAAACTTACAGTAACACAATGGTGTTTCAACCAACTCCATGGTTTGCGATGTTGTGCGTGCGCGCGATGTATTTACAATAACTGTTCCCAACCATCAAAATGCAACTCCCGGACTCAAAACAAGTTGTGATTCATATCAAATTATGTCATGCTAGTGAAATCAGGAAAGCGCAAATTATTGAGACCGTACAGGATTTGGGGAAACAAGCCATAATCTCCGGTCCCATTCCCTCTTTGCGTCAGAACAGTGAGAAATTAAGATGTGGTCTGTAGATCTATTGAAATTCAATTTGTGGATGACTGACCTCTTTTTGGAATAGGCCAGAGCTTTTCAGTTATGATGGGATTCATACTAAAGAAAAAGGATCCAGACTGCTGTTCACCAACATTGGCTCGGTGCTAAGAGCCCTTCAGTGATGTGACGCTGTTAGGTCTACTGGAGCAAGCACATGTAAGGTAACTCATTGACTCATTGATTTTATTCCACATCCTCGCTCGAGGCGGCCCAATGGTGCAGTTCTATGCAGTCTTATATCTATACCAATTCGGACCAGCCCTATAGTTTTTTCAAATGTGGGGTTGCCTACTATAGAATGCTTGTGTTGGAGACTGTCTGATTTGAGGTTGCCTTGGACGGATTCATGTAAATGCCAGAAGTTTGATCTCCAAAATGTACTTTATTACATCTCTGGCCTCATAAACCAATGTGGACGTTCTGGTAATATCTGAAACTTGGTTAAATAACAGATGTGCCTCTCACTAGTTACAATGTTTATAGATCTGGCAGAGGTGGGGGTGTCGCCATATTTACAAAGGACAACTTAAACGTTTCTGTGGCCTACCTCTGTCCCTAAGCAATTTGAATGTCTAGTCCTACATGTGGGCCTTGGTAATATTGCCCAACTTATGCTAGTGGGAATGTATTGCTCTGCCTCAACATGTGCTCTTGTCTGATTTATCTAACTATGCTAAATCTGAATTATAAATTTTAGGTGATCTTAATCTGGATCGGTTGATGCCAGCTTCTGATAGGCTGAAATATATCTGCATTGAGCTAAATCTAACTCAGTTGATAACTGAACCAACCCGCCCCAACATTAAACACCCTGAAAGATCTACTATTTTAAATATTTTGACAAACGCCCCTCAAAGTATACAGTCAATTGAATTTTTGCTAATGATTTCAGTGACCATAAAAGATGCAAAGCTACCTTAATCTCGCCCTTGCATGATTAAAGATACATTTTTGGAATTTTAATTAGCAACAATTCTTGTCTGATCTGGGATTGTGTGAATGGGGGGTTGTCAGCTATCTCTGATTCGGATCAGGCCCTAAATTGTTTTACTTCTTTGTTTAACTCTATTGCAGATAAGCATCCACCGTTAAAGAAATTAAGGTTAAAGGATAGAGCTAATCCTTGGTTCACGCATGAACTATCAGAGAAACTTCAAGAGAAATTTAGCTTCGACTAAGGCTGACTGATTCTACGTCTGACTGGCAGTCCTTCAGACGCTTGAGAAAAATGTCTATCCCTGGTTAGAAAAGTAAAATCGACATACTTCTTGAACTGTGTATCTGAGATTGGTGGGAATCCAGCTGACTTCTGGAAGGTAGTCAAATCTCTGAAACAAAACTCCACGCCCTCATTACCCCAGCAGGTTATGACAGCCTCTGGTCCCATAACAGATATATAGGATTAACATTTGTGGTGCTTTTAATAACCACTTTGCCTCAGCAGGCCACCTATTTGATAGAATAGCTTCTGAAAACTCTGATTCCAGTAGAGGGAGTTCTTTACTCACTTCGAGACAGGTTGCAGAGAACGATACATTCCCAGATACACGTTCATTATTTTTATTTAAACCATTTGATGTTTATGATGTAAGTGGAGATCGATGTAAACATTAATCCACTGGCGCTGACTCACTTGATCCCTTGCTGCAGCTTTCTGCCCCACTTATTGCACAATCACTAACCTAGATTTTTTACTTGACAATTGTTTCTGGGGTTATCCCTAAGATCTGGAAAACGGCACAAGTCCTCCCCCTACATAAAGGCAGAGATCCTTCTGACTTGGATAACTACCATCCAATTTCCAAGCTATATTGCCTTGCCAAAGTTTTAGAGTTCCTGGCCAACTCTCAGCTTAGAATTTATTTTTACTTATTCTATTCTGGTTTTAGACCTGGACATAACACCATTGCTGCGGCTACACTTGTCTTAGATTTACATTTTTGTCATTTAGCAGACACTCTTATCCAGAGCGACTTACAGTAGTGAGTGCCTACATTTTCACTTTTTTTTTTTTCATATTGTCCCCCGTGGGAATCGAACCCACAACCCTGGCGTTGCGAGCGCCAATTGTCTACCAACTGAGCTACATAGGACTACATGATGTGTGCTATATTGTTTAGACTATAAAAATCATTGTGCTGCTTTACTGACGGTATCAAATCTAGTTTCCTCAATATTACGAAAGGTGCTGCACGATTTGGACAAAATATGTAATTCTGTTTTTTTGCGGGGGCAGATATTGCGATTATGAATTGCGATTTTCAAACACTTGGGTAATTCCATCAGACATCAGGGATGCAAATTCTGCACTTTTTGGCGATATTCACCATTTTGATCTCAATACAATCCCTCCAGGATTGCGCATTTTTTTTGCGTGATTTCTGCGGCCAAAAATGCTTGATTTTTTTCACGTTAATTTCATATAACGCAATAAAAGGTAATGTGCTCAGTTTCAGGATGATTTTAAGCAGAATACATCAAACAAAAACATTTAAAGTGCTCAATTTCGTTTATTTTCCTGAACAAACAGCTCTTTTTCTGAACAAAAAAAGGGGTGGAAGCTAGCTCAGAGTTCCAAAATAAAAAATATGCATGCCCCCATAATCTGTAGGTACTCAAAAATATTAAACTAGGACAAAAGAAACACCTGGGGTCCAATCTGCAATTAAGACATATTATATCTCAAATTCATCTTACAGAGACAAAGTGCTCTTTTTTGGGCTGTTTCTTTTTTTGTTGAACAAACACAGCTCTTTATCTGAACATAACGAGAGGTGGGGGGTGTGACCAAGGGCCTAGTTCATATAGGCCTATATCTCAATGTAATCATCCATTTCATCCTCCATATCAATTGCTCCACTGCGGAGTCGTTGGTTGTGGTACATGAAGACCAAGGCTCGTAGGTGGTTAGAGGTTGCTCGCCTACGGCTGGACAACACAAGCTTGTAGATACTATTGCTTCGCTCAGCATCAACTGAGTTTGAGACTGCATCTTTGTAGCGTTTGGCCAGGGTGCACAGCACAGGAATTCTCTCTTGAAGTCCATCCCAGAAGATATCCAAATCCACCACCCCACTCACTGTGGCTCTCAGTGCTGGTGGTCCTACATTGGTCAAGTAGGCATCCAGTTCATCTCTCTGTACCTTACTGAAGTCTGGAATAGCCTTGTAGCTGGACACTGTCATCCATAAACGCAATGTGACGTGGATCAAACACCCTAACTTCTTGGAGGAACTCCATGGCAGGCTGTCCATCTGACCTAACGTCTTGGAGGAACTCCATGGCAGGCTGTCCATCTGACCTAACGTCTTGGAGGAACTCCATGGCAGGCTGTCCATCTGACCTAACGTCTTGGAGGAACTCCATGGCAGGCTGTCCATCTGACCTAACTTCTTGGAGGAACTCCATGGCAGGCTGTCCATCTGACCTAACGTCTTGGAGGAACTCCATGGCAGGCTGTCCATCTGACCTAACGTCTTGGAGGAACTCCATGGCAGGCTGTCCATCTGACCTAACGTCTTGGAGGAACTCCATGGCAGGCTGTCCATCTGACCTAACGTCTTGGAGGAACTCCATGGCAGGCTGTCCATCTGACCTAACATCTTGGAGGAACTCCATGGCAGGCTGTCCATCTGACCTAACTTCTTGGAGGAACTCCATGGCAGGCTGTCCATCTGACCTAACGTCTTGGAGGAACTCCATGGCAGGCTGTCCATCTGACCTAACGTCTTGGAGGAACTCCATGGCAGGCTGTCCATCTGACCTAACGTCTTGGAGGAACTCCATGGCAGGCTGTCCATCTGACCTAACGTCTTGGAGGAACTCCATGGCAGGCTGTCCATCTGACCTAACGTCTTGGAGGAACTCCATGGCAGGCTGTCCATCTGACCTAACGTCTTGGAGGAACTCCATGGCAGGCTGTTCATCTGACCTAACGTCTTGGAGGAACTCCATGGCAGGCTGTTCATCTGACCTAACGTCTTGGAGGAACTCCATGGCAGGCTGTCCATCTGACCTAACGTCTTGGAGGAACTCCATGGCAGGCTGTCCATCTGACCTAACGTCTTGGAGGAACTCCATGGCAGGCTGTTCATCTGACCTAACGTCTTGGAGGAACTCCATGGCAGGCTGTTCATCTGACCTAACGTCTTGGAGGAACTCCATGGCAGGCTGTTCATCTGACCTAACGTCTTGGAGGAACTCCATGGCAGGCTGTCCATCTGACCTAACGTCTTGGAGGAACTCCATGGCAGGCTGTCCATCTGACCTAACGTCTTGGAGGAACTCCATGGCAGGCTGTCCATCTGACCTAACGTCTTGGAGGAACTCCATGGCAGGCTGTCCATCTGACCTAACGTCTTGGAGGAACTCCATGGCAGGCTGTCCATCTGACCTAACGTCTTGGAGGAACTCCATGGCAGGCTGTCCATCTGACCTAACTTCTTGGAGGAACTCCATGGCAGGCTGTCCATCTGACATGTACTTTGTAAGTTTTTCCTCTGCATTGCTGTATGCCTCTTCAACAGTGCTCAAGATTTTTGTTTTCACAGCAAAGGGCAAGTCGTCAACTGCGTCAAAGTAGTTTGAACAAGCCTCATACTGTAGTTCTTTGTTGTCTACAATGTTCATCTGCAAGTCCTCGAAATAGTACTAAGTCATGTTTTGCAGAGGGGTCAAATACTTATTTCCCTCATTTAAAATGCAAATCAATTTATAACATTTTTGACATGCGTTTTTCTGGATTTTTTTGTTGTTATTCTGTCTCTCATTGTTCAAATAAACCTACCATTAAAAGTATAGACTGATCATTTCTTTGTCAGTGGGCAAACGTACAAAATCAGCAGGGGATCAAATACTTTTTTCCCTCACTGTAGGCAAAAATTCTCCCTGAGGTATCCTTTTCAAGTGGTGCGATGAGGATGTTTTGTACACATCTTCCTTCATGTTTCATCAAAGATGACTGCCGCTGGCTTCCCTGCAAGATGTTGCTTGAGTTCTTCCTTCACCTTCAGGTAGACATCTCCCAAGTACTTGTCCTGTAACTGGTGGTATCCAGGGATGTCACCTCCATTGATTATGATCTCCTTCAGAAACTGCCTCATTGAGAGGTGATCACTTTTGGAAAGGGAAATGTTGACTACTGTGCAAGTGCGTACCCAATCTTCACAAATCTGAAAAATAACAATTACACCAATTAATTAGAAAAAATATATCTGTGTGTCATAAACCACTCACACACACATACCTCTCCACAAGGCTTGGGGTTTGCTATCAACACGAGATGCACCTCCCATTCCCACTCACGCTCTCTCTAAAAAAAAAAAAAAATAGATTCAAAGCTGATCAATCGCTTTGAGGATCGATATTTATTTCGCATAAATTGTCAAAATACTTGATTGTGATTTTTTTCTTTAAGGGTCATAAGTGAGATAAAGAACAGAACACGTAAAAATAGAGTATAGTGGTTGATATGAACTTTTAAAACAGTATTACAATTCCTTGAAAATCAAGGAAGATTGTGCTTTCGTGATCCGTATAAAGTTTTACACAGTGTTTAAAACGGCAAAGCTGACAAATTGCACTCAGTGCTTTGAGCAGCGCTCTCCATAGACAGACTGGGGAGAGCAGAGTGCCGACCACCCTACTAAAGCCAAGGTTAGCGGAGTAAAAGTTTGAGTAAAACGCAACTCACCTTGATTCTTTCAGCGCTTGCCACAGTCCTCCCTGCTACCACATCAGTCATGTTGATCTGCCGCTGCTGTGGGAACTGTTCTGACATTCTCATATGCTTTACTGATTCGAAGTGACTGTTGATTGTCGACTTTCTCTTGTGTTCCAGCACAACGTTGCACGGAGTGCAAAACAATTTCCCCCCACTCTCATGTAAAACATTTGGAAATTTATTTCGCACGGTCTTTAGCTGTTATTTTTGTTGGCAAATTAGATTTCTGTTCATTGTACTGCCTGTCATCCATCAACAAGCAGCCATCATCTTCACACGTAAATACGCTGACAGGCCAGGGGAAAAAACTTTGCTGCCTGTCATCCATCAACAAGCAGCCATCATCTTCACACGTAAATACGCTGACAGGCCAGGGGAAAAAACTTTGACGTTACAAACCAAAATTACAAACCTGCTTTTGATTGGACCCTTTTATGTGCTAAAAGTGTGGGGATTGGTCAAAATTGTGAGCTCTCGCATAATATACGCTGATTGGTTGATTTTGCATTAATTATGCGATCGCGGAATCCTGGAGTGACTGTCAGGTCATCCACGTGAATCGTTTGGGAGGCAGGGTTGTCTGATAAAGTGAGCAGATGTAAATTGTTTCACCCATTGAGCGATGAGCGCTTCATCCAATATCACGTGTGACAGGTGTGAGCAGCCAGCTGCATCCCCTAACCTACTCAGCTGCTTCTCCGTCCGTTCTTTCTGCGCATCTCCATCAGTTTTAAAATGTCATTTAGCCGTGATGGCGAGCTGGGGTCTGCAGATAGTGATGGGATTTCTATTGCTACATTTTGTTTAATTATTGCAGTGGCTTGCAGCGCAAGCGAAGTCGATACGTTATATTTTATGAACCATGTCACGGGCAGTTTTAAACTACTTGTGGGACGCGAGTTTTTGCTTTGATAACAAACGACCTTGTTTATTCATGTTACCTGGCTAGCTAACAACATGGTACCCCTTCTCTATGCAAACATTTGGATGGCACAGGAAAAAAGGGATAGATGGCCTACTCAAAGAGAAGCTTCCAAGGTAGGATGCATATGCCTAATCAATGTAATTCAAAGCTAAATCAGAATAAAAAATCCATATTAACTGAACAAAAATATAAACGCAACATGTAACAATTTCAACGATTTTACTGAGTTACAGTGGCCATCGATGGTGAGCATTTTCCCACTGAAGTCGGTTACGACGCCGAACTGCAGTCAGGTCAAGACCCTGGTGAGGACAATGAGCTTCTCTGAGACAGTTTCTGACAGTTTGTGCAGACATTTTTCAGTTGCGCAAACCCGGAGTTTCATCAGCTGTCCAGGTTGCTGGTTTCAGACGATCCCGCAAGTGAAGAAGCCGGATGTGGAGGTCTTGCGCTGGCGTTGTTACACGTAGTCTGCGTTTGTGAGGTCGGTTGGACATGCTGCAAAATTATCTAAAACTACATTGAAGGCGGCTTATGGTAGAGACATAAACCTTACCTTCTCTGGCAACAGCTCTGGTGGACATTCCTGCAGTCAGCATGCCAATTGCACGCTCCCTCAAACCATCTGTGGCGTTGTTGTGACACAACTGCACCATTTGAGTGGCCTTTTATTGTCCCCAGCACAAGGTGCACCTGTGTAATGATCATGCTGTTTAATCAGCTTCTTGATATGCCACACCTGTCAGGTGGATGGATTTTCTTAGCAAAGGAGAAATGCTCACTAACAGGGATGTAAACAGATTTGTGCACCAAATTTGAGAGAGATGCTTTTTGTGCGTATGGACAATTTCTGGGATTTTTATTTCACCTCAGGAAACATGGGACCAACACTTTACATGTTGCATTTATATTTTTGTTCAATATATTTTTCTGGTGTTCCTTAAATTCTGTTTGGTACCTAACTTATGGGAGCAGTGTGTGTGTGAGGGAGAGAGAAAGATGTGTGTGGGAGCGGGAGTAAATTCAGATTGCTTTATTGGTATGAAATACAATTTGTCGATATTGTCAAATCAGTATAGTGGCACAGCATTTCAGTAAATGCAATGCAATGAGGATAATGAAATACAGTTCATTTCAGTGGTGGTGGTGGTAGTAGTAGTGATAATAATAACAATAGTACTTATAATCATGTATACAGATACAACACTACTGCTGTTGTATTGTGTAATCTTCGGTCGATACATTTGATTAAATACAAATAAGATAAAAAGAAAGAATGGCTAATAAATAAACAGCAAAATGTACATGGAAGATGGCTACACTAGGTATTACTTGAAAGTTATATACAATGTAAATACTGCAGGGAATGAATGGTCATGGGATGTCCCTCAGGCTATGGCAGTCATATACATATCTGGCAGTAATATTTGCGGTTTCTCCCTCACCCAGAATAATTCCCAGCTTTATGTCATTAGTAAATGCGCAGAAGTTGGGACTTGATTTGAGATATTTTCTTGAAAAAATGTCTTATTTGGGAGTATTTTTCACAGTAGAGGAAGAAGTGCATGGCTGTCTCTACCTCCCATGTCATGCAGTGACCACAGACTCTCCTCTTTGGGTAGCCATTGTTAATTCCAAATAACACAATGACTAGGTTCCAGTTTAACAACGTTTACTTCACCGTATCTCCAAGGTACATACAGTAGTTGCCATTACACTCAGACCCAGTCCTACAGAGAGCGTTTATCCTATCGACTATTACATATCTTCGATGCTTCATCAGAAATAACAACTCCTTGGGCTGTATTATCTCTTGATGCAGAAAAAGCTTTTGATTGACTAGAATGGTCATATCTCTGGTCTGTCTTGGAACAAATGGGAATTGGCTCCAATTTCACTGATATGATTAAAATAGTACACTGAACAAAAAAATAAATGCAACCTGCAACAATTCCAAAGATTTTACTGAGTTACAGTTCATATAAGGAAGTCAGTCAATTGAAATTAATTAATTAGGCCGTACTCTATGGATTTCACATGACTGGGAATACAGATATGCATCTGTTGGTCACAGATACCTTAAAAAAAAGTTAGGGGCGTGGATCAGAAAACCAGTCAGTATCTGGTGTGACCACCATTTGCCTCATGCAGTGTGACCCATCTCCTTCGCATAGTTGATCAGGCTGTTGATTTGTGGCCTGTGGAATGTTGTCCCACTCTTCAATGCCTGTGCGAAGTTGCTGTATATTGGCGGGAACTGGAACACGCTGTCATACACCTCGACCCAGAGCATCCCAAACATGCTCAATGGGTGACATGTCTGGTGAGAATGCAGGCCATGGAAGAACTGGGACATTTTCATCTTCCAGGAATTGTGTACAGATCCATGCGACATGGGGCTGTGCATTATCATGCTGAAACATGAGGTGATGGCGGCGGATGAATGGCACAATAATGGGCCTCAGGATCTCATCACGGTATCTCTGTGCATTCAAATTACCATCGATAAAATGCAATTGTGTTCGTTGTCCGTAGCTTATGCCTGCCCATACCATAACCACACCGCCACCATGGGGCACTCTGTTCACAACGTTGACATCAGCAAACCGCTCGCTCACACGATGACCATCTGCCCGGTACAGTTGAAACCGGGACTCATCCATGAAGAGCACGTGTCAACATGTTTGAAGTGTTGGCAGCTCCATAGGCTATTCTCGTTGAGCAGTGGCGACATACTCTATCTGTCCATCGCAGTTGTAATCTACTGGGAAACCAAAATGTTCCCAAACTGGAAATTTTAACGATGATGGAGAATCCTCCTGGTTTATCGACCCCACCACTCGCCATCGTACAGAATTAATTCCCGGCTGCGCCTCACAAAAGGACAGTTTGAAATGTGGCAATTTATAATTTTTATTACAATGTGCGCATAGGCTCTAGTTGTTTTAACGGAATAGCCTGAAAAATAAATACAAATAAGATCATATTTACTTTACATTTACATTTTAGTCATTTAGCAGACGCTCTTAGCCAGAGCGACTTACAGTTAGTGAGTGCATACATTTTCATACTACTTCCCCCCCCCCCCCCCGTGGGAAACGAACCCACAACCCTGGCGTTGCAAGCGCCATGCTCTACCAACTGCGCTACAGGGGACATACATCTAGGCATACATCACAGCGTACATATAGCCTATTTTAATTTGTTATATTTGTATGTGTTCATTCAGGTTCACAGTATGGACCAAACAGAGGTCCCCGTACTGAACACCCCTAGTGTGCACTAATAATTAGGACCCTGGTTATATTCATATAATGTATCAAGGTGTGCCATGCCATTTTTAAAAATAGTAAAATTTGTTTTTTCTGTGTTGCAGGATGCCACAGAGGTATGTAAGACATTCATGGCTCGGGACCCCCAGGAGCTTCGCTTCACAGTGGTGGCCCTGTCCAAGGCATGAACACAGCACTCACCGAACCAGAGAAGAAAATATGACTGCCAATAATTCTCAAGTGTTGAATTTTGTTAGCTCATTAGCATTTTTACTGAGTAGGTTAGTGTGTGGTATGATGACAAATGGTTAACTGGAAAAATATATATAATTAAAGTAAGCTTGCGAGGAATCAGTAGCCCGTTTCTAAAAATACAATTAGATTGTCAGATTTTTAAAATGTTGTCATGCAACTGAAAGTTATTGGGGTGTGTGCCATCACCACTTCCCCATTGCCCCTTAGTACTTTGAATGATTTAGGCTGAAGTTGCACCTAGACACTGTCCTTGGGTCTGTTTTGCAATTTTCCAGCTAATGGTTAAGGTTAGGATTGGGTAAGGTGATCCTAAATCTGTACCTAGGGAAAACATCACCCCAGATCACTTACAACACTGCAGTATTATTGTAGCAGTAATTCAGCTTTCAGTTGCACTATTCTGACCCTGCACTAAAGTATACAGGCTATTAGGCACTGGATTATTGCTAAGATTTCCAAAGTCCAGTAACCTTTCAAAGAGTATACTGACAGGTGTGGTAACGTGTATGCAAGAAGCTCAAGTGTCACAGTATTTTGATTATATTCCTCTGCAGAAATTAGAAATACAGAAAAGCGTCAGTTTCATTGACTTGCAAGGTATTGAACTATGTATTTAAAGGCCCAATGCAGACGTTTTTTATGTCTATTAAACCATTTCTCGGTAACAATTAAATACCGTACTTAATTTTCAATTACAATGGTCAAAAAGAAACCGAAATTGCTTCTTAGCAAGAGCAATTTCTCAAGCAAGAATTTTGCTAGAACTGTCTGGGAGTGGTCTGAGTGGGGAAGGGAAAACTGAAAACAAGCTGTTATTGGCTGAGAGGCTTGGAACTCTTTCTTATTGGTCTATTAACTGATTTACCTCCTGGTGATGTCACCAGGTAGAACAAAACTCCATCCCACCAAAACAGTCTGAAATTTCAGGTGGTCTTTTCAAACAGCTCTTACACTAAAAGGGTATTATCATTTTCACAATTTCACAGTACTATTCCAACCTCATTATGTGGAAATGTATATAGAACAGGAAAATCTGTTTTTTGACTGCACTGGGCCTTTAAGTATGTTTTGATTATTGATTGACATGGGGAGTGGGGAAAAAAGACGTAAGTGATCTAGCTACCACCACCCACCTACCACTGACTTGGTGCCTACCTTTTTGTAAAAAGTGGCAAATAAAATACAAAAATTATTGAAATCTTACTTTGTGATTTTTCACTCACACACACCATATCATGTAACCAAGTGACTAAGAACAGTACATATTTTACTTATCAGTTTTCATAATGAAAATGACTATTTATACATATTTAATATAATGAAAACAACAACAAACCTCTTCTTACTTGGCTTCATGCAATATAATATTAATTTTCATAAATGCCTTATTTGTTAGAATGTCACATTTTACCTGCTCAAATGTACTTATTTTATTTACTCTTCTTTGTTTGGGGGGGGGGGTTACAGGTACAATATTTAAACTCATATAATTTGATATTCCGTTCATGTTGTATCTGTGGGCTGCCACAAGAAAAAACATTACAAAAGGTAAATAACTACAAACTTTTGAATATATTTTAAAGTTGAGATAATAATCAAGTTGAGGTAATAATCAATTCTGTAGTGTCTTCGGAAAGTATTCAGACATTTACATTTTAGTCATTTAGCAGATTTTTCATACTGGCCCCCCGTGCTCTACCAATGCCATGCTCTACCAACTGAGCTACACGGGACCTACCCCTTGACCTTTTCCACATTTTGTTATGTTACAGCCTTATTTTAAAATTGATTAAATTATTATTTTTCCTCATCAATCTACACACAATACCCCATAATGACAAAGCAAAAATTGGTTTTTAGACATTTATGCATAAGTGTTCAGACCCTTTACTCAGTACTTTGTTGAAGCAGCTTTGGCAGCGATTACAGCCTCAAGTCTTCTTGGGTATTACACTACAAGCTTGGGGCACCTATATTTGGGGAGTTTCTCCCATTTTTCTCTGTAGATCCTCTCAAACTCTCTCAGGTTGGATGGGGAGCGTCGCTGCACAGCTATTTTCAGGTCTCTCCAGAGATGTTCGATCGGGTTAAAGTCCAGGCTCTGGCTTGGCCACTCAAGGACATAAAGAGACTTGTCCCGAAGCCACTCCTGCGTTGTCTTGGCTGTGTGCTTAGGGTCGTTGTCCTGTTGCAAGGTGAACCTGTCTGAGGTCCTGAGCGCTCTGGAGCAGGTTTTCATCAAGGATCTCTCTGTACTTTGCTCCGTTCATCTTTGCCTCGATCCTGAGTAGTCTCCCAGTCCCTGCCGCTGAAAAACATCCCCACAGCATGATGCTGCCACCACCATGCTTCACCGTAGGGATGGTGCCATGTTTCCTTCAGACGTGACGCTTGGCATTCAGGCCAAAGAGTTCAATCTTGGTTTCATCAGTCCAGAGAATCTTGTTTCTCATGGTCTGAGAGTCCTTTAGGTGCCTTTTGGCAAACTCCAAGTGGGCTGTCCTGTGCCTTTTACTGAGGAGTGGCTTCCGTCTGGCCACTCTACCATAAAGGCCTGATTGGTGGAGTGCTGCAGAGATGGTTGTCCTTCTGGAAGGTTCTCCCATCTCCACAGAGGAACTCTAGAGCTCTGACAGAGTGACCATCGGGTTCTTGGTCACCTCCCTTACCAAGGCCCTCCTCCCCCTATTGCTCAGTTTGGACGGGCGGCCAGCTCTAGGAAATGTCTTGGTGGTTCCAAATTTTTTGGTACCCTTCCCCAGATCTGTGCCTCAACACAATTGTGTCTCGGAGCTCTACGGGTAATTCCTTCGACCTCATGGCTTGGTCTTTGCTCTGACATGCACTGTCAACTGTGGGACCTTATATAGACAGGTGTGTGCCTTTCCAAATCATGTCAAATCAATTGAATTTACCACAGGTGGACTCCAATCAAGTTGTAGAAACATCTCAAGGATGATCAATGGAAACAGGATGCACATGAGCTCAATTTCGAGTCTCATAGCAAATGGTCTGAATACTTATGTAAATAAGGTATTCCTGTTTTTTATTTGTAATACAAACATTTCTAAAAACCTCTTCGCTTTGTCATTATGGGGTATTTATTTAACTAGGCAAGTCAGTTAAGAACACATTCTTATTTACAATGACGGCCTACCAAAAGGCAAAAGGCCTCCTGCGAGACAAGAGACAACACTACATAAAGAGAGACCTAAGACAACTGTAAGTTGCTCTGGATAAGAGCGTCTGCTAAATGACTAAAATGTAAATGTAAAATGTAGCCGCACAAAACATGGTACAAACATTATTGGGCACAGACAACGGCACAAAGGCAAGAAGGTAGAGACAGTACATCACGTGAAGCAGCCACAACTGGTCAGTAAGAGTGTCCATGATTGAGTCTTTGAATGAAGAGATGGAGATACAACTGTCCAGTTTGAGTGTTTTTTGTAGCTCGTTCCAGTCGCTAACTGCAGAGAACTGAAAAGAGGAGCGACCCAGGGATGTGTGTGCTTTGGGGACCTTTTAACAGAATGTGACTGGCAGAACGGGTGTTGTATGTGGAGGATGAGGGCTGCAGTAGGTATCTCAGATAGTGGGGAGTGAGGCCTAAGAGGGTTTTATAAATAAGCATCAACCAGTGGGTCTTGCGACGGGTATGCAGAGATGACCAGTTTACAAAGGAGTATAGAGTGCAGTGATGTGTCCTATAAGGAGCATTGGTGGCAAATCTGATGGCTGAATGATAAAGAACATCTAGCCGCTCGAGAGCACATTTACCTGCCGATCTATAAATTACAGCTCCGTAATCTAGCATGGGTAGGATGGTGATCTGAATCAGGGTTAGTTTGGCATCTTGGGTGAAAGAGGAGCAATCACGATAGAGGAAACCAAGTCTACATTTAACCTTAGCCTGCAGCTTTGATATGTGCTGAGAGGAGGACAGTGTAACGTCTAGCCATACTCCCAAGTACTTGTATGAGGTGACTACCTCAAGTTCTAAACTCTCAGAGGTAGTAATCACACCGGTGGGGAGAGTGGCATTCCTCTTACCAAACCACATGACCTTTGTTTTGGAGTTGTTCAGAACAAGGTTAAGGGTAGAGAAAGCTTGTTGGACACTAAGAAAGCTTTGTTGTAGAGCGTTTAACACAAAATCCGGGGAGGGGCCAGCTGAGTATAAGACTATCATCTGCATATAAATGGATGAGAGAGCTTCCTACTGCCTGAGCTATGTTGTTGATGTAAATTTAGAAGAGCATGGGGCCTAGGATCGAGCCTTGGGGTACTCAATTGGTGACAGGCAGTGGCTGAGACAGCAGATGTTCTGACTTTATACACTGCACTCTTTGAGAGAGGTAGTTCGCAAACCAGGCCAAAGACCCCTCAGAGACACTAATACTCCTTAGCCGGCCCACAAGAATGGAATGGTCTACCGTATCAAAAGCTTTTGCCAAGTCAATACAAATAGCAGCACAACATTGCTTAGAATCAAGGGCAATGGTGGCATAATTTAGGACTTTTAAGGTTGCAGTGACACATCCATAAGCTGAGCGGAAACCAGATTGCATACCAGAGAGAATACTGTAGACATCAAGAAAGCCAGTCCGTTGATTATTGACAAGTTTTTCCCAACACTTTTGATAAACAGGGTAAAATAGAAATTGGCCTATAACAGTTAGGATCAGCTTGATCATCCCTTTTATAAAGGACACACCGTGGCTGCCTTCCAAGCAATGGGAACCTCCCCAGAGAGGAGAGGCAGGTTAAAAAAGTCAGAGACAGGCTTGGCGATGATAGGGGCTGCAACCTTAAGGAAGAAAGGAGCTAAACCATCTGACCCAGATGTTTTTTTGGAGTCAAGTTTAAGGAGCTCCTTTAGAACCTCAGACTCAGTGACTGCCTGCAGGGAGAAACTTATTAGCAGGGCAGGGGGAAAAGAGGGAGGAACATCGGAGCTAGTCGCATTAGAAGGGGTGGGAGATGGCATGGCTGAGTCAAATAGGAATCCTGACTTAATGAAGTTTTGATTAAAGAGCTCAGCCATGTGCTCCTTGTCAGTAACAACCACATCATCAACATTATGGGACATGGGCAGCTGTGAGGAGGAGGGTTTATTCTTCAGGTCTTTAACCGTTTTCCAGAACTTCTTGGGGTTAGACCCACAGAGAGAGAACTGCTCCTTAAAGTAACTAACTTTGGCCTTCCGGATAGCCTGAGTGCACTTATTTCTAATTTGCCTGAACGAGAGCCAGTCAGCCTGAGTATGCGTGTGCCGAGCCTTTCGCCAAATGGAATTCTTGAGGTAGAGTAACTCTGCCAGATCACGGTCGAACCAGGGACTGAACCTGTTTTAATTCTAATTTTCTTTATGGGGGCGTGTTTGTTAACAATACCACAGAAAATATCAAAAAAGAAGGTCCAAGCATCTTTGACAGATGGGATCATGCTGATTCTATACCAATTTACAGAGGCCAGGTCATGAATGAAGGCTTGCTCATTAATGTTTTTTAGCAAGAGTCTATGACAGGTCGTTTCACTGAGCAGCCAATAAATCAGATCAAATCAAATCAAATTGTATTGGTCACATGCGCCGAATACAACAGGTGCAGACATTACAGTGAAATGCTTACTTACAGCCCTTAACCAACCGTGCAGGCTGTAAAACTGTAAAACAGTGATCACTAAAGTCATTACAGAAAACACCAGACTGATACCTATCAGGATTAATTGTGAGGATAACATCACAGAGTTTTATTATTGTAAGCGAAAGTGATAAAAAATATATAGATATATTTTTTGGGGGTATGAAAACAATTACAATTAAAACGTATTGAAAATTATATTGCATCCAATCTTAAAGTTTCTTTGGTCAAACAACTTCTTTTCAGTCTCGGTTCTTGTCCTTTTCCTTGCCATGACACATTTTTTTCCACCTTCAGGTCATCTTTTCTCTCTGAGTTTTGCTACTCTATTGACATGGAGGCGGGGTTAGGGGGAATGGGCGTGTCCATGGAGCCACAACCTTGGAGTGACAAGAAACACTTGGTGAATCCCAAACCACCCCATCGCGCCTACCAACTCACTCAGAAGGCCCTCTGTGTCACGTGTTGCTGACGAAACTCTAAAGGGCATGGGTGGATTGGCCGTCTGGCAATTCTCGCAAATGCCAGAAGGACCGTCTTTTATTAGGGTGGGCTGGTCGAAATTAACAAAAAATATAAATATACATTACCTGTCACTGGCCTCCACACAATACCCCATAATTTCAAAGTGGAATTGATGTTTTTTTAAATGTTTACAAATTAATAAAAAATGAAAAGCTGAAATGTCTTGAGTCAATCAAATCAAATTATATTGGTCACATACATATATTTAGCACATGTTATTGCGGGTGTAGCGAAATGCTTCTTTTCCTAGCTCCAACAGTGCAGCAGTATCTAACAAGTCACAACAAATCTGAAAGTAAAAGAATGGAATTAAGAAATATATAAATATTAGGATGAGCAATTTCGGAGTGGCATTGACTAAAATACAGTAGAATACAGTATATATATATGAAATGAGTAAAGCAGTGTGTAAACATTATTAAAGTGACTAGTGTTCCATTATTAAAGTGACCAGTGATTCCATGTCTATGTACATAGGGAAGCAGCCTCTATGGTGCAGGGTTGAGTAACCGGGTGGTAGCTGGCTAGTGATGGCTATTTAACAGTCTGATGGCCTTGAGATAGAAGCTGTTTTTCAGTCTCTCGGTCCAATCTTTGATGCACCTGTACTGACCTCGCCTTCTGGATGATAGCGGGGTGAACAGGCCGTGGCTCGGGTGGTTGATGTCCTTGATTATCTTTTTAGCCTTCCTGTGACATCGGGTACTGTAGGTGTCCTGGAGGGCAGGCAGTGTGCCGCCGGTGATGCGTTGGGCAGACTGCACCACCCTCTGGAGAGCCCTGCGGTTGCGGGCGGTGCAGTTGCCATACCAGGCGGTGATACAGCCCGACAGGATGCTCTCAATTGTGTATCTGTCAAAGTTTGTGAGGGTCTTAGGGGCCAAGCCGAAGTTCTTCAGCCTCTTGAGGTTGAAGAGGCGCTGTTGCGCCTTCTTCACCACACTGTCTGTGTGTGTGGACCATTTCAGATTGTCAGTGATGTGTACGCCGAGGAATTTAAAGCTTTTCACCTTCTCCACTGCGGTCCCGTTGATATGGATAGGGGCGTGCTTGCTCTGCTGTCTCCTGAAGTCCAGGATCAGCTCCTTCTTTTTGTTGACGTTGAGGGAGAGGCTATTGTCCTGGCACCACACCGCCGGGGCCCTCACCTCCTCCCTGTAGGCTGTCTCGTCATTGTCGGTAATCAGGCCTACTACTGTTGTGTCATCTGCAAACTTGATGATTGAGTTGGAGGCGTGCGTGGCCACGCAGTCATGGGTGAACAGGGAGTACAGGAGTGGGCTGAGCACGCACCCTTTTGGGGCCCCTGTGTTGAGGATCAGCGTAGTGGAGGTGTTGTTTCCTACCTTCACCACCTGGGGGTGGCCGTCAGGAAGTCCTGGATCCAGTTGCACAGCACTGGGTTCAGAACCAGAGCTTAATGATGAGCTTGGAGGGTACTATGGTGTTGAAGGCTGAGCTATAGTCAATGAACAGCATTCTTACATTGGTATTCCTCTTGTCCAGATGGGATAGGGCAGTGTGCAGTGTGATGGTGATTGCATAATCTGTGGATCTATTGGGGCGTTATGCAAATTGAAGTAGGTCTAGGGTGTCAGGTAAGGTGGAGGTGATATGATTCTTAACTAGCCTCTCAAAGCACTTTGTGATGACAGAAGTGAGTGCTACGGGGCTATAGTAATTTAGTTCAATTACCTTTGCTATCTTGGGTACAGGAACAATGATGGACATCTTGAAGCAAGTGGGGACAGCAGACTGGGATAGGGAGAGATTGAATATGTCCGTAAACACGCAAACGCATGCTCTGAGGACACGGCCAGGGATGCCGTCTGGGCCGGCAGCCTTGCGAGGGTTAACACACTTAAATGTCTTACTCACGTCGGCCACGGAGAACGAGAGCCCACAGACCTTGTGAGTGGGCCGTGTCGGTGGCACTGTGTTATCCTCAAAACGGGCGAAGAAGGTGTTTAGCTTGTCCGGGAGCAAGACGTGGCTGGTTTTCCCTTTGTAATCTGTGATTGTCTGTAGACCCTGCCACATACGTCTCGTGTCTGAGCCACTTTGTCTCTCTACTGACGTTTTGCCTGTTCGATTGCCTTTCGGAGGGAATAATTACACTGTTTGTATTCAACCATATTCCCAGTCACCTTGCCGTGGTTAAATGCGGTTGTTCGCGCTTTCAGTTTTGCGCGAATGCTGCCATCTATCCACGGTTTTTGGTTTGGGTAGGTTTTAATGGTCACAGTGGGAACAACCTCCCCCATACACTTCCTGATGAACTCAATCACCGTGTCCATGTATACGTCAATGTTATTCTTAGAGGCAACCAGGAACATATCCCAGTCTGCGTGATCAAAACAATCTTGAAGCATGGATTCCGACTGGTCAGACCAGCGTTGAATAGAGTTTATGCCTATAGGAAGGGAGGAGCAAAATGGAGTCGTGATCTAAGTATTCAACCCCTTTGTTATGGCAATTTGCTTAAGTCACATAATAAGTTGCATGGACTCACTCTGTGTTCAATAATAGTGTTTAACATGTTTTTTTTTATGACTACCTCATCTCTGTATCCCACACATACAATTATCTGTAAGATCCCTTAGTCAAGCAGTGAATTTAAAACACTGATTCAACCACAAAGACCAGGGAGGTTTTCCAATCCCTCGCTAAGGGCACATATTGGTGGATGGGTAAAAAAAAGAAGAAGCTGATATTCAATATCTCTTTGAGCATGGTGAAGTTTATTAATTACACTTTGGATGGTGTATCTATACACCCAATCACTACAAAAATACAGGCGTCCTTCCTAACTCAGATGCCGGAGAGGAAGGAAACCGATCAAGGATTTGACCATGAGGCCAATGGTGACAGTTTAATGGCTGTGATGGGATAAAACTGACAACATTGTAGTTACTCCACTATAACCTAATTGACAGAGTCTTTAGGTGCCTTTTGGCAAACTCCAAGCAGGCTTTCACGTGCATTTTATTGAGGAGTGGCTTCCGTCTGGCCACTCTACCATAAAGGCCTGATTGCTGGAGTGCTGCAGAGATGGTTGTCCTTCTGGAAGGTTCTCCCATCCCCACAGAGAACCTCTAGAGATCTGTTGGTCACAGATATGCATCTGTTGGTCACAGATACCTTAAAAAGAAGGTAGGGGCGTGGATCAGAAAACCTGTCAGTATCTGGTGTGATCACCATTTGCCTCATGCAGCGTGACAAATCTCCTTTACATAGAGTTGATCAGGCTGTTGTGGCTTGTTGTCCTACTCCTCTTCAATGGCTGTGCGAAGTTGCTGGATATTGGTGGGAACTGGAACACGAAGTCATGTACAGTGGGGAGAACAAGTATTTGATACACTGCCGATTTTGCAGGTTTTCCTACTTACAAAGCATGTAGAGGTCTGTAATTTCAAAAATCCAGAAAATCACATTGTATGATTTTTAAGTAATTAATTTGCATTTTATTGCATGACATAAGTATTTGATCACCTACCAACCAGTAAGAATTCCGGCTCTGTTAGACCTGTTAGTTTTTCTTTAAGAAGCCCTCCTGTTCTCCACTCATTACCTGTATTAACTGTACCTGTTTGAACTCGTTACCTGTATAAAAGACACCTGTCCACACACTCAATCAAACAGACTCCAACCTCTCCACAATGGCCAAGACCAGAGAGCTGTGTAAGGACATCAGGGATACAATTGTAGACCTGCACAAGGCTGGGATGGGCTACAGGACAATAGGCAAGCAGCTTGGTGAGAAGGCAACAACTGTTGGCGCAATTATTAGAAAATGGAAGAAGTTCAAGATGACGATCAATCACCCTCGGTCTGGGGCTCCATGCAAGACCTCACCTTGTGGGGCATCAATGATCATGAGGAAGGTGAGGGATCAGCCCAGAACTACACGGCAGGACCTGGTCAATGACCTGAAGAGAGCTGGGACCACAGTCTCAAAGAAAACCATTAGTAACACACTACGCCGTCATGGATTAAAATCCTGCAGCGCACGCAAGGTCCCCCTGCTCAAGCCAGTGCATGTCCAGGCCCGTCTGAAGTTTGCCAATGACCATCTGGATGATCCAGAGGAGGAATGGGAGAAGGTCATGTGGTCTGATGAGACAAAAATAGAGCTTTTTGGTCTAAACTCCACTCGCCGTGTTTGGAGGAAGAAGAAGGATGAGTACAACCCTAAGAACACCATCCCAACCGTGAAGCATGGAGGTGGAAACATCATTCTTTGGGGATGCTTTTCTGCAAAGGGGACAGGACGACTGCACCGTATTGAGGGGAGGATGGATGGAGCCATGTATCGCGAGATCTTGGCCAACAACCTCCTTCCCTCAGTAAGAGCATTGAAGATGGGTCGTGGCTGGGTCTTCCAGCATGACAATGACCCGAAACACACAGCCAGGGCAACTAAGGAGTGGCTCCGTAAGAAGCATCTCAAGGTCCTGGAGTGGCCTAGCCAGTCTCAAAACCTGAACCCAATAGAAAATCTTTGGAGGGAGCTGAAAGTCCGTATTGTCCAGCGACAGCCCCGAAACCTGAAGGATCTGGAGAAGGTCTGTATGGAGGAGTGGGCCAAAATCCCTGCTGCAGTGTGTGCAAACCTGGTCAAGACCTACAGGAAACGTATGATCGCTGTAATTGCAAACAAAGGTTTCTGTACCAAATATTCAGTTCTGCTTTTCTGATGTATCAAATACTTATGTCATGCAATAAAATGTAAATTAATTACTTAAAAATCATACAATGTGATTTTCTGGATTTTGTACAGATCCTTGCGACATGTGGCCGTGTATTATCATGCTGAAACATGAGGTTATGGTTGCGATGAATGGCATGACAATGGGCCTCAGGATTTCATCACGGTATCTCTGCATTCAAATTGCCATCGATAAAATGTAATTGTGTTCGTTGTCCATAGCTTATGCCTGCCCATACCATAACCCCACCGCCACCATAGGGCACTCTGTTCACAACGTTGACATCAGCAAACCGCTCACTCAACCGAAGCCATCTGCCTCGTACAGTTGAAACCGCGATTCATCCGTGAAGAGCACGTGTCAACATGTTTGAGGTGTTGGCAGCTGCATAGACTATTCTCGTTGAGCAGTGGCGACATACTCTCTCTATCCATCGCAGTTGTAATCTGCTGGGAAACCAAAATGTGACCATTTGCCGACTGAAGTCGGTGACGACGGCGAACTGCAGTCAGGTCAAGACCCTGGTGAGGACGACGAGCATGCATATGAGCTTTAATGAGACGCTTTCTGACAGTTTGTGCAGAAATTATTTGGTTGTGCAAACCCAGAGTTTCATCAGCTCTCCGGATTGCTGGTCTCAGACGATCCCACAGGTGAAGAGGTCTGGTGTGGAGGTCCTGGGCTGGCGTGTTTAGTTACATGTGGTCTGCGATTGTGAGGCTGGTTGGACGTACTGCCAAATTCTCTAAAACGACATTGTGGTAGAGAAATTAACATTAAATTCTCTAGCAACAGCTCTGGTGGACATTCCTGCAGTCAGCATGCCAATTGCACGCTCCCTCAAAACTTGAGATATCTGTGCCATTGTGTTGTGTGACAAAACTGCACATTTTAGAGTGGCCTTTTATTGTCCCCAGCACAAGGTGCACCTGTGTAATGATCATGCTGTTAAATCAGCTTCTTGATATGCCACACCTGTCTTGTGGATGGATTATCTTGGCAAAGGAGAAATGCTCACTAACAGAGATGTAAACAGATTTGTGCACCAAATTTGAGAGAAATATGCTCTTTGTGCGTATGGAAAATTGGTGGGATCTTTTAATTCACCTCATGAAACATGGGACAAACACTTTACATGTTGCATGTTTTTGTTCAGTATATTTTTCTGGTGTTCCTTAAATTCTGTTTGGTGCCTAATTCTTTAGCACTGTGTGTGTGTGAGGGAGGGAGGGAGGGAGATAGAGAAAGATTATGGGTCACGTTTGTTGAGTACAGGATTGGACCAAGGTGCAGCGTGGAATGCATACATATTTATTAACTAAGTAAACACACAACAAAACAACAAAAGCAACGTAACGTGAAGCTCACAATGGCTACACACAAACAAGCCAAACAAGAGTCAAGATCCCACAACATAGGTAGGCAAAATGGCTACCTACAGTGGGGGAAAAAAGTATTTAGTCAGCCACCAATTGTGCAAGTTCTCCCACTTAAAAAGATGAGAGAGGCCTGTAATTTTCATCATAGGTACACGTCAACTATGACAGACAAATTGAGGAGAAAAAAAATCAAGAAAATCACATTGTAGGATTTTTAATGAATTTATTTGCAAATTATGGTGGAAAATAAGTATTTGGTCACCTACAAACAAGCAAGATTTCTGGCTCTCACAGACCTGTAACTTCTTCTTTAAGAGGCTCCTCTGTCCTCCACTCGTTACCTGTATTAATGGCACCTGTTTGAACTTGTTATCAGTATAAAAGACACCTGTCCACAACCTCAAACAGTCACACTCCAAACTCCACTATGGCCAAGACCAAAGAGCTGTCAAAGGACACCAGAAACAAAATTGTAGACCTGCACCAGGCTGGGAAGACTGAATCTGCAATAGGTAAGCAGCTTGGTTTGAAGAAATCAACTGTGGGAGCAATTATTAGGAAATGGAAGACATATAATGATAATCTCCCTCGATCTGGGGCTCCACGCAAGATCTCACCCCGTGGGGTCAAAATGATCACAAGAACGGTGAGCAAAAATCCCAGAACCACACGGGGGGACCTAGTGAATGACCTGCAGAGAGCTGGGACCAAAGTAACAAAGCCTACCATCAGTAACACACTACGCCGCCAGGGACTCAAATCCTGCAGTGCAAGACGTGTCCCCCTGCTTAAGCCAGTACATGTCCAGGCCCGTCTGAAGTTTGCTAGAGTGCATTTGGATGATCCAGAAGAGGATTGGGAGAATGTCATATGGTCAGATGAAACCAAAATAGAACTTTTTGGTAAAAACTCAACTCGTCGTGTTTGGAGGACAAAGAATGCTGAGTTGCATCCAAAGAACACCATACCTTCTGTGAAGCATGGGGGTGGAAACATCATGCTTTGGGCTGTTTTTCTGCAAAGGGACCAGGACGACTGATCCGTGTAAAGGAAAGAATGAATGGGGCCATGTATCGTGAGATTTTGAGTGAAAACCTCCTTCCATCAGCAAGGGCATTGAAGATGAAAGGTGGCTGGGTCTTTCAGCATGACAATGATCCCAAACACACCGCCCGGGCAACGAAGGAGTGGCTTCGTAAGAAGCATTTCAAGGTCCTGGAGTGGCCTAGCCAGTCTCCAGATCTCAACCCCATAGAAAATCTTTGGAGGGAGTTGAAAGTCCGTGTTGCCCAGCGACAGCCCCAAAACATCACTGCTCTAGAGGAGATCTGCATGGAGGAATGGGCCAAAATACCAGCAACAGTGTGTGAAAACCTTGTGAAGACTTACAGAAAACGTTTGACCTGTGTCATTGCCAACAAAGGGTATATAACAAAGTATTGAGAAACTTTTGTTATTGACCAAATACTTATTTTCCACCATAATTTGCAGATAAATTCATTAAAAATCCTACAATGTGATTTTCTGGATTTTTTTCCTCATTTTGTCTGTCATAGTTGACATGTACCTATGATGAAAACTACAGGCCTCTCTCATCTTTTTAAGTGGGAGAACTTGCACAATTGGTGGCTGACTAAATACTTTTTTCCCCCACTGTATGTATTAGGGCACATTCACAGGAATCATTTTCTCTAACTTTAAGTCACATGATTTCATTTAAAAAACAATCTGCAGTGAGGGTGTGTAATGTAAGTCAAGGTGTCCTTGGATGAATGTGATTAAGATGCATAACCGGCATTGTTAAAATAACTGTTTTAATGAAATCTGACCATACCAGTTCACACTCTAAAAGAAGACAATGTTCAAATGTAGTCCATGAAGAGGTATTAGGATTATGTGGACAGCTATTCTGCTGTAAAATTGCGGACTGCTGTAACAACACATTTGGTCAAAATTGAGTTAAGACCGAAATCTGGCTTTATAGTATCAATTTAATCTTGTGACAAAGTGTCCTGGTTCAATTTCTGAAAGGATATTTTCTCCAAACGATTTGAGGGAGTGCACACATTTGATTATTCTGTGTTGAGCGGTTAACAAAGAAACAGGTACAGTGCATTCGGAAAGTATTCATTTGATGTTTTCCACATTTTGGTACGTTACAGCCTTATTCTAAAATGGATTCAATAGTTTTTTCCCCACATCAATCTACACACAATACCCCATAAAGCAATAACATTTTTTTGTGCATTTTTTTGCAAATGTATAAAAATAAACATAAATATTACATTTACATAAGTATTCAGACCTTTACTCAGTACTTTGTTGAAGCACCTTTGGCAGCGATTACAGCCTCGAGTCTTCTTGGGTATGACGCTACAAGCTTGGCACACCTGTATTTGGGGAGTTTTTCCCATTCTTCTCTGCAGATCCTCTCAAGCTCTGTCAGGTTGGATGGGGAGCGTCGCTGCACAACTATGTTCTATCGGGTTCAAGTCCGAGCTCTGGCTGGGCCACTCAAGGATATTCAGAGACTTGTCCCAAAGCCACTCCTGCATTGTCTTGGCTGTGTGCTTAGGGTCGTTGTCCTGTTGGAAGGTGAACCTTTGCCCCAGTCTGAGGTCCTGAGCGCTCTGGAGCAGGTTTTAATCAAGGATCTCTCTGTACTTTGCTCTGTTCATCTTTCCCACGATCCTGACTAGTCTCCCAGTGGAAGCAATGTCAGCACAATAACTGTTTGTCGGGAGCTTCATGAAATGGGTTTCCATGGCCGAGCAGCCGCACAAAAATGCAATTTCTGAATGTGGGGGGACATGTCCCCAGTGAAAGTTGCGCCCCTGGGTAAAGATATGAGGTCCTGACCTGTCTCTCCTTTCTCCTCCTCAGTCTAACTTTACTTTGTTATCACTACCGCCCTCTACTGTCAGTTCCTGGAAAATGAGTGACCCCTCCTCTGACTACCACTATAATGTATGATGACATGTCTGGCTCAGCTCTCTCTATCATGTCTGGTTCAGCTCTCTCTATCATGTATGACTCAGCTCTCTCTATCATGTATGACCCAGCTCTCTCTATCATGTATGACTCAGCTCTCTCTATCATGTATGAACCAGCTCTATCTATTATGTCTGATTGAGTCCTTGTCTGAGTGTGGGTAAAGCTATGATGTCCTGACCTGTCTCTCCATCTCACCTTTCTCCTCCTCAGTCTAACTTTACTTTGGTGTCTCTACTGCCCTCTAGTGTCAGTTCCTGGAAAATGACCAGCGCATTGATACAGCATAATGGGTGAGCTAACTTACATACCCAGGGTCTATGTCCCATTTGGCACCCTATTCCCTACACAGTACACTACTTCTGACCAGAGCCCCATGGGACCATACTGTGGATATTTAATTATACCCATTATTATTAAAACTCACTACTGACCAGGGGCATTTTGTCATCCCTGGGAAGATTTAAATTCCATACTCCGTGCGTTTGCTCTCATCTCCTTCTCAAAATCCATTGGAGGAGAAGGTTAGTGGGGTGGGTCTTCTGGCTTTCTCATCCAATGGGTTTTGGCAAGGAGACAAGGAGAGAGGTATTGAGGAGTATGCAACTGAGATCCCTGTCTTTCCTTCAACTGAGGCTGTCCTCTGGTGGTAAGATGTATGTCAACTGTCCCATCAGATTATGACTCCATGCCACTATACATTTATCTAGTCTTCTTTTCATTTATGAGAACATCGTATAACATTTAACAAACAAACTGCAAGAAAATACAGTACAGTAATAAACAATAAAACCAACAAGAATCTCAAAGCAACTCAAACCAATGTCCTACTACTTCTAAAACAGTTAAAGAACATACATTATAAAACAATCACAATCTGATTAAAGGCCTCATATATATATATATATATATACACACACTGAGTGTACAAAACATTAAGAACACCTTCCTAATATAGTGATACGCCCCCCCTATTTTACCCTCAATTCGTCAGGGCATGGACTCTACAAGGTGTCAAAGTCGTTCCACAGGGATGCTGGCCCATGTTGACTACAATGCTTCAGACAGTTGTGTCAAGTTGGTGGACCATTCTTGATACACACAGGAAACGGTTGAGCGTGAAAAACCCAGCAGCGGTGCTGTTCTTGACACCATCAGTGCGCCTGGCACCTACTACCATACCCTGTTCAAAGGCACTTCAATCTTTTAACATGCCCATTCACCCTCTGAAAGGCACCCATACACAATCCATGTCTCAGTTGTCTCAAGGCTTAAATATTATTCTTTAACCTGTCTCCTCCCCTTCATCTACACTGATTGAAGTGGATTTAACAAGTGACATCAATAAGGCATCATAGCTTTCACCTGGTCAGTCTATGTCATGGAAGGAGTGTTCATAATGTTTTGTAAACTCAGTGTATATACTTCATTTCATTAAAACAAAGACATTTAAAAAAGTACTGACTGTATTTGTCAACACAAGCTGTAGTGATATAAAACCCAAACTACATCGATCTGACAACCTGTAAAAAACATTTCAGCCTGAGCTAAGTACATGAAAGTGAGTAAATATACTTCATTCTAGAACTCCAGAGAAAGTAGAGAGATGTCAATAAGCTGTATTGTCACTTTGCCTAATGTTTGGCCCAGGCATGAGTTCAGAGAGTTTGTCTGATTGATAGAATGCAATCTAGAATGCAATAACCTGAGTTCCGGTCTGTTACTGCTCTCTTGTCAACTACTTTTTTTACATGACAATGAACGACAAGGGAAAGTTCTCAATTGCATACTCCTCGCGTCCTCTCTCCTCGTCTCCTTCTCAAAATCCATTGGAGGAGAAGGTCAGAGGGAAGAGAAGGAGACGAGGAGAGAGGATGCGAGGAGTATACGATTGAGAATGCAACTCTTCCAGTTTACATGTGAGGTTTAGAATGAGAATGTTTTTTGGCGGGAAATGATTATTATGGGTAAAAAATCCATGAACGTCTAAAACTAGATAGAAAGTATGTAGATATTATAATGGACCTATATATTTTAAAATAACTGCCCTTTTTCTGGCCCTTAAATAGATTTTGACAAAACAAATCAGTCCCCAAAAAATATGTTCGGCCCTCAAGCCAAATGGTTTGCCCATCCCTGCTTTAGAACACATTCTAGAGTTTAGAATGGATCTCTGTGACTGTAGAAGACATTCTAGAGTTTAGAATGGATCTCTGTGACTTTAGAAGACATTCTAGAGTTTAGAATGTATTTCTGTGAATGAGGTCCTGTTCCATCTGAGACTTGGCCTTCTTCTTCAGCAGCAGGATGTGTTCAGCAAACTCCCTCACAGCCCCCAGCCCTGCAGCATTGTGGCAGGAGTATTTAGCAGCGTTGATCGCCACCACTGGGGCGTCCCGGGGTACTGCACTCAACCCAGCCAGGTTCAGACAGTCAACATCTGGTGCATCATTACCTGTAGGAGGGAGATATGGAGGGATGAAATGGAGGGGTGAGATTCGTTTTTATTTTCTTTAAAATCTATTTAAGTGTTCATAAGGTGGTTCTGGAAGTATTCTAAGGATGATTAGTATGTTGCAAAAACATATATACTTGAATAGGTTTGGGCTTAGGGGAATCATAGAAATTGAATTACGGAAATCATAGAAATTGAATTAAATTGAAATTGAATCCCACATTCTGGAGGATTTAACTGCTGGCACCTCCCTTCTCACCTTAACCATAAATAGTCAGTGACTGGCAGTGGCATGCAAAATTAACTCAGAACAATCTGTCTCCCCTTACTAATAGAGGAGCTATTTAATCAGGCAGTTTCCCCCTGTCTCCCCTTACTAATAGAGGAGCTATTTAATCAGGCAGTTTCCCCCTGTCTCCCCTTACTAATAAAGGAGCTATTTAATCAGGCAGTTTCCCCCTGTCTCCCCTTACTAATAGAGGAGCTATTTAATCAGGCAGTTTCCCCCTGTCTCCCCTTACTAATAGAGGAGCTATTTAATCAGGCAGTTTCCCCCTGTCTCCCCTTACTAATAGAGGAGCTATTTAATCAGGCAGTTTCCCCCTGTCTCCCCTTACTAATAGAGGAGCTATTTAATCAGACAGTTTCCCCCTGTCTCCCCTTACTAATAGAGGAGCTATTTAATCAGACAGTTTCCCCCTGTCTCCCCTTACTAATAGAGGAGCTATTTAATCAGACAGTTTCCCCCTGTCTCCCCTTACTAATAAAGGAGCTATTTAATCAGACAGTTTCCCCCTGTCTCCCCTTACTAATAGAGGAGCTATTTAATCAGGCAGTTTCCCCCTGTCTCCCCTTACTAATAAAGGAGCTATTTAATCAGACAGTTTCCCCCTGTCTCCCCTTACTAATAGAGGAGCTATTTAATCAGGCAGTTTCCCCCTGTCTCCCCTTACTAATAGAGGAGCTATTTAAATCAGGCAGTTTCCCCCTGTCTCCCCTTACTAATAGAGGAGCTATTTAATCAGACAGTTTTCCCCCTGTCTTCCCTTACTAATAGAGGAGCTATTTAAATCAGACAGTTTTCCCCCTGTCTTCCCTTACTAATAGAGGAGCTATTTAATCAGGCAGTTTCCCCCTGTCTCCCCTTACTAATAGAGGAGCTATTTAATCAGACAGTTTCCCCCTGTCTCCCCTTACTAATAGAGGAGCTATTTAATCAGGCAGTTTCCCCCTGTCTCCCCTTACTAATAGAGGAGCTATTTAATCAGGCAGTTTCCCCCTGTCTCCCCTTACTAATAAAGGAGCTATTTAATCAGACAGTTTTCCCCTGTCTCCCCTTACTAATAGAGGAGCTATTTAATCAGACAGTTTCCCCCTGTCTCCCCTTACTAATAGAGGAGCTATTTAATCAGACAGTTTCCCCCTGTCTCCCCTTACTAATAAAGGAGCTATTTAATCAGACAGTTTCCCCCTGTCTCCCCTTACTAATAGAGGAGCTATTTAATCAGACAGTTTCCCCCTGTCTCCCCTTACTAATAGAGGAGCTATTTAATCAGGCAGTTTCCCCCTGTCTCCCCTTACTAATAGAGGAGCTATTTAAATCAGGCAGTTTCCCCCTGTCTCCCCTTACTAATAGAGGAGCTATTTAATCAGACAGTTTTCCCCCTGTCTTCCCTTACTAATAGAGGAGCTATTTAAATCAGACAGTTTTCCCCCTGTCTTCCCTTACTAATAGAGGAGCTATTTAATCAGGCAGTTTCCCCCTGTCTCCCCTTACTAATAGAGGAGCTATTTAATCAGACAGACAGTTTCCCCCTGTCTCCCCTTACTAATAGAGGAGCTATTTAATCAGACAGTTTCCCCCTGTCTCCCCTTACTAATAGAGGAGCTATTTAATCAGACAGTTTCCCCCTGTCTCCCCTTACTAATAGAGGAGCTATTTAATCAGGCAGTTTCCCCCTGTCTCCCCTTACTAATAAAGGAGCTATTTAATCAGACAGTTTCCCCCTGTCTCCCCTTACTAATAGAGGAGCTATTTAATCAGACAGTTTCCCCCTGTCTCCCCTTACTAATAGAGGAGCTATTTAATCAGGCAGTTTCCCCCTGTCTCCCCTTACTAATAGAGGAGCTATTTAATCAGACAGTTTCCCCCTGTCTCCCCTTACTAATAGAGGAGCTATTTAATCAGACAGTTTCCCCCTGTCTCCCCTTACTAATAGAGGAGCTATTTAATCAGACAGTTTCCCCCTGTCTCCCCTTACTAATAAAGGAGCTATTTAATCAGGCAGTTTCCCCCTGTCTCCCCTTACTAATAGAGGAGCTATTTAATCAGGCAGTTTCCCCCTGTCTCCCCTTACTAATAAAGGAGCTATTTAATCAGGCAGTTTCCCCCTGTCTTCCCTTACTAATAGAGGAGCTATTTAATCAGGCAGTTTCCCCCTGTCTCCCCTTACTAATAAAGGAGCTATTTAAATCAGACAATTTCCCCCTGTCTCCCCTTACTAATAGAAGAGCTATTTAATCAGACAGTTTCCCCCTGTCTCCCCTTACTAATAAAGGAGCTATTTAATCAGACAGTTTCCCCCTGTCTCCCCTTACTAATAGAGGAGCTATTTAATCAGACAGTTTCCCCCTGTCTCCCCTTACTAATAGAGGAGCTATTTAATCAGGCAGTTTCCCCCTGTCTCCCCTTACTAATAGAGGAGCTATTTAATCAGACAGTTTCCCCCTGTCTCCCCTTACTAATAAAGGAGCTATTTAATCAGACAGTTTCCCCCTGTCTCCCCTTACTAATAAAGGAGCTATTTAATCAGACAGTTTCCCCCTGTCTCCCCTTACTAATAGAGGAGCTATTTAATCAGGCAGTTTCCCCCTGTCTCCCCTTACTAATAGAGGAGCTATTTAATCAGACAGTTTCCCCCTGTCTCCCCTTACTAATAAAGGAGCTATTTAATCAGACAGTTTCCCCCTGTCTCCCCTTACTAATAAAGGAGCTATTTAATCAGACAGTTTCCCCCTGTCTCCCCTTACTAATAGAGGAGCTATTTAATCAGACAGTTTCCCCCTGTCTCCCCTTACTAATAGAGGAGCTATTTAATCAGGCAGTTTCCCCCTGTCTCCCCTTACTAATAGAGGAGCTATTTAATCAGGCAGTTTCCCCCTGTCTCCCCTTACTAATAGAGGAGCTATTTAATCAGGCAGTTTCCCCCTGTCTTCCCTTACTAATAGAGGAGCTATTTAATCAGACAGTTTCCCCCTGTCTCCCCTTACTAATAGAGGAGCTATTTAATCAGACAGTTTCCCCCTGTCTCCCCTTACTAATAGAGGAGCTATTTAATCAGACAGACAGTTTCCCCCTGTCTCCCCTTACTAATAGAGGAGCTATTTAATCAGACAGTTTCCCCCTGTCTCCCCTTACTAATAAAGGAGCTATTTAATCAGGCAGTTTCCCCCTGTCTCCCCTTACTAATAAAGGAGCTATTTAATCAGACAGTTTCCCCCTGTCTCCCCTTACTAATAGAGGAGCTATTTAATCAGACAGTTTCCCCCTGTCTCCCCTTACTAATAGAGGAGCTATTTAATCAGGCAGTTTCCCCCTGTCTCCCCTTACTAATAGAGGAGCTATTTAATCAGGCAGTTTCCCCCTGTCTCCCCTTACTAATAGAGGAGCTATTTAATCAGACAGTTTCCCCCTGTCTCCCCTTACTAATAGAGGAGCTATTTAATCAGGCAGTTTCCCCCTGTCTCCCCTTACTAATAGAGGAGCTATTTAATCAGGCAGTTTCCCCCTGTCTCCCCTTACTAATAGAGGAGCTATTTAATCAGGCAGTTTCCCCCTGTCTTCCCTTACTAATAGAGGAGCTATTTAATCAGACAGTTTCCCCCTGTCTCCCCTTACTAATAGAGGAGCTATTTAATCAGACAGTTTCCCCCTGTCTCCCCTTACTAATAGAGGAGCTATTTAATCAGGCAGTTTCCCCCTGTCTCCCCTTACTAATAGAGGAGCTATTTAATCAGGCAGTTTCCCCCTGTCTCCCCTTACTAATAGAGGAGCTATTTAATCAGGCAGTTTCCCCCTGTCTTCCCTTACTAATAGAGGAGCTATTTAATCAGACAGTTTCCCCCTGTCTCCCCTTACTAATAGAGGAGCTATTTAATCAGACAGTTTCCCCCTGTCTCCCCTTACTAATAGAGGAGCTATTTAATCAGACAGACAGTTTTCCCCTGTCTCCCCTTACTAATAAAGGAGCTATTTAATCAGGCAGTTTCCCCCTGTCTTCCCTTACTAATAGAGGAGCTATTTAATCAGACAGTTTCCCCCTGTCTCCCCTTACTAATAGAGGAGCTATTTAATCAGGCAGTTTCCCCCTGTCTCCCCTTACTAATAAAGGAGCTATTTAATCAGGCAGTTTCCCCCTGTCTCCCCTTACTAATAGAGGAGCTATTTAATCAGGCAGTTTCCCCCTGTCTCCCCTTACTAATAAAGGAGCTATTTAATCAGGCAGTTTCCCCCTGTCTCCCCTTACTAATAGAGGAGCTATTTAATCAGACAGTTTCCCCCTGTCTCCCCTTACTAATAGAGGAGCTATTTAATCAGACAGTTTCCCCCTGTCTCCCCTTACTAATAAAGGAGCTATTTAATCAGACAGACAGTTTCCCCCTGTCTCCCCTTACTAATAGAGGAGCTATTTAATCAGACAATTTCCCCCTGTCTCCCCTTACTAATAGAGGAGCTATTTAATCAGGCAGTTTCCCCCTGTCTCCCCTTACTAATAGAGGAGCTATTTAATCAGGCAGTTTCCCCCTGTCTCCCCTTACTAATAGAGGAGCTATTTAATCAGGCAGTTTCCCCCTGTCTCCCCTTACTAATAGAGGAGCTATTTAATCATGCAAGTTATTTCATCAGTGAATAACTTACAATCACTTCCTGGCAAGAAATAACAGAGGGATGAGAGGAGATAGATGGAGGGGTGGTTGGAGAGAGAGATGAAGGGGTGAGAAGAGAGAGAAATGGTGATATCTAGCTTATTCTAACTTTCCATCTCAGAAGGGGTTCAAATAAAGATCTTCATACGTTTTGATTGACATGAATGCACAAGTATTACTCAAAATAGATTCTAAGGTTAAGAACCTTCAGATTCCATTATATTTCAAACTGTGCTATATAAATAAAATGCTTTAGTAATAATAGTAATAGTAGCAGTAATTATTATTATTATTATTATTAGTAATAGTAGTTAGTAATAGTAGTAGTAGTAATAGTAGTAGTAATAGTAGTAGTAGTGTCACGCCCTGGCTCTGGGGACACTTGTATGTTGAGCCAGGGTGTGAGTTTCCTTTGTGTATTCTAGTTGTTGTATTTCTATGTTGGCCAGAGTGGTTCTCAATCAGAGGCAACGAGTGTCAGCTGTTGCTGGTTGTCTCTGATTGGGAACCATATTTAGACAGGCTGTTTTCCCACAGTGGTTGTGGGATCTTGTTCCTGTATAGGTTTGTGTTTTGCACCTTTGGGCGTCACGTTATCGTTTGTTGTTTTTGTTCGTGTTATCATTCAAATTAATAAAATATGTTCACCTTCCACGCTGCGCCTTGGTCCTCTGTACCCGACGATCGTGACAAGTAGTTAGTAGTCAGTAGTAAATTGTTAAATGAAAAGAATAGTGAGTTTACCCATATAGGCGACCTCCTTCCAGTCCAGATCCCTGTCGTCAATCATGGCTTTGACCTCACCTTGGATGTCCTTGCCCAGCTGCCTGACCTCGCAGCCTGTCCTCTGGGACAGCTTGTCAGCCAGGGCCTTGGTCTGGGGGTCCTCACTGGAGGAGATCAAGATCACCTGGAGGAGAGACAAAATACAGTTTTCATACTGAGACGGCCTGGTTACGCATCCACCATAGTTTCTGGAACCGACAGTGGGAGAAGAAAATAGCCTAGCCAGCACAGTACGGTTCGGGTCAATAATGTGAATAAGGATGTCATTTGAGATGTGTCCTTAGAGGGTATGAGGAAACTCAAACAAATAATGTCATATGACAGTTAAAGTCAATAGTAGCCTATGTGTGTGTGTTTAATGGGCGGTGGTTTCAGTGATAAGGTACGGCCTAAATCTAAATATACCAGGAGCAGACGGTGTGAAACATCCTGTTCTGTTAAGAGCTTAGCCAAGCAAACCTAACTGGTTTTACCTAACTTCATGTATCCTTAATACTGCCACAAAGCCAAAACAAGGGAAGCCAGGTAGCCTAGCAGCTAAGAGCGTTGAGCCAGTAACCAAAAGGTCGCTGGTCCGAATCCCCGAGCGGACTAGGTGAAAAATCTGTCAATGTGCCCTTGACCAAGGCACTTAACCCTAATTGCTCCTGTAAATCGCTCTGGCTAAATGACAAATGTAAAATGATTGGATTACTGCTTTTCTTTTGAGATTTTATAGTAGCTTAATGCTGCTTCAAGTTGAACATGTTATGTGAGGTTAACTGTCACTGCCCAGAAAGAATGGTGTGTCAGCTATGACATGACACCCTGAGTTTGATTTTTTATTTGATTTTGGTTATTAAACTGCAGTTGGTGGAGTGGATTTACAGTGCATTCAGACCCCTTCCCTTTTTCCACATTTTGTTACGTTGCAGCCTTATTCTAAAATTGATTAAATTAAACATTTTCCTCATCAATCTACACACAATACCCCATAATGACAAAACAAAAAAAGGTTTTTCAAAATTTTAGCAAATGTATTACAAATAAAAAAGAGACCTTATTTATGTAAGTATTCAGACCCTTTGCTATGAGACTCATTGAGCTCAGGTGCATCCTGTTTCCATTGATCATCCTTGAGATGTTTCTACAACTTGATTGGAGTCCACCTGTGGTCAATTCAATTGATTGGACATGATTTGGAAAGAGACACACCTGTCTATATAAGGTCCCACAGTTGACAGTGCATGTCAAAAACCAAGCCATGAGGTCAAAGGAATTGTCCGTAGAGCTCCCGAGACAGGATTGTGTCGAGGTACAGATCTGGGCAGGGTGCCAAAAAATGTCTGCAGCATTGAAGGTCCCCAGGAACATAGTGGCCTCCATCATTGTTAAATGGAAGAAGTTTGGAACCACCAAGACTCTTCCTAGAGCTGTCCGCCCGGCCAAACTGAGCAATCTGGGTGGAAGGGCCTTGGTCAGGGAGGTGACCAAGAACCAGATGGTTATTCTGACAGAGCTCCGAAGTTCTTCTGTGGAGATGGGAGAACCTTCCAGAAGGACAACCATCTCTGCAGCACTCCACCAATCAGGCCTTTATTGTAGAGTGGCCAGACGGAAGACACTCTTCAGTAAAAGGCACATGACAGCCAACTTGGAGTTTTCCAAAAGGCACCTAAAGGACTCTCAGACCATGAGAAACAAGATTCTCTGGTCTGATGAAACCAAGATTGAACTCTTTGGCCTGAATGCCAAGCGTCACGTCTGGAGGAAACCTGGCACCATCCCTACAGTGAAGCATGGTGGTGGCAGCATCATGCTGTGGGGATGTTTTTCAATGACAGGGAGATTAGTCAGGATGGAGGGAAATATGAACGGAGCAAAGTGCAGAGAGATCCTTGATGAAAACCTGCTCCAGAGCGCTCAGAACTTCAGACTGGGGCGAATGTTCACCTTCCAACAGGACAACGGCCCTAAGCACACAGCCAAGACAATGCAGGAGTGGCTTCGGGACAAGTCTCTGAATGTCCTTGAGTGGCCCAGCCAGAGCCCGGACTTCAACCCAATCTAACATCTCTGGAGAGACCTGAAGATAGCTGTGCAGCGACGCTCCCCATCCAACCTGACAGAGCTTGAGAGGATCTGCAGAGATGAATGGGAGAAACTCCCCAAATACAGGTGTGCCAAGCTTGTAGTGTCATACCCAAGAAGACTCAAGGCTGTAATCGCTGCCAAAGGTGCTTCAACAAAGTACTGAGTACATGGTCTGAATACTTATGTAAATGTAATATTTATGTTTTTATTTTGTATATATCTGCTAAAAATTCTAAAAACCTGTTTTTGCTTTGTCATTATGGGGTACTGAGTGTAGATTGAAGGGAAATCAACTATTTAATCCATTTTAGAATAAGTCTAACCTAACAAAATGTGGAAAAAGTCAAGGGGTCTGAATACAATGTACATGACTAGGCTGCTTAACCAGAATCATAGATGACTAGGCTGCTTAACCAGTGAGCTAGGGACTACCACTTCTGTCTTACCCTTAGAACTGACGATTTTCCAAAATATATTTATTTTGAAGTTGTCGTTTTTTATTGTGTTGATGATTTTCTTGTGCATAGTGTATTTATGTGAATTGTGTCATACTTCAGCATCGGTTGCCATTGATACTTTGTAATGTCGAATTTGTGAAAGAAACCATTGAAATGTTCTGTATTGTACCTCCACCCCCTCTCTCTGCAGCATGCGGATACCCATGGTATCTCTGGTGTTGACTGAGACCATCTCCTCTCCAGAGACAGAGATGAGGACGCGGCCGTCAGTCAGACAGCCTGAGATGTTACACAGCAGCAGACGCACCACCTCAGGCTTGTCCAGGCCAAAGTAACCAAACCTGGAGAGGAACAACACAACACACAGGGAAATACATTTGGAGAATCACTCCTCTGTGTTACAGCATTGTGTTGCTTTACCACTAAATCGAATTTAAAGTGCATTCAAATAGCATTCAAGTAAACATTTTTAGAGAGAGAACTTGAAGCTCTAGGTCAGTGATTTCAGACTACCTCAGTACTCTCTGTTCTGCCACGGGCCAGTCGATATCAACATCAATATCCACACTGTACTCTGGCAGCATCTCATAGTAAGCCCACTTTCCCCCCTGAGAAAGACAACACAAGAGAAAGGGCATTTCTATTAGCATTCAAATCAACACCAGTTGACAACAGAATATCTAGTAGTATCACAGATCAGTCCATCTCTCAGTGTGTATTTTGTTTCTAGACAAGCTCACGTCCTCTGAATGAATAAACTTTATTGATCCCCTGAGGGAAATAGGGTTCACCACGAGCATCAGACAAACACATCAGGGCCTGTGTCTCAGAGTAGGAGTTCTGATCTAGGATCAGGTCCTCCATGTCCATATAGACGTATTCATAATGACTGAAAAGGGAAAACTGATCCTAGACCAACACTCCTATCCTGAAACACTTTGTGAATATGGGCCCTGATGGGGTATAGTGTCAGTTACCTGCAGGCCTTTCTCTATCGTTACTCTGGTATAAATGTAGAAAGATCCGTTCTCACACAGCTCTCCATCCCAGTCCTGTCTCCGGGGCCTGTTAGACGGGTCTAGGTTCAGAGGCTGGGTGGCTACACTACCTGAAGAGGAGAGAGAACACATAATAAATGTTATAGGTCATAACTAGAAACCAGACTACTATAATTCATTATCATTGAGCAATAGCATCTTACAAAAAGATATGATGGGTAGGTATTTTCAAACACAAAATATCTAGGGCACTAGAGTTTTTCCTGGCTCTGGTCTCGTAGTCAGGAAAAACTCCTGACCCTACTTATTAAATGAGGGACAGTTTTTCCTCAGGCACAGTGTAGTGGAAAATGTTATATGTGGACACATTGTGTTCTTTCTCAAGTTTTGCATGTTCTGTAAACTGTCTGACAATGAGAATTGTTGTTTTCTGTTATTAAGTTGCGATGTGCTTGTGGTTCGTTCACAGGGTGCCGGTCAAGCAGAAGAGGAACTAGATACAAGATAATAGCCTCACTCGTTCTCCCACCCTGATACTAATTCCTTGTATCTGTGTCTGCTTAGTCATGCTTAGGAAACTTGTTTGTGCAGCGGTATAAAGGACAACTGTAGGGACTGACCCTTCAGAGCTCCTGACAGACCTGTACATTATACATTAGGTTTGTTGGAACCTCTCCAGTTAACTGATAATACAGTGGCTTGCGAAAGTATTCAACCCCCTTGGCATTTTTCCTATTTTGTTGCCTTACAACCTGGAATTAAAATGGCAAATCCCGAGACATTTAAATGTTTCCCCTTAAACCACTCAAGTGTTGCTTTAGCAGTATGCTTAGGGTCATTGTCCTGCTGGAAGGTGAACCTCCGTCCCAGTCTCAAATCTCTTGAAGACTGAAACAGGTTTCCCTCAAGTATTTCCCTGTATTTAGCGCCATCCATCGTTCCTTCAATTCTGACCAGTTTCCCTGTCCATGCCGATGAAAAACATCCCTACAGCATGATGATGCCACCACCATGCTTCACTGTGGGGATGGTGTTCTCGGGGTGATGAGAGGTGTTGGGTTTGCGCCAGACATAGCATTTTCCTTGATGGCCAAAAAGCTCAATTTTAGTCTCATCTGACCAGAGTACCTTCTTCCATATGTTTGGGGAGTCTCCCACATGCCTTTTGGCGAACACCAAACTTTTTTTCTTTAAGCAATGGCTTTTTTCTGGCCACTATTCCGTAAAAGCCCAGCTCTGTGGAGTGTACGGCTTAAAGTGGTCCTATGGACAGATACTCCAATCTCCACTGTGTTGCTTTGCAGCTCCTTCAGGGTTATCTTTGGTCTCTTTGTTGCCTCTCTGATTAATGCCCTCCTTGCCTGGTCCATGAGTTTTGGTGGGCGGCCCTCTCTTGGCAGGTTTGTTGTGGTGCCATATTCTTTCCATTTTTTAATAATGGATTTAAAATGGTGCTCCGTGGGATGTTCAAAGTTTCGGATAGAACAGGTGTATATATACTGAGATCATGTGACAGATCATGTGACACTTAGATTGCACACAGGTGGACTTTATTTAACTAATTATGTGACTTCTGAAAGTAATTGGTTGCACCAGATCTTATTTAGGGGAACTTTTCAGTTATTTATTTTGTATAATTTATTGAAACAAGTTATTTTTTTCATTTCACTTCACCAATTTCGACTATTTTGTCCATTACATGAAATCCAAATAAAAATCCATTTAAATTACAGGTTGTAATGCAACAAAATAGGAAAAACGCCAAGGGGGATGAATACTTTTGCAAGGCACTGTATGTGTAAGGCCCTAAGCACAACACAAGGCTATCCCGTACCTCCTTTCTTGACCTCCTGCCAGCGGAAGTGGTGTTGTCGGGCCACGGCGAAGACGGACGTGAAGCCCTGATTGGTGATCATCTCCAGGGCCTCCTTCAGGTGGAAGGGGTGCAGGCAGGGAGACGTGGCCTGGATGTGACAGATCACATCCACCTCTGGAGGAGGACAACACAACACAACAGATATTTGAATTATCCATTATTTAAATCAGGTAGTCACATATGATGACATATGAATAAATCTATAAGGTTCTGTTGACATCTGTAGCTATGGAGTAGGTCCCACTTTATTTGGATAGCCCCCTATTCATGGTTCGTCTACAGCCGCTCTCACACTATCAACAAACTATCACCTGAAACTCTGTTTATACTTGACGTGCTTCTATATCTGCATCGCTTGCTCTTTGGGGTTTTAGGCTGGGTTTCTGTATAGCACTTTGTGACATCTGCTAATGTAAAAAGGGCTTTATAAATAAATGTGATTGATTGATATGCATCAATTTACTAAGGGTTGGGATTAGGGTTATGGTATTAGAAATTGAATTAAAAGAAAACAACATGTGAGCATTATCATGTGATCATGTGATCAAGATCAGGGGTGTACAACTCAGGGTCTCCAGATCCACACTCCTGCTGGTTTTGATTCTACCTCCTAGACAATAACTATCACTGATTGGCTGGAGAGTGGTGAGTCAGACCACACAACTGGTTTCCCAGCCAGGTGTTCTCAGGCTCTGATTAAAAGGCAGGAAGGGAAATCGGCAGCAGGCACTGCGGCCCTGGAGGTCGTATGTATCAAGTGTCTCGGAGTTGGAGTGCTGATTTAGGATCAGTTTTGCCTCATAGATCACAATGAATAAGACTACATGGACAGGGGGGACCTGATCCTAGATCAGTATTCCTACTCTGAGATGCTTGATACATACCGCCCCAGATCCTTAGTCTAGCTAGTGGATAAACATGTTCTGCATATATTCCATTAACGGCTGACATCTATAACAAAGCGCTGCCAAACAGTCATTACAAAAGAGGGTGTGGTTCTGTCACAATAAACTATAACCAACGTTGACACTTCCCTGTTGCTATGTCATAGAGTGAATCTCAATTGTATTTCCTTGATTCCTCACGGCTCCCTCCTTGTCTCCTTGTCTCCTTGTCACAGCACAATGGAGCAGAATATCAGATTCCTCCACTCAGATATCCTCCACTAATGCATTTTGAGAAGGAGGCAAGGAGAGAGGACATGAGGAATCAAGGAAATACAATTGAGATTCACCCCTCCTACCTGGGTTTAATCTGGCGAATTCCTGGATGGTGTCGAGAGAGCTGGATGAGTCTTTGGACACCTCTGGGCTCCTGCGGTGAACCTGAGCTCCCCATGCCTTGGCCACCTTCTCAATGTCATCATGGTCAGTTGATACCCACACACTGGGAGAAAGAACAGAAGAAGTTGATTCCTCAGGCTTTGTAACAAGTAGGCTACATCAGTGAAATCAGTCTTGTGTGGCCAAGCCCAAGCCAGGGGGTTCATTCAGAGACAGTACACTAACTTTCAAACATCCTCGCTCTTGACAAACTCTCTCAATAAGAATCTGACATTGGTTTATATATTTACACAACAACAGTTAATAATATATTTAATTTCTTCCCGGTATGGAACGTCCTATGTGTGCACGTGCGTGTACAAAAACAATGTATGGGCCTAACAGGACCAGCTCTGGACGTTCTGCTGCCCAAGGCAAGTAAATAAAACAAATTGCCACCCCCCCCCCTAAACTAGAATAGTGTACTGCAGGGGTTGGCAATCGGTTTGGCCTTGGGACAGTTTTTTTCTCAGCTAATAGTCGGTAGAACAGAACATAATAGCAGACCAATTCATAGGCCTATGCTACAAATTATTTTCTTTTTTTTAACACATCTGGTTGCTAGGCTATATAAATCAGTACAATGTCAATAACATATCCTCATATTTTCAATCTGATTACACTGATAAAATCACCAATGTCTTTTTTTATTTTTTTTATTTTTTATTTGTGCGTTGATTGGGAAAAAACAGCTTGCAATCAAGACAAAATGTCACTCTGAAAAAGTTTCAAAAGAAAGGTGGATAATGAAAATAGAAGTTTCAGGGAAGAATGGACAGAGAAATGGGTATTCTTACCATATTTCTCCAATGTCAAACCAGAGTGTCTTGTTTGCAACGAAGGCGGTTACTGTTTGCAACTAATTAAATATTAGACATCCCTATGAATCTAAGCATGGCACTTTCAAAAGTTACCTTTCCATCCAGACAGAGGCTAGACCGAAGTAGAAAAATGTAAGCTTCAACTGCTGGCTACTCATCTGTTGCTTAACTCAACAACAGAATTGCTTCCCTAAAAGCTGCCTGGGTTTAAACATCTTCTCTTTTCAGAAAGTGAAAAGATCAATTAATAGAGACAGAACAGCAAAGTCCATTTTTGTCTCCTCCAATATTGAAGGCCGCAGCTCAGCTTCAGAATGTCATAGAGACTATTCAATATATCCCCCTATGCATCAGTCATGTCTTTTGAGGTAATTTTAAAACTTGTTTCTAGCATAAGGCATCACGGAGTTAAGCATTGCTATAGAACGCTTTATATTATCTGAATACTTTGTATTTATTTATTACAGATATAAAGCAAACTTTTTCCCCTTTTCTTTACAAAGGGTACGGCATACCCTCACTTATTGTGAGCCCTGGTTTTAACCAAACCCACCAAGCCCTTCCCAGACACAGAGGTATTTAAGGAGTGCATGGTGACAGTATTGGGGGATTTGGCTGTACGGATAAATCTATGGATAGCATAACTGAGTCTGTCAAACAGGTAGGCCTACCTCTTGTTTTTTTTTAAATAGGAAAATAGTCTCCAACAAAGCCCTCTTGTTGTTAGTGAAGTCAAATTAAAATGAAGACAATTGTTGAAATGAATTACTTTCAGCTTCATTTGCTGTCCACCACTGTTTGATCAGCTCCAAAGCTGATGTCTGCCCGCTTGCCTTTTTAGTTGACTTTCTCCTGAACTCTCTCTCCTCATGAATAAGTTAATGATTTAAAAAGTGTCTGTCTCATGACATTGTAATACATTTGGTCTCCAGTGTATGGGCTACACATAGGCTACTACTCTTTCTACTGTAGGCTACATCATTTCTGTTAAATACATTTGATGGAGCGCTGGCAGAGGGCGGCAGCACTGCATCTCTCTAACAGCACTATGGTGAGGCACGCTGGGCATGGAAAGCTAAATATTTATTGCGCCCCTGCCTTTGGCAAAGTGGGCACTACTTATCATGGGGCGGCATCAGCGCTCACCTAAATAACCCTCATGCCACTGGGTGAGAGAAGTTGTAATTATTGTTAGGCAGAATAATGTGAGATGTTATGTGTTGTTGGAGGTGCGTCATGGTCAGTTTAGCTCAGAAAATGTCGCCCTCGTCAAACTGCCTCTATAGGTGGCTGCCTAATCCTGGCTAATGGTGGTGCCGGCCGTGAGGTCTAATCATAGAATTATATTTAGAATCCCTATTATTTTATAGAATCGTTGTGGGCCTAGACATAAAGATGTGTCATTTGACTTTTAAAATGTATTACCATTTATTGTGGCATAAACACAACCAGTCATGATATTTTCATCTGATTGCCCAACAATCATATTCAAAGGGCTCCTCTACAAGGCTACCTACACACGTTCATCCACTCACAACATATTTCCAACCTCCAAACAGTTGTGATGGAAATATTATTGTGTGTATGTGATCATATGTTTAGCACAATGCTGCTTTGTAATAACCTGTCTTGGTTGGGTTCATGTGAGTGACCGATTGACTACACACAGGAGTAAACCCCTATCACTCACAAGCAACTTGGCAGTATACCCAGAACATTGCTCTGGGAACTAGAAGGAGTGATACAATATCTCAGTTTCAAGGTAAGAAGCCTGGTGTGGTATCAGTCAGTCACAATGCAGGAAGCAACCATGCTTATATGACTTGTTTGTGTAGCAGTATAACCGGACTGAAAGGGAACGCCCCTTTTCAGAGTTTCATCAGGCTTGTATTGAGTTTGTGAACCTCTCCAGACTTGAAAATAAAGATTGCTTCACTTACTTTGAGTTTGAGTCCTTAGTGTTGAATTTCTACAACATAGTGGTGAATGGAAAGAGAGACATCTGTTACACAAAGCACCAAAAAGTGTAATGACATTTGGCGATTGTCTGTAGGGTAGAATTAATTGCTCCATTGCTGTCCGCGCTCGTCTTGGTGTCCGCCACTCATCTCTGTCTTGACAAAATGTCAGTGTTCTTCTCGAACCATTTTGGAGCATTTTGGAGTGTAGGCTATAACACCCGTTTTCAGGTCCATTCACTCATTTTTCATGCCTCTTAACGTACGGTAATGATAAATAATGGTGTAATAGCCTACCGTTTTCTTGACATTTTAATTCATTATTGTGATAGGCTCATGTTTTGCCTGTACGGCCTACCCCCCCCACCCCCTATATATTTTACCGGGTCATACTGTCTTACTGTACTTTCTCCCCTGGTTTTGACTAGTAGATGCATCATCATAGGCAGCATTGACTGTCACTAGGATACACAATATTATCAGTGCACCCAAAACAAGAATGTAACATGTATTTGGTGTGGCTAGCTACTATTAACAAAAGCCTCAGAGCAAGTCCATACACACATTGTGATATTGTTGCATGGTGGTATTAAAAAAGAAAAGGAGAGTCACACTCTAGGAGCTCAGATGCAATAATGTAATAACCTAATAACCAACGTTTCGACAGACAAGCTGTCTTCATCAAGGTATAATGACAAACACTGCGGGTCACTAGTTTATATAGTGTCAAAGGACACACGCAGGTGTCTGTAACCATGGGCGGGTGTGGCCTGATAGCAGTGGTTAATTCACAGATAAACAGAACATACAAAAAACATGAATAGATAGCTTACGATCATAGATACAATTTGGCTACATAGGCCCACAAACATTTACAATGAATAGCAAAATCACAAGAATGGCTTCAAATGAAAGTCTACGTTGAGACCGAAGGGAGCAAGGGTCTTGGTCGAGGTCACCCCTTCTCCTAGGGAGGGTGACATGTTCGATGCCGATATAACGTAGGGACGAATTCGAGTGGTTCGCTTCCAATGGTGGTATTAAACATTTAGTATTGTGGATATGTAGTTGTGTAATAATGTTATATGATGTACTGTTTTATCTTTTGTTTTATATGTAATGTAAGTGCTTTAATATGTTTGGACACCAGGAAGAGTAGCTGCTGCCAATGGGAATCCCTAATAAATGCAAATATACTGTAGCTAGATTAGAAACACATTTAATCATAGATTGAACTGAATTACCTGTCAAACTTTTTGGAGTCCACTGCAGCTCTCAGAACCCATCCAATGAGGGGGACACCGGCCAGAACTTTTATATTCTTCAGGGGAATCCCCTTACTACCTCCCCTCGCGAGGATCAGGGCTGCAATGTGTCTCTTCTCACCGTTGTCTTTGATAACTTTTGCTTTTTCATCTCTCACATTTTCGAAGCCCGATAGCGTACGTTTTTTTGCAGCAGCCATTGAAATGGTCAGTAGCCGGCTGGGCAGACAAGACGTGGCGGTAGTCTCAATGTGTAGCTAGTAGCGGTAGCGATGGATAGCAGTAGTCTGAAGTATCTAGCTACTTCTTGCGTTCTAACTCACTGTAACTCGCTACTAGTAGCTAGGTATTTAGCTTACGTAACCTACTACGGCTTACACTGTGTGAAGGAAATCCTACAAATGTTACATTTATACAGTAAAAAAGAGGCGTAGACCTGCTAGCTCTCTGAGGTAATTTCAACTAGGCTTCCTTTTGTTGCCATAGTAACCATTTCAGGTGTACTATTTACTGAAATTACTCTGTCAAGAAAACGATACGCGCGCTTCAATGAGGGGACTCGATTTTCTGACCCGGGTTACCCCGGTGGGAGGAGTTTACCCCGGGTGAAAAGTGATTGCATTAATTTTGGAACCGGGCTGCCTCCCGGGTGTGAGCCAGGTTCAAATGCCGTGTTCATGTGCTAATCGGAACTTTGACATTTCTGACTTGCTAAATGGTTTAACGTGGCACGTGTATAACTACAACCAGTAAGCAAGTCGGAAATGTCAGAGTTTCCTAGTTCCGACTAGCACGTGAACGCGGCAAAACCCCACGGCGAAATCGACTCAAAATAAGAGTGACGTAGCCTAGGCTAGATTAAGCACGTGGAGGAATGAGTAGGATTCTGTGTTTTCACATGCAAAAGTGATTGCGTTTGATTTTTTTTTTTTTAAACGCTTTATCTGCCTTCCCAATGAAAAGTAGTTCGAAAATTCGAACATATATTTTATGGAAAAGAGATGTATGTTTCTGGACGGTGCACCATGCTGCCTTGTTGACATGCTGTTAATCCCAAACCATGCCCTCTCCCCTACCAACTCACTCAGAGGGCCCTAGGTTGTCACGTGTTGCTGACTAAACTCCTAGAGAGTGATTAGGGCCCTCAAACTCAACTCTGGACCTCGAAGCCAGTGCCACTACATTTTTTCATTGCTCCCCTGGGACACCAGGTGTGTGCAATTAATTATCAGGTAGAACAGAAAACCAGCAGGCTCCTGACCTGTGGTCCGTAGCTCAATTAGTAGAGCACGGCGCTTGTAACGCCAGAGTAGTGGGTTCGATCCCCGGGACCACCCATACGTAAAAATGTATGCGCACATATGCGCACATGACTGTAAGTCGCTTTGGATAAAAGCGTCTGCTAAATGGCATATTATTAATATTATTATTATTATTATTATTACCTAGTAGGGTAAGAGTTAAGTACCTCTGGACTAGGGGATCAATAGAGTACCACAGTATGAGTCATAATACCCATAAAACCTAGCGGTCAAACAAGGAAATGGTTCCAATAGTTTTACCCCATTCATTTTTCCCATAGGGATTTTAGAAACACTTCAAATAAACGCTGTGTTTCATGTAGGCTTACACTGGCGTGACGTTTTGATAACTGTGTAAATCTTTCTAGGACAAGGTTACTTTGATCAATATATTCGCCTGTATTTACCCCCATGCTAATTAGCTGCTAATGTGGCTATCATAAAGAACTACAAATGCCATGATGATCTGGACGAGACTGCCAAATCGAGGCAATGGTAAGTATCACTGGATTAACTATCTAATGTTAGCTAAATTTAGCAATAAATAAATTGGCTACATTTCTTTAAATTGACAATTCTGTGAACTGTCTTGTGCAATTTTTAAATTGGCACAATACCTGTTAGCAAAGGTGTCTGCTAGAGATGATGTGCAGGAGCTTGCAGGGATTTGTAGTCTTGCATGATGTCTACTTTTATGCTAATTAGCATTTTTGAATCTGAGCGTAAATAGAGCCGAATATATTGATAAAAGTCACCTTGTCCGAGAGAGATTTACATGGTTATCAAAACATCACGCCAGGGTAAGCCTACACGAAACACAGCCCTTATTTTAAGTGTACCTGATTGACGCACACTGTTTTGCAATGAAGGTCTACAGTAGTCTCAACAGCACCCTCTAGGGTAGCACCACAGTGTAGCCAGAGGACAGTTATTTTGCGTCCTCCTCTGGCTCCATTGACTTCAATACAAAACCTAGTAGGCTGGTGCTCCTCACCCACTTCCATAGACCTACATGGTAATTATGAAGACTTCCAGAGGTCTTCATAACGACAACATTAACCTCATACAACCAATCAAGAAGTCTCATATGCTTTCCTTTTCAGGCTTTCACTCAGTTGGCTGACATGTTGTCCATCCAATCAAAAGATTAGAGAATGAACATAGTACTAGCATGTTTCACTTAGAAGCTTGGTGGCATTGTTGGATAGATTGTGAATAGTGATAGCGCATTTTTTGGATATTCAATTCAAATTCTTTTTTTCAAACTACAGGAGATGGAGGAAGTAGATGATATATTGTTTACTTGGTTTTAAAACATCATTTTTGTGTTGAGTTAGTGCCATTTATTTAAATTTTCCTAGTTAACTTTAGTAGCAAGTAGCTAGCTACCTACCAGAGCGCCGTTTTCTCCGCCAGAATGGCTAGCTAACACTAACGACAATGTAGTGGAATTTTTGTTAAAGAACCCCTTTCAAGCTTCTGGGAAAAAGCCGCATCGATCATGTAATGGGCGAAGGTCGGCATATTCAAACTGCTTAACACAACGAGAAGGTAACAAAAACCGGGGATACTGCATTTTTGGGCAAGTAAGAGTTGGTTTGTCTTGAGCCGGCTCATTGCGGAACGAAGCAAGAGGGATGATGAGAGGGAGAGTTCCGCTGACAATGGCAACTTCAAGGAGTTTGCAGAGGTAATTGCACTTTACGATGCTTTACTTGCTGAGCATATTGACGTTTCTACTGTCTTCTCGGGGATGTCGAAATCAATTCAGAATGATTTGATAGCTTCCATCGCATCATCCATTAAAAGTGAGATTAAAAGAGAGGTTGACAGCGCATTGTTTTACATGGCAAATGGATGAAACCACAGACAAACTGTTGCTCGTAGTTGTTAGTTATCGTCAGGTACAGTGGGGAGAACAAGTATTTGATACACTGCCGATTTTGCAGGTTTTCCTACTGACAAAGCATGTAAAGGTCTGTAATTTTTATCATAGGTACACTTCAACTGTGAGAGACGGAATCTAAAACAAAAATCCAGAAAATCACATTGTATGATTTTTAAGTAATTAATTTGCATTTTATTGCATGACATAAGTATTTGATACATCAGAAAAGCAGAACTTAATATTTGGTACAGAAACCTTTGTTTGCAATTACAGAGATCATACCTTTCCTGTAGGTCTTGACCAGGTTTGCACACACTGCAGCAGGGATTTTGGCCCACTCCTCCATACAGACCTTCTCCAGATCCTTCAGGTTTCGGGGCTGTCGCTGGGCAATACGGACTTTCAGCTCCCTCCAAAGATATTCTATTGGGTTCAGGTCTGGAGACTGGCTAGGCCACTCCAGGACCTTGAGATGCTTCTTACGGAGCCACTCCTTAGTTGCCCTGGCTGTGTGTTTCGGGTCGTTGTCATGCTGGAAGACCCAGCCACGACCCATCTTCAATGCTCTTACTGAGGGAAGGAGGTTGTTGGCCAAGATCTTGCGATACATGGCCCCATCCATCCTCCCCTCAATACGGTGCAGTCGTCCTGTCCCCTTTGCAGAAAAGCATCCCCAAAGAATGATGTTTCCACCTCCATGCTTCACGGTTGGGATGGTATTCTTGGGGTTGTACTCATCCTTCTTCTTCCTCCAAACACGGCGAGTGGAGTTTAGACCAAAAAGCTATATTTTTGTCTCATCAGACCACATGACCTTCTCCCATTCTTCCTCTGGATCATCCAGATGGTCATTGGCAAACATCAGACGGGCCTGGACATGCGCTGGCTTGAGCAGGGGGACCTTGCGTGCGCTGCAGGATTTTAATCCATGACGGCGTAGTGTGTTACTAATGGTTTTCTTTGAGACTGTGGTCCCAACTCTCTTCAGGTCATTGACCAGGTCCTGCCATGTAGTTCTGGGCTGATCCCTCACCTTCCTCATGATCATTGATGCCCCACGAGGTGAGATCTTGCATGGAGCCCCAGACCGAGGCTGATTGACTGTCATCTTGAACTTCTTTCATTTTCTAATAATTGCGCCAACAGTTGTTGCCTTCTCACCAAGCTGCTTGCCTATTGTCCTGTAGCCCATCCCAGCATTGTGCAGGTCTACAATTTTATCCATGATGTCCTTACACAGCTCTCTGGTCTTGGCCATTGTGGAGAGGTTGGAGTCTGTTTGATTGAGTGTGTGGACAGGTGTCTTTTATACAGGTAACGAGTTCAAACAGGTGCAGTTAATACAGGTAATGAGTGGAGAACAGGAGGGCTTCTTAAAGAAAAACTAACAGGTCTGTGAGAGCCGGAATTCTTATTGGTTGGTAGGTGATCAAATACTTATGTCATGCAATAAAATGCAAATTAATTACTTAAAAATCATACAATGTGATTTTCTGGATTTTTGTTTTAGATTCCGTCTCTCACAGTTGAAGTGTACCTATGATAAAAATTACAGACCTCTACATGCTTTGTCAGTAGGAAAACCTGCAAAATCGGCAGTGTATCAAATACTTGTTCTCCCCACTGTATGTGGATGGTCAGGGCTTTATTTAGGAATGTTTATTGGCTTAATTTGATGTCAAATTGGCGAGATGTGCAGTCTGTGTTTGACTTTGTGAATTCTGAGATGTCTGAGTTTAACTTCATGGAGAAACTTGTTTCCCAAACCTATGATGGAGCTGCTGTAATGGAATGTATCTGCTATTTGTATTTACAGCCAAGTCCCCTCCTGTTCCCTGATTTAAGAGGTGATGACCACTCCACTCCCCTACCAGTGTCAACTCTCCTGATATGAACTGAAGCCATGTTTTATGTGCCCTCTCATCCACTGGCGCATTCAATGTTTCCTCTCCAAGCACTGTGAGTAGCCCTGTCAATTTTCTCTCATTACTATATGTAAAGTCAATCACTTACACAATCACATTATTACACAATGTAATTGTAATCTTTGCTTGGTTTAACTCATTTTTAGCTAGCTCTTTTGCCTAACTGTGTTGTAATATTGTTTGTTGTCTTCCCACCCAGTCAAATCCTGTCCTGCCCTCAGTGGAAGAGTTTAGCTGTTCTCCAACTCCATCCATCATAAGCCTGTCCTGCACTGAAGCCTAGCATCTGAAGACCTCAACCCCTGTCCTGCACTGAAGTCAAGCCTCTGAACACTTCATTCATGCCCGATACCCTCATTCAATCACTGCTGTGATCTCCCAACACTGTAAGTAGCCCTCTCGTTCCCATTCTCCATAATATTTTACTATAAATGTCAAATGTTTTAGGGTAAAATAATTTGCCTTTGACGATTTTTGAAACATGCTTTGTCGTCTCCGTGCGGTCAGCGCCTAAACCGTGGGTCCCCAGCCTCCACTGATTTTGAGATACTATCAACTGTAGCCTACTGTAGTCTGATCAACTGTAGCCTACTAATAACAACCACTGCTGCAGGTAGCGTAGATCCTCTCTGGCCAGGGGAAAGGAAGCGGCAACGTACTGTATTTATAGCCTAAAACAGGCCCATATATTTGTTAAGCAAATGTGAACGTGATTACATTTGATTTATATTCAAACTTCGGGTGGCTAGGCAACCTAGACCTTTTCAATCCAAAAATTAATCAATCAACACAATAGTGATTACATACTGTGAGTAACTTTTTATTTACAGATGCAAAGGCATACACGATGCAACCCTGCATAAAGCAAGCTCAGCCCTGTTAGTTCTATTGTCCAATTGCAGTTGTTGTCTCTGTCTATGTGAAGGAAAATCGCCACAAAATGTTCCGAATTCATGTGAACAAGTACAAGGTTGCTGCAGTTTGTTTCGCGCTTCGTTTCCGCTGGCCAGAGGGGAGCAGAGCGCATCGGCTTCCCCAGGCTACCTGCAGCCGTGCTTGTTATCATTAGGCTACAGTTGATCAGACTGAAGCACAGATTAATTGTGAACGAGTCGACATACAGTATGAGGCAGATCAGTCTAAACAACAGTACTTTGTCCCTCTTTTCAATGCTTTTTGTGTCAATATTTTGTATTCAACCAAATCAATAGTTCTGAGGCAAATGCCAGCTCGCCACACGTTTGCTGACAGCCCTGCTGTGCTGATCTCTGCAACATGGATAGATGGAAATCGCCACACAATGCTATAAATGAAGAAACATATCCTATACTGTATGATCACATGTTGTTTTTAGCTGTTACCGGTATTTGGTTTGATGTTGCTACAACTGAGTGAAAGCCTGAAAAGGAAAGCATGTGAGACTTCTTGATGGTTGTACAAGATTGTTGGTCTAAGTTGTAAATGAGAACTTGTTCTCAACTGGCTTACCTGGTTAAATAAAGGTTAAATAAAAAAAATAAAAAAAAAGTTGTCATCCCGGTCTTTCCTTCAACTGAGGTTTGAGGCGCTAGACTGCCATCTGGTGGCAAGAAGATGTATGTGAACCACCCCATAAAATATAACTCCCTGCCACAATGTTACAATCTTGAAGGTGTAAGGCTAAAATCATCTCTAGAATAGTTCAGATTAAAGCAGGGGGTAAGAAATTGTTTCTTATATTTATGAGCATATAGTATTTTACAAACAAATTGCAGGCAAAATACAAAAGTAAACACCCAAACCAACAAGCATCTATAATATGCCATTTAGCAGACGCTTTTGCGTGCATACATGTTTTTGTGTATGGTTGGTCCCGGGGATCGAACCCACTACCTTGGCGTTACAAACGCCGTGCTCTACCAGCTGAGCTACAGAAGACTACATCTCAAAGCAACTCCAAGTCCATGTCCTACTACAGTCCCCCCAAAATTAAGACATAACATTAAAAAGTGGAGAGAAAAACAATCAAAATCTAAAGTAAATTAAAACCCCAAACTACCTTGATCTGACAACCTGTAAAAACTAGCGATGGGCACGGTTATTAAAATATTCTAACAGATGTTAGTATTCCAATACTTGCAAGAGTATTAACACCAATAAATCATAGGCCTATCTTAAAAATGTAAAGGCTTCGTCTTAATTAAATAAAATGATCTATGTGACATTGCTACACACAAGGATATACCATGACATTCTTAATTTAATAAAACAATGTAACAAATTTGAACGTAATTTCAAAACATACACAGGTTTCACTTAGCTTGCTTTTGTTGACGCTACAGTCAGAGGCTCCATGTGTAGCAACGGGAAGTGGGAGTTCTCTAATCAATGCAAATGAGGAGTAGGCCATAACGAGCAACCTTCAGGTAGGCTGTTTAATCTGAATTGGGCTGTTGTAGACATGGCCAGGGAGCGCAGCAAAATGGCCTCAACTAGCCTAGCTAGCAGTAAAGACATGCACTGCCAGATGGGATGATAGATAACCTATGGCATTTACAAGTGTCTAACTAGCGCGAGTCAGTGGCTACTTTTTCTATCTCCCAACTGTGTCGCACACCACCGGTCCCTGCCCCCACAGTTTCTCCCGAGTTGTGCAGGCTGCGCAGCAAACAAGTGTCCACGTTTAAAACTATCCGGATATCCGAGAAAATGTCATGATATTTTTCGAATAGTGAAATTATTTAAAATGTCCATCCCTACTTCAGAATACATTCTAGAGTTTAGAATGGATCTCTGTGACTTTAGAACACATTCTAGAGTTTAGAATGGATCTCTCTGACTTTAGAACACATTCTAGAGTTTAGAATGGATCTCTGTGACTGTAGAACATATTCTAGAGTTTAGAATGGATCTCTGTGACTGTAGAACACATTCTAGAGTTTAGAATGGATCTCTGTGACTTTAGAAGACATTCTAGAGTTTAGAATGGATCTCTGTGACTGTAGAACACATTCTAGAGTTTAGAATGGATCTCTGTGACTGTAGAAGACATTCTAGAGTTTAGAATGTACTTCTGTGTATGCGGTCCTGTTCCATCTGAGACTTGGCCTTCTTCTTCAGCAGCATGATGTGTTCAGCAAACTCCCTCACAGCCCCCAGCCCTGCAGCATTGTGGCAGGAGTATTTAGCAGCGTTGATCGCCACCACTGGGGCGTCCCGGGGTACTGCACTCAGCCCAGCCAGGTTCAGACAGTCAACATCTGGTGCATCATTACCTGTAGGAGGGAGAGATGGAGGGAGAGATGGATGGTTGAGATAAGTACATTTTCCTATTAAAAAGTATCCATTAGGTGGTTCTGGAAGTATTTTTAGGATGATTAATTAGTATGTTGCAAAAACATAACATAAAAAAACATGCACAAATATGACATGATTTAAGAGAATCATAAAAAAAACTATTTTCTTTTAAGAAATTGATTAAATTGAAATTCGATCCCAAATTCTCCAGGATTTGACTGCTGGCACCTCCCTTCTCACCTTAACCATAAATATTCAGTGACTGGCAGTGGCATGCAAAATTAATGAACAATTCCAGTAGTTTTCTGCAGTGGTAGCCTAGCATACAAGCAGAGGGAAAATAGAGACACTCTTTACAAATGAGCACTAAACCAAACCTGTCTCCCCTTACTAATAGAGGAGCTATTTAAATCAGACAGTTTCCCCCTGTCTCCCCTTACTAATAGAGGAGCTATTTAATCAGACAGTTTCCCCCTGTCTCCCCTTACTAATAGAGGAGCTATTTAATCAGACAGTTTTCCCCTGTCTCCCCTTACTAATAGAGGAGCTATTTAATCAGACAGTTTTCCCCTGTCTCCCCTTACTAATAGAGGAGCTATTTAATCAGACAGTTTCCCCCTGTCTCCCCTTACTAATAGAGGAGCTATTTAATCAGACAGTTTCCCCCTGTCTCCCCTTACTAATAGAGGAGCTATTTAATCAGACAGTTTTCCCCTGTCTCCCCTTACTAATAGAGGAGCTATTTAATCATGCAAGTTATTTAATCAGTGAAGAACTTACAATCACTTCCTGGCATGAGAGAACAGAGGGATGAGAGGAGAGAGATGGAGGGGTGATTGGATAGAGAGATGAAGGGGTGAGAAGAGAGAGAAATGGAGGGGTGAAACAGTGAATGAGGAGATACTGTTCCATAACAGGGCATTGAGCTCTCCCTCGCCCTCCATTTGGCAAATATGACCATAACTCTATCCTCCTGATTCCTGCTTACAGGCAAAAACTAAAGCAGGAAGCACCAGTGACTCTGTCAATAAAGAAGTGGTCAGATGATGCAGATGCTAAGCTACAGGACTGTTTTGCTAGCACAGACTGGAATATGTTCCGGGATTCTTCCGATGGCATTGAGGAGTACACCACATCAGTCACTGGCTTCATCAATAAGTGCATCGATGACGTCGTCCCCACAGTGACCGTACGTACATACCCCAACCAGAAGCCATGGATTACAGGCAACATCCGCACTTAGCTAAAGGGTAGAGCTGCTGCTTTCAAGGAGCGGGGCTCTAACCTGGACGCTTATTAGAAATCCCGCTATGCCCTCCGACGAACCATCAAACAGGCAAAGCGTCAATACAGGACTAAGATTGAGTCGTACTACACCGGCTCCGACGCTCGTCGGATGTGTCAGGGCTTGCAAACTATTACAGACTACAAAGGGAAGCACAGCCGCGAGCTGCCCATTGACACAAGCCTACCAGACGATCTAAATTAAATCTATGCTCACTTCGAGGCAAGCAACACTGAAGCATGCATGAGAGCATCAGCTGTTCCGGATGACTGTGCGATCACGACCTTTAAACAGGTCAACATTCACAAGGCCCCTATTTTACGCTGCTGATACTCTCTGTTTATTATCTACGCATAGTCACTTTAACTCTACCTACATGTACATATTACCTCAATTATCTCGACTAACCGGTGCCCCCGCACATTGACTCTGTACCGGTACCCCCTGTATATAGCCTCGCTACTGTTATTTTACTGCTGCTCTTTAATTATTTTTAACTTATCTATTTTTTACTTAACACTTATTTTTCTTAAAACTGCATTGTTGGTTAAGGGCTTGTAAGTAAGCATTTCACGATTTGATTTGAGTGTTTTACCATGCCAATTACAATCAAGTTCAATCTGCAGGTTCAACTGGTTCAAACTTCACTGTTGACATTTACTGTCTGAGTTTCATTGATACGTGGTTATCAAACACCCCTGCTACGGTCACATTCCTGAGAGATATCTAGCCTATTCTACCTTTCCATCTCAGAAGGGCTCCAAATAAAGATCTTCATACGTTTTGATTGATATGAACACACAAGTATTACTCAAAATAGAAGGTTAAGAACCTTGAGATTCCATTATATTTAAAACTGTGCTATATAACTAAAATGCATTAGTAGTAGTATTCGTAATAGTAACAGTAGTAGTAAATTGTTAAATGAAAAGAATAGTGAGTTTACCCATATAGGCGACCTCCTTCCAGTCCAGATCCCTGTCGTCCATCATGGCTTTGACCTCACCTTGGATGTCCTTGCCCAGCTGCCTGACCTCGCAGCCTGTCCTCTGGGACAGCTTGTCAGCCAGGGCCTTGGTCTGGGGGTCCTCACTGGAGGAGATCAAGATCACCTGGAGGAGAGACAATATACAGTTTTAATTCTGAGACGGCCTGGTTACGCATCCACCATAGTTTCTGGAACCGACAGTGGGAGAAGAAAATAGCCTAGCCAGCACAGTACGGTTCGGGTCAATAATGTGAATAAGGATGTCATTTGAGATGTGTCCTTAGAGGGTATGAGGAAACTCAAACAAATAATGTCATATGACAGTTAAAGTAAATAGTAGCCTATGTGTGTGTGTTTAATGGGCGGTGGTTTCAGTGATAAGGTATGGGCTAAATCTAGATATACCAGGAGCAGACGGTGTGAAACATCCTGTTCTGTTAAGAGCTTAGCGAAGCAAACCTAACTGGTTTTACCTAACTTCATGTATCCTTAATACTGCCACAAAGCCAAAACAAGGGAAGCCAGGTAGCCTAGCAGCTAAGAGCGTTGAGCCAGTAACCAAAAGGTCGCTGGTCCGAATCCCCGAGCGGACTAGGTGAAAAATCTGTCAATGTGCCCTTGACCAAGGCACTTAACCCTAATTGCTCCTGTAAATCGCTCTGGCTAAATGACAAATGTAAAATGATTGGATTAATGCTTTTCTTTTGAGATTTTATAGTAGCTTAATGCTGCTTCAAGTTGAACATGTTATGTGAGGTTAACTGTCACTGCCCAGAAAGAATGGTGTGTCAGCTATGACATGACACCCTGAGTTTGATTTTTTATTTGATTTTGGTTATTAAACTGCAGTTGGTGGAGTGGATTTACAGTGCATTCGGAAAGTATTCAGAGCCCTTCCCTTTTTCCACATTTTGTTACGTTACAGCCTTATTCTAAAATTTATTAAATTAAACATTTTCCTCATCAATCTACACACAATACCCCATAATAACAAAGCGAAAAAAGGGTTCTCTAAATTTTAGCAAATGTATTACAAATAAAAAAAGACGTAAGTATTACTTATTTACGTAAGTATTCAGACCCTTTGCTATGAGACTCAAATTGAGCTCAGGTGCATTCTGTTTCCATTGATCATCCTTGAGATGTTTCTACAACTTGATTGGAGTCCACCTGTGGTCAATTCAATTGATTGGACATGATTTAGAAAGACACACACCTGTCTATATAAGGTCCCACAGTTGACAGTGCATGTCAGAGCAAAAACCAAGCCATGAGGTCAAAGGAATTGTCGGTAGAGCTCCCGAGACAGGATTGTGTCGAGGTACAGATCTGGGCAGGGTGCCAAAAAATGTCTGCAGCATTGAAGGTCCCCAGGAACATAGTGGCCTCCATCATTGTTAAATGGAAGAAGTTTGGAACCACCAAGACTCTTCCTAGAGCTGTCCGCCAAACTGAGCAATCTGGGTAGAAGGGCCTTGGTCAGGGAGGTGACCAAGAACCAGATGGTTACTCTGACAGAGCTCCGAAGTTCTTCTGTGGAGATGGGAGAACCTTCCAGAAGGGCAACCATCTCTGCAGCACTCCACCAATCAGGCATTTATGGTAGAGTGGCCAGACAGAATACACTCTTCAGTAAAAGGCACAGGACAGCCCACTTGGAGTTTTCCAAAAGGCACCTAAAGGACTCTTAGACCATGAGAAACAAGATTCTCTGGTCTGATAAAACCAAGATTGAACTCGTCATGTCTGGAGGAAACCTGGCACCATCCCTACGGTGAAGCATGGTGGTGGCAGCATCATGCTGTGGGGATGTTTTTCAGCGACAGGAAGATTATTCAGGATGGAGGGAAAGATGAACGGAGTGAAGTACAGAGAGATCCTTGATGAAAACCTGCTCCAGAGCACTCAGGACCTCAGACTGGGGTGAAGGTTCACCTTCCAACAGGACAACGGCCCTAAGCACACAGCCAAGACAATGCAGGAGTGGCTTCGGGACAAGTCTCTGAATGTCCTTGAGTGGCCCAGCCAGAGCCCGGACTTGAACCCAATCGAACATCTCTGGAGAGACCTGAAAATAGCTGTGCAGTGACGCTCCCCATCCAACCTGACAGAGCTTGAGAGGATCTGCAGACATGAATGGGAGAAACTCCCCAAATACAGGTGTGCCAAGCTTGTAGCGTCATACCCAAGAAGACTCAAGGCTGTAATCGCTGCCAAAGGTGCTTCAACAAAGTACAGGGTCTGAATACTTATGTAAATGTGATATATTTATTTTGTATACATCTGCTAAAAATTCTAAAAACCTGTTTTTGCTTTGTCATTATGGGGTACTGAGTGTAGATTTAGGGGAAATCAATTATTTAATCCATTTTAGAATACGTCTAACCTAACCATGTGGAAAAAGTCAAGGGGTCTGAATACTTTCTGAATGCAATGTACATGACTAGGCTGCTCAACCAGAATCATAGATGACTAGGCTGCTTAACCAGAATCATAGATGACTAGGCTGCTTAACCAGTGAGCTAGGGACTACCACTTCTGTCTTACCCTTAGAACTGACGATTTTCCTAAATATATTTATTTTGAAGTTGTCGTTTTTTATTGTGTTGATGATTTTCTTGTGCATAGTGTATTTATGTGAATTGTGTCATACTTCAGCATCGGTTGCCATTGATACTTTGTAATGTCGAATTTGTGAAATAAACCATTGAAATGTTCTGTATTGTACCTCCACCCCCTCTCTCTGCAGCATGCGGATACCCATGGTATCTCTGGTGTTGACTGAGACCATCTCCTCTCCAGAGACAGAGATGAGGACGCGGCCGTCAGTCAGACAGCCTGAGATGTTACACAGCAGCAGGCGCACCACCTCAGGCTTGTCCAGGCCAAAGTAACCAAACCTGGAGAGGAACAACACAACACACAGGGAAATACATTTGGAGAATCACTCCTCTGTGTTACAGCATTGTGTTGCTTTACCACTAAATCGAATTTAAAGTGCATTCAAATAGCATTCAAGTAAACATTTTCAGAGAGAGAACTTGAAGCTCTAGGTCAGTGATTTCAGACTACCTCAGTACTCTCTGTTCTGCCACGGGCCAGTCGATATCAACATCAATATCCACACTGTACTCTGGCAGCATCTCATAGTAAGCCCACTTTCCCCCCTGAGAAAGACAACACAAGAGAAAGGGCATTTCTATTAGCATTCAAATCAACACCAGTTGACAACAGAATATCTAGTAGTATCACAGATCAGTCCATCTCTCAGTGTGTATTTTGTTTCTAGACAAGCGCACGTCCACTGAATGAATAAACTTTATTGATCCCAGTAAGGAAATAAGCTTAGTCACCACCAACAGCAGAGATAAACATCTGGGCACGTATCTAGGATCAGGTCCTCCCTGTCCATATAATCTTATTCATTGTGATCGTGTTAGAAGTGGATATTTGTTAATAATATCATAGTCACTACGGCATACAGAGTGATATTGTTGGGGAATGTTACTAATAAACGAATGAAGAGGAATTTCTCTCACACACACACACTACAGGCTCTCCTAGGCTGAACATGCAATAATGAATTGAGGAACTATTGACTGTGACCAACTAATAACCAGGCTGATGAAGCCTTAAGAACCAATCCTTGTTTAAACTTTAATAACAGCATAATACTGAAGTTCAGATGGTCTCCTCACTATTCTTTCAAAACTGATCCTAGACCAGCACTACTTCCTGAGTCGCTTTGTGAATATGGGCCATGATGGGGCATGGTGACAGTTACTTGCAGTACGCCTTTCTCGATAAGGGCTCTGGTGGAGAAATAGAAAGATCCGTTCTCACACAGCTCTCCATCCCAGTCCTGTCTCCGGAGCCTGTTGGATGGATCCAGGTTGAGAGGCTGGGTGGCTACACTACCTGAAGAGGAGAGAGAACACATAATATGAGTTAATAGGTTATAACTAGAAACCAGACTACTTCCTGGTCAGGAGAAAAACTCACTTGTTTAATCACCCCCCCATCTCTCTATTGTGATAGACAGTCACGTGGTCAGGAAAAAAATCCTGACCCTACTTTTAAAGTAGCCCTGGGGTGTTTTTTCCCCACACAGATTAAACCTAATCCTGAACTAAAAATAATTTTCAATGTTACTCCATTGACCTTGCTTCTTAATCCAGCACTATGGTTAATCTGTATCCGGGAAACCGTGCCTAAGTGTAAGGCCCTAAACATAACATAAGGCTATCCTGTACCTCCTTTCTTGACCTCCTGCCAGCGGAAGTGGTGTCGTCGGACCACGGAGAAGACGGACTGGCAGCCCTGGTTGGTGATCATCTCCAGGGCCTCCTTCAGGTGGAAGGGGTGCAGGCAGGGAGACGTGGCCTGGATGTGACAGATCACATTCACCTCTGGAGGAGGACAACACACAGCAGACTATGAGATACCATTTGAGATCAGATGAGTATGTGAAACGGTAATAATCTTGTATATGCTGCCACTGTTGTCAACTGTAGCTATGGAGTGGGTCCCACTTTATTGGGATAATCCCAAATGTTGCCTCATAGATCACAATGAACAAGACTACATGGACAGGGGGGACCTGATCCTAGATCAGTATTCCTACTCTGAGATGCTTGATACATACCGCCCCAGAGCCTTAGTCTAGCTAGTGGATAAACATGTTCTGCATATATTCCATTAACGGCTGACATCTATAACAAAGCGATGCAAAACGGTCATTACAAACGATTGTGAAATGTCAAAGAGGGTGTGGTTCTGTCACAATAAATGATAACCAACGTTGACACTTCCCTGTTGCTATGTCATAAAGTGAATCTCAATTGTATTTCCTTGATTCCTCACGCCTCCGTCCTTGTCACAGCACATTGGAGCAGAAGATCTGAGGTTCCTCCACTCAGATATCCTCCACTAATGCATTTTGAGAAGGAGGCAAGGAGAGAGGACATGAGGAATCAAGGAAATACAATTGAGATTCACCCCCTACCTGGGTTTAATCTGGCGAATTCCTGGATTGTGTCCAGAGAGCTGGATGAGTCTTTGGACACCTCTGGGCTCCTGCGGTGAACCTGAGCTCCCCATGCCTTGGCCACCTTCTCAATGTCATCATGGTCAGTTGATACCCACACACTGGGAGAAAGAACAGAAGAAGTTGATTCCTCAGGCTTTGTAACAAGTAGGCTACATCAGTCCAATCCAGTCTTGTGTGGCCAAGCCCAAGCCAGGGGGTTCATTCAGAGACAGTACACTAACTTTCAAATAACAATATTATCCATCCACCCAAAACAAGAATGTCAACATGCTTTCCCACATTTAAAAATATTACAGTTTACTATAGAATACTACAATACTTACTATAGAATTCTGTAATAAACTATAGTATACTGTAGAATAATATACTACACACTGTAGTATCCCTTGATCATGTGTAGTACTTAGTAGAGAATGTTGTAGTGTACTGTAGAATACTATAGTAAATACTACAGTAGTATCTGCAAAAAAACACTGTAGCAAATGCTACAGTAATGTCCGCAAAAACACCACCCTTTTTAACTACTGTATAGTAAATACTACAGTAATTTGCATATACCCTGCCCATTCACCTCCCCCATATCCCAATTTGTACTACCCATAAGTGAGAAATCTACATGCCAAGTATAGACCATCTATTGTGTTCCCTACAGTTAGAAAAGAGCAGAAGCACTGACCTATCTGTTCCACTCTACAGGTTATGGAAAATGAGCTCTTTTAGTATTTCTCTAGTAGGTTTCCTCAAGGAGAAAGCCCTCACTTCTATGTCAAAGATATTAAAACAAAAACACAGTAAATACTACAGTATACTACAGTCCGCAAAAACACTACAGTAAATACTACAGTATACTACATTCCGCAATCACACTACATTAATTGCTATAGTATATACTACAGTATGTATACTATAGTTAACTGTAAATAATACAGTATACTACAGTGAATACTACAGTAAAGTCCGCAAAAACAATACAGTGAATACTATAGTGTTTATATCATAGTATACTAGTATTTTTTCATGTGGGTTGTATATAGCTAGCCTACCAAGCTTCTATCAAAGCAACTCCATATACTCTAGTTAGATTGAAAGACATTTGACTATTAGATTGAACTGAATTACCTGTCAAACTGTTTGGAGTCCACTGCAGCTCTCAGAACCCATCCAATGAGGGGGACACCGGCTAGCATTTTGATATTCTTCAGGGGAATCCCCTTACTACCTCCCGTCGCGAGGATCAGGGCTGCAATGTGTCTCTTCTCACCGCTGTCTTTGATAATCTTTGCTTTTCTGTCAATCACATCTTCGATGCCCGATAGCGTACGTTTTCTTGCAGCGGCCATTGTAAAGGGTCACTCAGTATCCGGGTGGGAGGATAAGAAGACGTGGCGGTATCACTGTTACAGCTAGCTAACTAGTAACGTTAGCGGTAGCTATGGAAGGCAGTCGGCTGATGTATCTAGCTAGCTACTTTTTGTGTTGTAACTCACTGTAGCTAGCTAGGTATTTAGGTTACAATATCTACTACTGACTACACTGTGTGAAGGACGGCCTATTAATCCTACAAATATTACATTTACACACAGAAAAAGTGGCCTATTATGATATTTCATTGGGGCTACGAAATCAGCAAGAACGTCAACATAGAATTGTACCGTAATGATTGAGGTTAATGCGAAAACAACTACGATGGCTATCAATATTATCGATAGGACGATATCTGAGGTGCAAAATGGTAGAAGCATGTCCAATGTCTATCTTCTCAATCACAGAACTCCAGGTTTCAATATTGCAAAAAATAATGCAAATATACTCATCATAGACAGCAATTTGGGCGGCAGGTAGCTTAGTGGTTAAGAGCGTTGTGCCAGTAACCGAAAGGTCGCTGGTTCTAATCCCAGAGCCGACTAGGTGAAAAATCTGTCGATGTGCCCTTGAGCAAGGCACTTAACCCTAATTGCTCCTGTAAGTCGCTCTGGATAAGAGCGTCTGCTAAATGACAAAACATTTTTTTTTTTTTTTATAAATAATTGCGCTAGCCAACCAAACAGCAGTACTTACGGTAAAGTATTTTACTATTTCTAGCCGGCTCTGATGATGGAAAATAACAGGGTACAACAAAGATTTGTATAGCTAACATAGAACAAGCAAGGTTATATCATGTATTAGCATATTTCCGCTAGGGAACGCCTTCTAAACAACACCATTTTTTGCAACTTTGGCAAATGGTAAAGTCTACAAAACGCAGTACACTCTGTTTGTTACTGATTCTAGTTTTGGAAACAGAAAACTGTATGGCGATCAAATGTTTCATCTAGTGATATTACGCCTGATACCGGAGCTCTGAGGCATGCATCGAAATCAAGTTTACTTCGAATCAGTGTGCCGATATGGCTTTATCAGAAGCACGTGATCAATTACGCCCGAAGCTTTGTTTTGTCGAACCCGATTGGTTTGGTATTGATTTCGGTAGAATAGGAAAGGGCTTATTTTGACCAGCAGGTGCCACTAGTGTACACCGTGTTGATCAACGCCTCGTGTAATAAACCTATTTTCGACACAATTGTCTGGAAATGCTCAATGCTTCAGGAATCTTCGTTTCCCCATCGCTAGCTTCATCGATTAGTAAATGTGCAAAATTTCGCCCAAAATCCATCTCGCTCCATCTTCTCCCACTGCCGGGCACTGAGCTTCCTCTCCACCATATTTGGTAGTGAGTGTAAACGCCAAATGGATGCTTCACATTTATACATCCGGTGAAATATCTGGCTTATTATTCTACAGTGGAGTAAAGTACTTAAGTCAAAATACTTTAAAGTACTACTTAAATAGTTTTGGGGGGTATTTGTACTTTACTATTTATATTTTTTGACAACTTTTACTTGTACTTCACTACATTCCTTATAAAGAAAATATAGTACTTTTTACTCCATACATTTTCCTTGACACCCAAAAGTACTCATTACATTTTGAATGCTTAGCAGGACAGAAAAAAATGTCCAATTCACGCGCTTATCAAGAGAACATCCCTGGTCATCCCTACTGCCTCTGATCTGGTGGACTCACTAAACACACATGCTTCATTTGTAAATTATGTTTGAGCGTTGGAGTGTGTCCCTCCCTGGCTTTCAGTACCTTTTCCACCACTGTTATTCTATCTGTGGTACAAATGCTTTTATTTTTCCTGCTTTTACTCAGTAGTAGCAACATCAAACCAACTACCGGTAAACAGCGACAAAAAACAAACCAATGGGAAAACAGTTTGAACTAGTTCCAAAGTCAGAGACATGGTTCGATAATTGACAAACTGTCTACAAACTCGCACACCCACTACATAAAAATCACTCTGATTGGGATATATGTAGCATAACTGGGAAGCTCGTGTTGTCATTGAAGTGCAGAGATATGGTAAATCTCATTAAGGTATGTGCATTACAAATATACAGTCAATAACACATCTGCAAATGCTGGCATATTCAATAAGCTCCTGATATGACCGTTCCAGCAAGATATTTCCTACCTTACTATTTTTAACAAAGAAATCAGTCTCCTTAGAGACCGTCAAAAATTGCCAATGCCGACTATATTTCAAGTCGTCACGGCGGGGTATTGGGTAAAGTTTTCAACTAGCAATAATCGCGCCTCGGATAAACCTCATCGGCTACGATACTGCCACTGCGCAAAGCTGATTAACCACTTAAAAAAGGCAAGGTAGCCACCACGGAGGATACAATTTACGGAGACGGTTCACAATAACGTCGCGGTACAATGTGGTGCTAATTTGTGTGCAATCGTAATATATTATGACCAAAATGTGTGCAAAACGTTTCGATAACCCAAGGTGTGCATAGTTTGTATTTAAAAAATAATAATGTCGCATACCGCAATGCATGATGGGATATGAAACATACCATTGTCATGGGTTCGTGTTATAAAAGATCCTTGGAACGTCCCTACCCCATTGAAGTTGACGTTTAAACGGGTTAAGGTTAGGGTTAGAGTTTAGGGTAGGGACGTCCCAAGGATTTCAGATAGCACTGACCAATTGTCATGTAAAAGTACGATTGCATTGAACTGATCTAGATACCATGGGGGCCAACAAGGATCTGCAGGCAGTACGTCGCCGGGGTGGATCCTAACAAGATGTGGAAGTGTGGTCCTCTGTAGCTCAGCTGGTAGAGCACGGTGATTGTAACGCCAAGTTAGTGGGTTCGATCCCCGGGACCACCCATACACAAAAATGTATGCATGCATGACTGTAAGTCGCTTTAGATAAAAGCGTCTGCTAAATGGCATATTATTATTATTGTTTAGAACAGTCGTAGAAAATTGTGTCTGTAGTCAGTGGTGTAAACTACTTTAAGTAAAAATACTTTAAAGTACTACTTAAGTATTTGTTTTTTTGGGTATCTGTACTTTACTTTATGATTCATATTTGTGACTACTTTTACTTTACTACATTCCTTAAGAAAATATTGCACTTTTTACTCCATACATTTTCCTTGACACCCAAAAGTACTCATTACATTTTGAAGGCTTAGCAGGTCAGGAAAATTGTCCAATTCACGCACTATCAACAGAACATCCCTGGTCATACCTACTGCCTCTGATCTGGCAGACTCACTAAAACACAAAAAACTTTGTTTGTAATTGATCAAATCAAATCTAATTTTATTGGCCACATGCGCCGAATACAACAGGTGCAGACATTACAGTGAAATGCTTACTTACAGCCCTTAACCAACAGTGCATTTATTTTTAATAAAAAAGTAGAATAAAACAACAAAAAAGTGTTGAGAAAAAAAGAGCAGAAGTAAAATAAAATAACAATAGGGAGGCTATATATACAGGGGGGTACCGGTGCAGAGTCAATGTGCGGGGGCACCGGCTAGTTGAGGTAGTTGAAGTAATATGTACATGTGGGTAGAGTTAAAGTGACTATGCATAAATAATTGACAGAGTAGCAGCAGCATAAAAAGATGGAGTGGGGGGGCAGTGCAAATAGTCTGGGTAGCCATGATTAGCTATTCAGGAGTCTTATGGCTTGGGGGTAGAAGCTGTTGAGAAGTCTTTTGGACCTAGACTTGGCACTCCTGTACCGCTTGCCGTGCGGTAGCAGAGAGAACAGTCTATGACTAGGGTGGCTGGAGTCTTTGACAATTTTGAGGGCCTTCCTCTGACACCGCCTGGTATAGAGGTATGGATGGCAGGAAGCTTGGCCCCAGTGAAGTACTGGGCCGTACGCACTACCCTCTGTAGTGCCTTGCGGTCGGAGGCCAAGCAGTTGCCATACCAGGCGGTGATGCAACCAGTCAGGATGCTCTCGATGGTGCAGCTGTAGAATTTTTTGAGGATCTGAGGACCCATGCCAAATCTTTTCAGTCTCCTGAGGGGGAATAGGCTTTGTCGTGCCCTCTTCACGACTGTCTTGGTGTGTTTGGACCATGATAGTTCGTTGGTGATGTGGACACCAAGGAACTTGAAGCTCTCAACCTGTTCCACTACAGCCCCGTCGATGAGAATGGGGGCGTGCTCAGTCCTCTTTTTTTCCTGTAGTCCACAATCATCTCCTTTGTCTTGGTCACGTTGAGGGAGAGGTTGTTATCCTGGCACCACACGGCCAGGTCTCTGACCTCCTCCCTATAGGCTGTCTCATCGTTGTCGGTGATCAGGCCTACCACTGTTGTGTCGTCGGCAAACTTAATGATGGTGTCGGAGTCGTGCCTGGCCATGCAGTCATGGGTGAACAGGGAGTACAGGAGGGGACTGAGCACGCACCCCTGAGGGGCCCCTGTGTTGAGGATCAGTGTGGCAGATGTGTTGTTACCTACCCTTACCACCTGGGGGCGGCCCATCAGGAAGTCCAGGATCCAGTTGCAGAGGGAGGTGTTTAGTCCCAGGATCCTTAGCTTAGTGATGAGCTTTGAGGGCACTATGGTGTTGAATGCTGAGCTGTAGTCAATGAATAGCATTCTCACGTAGGTGTTCCTCTTGTCCAGGTGGGAAAGGGCAGTGTGGAGTGCAATAGAGATTGCATCATCTGTGGATCTGTTGGGGCGGTATACAAATTGGAGTGGGTCTAGGGTTTCTGGGATAATGGTGTTGATGTGAGCCATGACCAGCCTTTCAAAGCACTTCATGGCTACAGACGTCAGTGCTACGGGTCAGTAGTCATTTAGGCAGGTTATCTTAGAGTCCTTGGGCACGGGGACAATGATGGTCTGCTTGAAACATGTTGGTATTACAGACTCAGTCAGGGACATGTTGAAAATGTCAGTGAAGACACTTGCCAGTTGGTCAGCACATGCTCGGAGTACACGTCCTGGTAATCCATCTGGCCCTGCGGCCTTGTGAATGTTGACCTGCTTAAAAGTCTTACTCACATCGGCTACGGAGAGCGTGATCACATAGTCATCAGGAACAGCTGGTGCTCTCATGCATGCTTCAGTGTTGCTTGCCTCGAAGCGAGCATAGAAGTGGTTTAGCTCGTCTGGAAGTCTTGTGTCACTGGGCAGCTCGCGGCTGTGCTTCCCTTTGTAGTCTGTAATAGTTTTCAAGCCCTGCCACATCCGACGAGCGTCAGAGCCGGTGTAGTACGATTCAATCTTAGTCCTGTATTGACTCTTTGCCTGTTTGATGGTTCGTCGGAGGGCATAGCGGGATTTCTTATAAGCGTCCGGGTTAGAGTCCCGCTCCTTGAAAGCGGCAGCTCTACCCTTTAGCTCAGTGCGGATGTTTCCTGTAATCCATGGCTTCTGGTTGGGGTATGTACGTACGGTCACTGTGGGGACGACATCATCGATGCACTTATTGATGAAGCCAGTGACTGATGTGGTGTACTCCTCAATGCTATCTGAAGAATCCCGGGAACATGTTCCAGTCTGTGCTAGCAAAACAGTCCTGTAGCTTAGCATCTGCGTCATCTGACCACTTTTTTATTAACCGAACTTGATGTCTGAATGTTGGTGTGTGCCTCTGGCTCTGTAAATAAAAAACAAGAAAATGGTGCAGCCTGGTTTGCTTAATATAAGGAATTTGAAAATATTTATACTTTTACTTTTGATACTTAAGTATATTTTAGTAATTACATTTACTTTTGATACTTAAGTATATTTTAAACCAAATACTTTTAGACTTTTACTCAAGTAGAATTTTACTGGGTGACTTTCACTTTTACTTGAGTCATTTTCTATTAAGGTATCTTTACTTTTACTCAAGTATGACAATTGCGTACTTTTTCCACCACTGTCTGTAGTTATTTGATATCATTATGATTGTAGGAGAGTTAAAATGGTTATTCCATCCAACTTCAAATTATTAGAATAGTACACAACGCAGAACAGAACATCCAGGTTAAGGGTCAGTGGCCCAAGCCCGCGAACAGGAATGTTACAAGTTCAGACAAAAGGGTGAGTCAGTCGCTATGATCGCCAGGAACTTTAGTTTTGGTTTATATTTTCATTTGTTGCGCTACTAATTTAGTACTGCCGGTTGATGTTAAGAAGGCAGCTACAGTAGCTGGATGATATTTACATCTTCGGTTTTTATTTAATTAAATGTATTTTATTCCATCTGTGTGCTTACGTTACCTACTAACACCCTGGTACAAGTCCGTAGCTCCCGTTCTCCTCAGTCCGAGAAAACACTGAGAGAGAAAGAACAACTTGTCAGATGGTGCATTCCTGTCCTGTCTTTTAATAATATTATTGCAGATCTACATAAAAGCCCAAAAAGATAGCGTGGTGTCGCTATTCATTTTTGGTTCTGTTAGAAATTGCGTAATTCAAATCTGGTATTGGAATAAGAATCAAGAGATCTACAATCCAAGCTAAATTTATTATATGCAAAATGTATGTATGATAAGTATGAAGGTTCGTATATACGGGTCCGCTGAGATACCACGCAGGGCACTCAGAGAACTAAACCATTGTTTACAGGTACTTTCTCAAATACTCTGACAGAGAGTTCCCACCTCTTCTGTTGGCCAATCAGAGTAAAGGACTGAGTGTGGTTTAGACTTTACTCAGCCAATCCGTTGGCGCACGGGTTAGTCCCACCCCTTGGCGCTCCACCGTTCCAGGCATAAGTTGCTATCATAATAACCTGTAGAGTCAGCACCCAAAAGACTGTACGTTCCTACATCCAAGGACGGTTCACAGACAACGGTTCACAGACAACAAAGAGGCAGTGTTCGTATCTGTAAGAAATACAAGTCTTATCTGTCCTTCCCCTAACGTTCCACACATGAATCACAGCCTGTTATGTGAAACAATTTATATCAGTATAGTACAAACCTATGCTCCTCATTAATGCATTCCTTCTAAGCTATTAATCACATACAGATCCAATTATGAGAAAAATAGAACCCAACAGTTCTTCTGTGGTACTAGGCTAACTTCAAACTTAAATTGGCAAACGAACCTAGCTAGCTAGCTATTTAGCAGCATAGGTAAGAAAACATGTTAGTTAATAGGGATAAATGCATTAAAGCTGCAATATGTAACTTTTTGGGTGACCCAACCAAATTCACATAGAAATGTGAGTTATATAAATGTCATTCTCATTGAACGCAAGTCTAAGAAGCGGTAGATCTGTTCTGCGTGCGCTATTTCTATGCTTCCCGTGCTTATGTTTCGTTTTTGCGCCTTTTACTTTGTTTTGTACACCAGCTTCAAACAGCTGAAAATACAATATTTTTGGTTATGGAAAATATATTTCACAGCGGTTTAGATGGTACAATGATTCTCTACACTATACTTGCTTATTTTGTCACAAACTGAAATTAGGGGAACTATCAGAATTTTGCCAACCAAGAAATGGCAGAGCGATTTCCATTCTGAACAAAAATATGAAGGCAACATGTAAAGTGTTGGCCCCATGTTTCATGTGCTAAAATAAAAGATCCCAGAAATGTTCCATACTCACAAAAAGCTTATTTCTCTCAAATTTTGTGCACAAATTTGATTACATCCCTGTTAGTGAGCATTTCTCCTTTGCCAAGATAATCCATCCACCTGACAGGTGTGGCATATCAAGAAGCTGATTAAACAGCATGATCATTACACAGGTACACCTTGTGCTGGGGACAATAAAAGGCCACTCTAAAATGTGCAGTTTTGTCACACAACACAATGCCACAGATGGCTCAAGTTTTGAGGGAGCACGCAATTGGCATGCTGACTGCAGGAATGTCCACCAGATCTGTTGCCATAGAATGTAATATTAATTTCTCTACCATAAGCTGCCTCCAACGTTGTTTTAGAGAGTTTGGCAGTACATCCAACCGGCCTCACAACCCCAGACCACTTGTAACCACGCCAGCCCAGGACCTCCACATCAGGCTTCTTCACCTGCAGGATCGTCTGAGACCAGCCAACTAGACAGCTGATGAAACTGTGAGTTTGCACAACCGAATAATTTCTGCACAAACGGTCAGAAACCTTCTCAGGGAAGCTCATTGCGTCATAGTCGTCCTTGACCAGGGTCTTGACCTAACTGCAGTTCGGTGTTGTAACTGACTTAATTGGGTAAATGCTCACCTTCGATAGTCACTAGCACGCTGGAGAAGGGTGCTCTTCACGGATGAATCCCGGTTTCAACTGTACCGGGCAGATGGCATTTTATCTATGGCAATTTGAATGCACAGAGATACCATTGCGTGAAATCCATAGATTAGTGCCTAATGCATTTATTTCAATTGACTGTTTTCCTTATAATTACTGTAACTCAGTAAAATCTTTGAAATTGTTGCATTTATATTTTTGTTCAGTGTACATAGTGCATCTTTAAAGTAATTCCGATTAACACATTACACATTATTCTTGCAACCCTTAGGTGTAGCCTATATTGCCTTAGGGCTTGCCTGGAAACCAGAAATGAGCGTTTGAATCAGGGAAGTTTCCTCTGCTCATTTCTGGGCGACCTAGAATTCAATGTTGGATTTCCAAGAAACTGTAGAGCAGGCCAAAGATTTTCGCCACGCTTCAGCCAACTTCATTTTGGCGCATGCTCTTCAATTGCGCAAAATTCCAATCTCTGCAAAGTCAAGTGTTGTTGTAGAATCTCCACCTGAGACAGTAGAGAAAGCGAGATATCCCACTTCTTATTTATTTCTGGTCCACCATCTTTGTTACCACCCACAACAAGCGCAGAGTACCGTACCTCAGAGTTTCTAAACCTGTCTTTGCAACAAGTTTGAACTTCGTTGCACATGCTCGACCGATTGGGTTTCCACTCATTACCACAGCCACAAAGTCAAAATTGGCTATATCGTAAAAATTCCTGAAAACAAAAATGAGCACTTTGGTCTTATATTAAGGTTAGGCATAAGGTTAGCTATAAAATCAGAATTTAATAAGATAAATTGTAGAAATAGGCGGGGTTTATAACTTTGTGGCTGTGGTAACAAATGACGACCGCTCGATTGATAATGTGATGACGCAATCAAAAATATCTACATGTATCTTTTTTTCTAACCTGTGAACCAAATTATTCTTTGATCAACTTGTGCACAGAATAAATGTATATAGGTTTCCCACAATTTGATTTGTAAGTGCTATTGAATCATCACAGTGAAAATACACATTTGTCCAATAATTTAGATGCAATTTGAGGGGAAAATGTGCCAATCGAACCCAAAACAATCAGTAATATTTTCATACAGTACTGGAGCAAATGCTTTATTAAAGGGGTTGATAAGAATGAGGCACAAGGTTGGTGTGTAATACATTTTGTATCTGGTATCAAAACATTTTCTTCTACTATTAGGCAAGAGTTGGTCATTATCAGCTGTAATAATATGTTATTTGGTCACGGTAACATTAAAGAGCAAATTAAATAATCAATTGGCTTTAGTGATGAGTACAGAATTCATTACAACACAATATAATGAGAAATTACATGTGTAAAAGTATTTACATCATAGAGTACAACTTGTGGATGATTATTACAGCTTATACCCCCCTTTTTAAGACAAAGGCACTTGAAAAGAACCAGACTGAAAATGAGACACTAGTCAGTAACTAAAACAGGTTAAATCCATCATCACAACAATAATAACAGGGAATTGTGTGTGTCAGGTATAGCATTGACTACTGTATATGTGGCAGAGTGTGGGGAACAGGGCCAGAGTCAGCTCTAACTGAGCCAGAGGATAAACATGGGAGGTCCCACCCAGGAAGAGCAGGACAGCCAATGGGAGCCAGGCCTCGTGTCATGTGACGGCCATGTTCTGGCTCGCTGCCTCGGGGGTGAGGAACTGCACTTTGGGCACGGTGAGGGCCGAGTTGTTCCTCCGCATGGTGCCGGAGCTCCCGCCGCTGTTCCTCATGGCGTTGTTCCGCCTCATGGAGTTCTTCTTCCTCAGTGAGTTCTGGTGGCTCAGCTCGCTCTTCTGTAGCGTCTGGATGAGTATGGAGGGCTTCTCGTCCAGCTCGCGGGCAGAACACCTCGGCGTCGCCACCTTGACCGTGTTCCCGAACTTGGAGTAGTCCACCGAGTACACCCCGTCCTCCTCGGTCACGATGGGCACAAAGCGGTGACCCCACTGGATCTCCTCGCTGACATAGGAGGTCCGGGCCTGGGTGGTGATGCCCGTGGTCTCCACCACGCCCTCCAAGATCACAATCACCTCCAGGTCGCTGCACTGCAGCTCCATGGCCGACAGGTCGTACAGCGGACTCTCCTTATCGATCGTATGGCAGATAATGAGCGGCGCCAAGAGGAAGATGGAGTTGCTCGCCGCGGCGCTCTCCGTCTGCACGTCGATCTGGTGGATTGGGATGACCTCGCCTTCGGGGGTGGTGGTCTTGCGGACCACCTGGAGGCGGACGGCGGCGCCAATGATCATTGACTTGCGGAGGTCGCCCACGCGGGTCATGAAGCAGAGGCGGTTGTTGCGCACGGCGATGACGGCGTTGCGGCTGAAAATAAGATATGACAAGATATTAGATAAACTTTATTGTCCATTTTCTTTACCGATCACATTTTCTTTACAGATCTGTAACTATTTTCCAGTATCTAGGATACCGATGCCAGCAACCCTCTGGTAGCCAGTTCACTACCCATGCACTAGGGCTGCACGATACTAGGGCTGTATGATATGGATATACTAGGGCTGCGTGATATGGATATACTAGGGCTGCATGATATGGATATACTAGGGCTGCGTGATATGGATATACTAGGGCTGCATGATATGGATATACTAGGGCTGCGTGATATGGATATACTAGGGCTGCGTGATATGGATATACTAGGGCTTCGTGATATGGATATACCCAGGGCTGCGTGATATGGATATACTAGGGCTGCGTGATATGGATATACTAGGGCTGCATGATATGGATATACTAGGGCTGCATGATATGGATATACTAGGGCTGCACGATACTAGGGCTGTACGATATGGATATACTAGGGCTGCACGATATAGATATACTAGGGCTGCATGATATGGATATACTAGGGCTGCGTGATATGGATATACTAGGGCTGCGTGATATGGATATACTAGGGCTGCGTGATATGGTTATACTAGGGCTGCGTGATATGGATATACTAGGGCTGCGTGATATGGATATACTAGGGCTGTGTGATATGGATATACTAGGGCTGCGTGATATGGATATACTAGGGCTGCGTGATATGGATATACTAGGGCTGCGTGATATGGATATACTAGAGCTGCGTGATATGGATATACTAGGGCTGCGTGATATGGATATACCCAGGGCTGCGTGATATGGATATACTAGGGCTGCGTGATATGGATATACCCAGGGCTGCGTGATATGGATATACCCAGGGCTGCGTGATATGGATATACTAGGGCTGCGTGATATGGATATACTAGGGCTGCATGATATGGATATACTAGGGCTGCATGATATGGATATACTAGGGCTGCACGATACTAGGGCTGTACGATATGGATATACTAGGGCTGCATGATATGGATATACTAGGGCTGCATGATATGGATATACTAGGGCTGCATGATATGGATATACTAGGGCTGCACGATATGGATATACTAGGGCTGCACGATATGGATATACTAGGGCTGCACGATATGGATATACTAGGGCTGCACGATATGGATATACTAGGGCTGCATGATATGGATATACTAGGGCTGCATGATATGGATATACTAGGGCTGTATGATGTAAGCAAACAATCTAACAATCTAATCTAGCATGCAACCTTATAGAGAATCTAACAGCGAGGAGGAGGAACTGCGCTGCTTGATTGACAAGGGGTGGGGCTAAGTGTGTGTGGGAAACAGCCACAAGAGGATAGGGAGAGAGACTACAAACAAAGTAAACTATAAAAACGGCCGTCACACACGGCTTAGTGGCGTCTCATATATTGCATGAAATACGGATCTCTTGCGATATGGATATTGCGTTTTCGATGTGAATTCGATTAATTGTGCAGCCCTACCCTGCACCAGATTTAGGATTCGAACTGGCAACCCTTCGGATGCTGGCCCGCCTCTCTCTATCCTCTACCTCTCCAGGGTGACGTTTTCCCAAGGTACAGATCTAGGATCAGCTTCTGCTCCCCCAATCCTAATCTTAACCATTAGACATTTTTTAAATGTATTAAATATTATTATATTTGAGTTACGATTTTTTGCCTAAAATTACTCATTCCATGATATACAAACAATCTCCAATAGATGGCGCTGTAGCCTGGCAGCGCGCCCTGTATTTGGGCCTACAGTCAGATTCAGAATGTGCTCAGTCATCATAGCCAATTAATTGCTTGACGACTTTTGACGTGAAAAATTAGTGCTGTGAAAATGAGAAAAGTGGACTCTGAATGTTGTGTGTTTTAAAGAAGAATGGACAGCAAAATACTTTTTTACTAATATTAAACATAAGGTGGTATGTCTGATATGCCAAGAAAGTGTCGCCGTTTTTAAGGAATATATTCTCAATTATCATTTTTCAAGCAAGCATGCGAACTACGCTAGCAATCTGTCCTCTCAGGAAAAGGCAAGGAAGGCCTCAAAACTTGCCACAAACTTAAAAGCCCAACAAAATATGTTTCCTAAACGGTGCTCTACTCAAGACTCCGTAACTAAGGCAAGCTACGTGGTGGCACATAAAATCGCAAAGCATAGCAAGCCTTTTGCTGAAGGGGAGTTTGTGAAAGAGTGCTGGTATACTTTGTCCTAAGAGTACAAGCCAATTTGAGAAAATTAGCTTATCACGCAGAACCATCACCAGGCGCGTGGAAGTGATAGATGAGGAGCTAATCTCAGAGTTGAATAAAAAAGCAGATGGCTTCGTTCTTTTTTATATAGCACTGGATGAGAGTACTGACATCAGAGACACCGCTCAACTTTTAATTTTTGTAAGAGGAATAAATGAGAACTTTGGAACTTCTAGCGATGGAATCAATGATGGGAACAACCAGGTTGCTCTGATTTATATGACAGGGTGTCTGCCTCCTTGGAAAGAATGAATCTACCGTGGAGCACACTGACAAACGTCATAACAGATGGATCACCAAATCTAACCAGTAAAAACATTGGCCTACTAAAAAGATTACAAGACAAAGTAAAAGAAGAAAGCCCTAACTCGGAGGAATTTATATTTCTTCACTGTATTATTCATCAGGAAGCACTGTGTAAAAGTGTGTTAAAGCTGGAAAATGTTGTCAAAGTGGTTGTAAACCTTGTCAACTTTATACGGGCAAGGGGGCTTAACCATCGTCAGTTCATTCAACTGCTCAATGACACAGAGGCAGATCACCAGGACTTGTTGTACCCTTCAAATGTGCGCTGGCTAAGCCTGGGAAAAGTATTTTGCCGTGTGTGGGAACTGAGAGGGGAGATAGGTATGTTCCTTGATATGGTTGGTAAAGCTGACGACTTCTCTGAGTTGAAAGACACAGACTGGCTGGGCGACTTTGCTTTCGGTGTGGACATATTGGGGCATCTGAACGATCTAAATGTGAAACTACAGGGAAATTGTATTTTTGTGCATGAACTGTATTCCAAAGTGAAAGCATTTAAGGCCAAACTTATGTTGTTCTCCAGACAAATGAGCAGCCGGTCTCTCGCTCATTTTCCGACACTGGCCGCACTGAACGCGCCCACATCGCAGTGCCGCACTGAGACATACAGTAGCACTTTGATCGACCTGCATGCTGAGTTCCCGCCGCTTTTCAGACTTCACCAAGATTGAGACTGAGCTGGAGCTTGTATCATGCCCCCTGTCTTTCGACAGTGAGAAAGCACCACCAGACACACAATTGGAGCTCATCGACATCCAATGTGACAGTGCTTTGAAGGAGAAGTACAAAACAGCAACAATAGACCAGTTCTATGGCTCACTGAATGAAACAAAGTTTCCAAACATTAAAAAGCACGCCCAAAGGATGCTTGTTTTATTCGGGTCCACATACAGTATGTCACAAAAGTGAGTACACCCCTCACATTTTTGTAAATATTTGAGTATATCTTTTCATGTGACAACACTGAAGAAATGACACTTTGCTACAATGTAAAGTAGTGAGTGTACAGCTTGTATAACAGTGTAAATTTGCTGTCCCCTCAAAATAATTCAACACACAGCCATTAATGTCTAAACCGCTGGCAACAAAAGGGAGTACACCCCTAAGTGAAAATGTCCAAATTGGGCCCAATTAGCCATTTTCCCTCCCCGGTGTCATGTGACTCGTTAGTCACATGACACCGGTCTCAGGTGTGAATGGGGAGCAGGTGTGTTAAATTTGGTGTCATCGCTCTCACACTCCCTCATACTGGTCACTGGAAGTTCAACATGGCACCTCATGGCAAAGATCTCTCTGAGGATCTGAAAAAAAGAATTGTTGCTCTACATAAAGATTGCCTGGGCTATAAGAAGATTGCCAAGACCTTGAAACTGAGCTGCAGCACGGTGGCCAAGGCCATACAGCGGTTTAACAGAACAGGTTCCACTCAGAACAGGCCTCGCCATGGTCGACCAAAGAAGTTGAGTGCACGTGCTCAGCGTCATATCCAGAGGTTGTCTTTGGGAAATTGACATATGAGTGCTGCCAGCATTGCTGCAGAGGTTGAAGGGGTGGGGGGTCAGCCTGTCAGTGCTCAGACCATACGGCGCACACTGCATCAAATTGGTCTGCATGGCTGTCGTCCCAGAAGGAAGCCTCTTCTAAAGATGATGCACAAGAAAGCCCGCAAACAGTTTGCTGAAGACAAGCAGACTAAGGACATGGATTACTGGAACCATGTCCTGTGGTCTGATGAGACCAAGATAAACGTATTTGCTTCAGATGGTGTCAAGCGTGTGTGGCGGCAACCAGGGGAGGAATACAAAGACAAGTGTGTCTTGCCTACAGTCAAGCATGGTGGTGGGAGTGTCATGGTCTGGGGCTGCATGAGTGCTGCCGGCACTGGGGAGCTACAGTTCATTGAGGGAACCATGAATGCCAAACATGTACTGTGACATACTGAAGCAGAGCATGATCCCCTCCCTTCGGAGACTGGGCCGCAGGGCAGTATTCCAACAGGATAACGACCCCAAACACACCTCCAAGACGACCACTGCCTTGCTAAAGAAGCTGAGGGTAAAGGTGATGGAGTGGCCAAGCATGTCTCCAGACCTAAACCCTATTGAGCATCTGTGGGGTATCCTCAAACGGAAGGTGGAGGAGTGCAAGGTCTCTAACATCCACCAGCTCCGTGATGTCATCATGGAGGAGTGGAAGAGGACTCCAGTGGCAACCTGTGAAGCTCTGGTGAACTCCATGCCCAAGAGGGTTAAGGCAGTGCTGGAAAATGATGGTGGCCACACAAAATATTGACACTTTGGGCCCAATTTGGACATTTTCACTTAGGGGTGTACTCATTTTTGTTGGCAGCGGGTTAGACATGAATGGCTGTGTGTTGAGTTATTTTGAGGGGACAGCAAATGTACACTGTTATACAAGCTGTACACTCATTTCTTCAGTGTTGTCACATGAAAAGATATACTCAAATATTTACAAAAATGTGAGGGGTGTAATCACTTTTGTGAGATACTGTGTGAACAAACTGTCAGGTTTTGGCCATGACTGTTCGGGTTTTGGTCACTAGATGTCCCCATTGCACCTTTTTTGTACCTTTTGTTTTTTCTGGATCTAATTATTGTTTGCACCTGTAGGTCATTCCCTTGTTAGTATTTAAACCCTGTGTGTTCCTCAGTTCCTTGCTCAGTGTTTGTAAGTTAGCACCCAGCCCCAGCCCAAGCCTTGTGTTATATTGATATTTCTCTGGTGGGATTTTTCCAGAGGTTCTCTGGTTTAGTTATTGTGTTCTGTTTGAGTAGTCTTTTGAGGTTTGTTTTTTCCCTGCTGTTTTTTACCACTTTGTGGAGTTTCTTTGTTTTTTGGAGGTTTTCCTCTTTGTGCCTCTTGGCTTTATTTTTGGACATTGTGGATTAAGTTTCTTTGCCTGAAGATTTTGTTCTTTATTAAACCACCATCTCTAGTACTGCTGTGTCTGCCTCATCTTCTGGGTTCTGACAATTATTAGTGACTGTTTCTCGCATCGGGTCGTGACAGAAACACTGAGCCATTATTATGAACCCAGAGGCAGCCAGTACCCAGGATTTTTTTTCCATGCTGTCCCACCATGAGGGGACTGTCCAACGCCACGAAGCTGCTCTGGGTCAGCAAGAGGCCTTAATGGCTAGACATTCTCAACTTCTGTCAGAGATGCTGACTTCCATAAAGCAGATTTCGGATCGACTTTCCTCGGCAACCGCTTCTGCTCCAGTTCATCCGATTCAAGGGCCCCTGGCAGTTAATCCCCTGGCGGAACCTCGTCTGCCGCCTCCCCAACGGTTCTCAGGGGACCCAAGTGTTTGTAAGGGGTTTTTCACCCAATGTTCTCTCTCCTTTGAGCTGCAACCATCGTCGTTTCCCACCGACCGGTCCAAGATAGCATATATCATCACCCTGCTGTCGGAAAAGGCTCTAGCCTGGGCTACTGCTGTGTGGGATGCCCAAAGTCCCTGCTGTGCCAGCTACTCTACCTTTGCTGAAGAATTCAAGCGAGTGTTTCAAGGTCCTACCAACGGCCCTGACTCAGCCAAACAGCTCCTGACTCTCCGCCAAGGTCGGCGCAGCGTGACGGACTATGCCATCCAGTTCCGCACTGTGGCAGCAGCAAGTGGCTGGAACGACGAGGCGCTCACAGTGTGTTTTTTGAAGGGTCTTTCTGACACCATCCAAGATGAACTGGCCACTCGGGAACCACCGGACAACCTCGAGTCCCTTATCAAGTTGGCTTCACGCATAGACCAGCGTCTGAGAGAGAGAGAACAAAACCATAGACCGCTCACCCTAGTTCCTATCGGTTCCAACTCCGAGTCTCCACCTTTATCCTCGCTGGCTCCACCAGAACCCATGCAGGTTGGACGCATCTCCCAGGCTGAGAGAGACCGCCGGATGAGGGAGCGATGCTGTCTATATTGCGGCAAACCGGGTCATTTCCGCTCCACGTGTCCCGGGCTCCAGGGAAACGCACTCTCCCGTGCAGGCCTGGGAGGACTGTAACGGGAAACATAACCTCCTCCCATCCATCCAACTCCCGCCTGCTCATTCCTGTTACCCTTTCCTGGGACGACCACAAGGTTTCTCTTCAAGCCTTGGTAGACTCTGGAGCCGCAGGTAACTTCATGGATGGGATCTGGGCGAAGGAGAATGGCGTTCCTTCTGAACCTCTAAGTGACCCCATAAGGGTTACTACGTTGGATAGAAGTCCTTTGGGATCTGGACTTGTCACTCGTGCCACTACCCCCTTACGACTTTCAGTTTCCCAACACAAGGAAGTGATGAACTTTCATCTGATCGCCTGTTCCGAGTTTCCTCTCGTCCTTGGCTATCCCTGGCTTCACAGCCATAACCCTCACATCGACTGGTCTGTGGGCACTATCAAGCAGTGGGGTCCCACGTGCCAAGCCACTTGTATCTTCCCGAGTTCCCAGAGTTCTCCTTCCGAGTCTCTAGAATCCATCGACTTGTCCCGAGTTCCCGAGTGTTACCATGACCTCAAACTGGTATTTAGCAAACAGAGGGCCACCAAACTACCACCCCATAGACCTTACGATTGCACCATCGACCTGTTGCCGGGGACCTGCCCTCCCAGGGGTCGGATCTTTTCCCTTTCTCCTCCCGAACGAGCTGCTATGGATACCTACATCAAGGACGCTCTGACAGCAGGCCTCATGCGTCCATCTACCTCGCCGGCGGGAGCAGGGTTTTTCTTTGTGGCCAAGAAAGACGGCGGATTACGACCTTGCATCGACTACCGGGGACTCAATGCCATAACCGTCCGTAACCGCTACCCGCTACCTCTTATGGCCACAGCCTTTGAGCTGCTCCAGGAAGCAGTTGTCTTCACCAAGCTTGACCTGCGGAACGCATACCATCTTGTGCGGATCAAACCCGGGGACGAGTGGAAGACCGCTTTCAACACGCCTACTGGTCACTACGAATACTCGGTGATGCCCTTCGGCCTGACCAACGCTCCGGCTGTGTTCCAAGCGCTCATAAACGATGTGCTTAGGGATATGCTTAACATCTTCGTGTTTGTGTACTTGGATGACATCCTCATCTTTTCGAGCTCCCTTCAAGAACACACTAAGCATGTCAGACAAGTGCTCAAACGCCTCCTAGACAGCCATTTGTACGTTAAGCCGGAGAAGTGTGAATTCCATTCCTCTCGAGTACAATTCCTGGGATTTATAGTGGAACCCGGACGAGTCCAGATGGACCCCAAGAAGGTAGAGGCGGTAGCGGATTGGCCCACCCCCAAGTCCGTTAAGGAAGTTCAACGTTTCCTGGGCTTCACCAACTTTTACCGCAAGTTCATCAAGAACTTCAGCTCGGTGGCAGCCCCTCTCTCGGCGGTAACCAAGGGTGGCAACACAAGGTTTCTGTGGGGAAGAGAAGCTGAGATGGCCTTCCAAGGACTCAAGCAGCGCATCCTCTCTGCTCCCATCCTGACACTACCAACGGCGGAGGAACCTTTTGTGGTGGAGGTAGACGCATCAGAGGTTGGGGTTGGAGCTGTCCTGTCTCAGAGGGGTGAAGACAAGAAGCTTCATCCTTGCGCCTTCTTCTCTCACCGGCTTACCCCGGCCGAGAGGAATTACGATGTGGGGGACCGTGAACTCCTAGCGGTTAAGATGGCATTGAAGGAATGGAGACACTGGCTCGAGGGGGCTTCTCAACCGTTTCAAGTGCTTACGGACCACAAGAATCTGGAGTATATCCAGCAGGCGAAGCGGTTGAACGCCAGACAAGCTCGATGGTCTCTTTTCTTCAGCCGATTTCAGTTTATCCTCACCTATAGACCCGGGTCGAAGAATCTCAAACCGGACGCCTTGTCACGAATCTACTCTCCTGCCATTCGAGAAGATACTGACATGACTGTCCTTCCGGCCGCTAAGATCGTGGCTCCGATCTCGTGGCAAGTGGAGGATACCGTGAAACAAGCTCAAGCCATCGAACCGGGCCCTGGTGGAGGTCCTGCTAATCGGTTGTTTGTTCCCAAGGCAGCAAGGTCCCAAGTCCTTCGGTGGGGGCACTCCTCTCGCCTCACCTGTCACCCGGGCGTAGGCCGCACCTTGGAGTTCATCCAGCGTAAGTTCTGGTGGCCCACCATGAAGGAAGACGTTGCCACTTTCATCAAGGCCTGTTCCGTGTGCTGCCAGGGCAAATCTTCTCACCTTCGCCCTCAAGGACTCCTTCACCCTCTATCTATTCCCCACCGACCCTGGTCCCATATCTCATTGGACTTTATCACTGGCCTTCCTCCGTCCCATGGTAATACTACGATCCTAGTCATCATCGACAGGTTTTCTAAGGCGGCCAGGTTTGTTCCTTTGACCAAATTACCTTCTGCCAAGGAAACAGCTGAGTTGGTGATTAACCATGTGTTCCGAGTCTTTGGGATCCCGCAAGATATGGTTTCCGACAGAGGTCCCCAGTTCGCCTCAAGGTTTTGGAAGGCCTTCTGCCAACTCATAGGGGCCACGGCCAGTTTATCTTCCGGGTACCATCCGGAGTCCAATGGCCAAACTGAGAGGATGAATCAGGAGCTGGAAACCACCCTCAGATGCATGGTTTCCAACAACCCGTCCACTTGGTCATCCTTCATTGTTTGGGCCGAGTATGCGCACAACACCTTGTGCTCCTCCTCCACTGGTATGTCCCCGCATGAGTGTCAGTTTGGCTATGCGCCTCCATTGTTCCCGGACCAGGAGGCAGAAGTCAGAGTACCTTCAGCCTCGAGGTTCATCAGACGCTGTCGGCTTACGTGGAAGAAGGCACGTCTTAATCTTCTGCGTTCCTCTCAGCAGTACCAACGACAAGCCAACAGAGGTCGCCGTCCCGGTCCTACCCTGTACCCCGGCCAGAGAGTATGGCTCTCAACTAAGAACCTACCGCTACGGGTGGAGTCTCGCAAGCTGTCCCAGAGGTTCATCGGTCCCTTTAAGATTGCCAGGAGAGTCAATCCCGTTACTTTTCGCCTGCACTTACCCAGATCCCTTAAGATCAATCCAACATTTCACATTTCTTTATTAAAACCTGTTGTTTTTTCTCCCCTTATTCCGGCAGGCAGACCTCCCCCTCCGCCCCGTGTCATCGGTGGCCAGTCGGCTTATACCGTCCACCGGATACTGGATTCCCGCCGGGTGCAGCGGTCCTGGCAGTATCTGGTGGACTGGGAAGGCTACGGTCCCGAGGAGCGCTCCTGGGTTCCTGCCAAGGACATACTGGACCCTGACCTCATTCGTCAGTTCAGGGCCCTCCACCCTGAGAAGGCTGGTAGGAACGTCAGGAGCCGTTCCTAGGAGGGGGATTCTGTCAGGTTTTGGCCATGACTGTTCGGGTTTTGGTCACTAGATGTCCCCATTGCACCTTTTTTGTACCTTTTGTTTTTTCTGGATCTAATTATTGTTTGCACCTGTAGGTCATTCCCTTGTTAGTATTTAAACCCTGTGTGTTCCTCAGTTCCTTGCTCAGTGTTTGTAAGTTAGCACCCAGCCCCAGCCCAAGCCTTGTGTTATATTGATATTTCTCTGGTGGGATTTTTCCAGAGGTTCTCTGGTTTAGTTATTGTGTTCTGTTTGAGTAGTCTTTTGAGGTTTGTTTTTTCCCTGCTGTTTTTTACCACTTTGTGGAGTTTCTTTGTTTTTTGGAGGTTTTCCTCTTTGTGCCTCTTGGCTTTATTTTTGGACATTGTGGATTAAGTTTCTTTGCCTGAAGATTTTGTTCTTTATTAAACCACCATCTCTAGTACTGCTGTGTCTGCCTCATCTTCTGGGTTCTGACAATTATTAGTGACTGTTTCTCGCATCGGGTCGTGACACAAACGTTCTCAGTCATGAATTACAACAAATCCCGCCACAGGTCAAATTTAACAAATGACCACTTGTCAGCTGTTCTGAGAATCTCTACATCAAAGATGACACCAGACTTTGATGCCCTTGCCAAGAGAGGTTACCGGACCCATTGTTCACATTAAGACTCGAATAACCGTGACTGGGGTAGGCAAGGATTATGCTTTTTCATGGTGATGGTTATGCAGTGAGAATTATCCAGCAATGCACTTGGATACAGGTAATAACTACTCAGTCAGATTTGGGCTGAAGTGATTGGATAACTGTAAATATGGCTCACAATGGAGATGAGAATTGTTCCTTAATATGCTTTCAAAAACAGACCATTGCAAATGAAACGGATGCTCTTACCATATGTTTCACTCAAATTTTATAATCTTTTTTTAAAAACATTTTGCATGTCTCCAGTCATTTAATATATATCTATTTTTAAGTTTGCATACTGTGATTGTAAGTTTTATTGTACTTTACAAGGGTAGAGATGCAGGATCTGTGTCTGTCTTTGACTGTGTCTGTGATGTCATAAATTATATCAATTTTGTGAAAAATTTGTAAAACATTTGTGAAAAACGTGTTCACAAAAAACAAGGGTAGAGATGGTACAAGGGTAGAATTGTTCTGCAAGCATATGTACACCTACAGTACACTAGTAGTTGCGTGTCAATGTGAAAATGAATAAAGGCTTCACATGTTTTGTCACGCATATAGTATGTGGCCCTTCACTTGGTTTCAAAAACTCAATGTGGCCCTTGAGCCAAAAGGTTTGCCCACCCCTGATCTAGGGGCAACTTCACCCTACACTGTTGCTGGCCCGCCTCTCCAACCTAATCTAACCTCTAGGCTACCATCCCACCTGAAGATGAGCGTCTCGGCGCGGCGGTGCGACTGGGCTGTCTTCATGAAGATGCACCCTAGCATGATGGCGTTGATGATGAGGCCAGCGATGTTCTGGAAGATGAGGACGGCGATGGCCGTGGGGCACTGCTCTGTGATCATACGGTGGCCAAAACCGATGGTCACTTGGACCTCGATGGAGAACAGGAAGGCTGAGGTGAATGACCTGCAGAGCAGAGAGAGCAGGTCAAAGGTCAGGGGTCAGGGGTCAGAGGAAATGAGAGTTAAAGAGGAGGGAGACGTTGGACATAAACATTGGTCAAGGGTCAGATGTTTGTTGTAGACACCTGATCCTACATCTGTAATAGCGGTGTAGAGACCTGATCCTACATCTGTGGTGAAGGTAGAGAGGTCACAGGGGTCAGAGGAGCAGGAAGCTACTGGACAGGCTGTGTGGTTTCATATGGCTTCCTGTCCTCATCTGCTTCCCCCTACAACCACTGATCTCAGAGGACTAAATAATGACAGCAATATGTTGGAGACTTTAACTGGGCAATCAGCAGTTGAAACAATAACAAAGCGTGCTCCACTCCCCTGCTTCGGTAAAAAGCTGAGGGATGGGGCCGGAGAAATGTAACCACTCTCAAATTCATAGACGGAGATATGGATGCAAGGACTGATCATCCATGATATCAAAATGATAGTTTTAACCATGTCTCAGTGGCCTTGTGGTTAGAATGTCCACCCTGAGATTGGAAGGATTGGAGTTCGATACCAAATACTGTAAAAATGGGACCTGATGCGTCTCTGCTTGGCACTCAGCATTAAGGAGATTGGGGTTAAGGCCCAGTGATAGACTAGCGTCCTGTACTTGTACATCAAGCTGCCTCACGCTTCCTGCTCGCACACGCCAATGCTCGTGCAAGGCTACTTACTTTACTTCCATGTTTTGAGGCTTTATAGTGTTTGTTTACATTGACTTTGTTTACAAACATTGGAATAAAACAAGCTTATATTTGCATTCAGCTGGGGTATGACAGTTGAACAATAAATTATACTTAAATTCTTTAAGAATCAATTGGTACATATCATTAATTTATAAATCCAATGATAAATGTAGCAACTGCAGATTTGCCCTTTTAAAGGGATACTTCAGGATTTTGGCAATGAAGCCCTTTATCTACTTCCCCAGTCAGATGAACTCGTGGACAGCCTTTTTATGTCTTGCATGCAGTTTGAAGGAAGTTACTAACTATCATTAACGCAATTGCTACCTAGCGTTAGCGCAATGCCTGGAAGTCTATGGTAACTGCTTGCATGCTAGTAGATACCGTAGACTTCCAGTCATTGCTGGTAACTGCTAGTATGCTAGTAGATACCACAGACTTCCAGTCATTGCGCTAATGCTAGTTAGCATTGGCTCCCGAAACGACCTCCAACTTCCTTCATACTGGATGCAGAGACATAAAAATGGTTTCCATGAGTTCATCTGATAAAGGGCTTCATTGCCAAAAAAGTATCCCTTTAAGTTCCTTATCAGTTGAAGAAAATTCTTTTTTTCTATGGCAAGGAGCTCTATCATATAACTGTAACAGTGTTATAATAAAAAATAGCAAAGTTATTCTAAAACTGAGTATATGTAATAATTGCACTAAAAGTCCCCAATAAATCCATATAATTTATTCCCGCCCTTAAAATACACAAGTTACCACACACAATACAGACATTCAGAAATATATAGAAGTTAAATCCCCAAACATCAACAGTTCAAAATATGTATAGAGCCTATACTATACTACTCACTTGACGTTGGTGACGCACTGCTCAATGCCAGACGTGCGGTTGGGTTCAAGGTCTCCATGGGCAAAGGCCACAAGCCACCAGCACATGGCGAAGAGGAGCCAACTGCACAGAAAAGTCATGGTAAAGATGACCAGGGTGAAGCGCCATTTCAGGTCCACCAGAGTGGTGAAGACGTCTTGCAGGAATCTTCCCTGTTCTCGGATGTTCTTGTGCGCCAAGTTGCAGGATCCGCTCTTGGCGATGAAGCGGGCTTTGTTCACCCGGTCCCTGAACACTGGTTTGCGGGGGATCCTAGAAGCAAGCCCCGGTAGGGAGAACTCCTCCGGGATGATGCTTTTTCTCGCCAACATCCTTACTGCATTTGCAATAGAGGAACAAAGTTTCAGTAAACCGAAGTGGTTTTTTAGTCGTGCGTAATTATCCTGTCAGCTTGCGTAAAACATGATTCAGAGTTGGATAAATTCTTACCCGGGTAATTTGGTAACGTTTTTCATCGATTTGATTTCAATTAACTTCTATCACATAAAAGTTTGTAGCTGTTTGGTCAGCTCTATCGCCACTTCCAAAAAGTTGTACTGACGGGTGAGAGCTTCCAGGCAGTCACCGACCAAGGGCGCATCCCAAATTCTATTGACGTAGCTGCTCCACTCTATGGGCGGGATGCAATGCACTGCTGGCTTTGTTCAACAAAGAGGAAACCACAGTAATTACTTCTAAATTATGTTTTTGTTTTGTTTTATTGATTTAAAAACAAAACAATATATTTGTACCCGTTGGAAATTATGTTTAGTTCATCGATACCGGTATTTGAGGTAATGGTTAAACCATCCCATTACTGGGTACAAAAGCAAAATATAATTGATGTTTTATTTTTATACAAGGCAAGTGTAATAGAAAAATAACTTGTTTTCCAACAGTAAGCTAATTATTGCTGTGTTATTACATTATCATGTGGTCCTCTGTAGCTCAATTGGTAGAGCATGGCGCTTGTAACGCCAGGGTAGTGATCCCCGGGACCACCGATACGTAAAAATGTATGCACACATGACTGTAAGTCGCTTTGGATAAAAGCGTCTGCTAAATGGCATATATTAATTATTAGGATAGGGCCACTTCCCATTGATGACCAAGAGATGGCGCCATTTAGCAACTGATGTCCTCTGCGAGGAGGTCTGGTGTGTTGTGTGTGAGAGACAGAGTGAGTGTAGGTGAGCGTTTTAAACTCAAAAAGCACTTTCACTCAAAGCACATTTTTATTATCAGTTCAAGTGTAAAAAGGTAGGCACACAGTGTAATGATCAACTAGTTCTATACTTAAAACATAAAATAAAATGAAAAAAGACTACACGTAGTCTCGAAATGATATTGATAATATTTCAACATATATTTCTGTGCACATTCCCAAGATTGAAAATATAAACAGTAAAAGCAGAGATGATATCATCTCTTGTGATATGGATCAAGGATATCTGCAGTCTGAATGACTATAGATCTATAAGTAGAGTGTACAAAACATTGAGAACACCTGCTCTTTCCATGACATAGACTGACCAGGTGAATCCATGTGAAAGCTATGATCGCTTATTGATTTCACTTGTTAAATCCACTTCAATCAGTGTAGATGAAGGGGAGGAGACAGGTTAAATAAGGATTTTTAAGCCTTGAGACAATTGAGACATGGATTGTGTATGTGTGCCATTCAGAGGGTGAATATTTAAGTGCCTTTGAACGGGATATGGTAGTAGGTGCCAGGCGCACCGGTTTGAGTGTGTCAAGAACTGCAACGCAGCTGGGTTTTTCTATCTAGAACCTAAAAGGGTTTTTCAGCTGTCCCCATAGAACAGGGTTCCCCAACTGGTGGCCCGCAGGCCGAATCTGGTCCACGGGTGGTTTTATTTGGCCCCCCAAGCTTTCTGAGCAACCCCCCCCCCCCCCCCCCCACACACACACACACACACAAAAAGGAAATCAGCTCCAAGTGATTTTAATTTAAAAAATCTGTTCCCAAGTATTCTCACACATACTGTAATAGAGACACGTGATCATATACAACTGTAAGCAAGGTTTAAAATCATTATGTTTTAGTTAAACATTATATCTGTTTGGGCTTCTTGCGGTCAATTTGCAGTCTACAAATTATTTGTAATTATGTTCCGGCCCCCCGACCATCCGTTCAAGACAAAATCGGCCAACGAACAACCCTTCGAATAACCATTTTTGGTTCCAGCTAGAACCTATTTGGTTCCAGGTAGAACACTTTTGGGATCCATGTAGAACCCTTTCCACAGAGGGTTCTACATGGAACCCAAAAGGGTTCTACCTTGAACCAAAAAGGGTTATCCTATGGGAACAGCCGAAGAACCCTTCTGGAACCCTTTTTTCTAAGAGTGTAGGATTAACAGACAGTCATAGCCGTACACACACACCACACCACAGCCTTGCCTTCAGATTCATCAGAGGGAAAATAGCCTACCACTCATCTCCAATGTCATTCTCCTAGACAATATATCAGTGCTCTATATCTATAGTCATTCTCCTCTCATGAGATCATCTTTCTAGAGAGTGGTGAGAGTTGTGTCTCTGCGCTTTCTGACAGACTGACTGAAACCAAAGTGCTGCTTTGCCCATAAAAAGACAACGCTGGTGAAGGATAGCAGTCACACTATAGGGGCCATGTTGTTGACCTTTGGCCTTTTACATACATGGACCCACCCGCCACTGCAGAAGCTACATTAAACATACTTGGCTTCTACTCACTTATAATGTATGCATTGGAGAGTTTGGAGGTTGAGGGGATTCCTAGCCTGGAATCCAAGCTAAATGAAACAATGGTGAAGTAAAACAATGGTTCAGTCTGGTTCAACCAGGCTAGAAGACGCTTACCCATTCATAGATTATAGAGAGGGCGTCTTTCCAGAAACGAGACAGAGGTGTTAAATGAATGGTTCTTCTCACTTGGTTGAGAGGTGAGTTGAAAACATGAAAACAGCCGACACGTGTGTACGGAAAGTAGGGCAGGAATTGTGGGTCATGAGTTTGGGATTGAATAAGAATGAAGAATGAATAAAAAATGAATTTCTTGAGATGAGAAACCGTTTTCCACTGACAAACAAAACAGCACAGCAGTATGGTGGGAAATACTGAAATTCTTCAAAGTCACATTACAAGAATCAGTTTGGCATTCAGGCTATAATACAATACAAAGAAGTCAATATAACATTCTCATTGTTCGATATGCAAAATAACTATACACATCCAGGTACTACAGTGGGACAGTGGCACGGCTCCCCAGAAACCAGGTTTAATACTGAAAATATAAACCACTTTCCTTACCAATAACACCAGCCAGAACCATGTATGGTAGAAACGCTGGCCTGAGCTACGCTAACGCTGGCTTATGGTAGGGAGAAGAAAGCGGAATCTTCCCTTATCATTTAGGGCTGGATCTTAACTTAAGATCAACGTGCATAACTCCCAAGTTTTCACATACATCTTGACATGAATGCATGGTTTACAGTACACAAGGTTTGTACAAGTTGAAGTTAGGCATGCACATCTCACGTTAGGATTCAGTCCTTTAGAGCACACCCATTGGGTGAAAGCTGTGCTTTTCAAAGAGGAGTCAGTGACCACTAAATGTCCACAGTCCCATGGTTCAGTCAGCATAGCATCTCATCAGACAGACAGAGGGTCGCCGGGCTAAAAATGTTCCAGCGATATATTCCCTACAGTGTTGGTACCATACTAGTAGTACTATAGTATACCTGCTTATTGCTTACCTATGAGTAATGGTGTAAAATATATACATATACATACATGATCTAGTAATAAGTGTAACAAAATATATCATTTAAACATAAAACATTTAAGTAAAGCTTTGTAAAATTGTAATCATATTTAATGACCGATTTGTGATCCTTACAGGACCAAGTTAATAGGTCAATCATTCGATCAATCAATCAACCAATAAATAACGAATACATTACCAATAATCAACACAAGAAGGCCATCAGTGGTGCTTTGGGAAGCAGTGTTTCCCCTACCATTACCAAGTTGGGGTGGTCCACCGGCCCGGCTCCGTTTCCCCTACAGTAACCTACAGTATTAGCTTCAGTCAATAATGATAATAATATCTGGACCTCTGCACCCCACCTAAGCATTGTGGGAAACACTGAGGAGGCTGATTAATTGATTAATGAATTGATTGATTGATAGACTGATTGATGTTGTGCAGCTGACAGTGTGTGAGTCTACATGTCAGCCCTGACGAAGGAAGCGAACATGCCGTCCTCGTGCTCCAGAAGGCTCTCTGGTTTGTCCATCTCCAAGATGTTCCCTCGCTTCATCACGATCACCAGGTCAGCTTCCAGGATAGTGTGTACACGATGCTGCATGAAGAACACACACACACACACACACACACACACACACACACACACACACACACACACACACATTACATTGATTGTTTAACTACACAAAAAAGAGTAAGGGATGCAATGCAGCTTTGACTTGCAATGTAGCCAGACAGACAGAGATAAACTGTGCTGAGAAAATCTAACAGATACCTGAATAAAAACATGTATTTTCATTTAGTCTTATTTCACAACCCCAAGAGTCAACCTCCAAGAGCCAACTGCTAATTAGATTAGATGTAGTATCCCTCCTTAACCCCCAGACAGATTAGATGTAGTACCCCTCTCTTTAACCTCCAGACAGATTAGATGTAGTATCCCTCCTTAACCCCCAGACAGATTAGATGTAGTACCCCTCTCTTTAACCTCCAGACAGATTAGATGTAGTATCCCTCCTTAACCCCCAGACAGATTAGATGTAGTAACCCTCTCTTTAACCCCCAGACAGATTAGATGTAGTATCTCTCTTTAACCCCCAGACAGATTAGATGTAGTATCTCTCTTTAACCCCCAGACAGATTAGATGTAGTATCTCTTTAACCCCCAGACAGATTAGATGTAGTATTCCTCTTTAACCCCCAGACAGATTAGATGTAGTACCCTCCTCTTTAACCCCCAAACATATTAGATGTAGTACCCCTCCTTAACCCCCAGACAGATTAGATGTAGTATCTCTCTTTAACCCCCAGACAGATTAGATGCAGTACCCCTCTCTTTAACCCCCAGACAGATTAGATGTAGTATCCCTCTTTAACCCCCAGACAGATTAGATGTAGTATCCCTCCTTAACCCCCAGACAGATTAGATGTAGTATCTCTCTTTAACCCCCAGACAGATTAGATGTAGTATCTCTCTTTAACCCCCAGACAGATTAGATGTAGTATCCCTCTTTAACCCCCAGACAGATTAGATGTAGTATCCCTATCCTTAACCCCCAGACAGATTAGATGTAGTATCCCTCTCCTTAACCCCCAGACAGATTAGATATAGTACCCCTCTCCTTAACCCCCAGACAGATTAGATGTAGCATCCCTCCTTAACCCCCAGACAGATTAGATGTAGTATCCCTCCTTACCCCCAGACAGATTAGATGTAGTATCCCTCTTTAACCCCCAGACAGATTAGATGTAGTATCCCTCTTTAACCCCCAGACAGATTAGATGTAGTATCCCTCTTTAACCCCCAGACAGATTAGATGTAGTATCCCTCCTTAACCCCCAGACAGATTAGATGTAGTACCCCTCTCCTTAACCCCCAGACAGATTAGATGTAGTAACCCTCTCTTTAACCCCCAGACAGATTAGATGTAGTATCTCTCTTTAACCCCCAGACAGATTAGATGTAGTATCTTTCTTTAACCCCCAGACAGATTAGATGTAGTATCTCTTTAACCCCCAGACAGATTAGATGTAGTATTCCTCTTTAACCCCCAGACAGATTAGATGTAGTACCCTTCTCTTTAACCCCCAAACAGATTAGATGTAGTACCCCTCCTTAACCCCCAGACAGATTAGATGTAGTATCTCTCTTTAACCCCCAGACAGATTAGATGTAGTACCCCTCTCTTTAACCCCCAGACAGATTAGATGTAGTATCCCTCTTTAACCCCCAGACAGATTAGATGTAGTATCCCTCCTTAACCCCCAGACAGATTAGATGTAGTATCTCTCTTTAACCCCCAGACAGATTAGATGTAGTATCTCTCTTTAACCCCCAGACAGATTAGATGTAGTATCCCTCTTTAACCCCCAGACAGATTAGATGTAGTATCCCTATCCTTAACCCCCAGACAGATTAGATGTAGTATCCCTCCTTAACCCCCAGACAGATTAGATGTAGTACCTCTCTCCTTAACCCCCAGACAGATTAGATATAGTACCCCTCTCCTTAACCCCCAGACAGATTAGATGTAGTATCCGTCCTCAACCCCCAGACAGATTAGATGTAGTATCCCTCTTTAACCCCCAGACAGATTAGATGTAGTATCCCTCTTTAACCCCCAGACAGATTAGATGTAGTATCCCTCCTTAACCCCCAGACAGATTAGATGTAGTAACCCTCTCCTTAACCCCCAGACAGATTAGATGTAGTATCCCTCCTTAACCCCCAGACAGATTAGATGTAGTATCCCTCCTTACACCCAGACAGATTAGATGTAGTATCCCTCCTTAACCCCCAGACAAATTAGATGTAGTACCCCTCTATTTAACCCCCAGACAAATTAGATGTAGTACCCCTCTATTTAACCCCCAGACAAATTAGATGTAGTACCCCTCTATTTAACCCCCAGACAGATTAGATGTAGTACCCCTCTATTTAACCCCCAGACAGATTAGATGTAGTACCCCTCTCTTTAACCCCCTGACAGTGGTCTCAGACAGCATGCAGTACCAACCCGGGAGGCTGTAGAGGCCTGAGAGGCAGGGTGGGACAGGGCCTACTTGTGAGTCCTCACTAAGACACTGAAGAGGCTGTCCTGCTGTGCTAGCAGGTTGGCTGCAGAGTCAAACTCCACTAGCTGCCCCGTGGAGAACACCAGCACCTGTTCAGCCTCCAAGATGGAGGACACCAGGTGCTGGGCGGCAGAACGGTGAGAAGGATAGACGGGGAGACAGAAGGAGAGGAGCAAGAACAGACAGACAGGTAAAACAAGGAGAAGAAGACAGGTGAAGGAAGGACAGCAGACAAGCTGTTTGAGTCTAGAGAGGTTCATTCAGAGTTGAGATCTGCAGCACACTTAACATCAATTTTCATCAGTCTCCCACTGACATCAATAAATGATTTATGGTAATGTTCGAGTTCCGCCTTATCCCAACTCTGAATCGGTCCGTAAATGCATTTGGAGGCATGAGAAGCATTTGGAGGCATGAGAAGCATTTGGAGGCATGAGAAGCATTTGGAGGCATGAGAAGTATTTGGAGGCATGAGTAGCAGAGGTACAGTATGATGACACAGGAGACATTGGAAAGATAGGATAAGGAAGAGGAGCTCATCTAAAAGCGAGGAGAAATCAGCTAGTCCTAGTCTCTATCCTTTCTCCAATGATTGATCCATAGAGAGAGAGAGCAGACCAAGAGGAGTCTCCACATCTATACACAGAATAACTCTTCCACATCTGACCTTTCAAGCTAATGACCTAATGACCTACAGGCTGTAACAGACTTACTGCAATAGTGACGACTGTTCGGTCGGCGAAGGCTGTCATCACCACCTTCTGTAAGACATTCTCCTGTAGGGGTGAGAAATGAGAAGTAGGTCAGCTCTTTAGGCTGTGTCCCAAATGGCACCCTATTCCTTGCATAGTGCACTACTTTTGACCATCGCCCTATAGGCCCTGGCCAGAAAATAGTGCACTTTATAGGGAATAGTGTGTCATTAGGAGCACAGCCTTAGATACAACCATGCGCACTCCACAGCAATGTCACTCCATTGTGAGTGTTGTCACCTCTTTGTTGTCTACATCACAGTGTGATGGTAGTTTGATAGAGTGTACCTGTCAGGGTCAAAGGTTAATGCTACAGCTGTGATCGTAACGACCTCAGATTGATGTTGGCCTGCTTTTCCGTATAAAAACAAATAAAGAGAGTCGCACACTCTATATATAAACTGCCAGTAATGTATATATAAACTGCCAGTAATGTATATATATAAACTGCCAGTAATGTACAGTGGGGGAAAAAAGTATTTAGTCAGCCACCAATTGTGCAAGTTCTCCCACTTAAAAAGATGAGAGAGGCCTGTAATTTTCATCATAGGTACACGTCAACTATGACAGACAAATTGAGAAAAGAAATTCCAGAAAATCACATTGTAGGATTTTTAATGAATTTATTTGCAAATGATGGTGGAAAATAAGTATTTGGTCACCTACAAACAAGCAAGATTTCTGGCTCTCACAGACCTGTAACTTCTTCTTTAAGAGGCTCCTCTGTCCTCCACTCGTTACCTGTATTAATGGCACCTGTTTGAACTTGTTATCAGTATAAAAGACACCTGTCCACAACCTCAAACAGTCACACTCCAAACTCCACTATGGCCTAGACCAAAGATATGTCAAAGGACACCAGAAACAAAATTGTAGACCTGCACCAGGCTGGGAAGACTGAATCTGCAATAGGTAAGCAGCTTGGTTTGAAGAAATCAACTGTGGGAGCAATTATTAGGAAATGGAAGACATACAAGACCACTGATAATCTCCCTCGATCTGGGGCTCCACGCAAGATCTCACCCCGTGGGGTCAAAATGATCACAAGAACAGTGAGCAAAAATCCCAGAACCAGCTGGGACCAAAGTAACAAAGCCTACCATCAGTAACACACTACGCCGCCAGGGAATCAAATCCTGCAGTGCCAGACGTGTCCCCCTGCTTAAGCCAGTACATGTCCAGGCCCGTCTGAAGTTTGCTAGAGTGCATTTGGATGATCCAGAAGAGGATTGGGAGAATGTCATATGGTCAGATGAAACCAAAATATAACTTTTTGGTAAAAACTCAACTCGTCGTGTTTGGAGGACAAAGAATGCTGAGTTGCATCCAAAGAACACCATACCTACTGTGAAGCATGGGGGTGGAAACATCATGCTTTGGGGCTGTTTTTCTGCAAAGGGACCAGGACGACTGATCCGTGTAAAGGAAAGAATGAATGGTGCCATGTATCGTGAGATTTTGAGTGAAAACCTCCTTCCTTCAGCAAGGGCATTGAAGATGAAACGTGGCTGGGTCTTTCAGCATGACAATGATCCCAAACACACCGCCCGGGAACGAAGGAGTGGCTTCGTAAGAAGCATTTCAAGGTCCTGGAGTGGCCTAGCCAGTCTCCAGATCTCAACCCCATAGAAAATCTTTGGAGGGAGTTGAAAGTCCGTGTTGCCCAGCGACAGCCCCAAAACATCACTGCTCTAGAGGAGATCTGCATGGAGGAATGGGCCAAAATACCAGCAACAGTGTGTGAAAACCTTGTGAAGACTTACAGAAAACGTTTGACCTGTGTCATTGCCAACAAAGGGTATACAGTAATCCCTCGTTTATCGCGGGGGTTACGTTCCGAAAATGACCCGCGATAAGTGAAATCCGCGAAATAGAAAACTTTTTTTTTTTACAATTAGCAACTATTACATGTATACAAATACAGTGACTCACGTGTAGGCCGTTTCACTGCTCTTCAGACTGGGCCGCTGCATCCTGACTGCGCTCTGCAGTGTTCTCTTCTTCTGAAGCCCGCGGTGCAGGTGTGTTTGTTCGGGAGAAGAACATAGTGATAGGCAGCTGTTGTCGCTCTTTTTTCTTCTTTGCAAAAAGATCCTTGTACACCGACATGCCACCATCGATTACGTTGGAGAACTGTAATGAACGGCTCATCAAAGGGTCCCATTCCTCAGCTACTCGCTTAAGTTCAGTGGCCATTCGCACCATGGTTGCTAAGCGACCAAGCGTTAGTCCTTCCTCCTCATCTCTCGTGTCCTCTTCTCCCTCTTCTCTTTCATCGTCGCTTTGTGGCTTTGTCATTTACCTTCCCTTAGCATGTCCAGAAGTTTAACTTTATCTGAGATAGGTAGCATCTTCCGCCGTTTGGGCCCATCCGCAGGTGCTTTTGTCGGTCCAGGCCGTTTCGTCGACATTATGGGTTTAGGAGATGTTCGAAATTACAAGATAATTTGGCCAACTTAATGTAAATTTGCCAAGCTGTTTTATGTACGTACACATAACTGCACGAGACGACAAAATGATAGCACAATTCGTAGCATGTTTTGATACAAGAAGCGGGAGTGAGTTTTTAGCGAATCAGAATGCAGAGCACAATGCACAAAAAAAAAAAAAATGCATTATGAAAATCCGCGAAATAGCGAATCCGCGATAAGTGAACCGCGAAGTGGCGAGGGATCACTGTATAACAAAGTATTGAGAAACTTTTGTTATTGACCAAATACTTATTTTCCACCATAATTTGCAAATAAATTCATAAAAAATCCTACAATGTGATTTTCTGGATTTTTTTTCCTCATTTTGTCTGTCATAGTTGACGTGTACCTATGATGAAAATTACAGGCCTCTCTCATCTTTTTAAGTGGGAGAACTTGCACAATTGGTGGCTGACTAAATACTTTTTTCCCCCACTGTATATATAAACTCCCAGTAATGTATATATAAACTGCCAGTAATTTACATATAAACTGCCAGTAATTGATATATAAACTGCCAGTAATTGATATATAAACTGCCAGTAATTTATATATAAACTGCAAGTAATTGATATATAAACTGCCAGTAATTTTATTATAAACTGCCAGTAATTTTATTATAAACTGCCAGTAATTTTATTATAAACTGCCATGCCTCCGGACTGAAACCTGAGAGGCTGGAGGAGAGTGAGGGTCCTCACTGTCGCGCAGCAATCGCAACAAAACTTAACGGCCCCTAAAGATAGAATCCTTCATTGAAACAATAACAATACGTTCTCCCAGCCTCAGGATGGAGCTGGATAAATGGAACCACTCTCAAATACATAGACAGAGCTATGGATGCAAGGACTGACCATCCATGATATCAACATTATGGTTGTAACCATGTTTTGAGGCTATATAGTGTTTGTTTACATTTACATCGTTTACAAACATTGGAGTAAAACAAGCTTACATTTTGGGTTCTGATGAGGTTACGACAGTTGAACTAAGCTCATGAGGCATTTATAAGTTATGTTCTTTAAGAATCAATGGGTAGATATTATTAATTTATAAGTCCAAAAATGGATACAGCAACTAAGGATTCTAGCTTCAATGGAAATCAATGCTTCATTTACAAACAGGTGCCCTAATGAAGAGTATGTGGCTGGTTGAAATACATGGACATGTGTTCTGCTATTGATCAAACCTCTATGTACAGGGCTCAATAATGAATGTCTGTTTTTTTATTTATATAATGTATCTGACATTGATTTATGTTTATACCCATATGCTGTAAAAGTAATGTCATAAATCTGGCTGTACAAAATGAAAAGAGCAGAAAATGAAACGTATGATCATAATATTACTAAAGAGCTAGTGATGGAGGGTACATGACTGTTAGGGTGTGTAAGCTCACCGTTGCCATGTCGATGGATGCGGTGGCTTCATCCATAATGAGGATGGAGCTCTTCCTGACGAAGGCTCTGGCCAGACAGAACAACTGCCTCTGACCCACACTGAAGTTTTCCCCTCCCTCTGTCACCACCGCGTCTGGAACACACACACACACACACACACACACACACACACACACACACACACACACACACACACACACACACACACACACACACACACACACATACACACACACGCAAACACACACACAAGTCGTTATTAAGGCAATCGTCTTTCTGAAAGCTCTATTTTAGTAGCATATTGTCTGATTAGTTTTCCCTCCAATATGCTTTCCCAAAGATTGTGTGGTTGGAGGTGGCCAGATTGTGTGGTTGGAGTTGGCCAGATTGTGTGGTTGGAGTTTGCCAGATTGTGTGGTTGGAGTTTGCCAGATTGTGTGGTTGGAGGTTGCCAGATTGTGTGGTTTGGAGGTGGCCAGATTGTGTGGCTGGAGGTTGCCAGATTGTGTGGTTGGAGGTTGCCAGATTGTGGTGACCAGATTGTGTGGTTAGAGGTTGCCATATTGTGTTGTTGCAGGTTTCCAGATTGTGTGGTTTGGAGGTGGCCAGATTGTGTGGTTGTAGGTAGCCAGATTGTGTAGTTGGAGGTTGCCAGATTGTGTAGTTAGAGATTGCAAAATTCCAAACACTTTCCCCAAAACCCAGTTTGTAAGATTCCCAGTATTACAGCCCTAGATGTGACAGTCAGACAGACAGTCAGTCAGGCAGACAGGCAGACAGACACATACCCAGTCCCCCAGAAAGGGCTTTGACCATGTTCTTCAGCTGGGCGATTTCTAGCGCCTCCCACAGTCTGTCATCAGTACAGGTACACTCTGGGTCCAGGTTAAACCTGCCAGGGAGACATGACATCAGTACAGGTACACTCTGGGTCCAGGTTAAACCTGCCAGGGAGACATGACATCAGTACAGGTACACTCTGGGTCCAGGTTAAACCTGCCAGGGAGACATGACATCAGTACAGGTACACTCTGGGTCCAGGTTAAACCTGCCAGGGAGACATGACATCAGTACAGGTACACTCTGGGTCCAGGTTAAACCTGCCAGGGAGACATGACATCAGTACAGGTACACTCTGGGTCCAGGTTAAACCTGCCAGGGAGACATGACATCAGTACAGGTACACTCTGGGTCCAGGTTAAACCTGCCAGGGAGACATGACATCAGTACAGGTACACTCTGGGTCCAGGTTAAACCTGCCAGGGAGACATGACATCAGTACAGGTACTCTCTGAAATACAGAGACAGAGATACAGAGATACATCCAGACCACAGCACCATCAACCACATCTACACCCCCACCCCCACCAATTAACTCCCCCCCAAGTCAACCATGCCCACACCCCATTTAGGCCCCCTCAGATCAGACCTATGCCCCTCCTACCCACCCCAAGCCCCCCACTCCCACAAAGAGGGCCTCAACATGAAAGTCACACATACGCCCAGGCCGTGAGCAGGCAAACAGGCCCAACACCCACACTTACACTAGCCCAAGCCAATGGCATGTACCAGATGCTCAGCAGGCTCTGCTCACAATTACTGGCCTGAGGCCAAACCACACAACCAACAACATTAGACACTTTATGGAACACAAAGCCTTCACTATTTCATCCTGGAATATCCAAGGCCTGAGGTCATCTGCCTTTGGCCTAAAGAGCAGGAATCTGGACTTCACCAAAGAAATCGGAAATACAGACATTGTCATCCTACAAGAAACATGGTATAGAGGAGACGGACCCACTGGTTGCCCTCTAGGTTACAGAGAGCTGGTAGTCCCATCCACCAAACTACCAGGTGTGAAACAGGGAAGGGACTCAGGGGGTATGCTAATTTGGTATAGAGCAGACCTAACTCACTCTATTAAATTAATCAAAACAGGAACATTTTACATTTGGTTAGAAATTCAAAAGGAAATTATCTCAACTGAGAAAAATGTCCTCCTGTGTGCTACCTATATCCCCCCACTAGAATCCCCATACTTTAATGAAGACAGTTTCTCCATCCTGGAGGGGGAAATCAATCATTTCCAGACCCAGGGACATGTACTAGTCTGTGGCGACCTAAATGCCAGAACTGGACAAGAACCTGACACCCTCAGCACACAGGGGGACAAACACCTACCTGGAGGTGACAGCATTCCCTCCCCCATATGCCCCCCTAGGCCCAACTACGACAACATAACCAACAAAAACGGGTCACGACTCCTGCAGCTCTGTCGCACACTGGGTATGTACATAGTCAATGGTAGGCTTCGAGGGGACTCTTGGCAGTAGTACTGTAGACTACTTTATCACTGACCTCAACCCAGAGTCTCTCAAAGCGTTCACAGTCAGCCCACTGACACCCCTATCAGACCACAGCAAAATCACAGTCTACTTGAACAGAGCAATATTCAATCATGAGGCATCAAAGCCAAAGGAACTGAATAATATTAAGAAATGCTATAGATGGAAGGAAAGTAGTGTTGAAACCTACCAAAAAACAATTAGGAAACAACAAATTCAATCCATTCTAGACAACTTCCTGGACAAAACGTTCCACTGTAATAGTGAAGGTGTAAACTTGGCAGTAGAAAACCTAAACAGTATATATGACCTCTCAGCTTCCCTATCAAATCTAAAAATCTCTTAACAGAAAACCAAAGAAAAGTAATAACAGTGATAAATGGTTTGATGAAGAATGCAAAAACCTAAGAAAGAAATTGAGAAACCTATCCAACCAAAAACATAGAGACCCAGAAAACCTGAGCCTACGCCTTCACTATGGTGAATCACTAAAACAATACAGAAATACACTACGGAAAAAGAAGGAACAGCATGTCAGAAATCAGCTCAATGTAATCGAAGAATCCATAGACTCTAACCACTTCTGGGAGCTATCTATCCAAAACAGAGATGTATGGGTAAACCACTTCTCCAATCTTTTTGTCCCTATAACAGAGAACAAACAGCAAAAAAATATACATGATCAAATGCAAATCTTAGAATCAACTATTAAAGACTACCAGAACCCACTGGATTCTCCAATTACATTGAATGAAGTACAGGACAAAATACAAACCCTCCAACCCAAAAAGTCCTGTGGTGTTGATGGTATCCTCAATGAAATGATAAAATATACAGACCACAAATTTTAATTAGCTATACTTAAACTCTTTAACATCATCCTTAGCTCTGGCATCTTCCCCAATATTTGGAACCAAGGACTGATCACCCCAATCCACAAAAGTGGAGACAAATTTGACCCCAATAACTACCGTGGGATATGCGTCAACAGCAACCTTGGGAAAATCCTCTGCATTATAATTAACAGCAGACTAGTTCATTTCCTCAGTGAAAACAATGTACTGAGCAAATGTCAAATTGGCTTTTTACCAAATTACCGTACGACAGACCACGTATTCACCCTGCACACCCTAATTGACAAACAAACAAACCAAAACAAAGGCAAAGTCTTCTCATGCTTTGTTGATTTCAAAAAAGCTTTTGACTCAATTTGGCATGAGGGTCTGCTATACAAATTGATGGAAAGTGGGGTTGGGGGAAAAACATCCGACATTATAAAATCCATGTACACAAACAACAAGTGTGCGGTTAAAATTGGCAAATAACACACACATTTCTTTCCACAGGGCCGTGGGGTGAGACAGGGATGCAGTTTAAGCCCCACCCTCTTCAACATATATATAAACGAATTGGCGAGGGCACTAGAACAGTCTGCAGCACCCGGCCTCACCCTACTAGAATCTGAAGTCAAATGTCTTCTGTTTGCTGATGATCTGGTGCTTCTGTCACCAACCAAGGAGGGCCTACAGCAGCACCTAGATCTTCTGCACAGATTCTGTCAGACCTGGGCCCTGACAGTAAATCTCAGTAAGACAAAAATAATGGTGTTCCAAAAAAGGTCCAGTTGCCAGGACCACAAATACAAATTCCATCTAGACACCGTTGCCCTAGAGCACACAAAAAACTATACATACCTCGGCCTAAACATCAGCGCCACAGGTAACTTCCACAAAGCTGTGAACGATCTGAGAGACAAGGCAAGAAGGGCCTTCTATGCCATCAAAAGGAACATAAAATTTGACATACCAATTAGGATCTGGCTAAAAATACTTGAATCAGTTATAGAACCCATTGCCCTTTATGGTTCTGAGGTCTGGGGTCCGCTCACCAACCAAGAATTCACAAAATGGGACAAACACCAAATTGAGACTCTGCATGCAGAATTCTGCAAAAACATCCTCCGTGTACAACGTAAAACACCAAATAATGCATGCAGGGCAGAATTAGGCAGATACCTGCTAATTACCAAACCAGAAGAGAGTCGTTAAATTCTATAACCACTTAAAAGGAAGCGATTCCCAAACCTTCCATAACAAAGCCATCACCTACAGAAAGATTAACTTGGAGAAGAGTCCCCTAAGTAAGCTTGTCCTGGGGCTCTGTTCACAAACACAAACAGACCCCACACAGCCCCAGGACAACAACAACAACAACAACAACAACAACAACAACAACACAATTAGACCCAACCAAATCATGAGAAAACAAAAAGAGAATTACTTGACACATTGGAAAGAACAAACAAAGAAACAGAGCAAACTAGAATGCTATTTGGCCCTAAACAGAGAGTACACAGTGGCAGAATACCTGACCACTGTGACTGACCCAAACTTAAGGAAAGCTTTGACTATGTACAGACTCAGTGAGCATAGCCTTGCTATTGAGAAAGGCCGACATAGGCAGACCTGGCTCTCAAGAGAAGACAGGCTATGTGCACACTGCCCACAAAATGAGGTGGAAACTGAGCTGCACTTCCTAACCTCCTGCCAAATGTATGACCATATTAGAGACACATATTTCCCTCAGATTACAGCGATCCACAAAGAATTCGAAAACAAACCCAATTTTGATAAACTCCCTTATCTACTGGGTGAAAAACCACAGTGTGCCATCACAGCAGCAAGATGTGTGACCTGTTGCCACAAGAAAAGGGCAACCAGTGAAGAACAAACACCATTGTAAATACAACCCATATTTATGTTTATTTATTTTCCCATTTGTACTTTAACTATTTGCACATTGTTACAACACTGTATATATACATAATATGACATTTGAAATGTCTTTATTCTTTTGAAACTTCTGAGTGTAATGTTTACTGTTAATATTTATTGTTTATTTCACTTTTGTTTACTATCTACTTAACTTGCTTTGGCAATGTTAACACACGTTTCCCATGCCAATAAAGCCCTTAAATTGAAATTGAAATTGAGAGAGAGAGAGAGAGAGAGAGAGAGAGATGGGGGGGGGGGGGGGGGGGGGGGGGGGAGACAGAGAGACATAGACAGAGAGAGAGAGGAAAAGAGAGACAGAGAGACATAGACAGAGAGAGAGAGAGAGGAAAAGAGAGACAGAGAGACATAGACAGAGAGAGAGAGGAAAAGAGAGACAGAGAGACATAGACAGAGAGAGAGAAGAAGAGAGACATAGACAGAGAGAGAGAGAGAGAGGAAAAGAGAGACAGAGAGACATAGACAGAGAGAGAGAGAAGAAGAGAGACATAGACAGAGAGAGAGAGAGGAAAAGAGAGACAGAGAGACATAGACAGAGAGAGAGAGAGAAGAAGAGAGACATAGACAGAGAGAGAGAGGAAAAGAGAGACAGAGAGACATAGACAGAGAGAGAGAGAAGAAGAGAGACATAGACAGAGAGAGAGAGAGGAAAAGAGAGACAGAGAGACATAGACAGAGAGAGAGAGGAAAAGAGAGACAGAGAGACATAGACAGAGAGAGGGAGGAAAAGAGAGACAGAGAGACATAGAC